>NC_080395.1:59542142-60177857 GCF_030265065.1 Corythoichthys intestinalis
AGACCGCGCAGCATCGCTCCCCCCGCACCGTCCTTATGATTGTGCTATCGACCTCCTTCCTGGTGCAGCTCTTCCCAAAGGTCGCCTCTTTAACATCTCGCAACCAGAAAGGGAGGCGATGAAAAAATACATTAGAGTCCTTAGCAACTGGTGCCATTCGCCCGTCGTCTTCCCCTGTAGGTGCGGGATTCTTTTTCATAGGCAAGAAAGACGGCGGCCTGAGACCCTGCATAGACTTCCGAGGCCTGAACGAGATAACAGTAAAAAACAAGTACCCTCTTCCCCTTCTTGATTCTGCGTTCACCCCCCTCCAAGGTGCTGCTATTTTCACGAAACTCGACCTACGTAGCGCCTACCACCTTGTCCGTATTAGGCAGGGCGACGAGTGGAAGACCGCCTTTAATACACCCATGGGCCATTATGAGTACTTAGTAATGCCATGATGAGACATGATTAACAAATTTGTGGTGGTCTACTTGGATGACATCCTTGTGTTCTCCCGCACACCTCAAGAGCACGAGAACCACGTCCGTCAAGTGCTCCAGCGGCTCCTTGAGAACCGACTGTACGTCAAGGCAGAAAAGTGCGAGTTTCATGTCCCGGAGACCACGTTTCTCGGCTACGTCGTAGGGCAGGGGGAGCTACGCATGGACCCGGCAAAAGTCACTGCAGTTCTGAACTGGCCTCGCCCCTCTGACCGAAAGCAGCTACAGCGGTTTCTCGGTTTTGCCAATTTTTACCGTCGCTTTATCCATAATTACAGCCGGATCGCGGCTCCACTCACGGCCCTCACTTCCACTGCCAAGCCGTTTCTTTGGTCCAAGACTGCAGACTCCGCCTTCAGCGACCTCAAGAGCCGTTTCACCTCTGCCCCGGTGCTAGCTCATCCCAACCAGTCGCTGCAGTTCATGGTGGAGGTCGACGCCTCGGAGATAGGCGTGGGTGCTGTGCTATCCCAACGCCAGCCCGCCGACGGCAAGATACATCCATGTGCCTTTTTCTCCCGCAGGCTCTCTCCCGCTGAACGCAATTATAGCATCGGGGACAGGGAACTGGCCTTGGAAGAATGGCGCCACCTCCTGAAAGGGGCATCCCAGCCCTTTGTCGTGCTCACCGACCACAAAAACCTGGAGTACTTCAAGTCCGCCCGGAGACTGAATCCACGACAAGCCAGGTGGGCCATGTTTTTCTGCCGCTTTGACTTCACCCTTTCATACATTCCAGGTTCCAAAAACGCCAAACCAGACGCCCTGTCACGCCAGTTCCAGACCACCGAACCCAAGGAGGAACCTGCCCCCATTCTTCCACCAACCTGCTTCCTCGCCTCAATGGAGTGGGAGATTGAGCGGAAGGTGAAGGACTCCCATGGTGAGCACCCAGACCCCCGAACTGGCCCGCAACCTGACCTGTTTGTGCCCCAAGCTCTCCGTTCCCAGGTGCTGGAGTGGGCTCACTCCTCCCGGCTGTTCTGCCACCCCGGCATACGTAGAACGATGGCTGTGCTGCGCCAGCGGTTCTGGTGGCCGTCAATGTCGGAGGACACCAGATCCTTTGTTTTGGCATGTACAGTCTGCGCCCGCAGCAAAACTACCACCAAGCCCAGCTCTGGACTTCTCCGCCCGTTAACCATTCCGAGCCGCCCTTGGTCTCATATAGCGCTAGATTTCGTCACTGGTCTGCCTCCTTCCAAGGGTCACACAGTCATACTCACCGTCGTGGACAGGTTCTCCAAAGCCGCCCATTTCATCCCCCTTCGCAAGCTCCCGTCAGCCACAGAAACCACAACCCTGCTCACTGACCATGTATTCCGTTTGCACGGCATTCCGGCAGATATAGTCTCTGACCGCGGACCACAATTCACCTCACAAGTTTGGAAGGCTTTCTGTGCGGCCCTGGGCGTGAGCGTGAGCCTCTCCTCGGGTTACCACCCACAGACCAATGGCCAGTGCGAACGGACTAACCAACAGCTCGAAGCGGCCCTCCGTTGCACTACTCAGGCTCACCCCAGCACCTGGAGCGATCAACTGCCCTGGGTCGAATACGCGCACAACTCCCTGCCAAATGCCTCCTCGGGTATGTCACCATTCTTGTGTTCCTTGGGTTACCAACCCCCGTTGTTCCCCTCACAGGAACGTGACCTCGCCGTCCCATCGGTCCAAGGACACATAGATCGTTGTTCCAGGGTCTGGGAGCAAGCGCGCGCTGCACTCCTCCGCGCCTCTGAGAAATCCCGTGCCCAGGCTGACCGTCGCCGCACACCTACACCCAGCTACGCCGTCGGCCAAAAAGTGTGGCTGTCTTCAAAGTCCCTGCCACTGAAAACTGAGTCTGTTAAGCTTTCCCCCCGGTTCGTTGGCCCCTTTGAGATCACAAAGTTAGTGAACCCTAGTGCTGTGCGCCTTAAGCTCCCTGCCCATTTCAGAGTCCACCCTACCTTCCACGTCTCCCAAGTCAAGCCGGTTTCCACGAGTCCCTTGGCCCCCCCGTTCAGCCGCCTCCACCACCTCTCTCGGTCGATGGGGGTCCTGCCTACCGTGTGGAGCGGCTTCTCGACGTCCGCCGTCGTGGCCGGGGGCTCCAGTATCTGGTGGACTGGGAGGGTTATGGCCCGGAAGAGCGGTCCTGGATTCCAGCCCGATGGGTGTTGTCCCGCGAGCTAATCCATGATTTCCACCGCACCCATCCTGGAAGTCTTTGTCGGGCGCCAGGTGGCGCCCGTAGGAGGGGGGGTCCCGTTAGGGCTCCTGCTCCTCCCTCCTGAGCCCTGGCCCACCTCCTGCAGGTGTGCATGTTTTTATTTTGATTACAGATTGCACGAGACGGGGTGAGCGGCCACAGGTGATGGTGATGATAATCAGCCCTCTTTAAAAGCAGTGGACGCCGCCACCTCGTCGCCCGATCAACGTGTCTGTTTGCTAAGTCAGTTGTATCTCGCATTCTTTACTTATTTCTCTGATCACCGGCTCACGACATTTTTTGCTCTTGTCCCAGGTCCTGTTTTTTGCGCGCCCCTTGTCGGATTTCACGCCTGCCTCCTTCCCGAGCTTCATCGCCTCACGCCCACTCGACTACCCCGATCAGGAAGTTCCACTGCTTTT
The DNA here is from genome assembly GCF_030265065.1 of Corythoichthys intestinalis. Lineage (NCBI taxonomy): Eukaryota > Metazoa > Chordata > Actinopteri > Syngnathiformes > Syngnathidae > Corythoichthys > Corythoichthys intestinalis. The sequence goes on from NC_080395.1 coordinate 59,545,241, forward strand.
GTGTTGGACACAATAAAGCATTTTTATTCATTGCCACACCGTGCCTGTGTCTGCATAAAGATCCCCTCCATTCCGAGAATCCTAACACATGCACCATTCATTTCAGTAGCATAGGTTTAAATATTGTGCTCTGTGATTGGCTATAGACCAGTTAAGGGTGTACATTGCCTCTTGCCCATAATTAGTTGGGTTAGGCTCCAGCACCCCCGCGACCCTCGTGAGAATGAGCAATACAGAAGATGAATGAATGTTTCTATATTTTACTGAAAGTCTCCAGTAAATATTCAAATTCTCTCCCGATGCACCTTCTGATGAATAAAATCATATCATTGTAAGCAGTGCTATATTGTGCTCGTGGAGCAGCAACTTTTATTAAGCAAAAACAACACATGTAAAAATCCATTGAACTAGTAGATTATCTAATGACGCAGATGTCGGTGGTTCCAAAAAAACATACACTAAAAACAAAAGCTGACTAGAGACCCAGGTATTTACTGATGTCAGTACCCAATACCCTGTTTAGAACCGCACAAAAAAATCGTGCTGGCTGAGAAGAGTTTATGGATAACTCAGCTATTGAGCACTAAATTGTTCTCAGATTGTGCAAATTTTTTCATCACTTATCGCCAATGTATAATTCATGTATTTAGAAAACAAGTCATGACTTGATTTCACAGGATCTTTATACAGAGTTGGTTTGTCTGTCCATCCACCTACAGTATCTTCTCCTACTTATCTGTGGTCGGGTTGCAGGGGCAGCAGCTTCAAGGAAGCCAAGACTTCCCTCTCTCCTAAGGGTGTAGGTTTATTGCCAACATTGGTGGGAACAATGTAACAGATTAACCTGCATGTACACTTTTTGCTGGGGACGAGACATTAATAAGACCAAACAGATTATTGAACGGGAGTCAGGGCCACATTTTTCGCGAATATGAACCTAATTAATTGATAGGTGAAATGATCAATGCAAAATAAATCTGCCAGTGTCCCTCTGAAGTAGACCCATTCTTGGGACATGCACTCTGAAGCCACCGCTTTGCATTACGGTAATGCACATAATGCAAAGAATGATCCAAATGAGGGACGGCTAGCTTGACTTTGTTTTTCCTTTGTGGAGGCTGGCTTGACCGCAGTAGTTTTGCAAGTTAGCAAGTTCACATAGATTAATACTATGCTAACTCTGATGCAGGTCGGACTTGTAGTAGCACAAACATTGACTTCTTTTTAGAATACTTACAGTGGCTTGTGCTGGCCGAAAAAAAAAAAAAATTCTAATATCCCTCCTCTTCGAAGGGGGTGGAGGAGGCAGCATGTTGTATTTCTCTTGGTACGGTGGAGTGAGTGTGCGTGTGCGTCTGTGTAGCTGGAGGAAGAGGCGGAGGGTCAAGTCATCAGCCAATTAAATGTACGTTTGAGGGGGGAAAAATGGACCGGCACATTCAGCAAGTGAAAAGGTATAAATGTACAACTGAACATAATGAAAAAAATTTATTTAATAAAAGTAGGGTCTATTCTATCTTTACAACATATGGGAAGACAATCTAAATTATCCATATAACTGAACTCATTATGTAATGCACATTAGGTGGCTTAAAAGTTGGTGGGGACGATTTGAGCATCCTAAAAAGTTGGTAGTGTTTTGTCTCTAGTTCTCTGTTAGTGTACTTAAGTACTTTTTTGTGTATCTGTACTTTACGTGAGTACAAATATGAAGGGGTACGTTTTACTTTTACTTCATGACATTTTACATCACGTATCTTTACTTTTTACTCCACTACTTTTCAAATTGTTGCCTGGTTTACACGTTACGTTTGTTTTTTTTCATTGGGAATTTAAAGTTTCGTGTTCATACCTCTCGCGCAATCGATATGTCCCGTGCAACTATCCCGTAATTGCGCACTTGAGGCAGCAACATGAGTACAAGCAAGATTAGGCAGGTGAACAACATATTGACCAATAAAAACCAACAGTATGAGCAGCGCACCTTTAGATGGGGGCTGCACACTCTTGTACTGTAGGTCGGGGTATGCACCTGATGCTTCGCAATTTGCCATTAAGCTAGGTTTGGGGGAATTTACAGTTGTTTACAGTGCAGTCAATTTTATTGCTCTTTTTTTTTCTCCCCATTCTGCACCGTTATATATAAAATTGAGCAATCAATGAATTTTCTGGTTCTTTCTTTGAATATTGGCTCAGATCTCTGTATATGCATCATGAGAAAATACTTTTACCATTTGCTTTTAAAGACCAAATGTGAAGTAATTTCATAAGATGCCAAATAGGGTCACAATCAAAGTAATCAAACATTGTCCAACAAATAAAGCATGAAAAAATAATTTATATGTTGTATACAGTGTTGTTAATCTTACTGAAAAAAAAGTAATTAATTATAGTTACAAATTACTTCTCCCAAAAAGTAATTGCGTTAGTAACTCAATTACCTGAATGTAAGAGTAATTAGTTACTTGGCAAAGTAATTGGTGATAATTACTTTTTTTTTTTTTCCCTCAAAAAAAAAATAAAAAATAAAAAAACATTAAAAAACACTGGCCACACAATGTGAAGTTTTTTGTGAAGGTTTTTGGTACAATTGGCCCGAGCCCAATTCTTTACCCTAATTTACCCTTTACCCTGAATCAACTGTTAAAAGTTGTTAAAATTGCTCCCATTATTGCATTAGTTCCCTTCTCTCTACTTTCGACATATGAAAGTTTTAAAACTGTTTCATCATTTAAAGATAGATTCAAGTCAAAATTTTGCCGATTTAGAAGTATTTTAGATAAAAAGTTACTTAGGTTCGCTAGGAAGGTTCTCTACAACAGAGCCGTCCTAAAAAGTCTACTGCTTTAAGATGGCGGTTGTCTACTAACTCATTTAGTGCCATGTCTGTCATTCTGCATCTAGTTATATCTATGTACAGTACAAGTGATATCTACCATGTCTACCATATCTACCATAACATGCGGGCGTAGTTTGTAGGCTATCGGCTACAACATGTATTATTGGAGCTACCTAGCATCGCGTTTGCTCGGCGTCACAACTTTCTTGCCTCCTCCCTACTCCTGCTCTGCCGTCTCGGTGAGTCCGTCTCCCTCAGACTTTTCCACCAATATAGTAACGCATAGAAACGCATGCCTTTCCGTCCTCAGTAACAGTAACGGCGTTGCCAAGATGAGAAAAGTAATTAATTAGATTACCCACTACTGAAAAAAATAACGCCGTTGGTAACGCCGTTATATTGTAACGCCGTTATTAACAACACTGGTTGTATATTTGACAAAATAATCGCGTTTCCGAAGTTCGAGCCTGAAAGGGGACGAATCCGGAAGTGATACGTCACACCGAGAACAGCGATGGCAGCGCTCCATAAGGCCGCCATACAAAGCCCTTCAAACAATGATCCAAACAGCGATATACGCAATAGATCGAGCGCAAGGGAGGAGATCCAAGTTTTTGAAGAATTGGAGGAAGAAGAGGGGGTTGGAATTTTATGTTGGACCTAACATGTATTAGTCAGACGCTAATCAGGATGCAAACAATATGCCTGGACTACCTGACATGGAATGGAGACAAAACCCATCGAGATTACAAGATTGGTAAGATATAGGCTGTTATTATTTTCATGATTTGAAGATGCAGGCATTTGCACATAATTTTATGTTTTTGTCTATCTGATGACTTTGTTTAAAAAAATAATAATCAGACTTCATGTTTATTTTGGCAGATCTGGCAGCTCTCGTGCATATAAAATAATAATATAAAATTGTTGGGGGGAAAGAAGGAGATGAGTCGTTGATGGCTTGCTCCACTTTATTGTGGCAACAATAAGAAAACAAAATAATAGCAGACTGCCGCCACATTCGACCGCGAAGTTTTGCTTCTCGCTCATCTCCCCCTCGCCTCCTACTACTCACAGCTCTCCAGTCCCAGCGTCTCTTAAACAGATCGTGCATAGTGTCTTGTTATGAGCTTTTTGTTGACAAAGGTATCAAACACACGACGTGCTGACAACTTTGTTTCTTTATCAACACATGGAGCTAACAGTACGAACACAGCTTGGGGCTCTCGGCAGGCTGTACAGAGCGATAGATAGAGCCTGTGCCTCTCTATCACACTCACGCGTCACCTGACCAAAACAAGAGTAACGTTGAGTGCACTTCAGGGTGCCTCGAAAAACATTATATCAGAATATTACACGCAGTTAGGACATTACACTATAAGATAAAATAATATGCATAAATTCATTTACACAACACATCCCAAGAATTGCATGTAGTTTATGAAAATTAACGTCATATGAAAGAGTCGGAGATTTGTTGGTGCAATGAGAAGCTGGACCAACAAATCACACTCCTGACATTGAAAAAAAAAAAAAAACTTGAAATTTGGGGCATCTTGGGAGCAAGCGGCCAGGATCAAACAGTATTTCAACATGCCAAAAAGACTGTTGCATTTACTGTCTTTTTTCAAAAAGATGGAAAATGGTTCAAAACGAGTCAGAAAAGCACACAGAAAAGAAAGAAAAAAAGGAAAGTCCCACACCATGGCAAGTTGGCATTTGCGTTTTGTTTTCAGCACCATTTTCTGCATCATGTAATGTCCGTAACTGTGTGAAGGGGCCATCGGACAGCAGAGTGGTGACGTAGCGGGAAGTGAGGAGAAGAGTGCGGCGAGAGAGCGAAGTTGGCGGTCGCATGTTGCAGCAGTCCGCTGTTATTTTTGTTATTTGTCATTTAACTGTTGCCACAATAAAGTGAAGGAAGCCATCATTCACTCCTCTCCTTTCTATTTCCCTATTCGGGCTGTTACAATATGTTCCGGGACCTGTCCACGTGCCGTCATCCCTGCGCTGTCATACAGTGCCTTGCAAAAGTATTCGGCCCCCTTGAATCTTGCAACCTTTCGCCACATTTCAGGCTTCAAACATAAAGATATGAAATTTAATTTTTTGGTCAAGAATCAACAACAAGAGGGACACAATCGTGAAGTGGAACAACATTTATTGGATAATTTAAACTTTTTTAACAAATAAAAAACTGAAGAGTGGGGCGTGCAATATTATTCGGCCCCTTTACTTTCAGTGCAGCAAACTCACTCCAGAAGTTCAGTGAGGATCTCTGAATGATCCAATGTTGTCCTAAATGACCGATGATGATAAATAGAATCCACCTGTGTGTAATCAAGTCTCCGTATAAATGCACCTGCTCTGTGATAGTCTCAGGGTTCTGTTTAAAGTGCAGAGAGCATTATGAAAACCAAGGAACACACCAGGCAGGTCCGAGATACTGTTGTGGAGAAGTTTAAAGCCGGATTTGGATACAAAAAGATTTTCCAAGCTTTAAACATCTCAAGGAGCACTGTGCAAGCCATCATATTGAAATGGAAGGAGCATCAGACCACTGCAAATCTACCAAGACCCGGTCGTTCTTCCAAACTTTCTTCTCAAACAAGGAGAAAACTGATCAGAGATGCAGCCAAGAGGCCCATGATCACTCTGGATGAACTGCAGAGATCTACAGCTGAGGTGGGAGAGTCTGTCCATAGGACAACAATCAGTCGTACACTGCACAAATCTGGCCTTTATGGAAGAGTGGCAAGAAGAAAGCCATTTCTCAAAGATATCCATAAAAAGTCTTGTTTAAAGTTTGCCACAAGCCACCTGGGAGACACACCAAACATGTGGAAGAAGGTGCTCTGGTCAGATGAAACCAAAATTGAACTTTTTGGCCACAATGCAAAACGATATGTTTGGCGTAAAAGCAACACAGCTCATCACCCTGAATACACCATCCCCACTGTCAAACATGGTGGTGGCAGCATCATGGTTTGGGCCTGCTTTTCTTCAGCAGGGACAGGGAAGATGGTTAAAATTGACGGGAAGATGGATGCAGCCAAATACATGAACATTCTGGAAGAAAACCTGTTGGTATCTGCACAAGACCTGAGACTGGGACGGAGATTTATCTTCCAACAGGACAATGATCCAAAACATAAAGCCAAATCTACAATGGAATGGTTCAAAAATAAACGTATCCAGGTGTTAGAATGGCCAAGTCAAAGTCCAGAGCTGAATCCAATCGACAATCTGTGGAAAGAGCTGAAGACTGCTGTTCACAAACACTCTCCATCCAACCTCACTGAGCTCGAGCTGTTTTGGAAGGAAGAATGGGCAAGAATGTCAGTCTCTCGATGTGCAAAACTGATAGAAACATACCCCAAGCGACTTGCAGCTGTAATTAGAGCAAAAGGTGGCGCTACAAAGTATTAACGCAAGGGGGCCGAATAATATTGCACGCCCCACTTTTCAGTTTATTTGTTAAAAAAGTTTAAATTATCCAATGAATTTTGTTCCACTTCACGATTGTGTCCCACTTGTTGTTGATTCTTGACAAAAAATTAAAATTTTATATCTTTATGTTTGAAGCCTGAAATGTGGCGAAAGGTTGCAAGGTTCAAGGGGGCCGAATACTTTTGCAAGGCACTGTATGTACTTTGCGTGGGGGCACCTTATGATTTACAAATTAAGCACTGGTTCACAACAGTTGGCAGCTATGCTTTGACAAAGTCATCAGTCATCTATCCAAAACGCACACTTACTTTTTTGCAAACCTTGAACATAAGCAGACCGGTTGAGGAAGCAGGCATCTTCGAAGTCTTTGTAGCAGAGAACACGACTCGATGATGGCGTGAAATTCATTTGCTTAGTGCGAACAAAAGATGTCCATTTACATGCCCTGCTATCCTTCAGCCACTCATACAACTTTTCTTTAGCTTGAGAACAATACATCGCCACACACCGCCGTGGCATCTTACCGAGAAAGCAATGCAATAATACTGTGTGTATGGCAGACTTCTCTTGCAGTTCTCGGTGTGACGTAACTTCCGAAGACTGTCGAAGAAAAGCGTTTTCATTGTCAAGGGCGTTGCTATGGGTTAAACAAAGAATCTGGAAGGGTTGCGTTAAAAAAAAAAAAAAAAAAAAAAAAAAAAAAAAACGAAAATATGCTTATAATTGTTTGGCAATTGATATTATTCAAAAAAATGATTGGCCAACCTTACTTCACATTTTGTCTTTAAAGCAAATATTATTACAAGTACTTTTGTACTTTTACTTCATTATGTTTTTTCTTAGATACTGTACTCGTACTTAAGTATTTTTTGCCCCTGTATCTATACTTTTACTTAGGTAAAAAAAAAAAAAAAAAAAAAAAGAGTACTTCATCCACCACTGCATTCTATCGATCTGTCTATCTGTCTGTCTGTCTGTCTGTCTGTCTGTCTGTCTGTCTGTCTGTCTGTCTGTCTGTCTGTCTGTCTGTCTGTCGTCCTTTTGTGTCTGCATTTATAGTTATTTTAAATTTACGAAGGGGAAAAAACTAAAAAAAAAAATTGCTTTTGTATTTCTTTGTTTTTTGTTTCACTGCAAAAAAAAAAAAGTATATATCCTGCATATACCCACGATTTTGAAGCGAACGTGTGATTTGATTTGCGCGGCCATGACTTTGAAGACGATCACGTGACGAGAGATAGTCCCTCGAGGCTCAGCCATTAGCCGAGTCTTACACACGTTCACCATATTGACACTAATTAGCAGGTGGGCCAACTCATAAATATCACCCTTTAATGCAAATGGTCTTTCTTTGTGATTATTTTGGCATAGTCCCGTCCACAAAATGGCCTTTTCTCTGGTGAGTGTGACGTTCACAATAATGGTCTAATCGACGTGTAAAGTATTCCTTTTCGTAGAGTCATTATCGAAGCGCTGTTTTCACTAAAACCTTTGTCTTAGTCCGCCTGACTGAAAGGGGCAATACATTTGCTATTAATGTTTGAAGGCGACGTCTTTAACTCTCCCAAGTTTATGGTCATATTGAATTTCGACATTAACGAAGGTATGGTCTTGTAATCGGCACAGAGAAACGAGCCCCGCAGGCCCGACAGCCCCGACTCTGACTCTCCGGCCTTGTCGACGTGCAGCAACGCGGACGTCTTCCGCAGGATGAACAACATGCTGGGCAACGCTCTGGATCTGACCGGCGTGTGCACTACTCCTAACAACAACAACAAGGGCAAGGCAGACTTCATATGTGGTAAATTCACCATGTCCGACCACTTGAGTCCTCATCTTAAGTCACAATGGCCGACATGTGCCGCCATTTTATTGCTAAACCTGTACGAGGTTTCACGCAAAAGACCTGAAATGATTTTCAACTAAATATCACGAACTTCAGAGTTTGTGCCACATTTGAGTTTTTAAAAACATGTATACGTTTTTCTTCTTCTAATAAGTAGGCCTATTCCGTTTGTATTTACTGTCTCAGCACATGAAAAGCACGTAGGGTACAGTTCTATTACCTCCCCACCCCCCAGGCGAGATTGCCACTGAAAATTTTAAACTATAAAATGAAGGGGGGGGGTCCATGTTCACAGTTGCCACATTTGATATCATATATTAGTGATTCTTAACTAAAGTTCTCTGGTGCACTGAATTAGATGGTTTTTGGAAAGATTTTTCTACATGTCTATTCCATCAATGGAAACAGGACTGCAGAGCAATAAAAAATGCATTAGATGAGATCCTTTCAAACAAGGATTTATACATTACAATCATAGACTTCATTACCTAATTCATTCCCTCATTCATTACTTTCATTGTATAACTGTATAATGATAATAAAGGGCTATTCTATTCTACAATAATTTGTGATTGTATATAGAATTGATTAATAATCTATTCACATATTATTTATAATTGATTCTACGTGTTTTCCTCCAGTATTAAGTTTCTGATGTTAAATTCAGTGATTAATTAGCTGTTGAAAAATTGCCGTAGATTTAAAAAAAAATTGAAGTTGTTATTTTGGTCAAAAACTTGTATATGTTGAATATTGCAATTGATGCTGAAAATATAGGTGATTATCTCTGAATTTAATTTTTGTGCATGTCGTGTAACATCACTTTTATAGCGATTTTAAGTTTTGTTATACTTGTATAAAAAATAATCGGGATTTTATAAGGGAACGACTTAGAATTTTTTGATACCGCCGCTCATGGAGACTCATATATGGCTAAGGTAGGTGCCTATTTTGAAAATGGTTCCCCCTACGGATTGGCCCAGTTTCCCTGTGTTATGTCAATAGGTTATGAAGTCTATGATTAGAATATTTCAGATTCCTGTCGCCAAATTGACTTCTTGTTCAATTAAACACAACCAGATATTAAATCAATTTATATGTGAAATTAAACTAGAATTGTTTCAATATTCCCACTTTATTTGCGTTCCTGTGGTATTTTATGTGAAATGACAGCTTCAGCACATAAATTGGAAAGTGTTAACCCTTTGAAAGTGAGTTTTATTTTTTTTGTTTAGACAAAACGTGTCATATTTTGGATCAAGTATCCAACAATATTGACTACAGTGGTACCTCTACATCCGAAGTTAATTTGTTGTTCCAGGACCTTGTTTGTAAGTCAAAATGGTCGTATGTTAAGCAGGGTTTTCCCATAAGAATAAATTGTAATTCCATTAATTCGTTCCACTGCCCGAAAGCTAAATCCTTAATACTGTTGGTACCATTACAAATGGCAATTACACATAGCAAAACAAATTATTTATAAATAAAAACGGAATAACATAATTACAATTATAATAATAATTACAATAATTACTGTAATAATGTAATGAATTGGGTTTTAATGTGGCGGACGTGTTTTGCGTGCTGTACTGTAATGCAGAGTAAGAAAGGTTGTTGCCATCAACTGGAGCAGCTACTGGCTTGTTGTGTTGCACAAGTTCTGAAATAAATTGCCCGAAAGTGCCGCGGTTCACGGGAACTGGGCCCCCTCGCACCCGGCGCAGCCGCCGATCGTGGCGAACTGGGGCTTCTTCCCCGGTGGCTTTCAGGCTTGCTCTCCAGCGGTTAGAACTGCGGCTTTAAGGCTGGCTCCCCACTGTGGCCGGCTACCAAGAGCCGGCCCTCACCTTCATTGCACCTCTGACTTTCGTCGCTGGGAGAACCCTCCGGGTAAGAGTCACCTTGTCCTTTCACCACCTGCACTAACCTTCTTTGAACCTGTGTTAATTTCTCTGACAAGAAAATCTGCTGTGTGCCTGTTTGCGGCGCTCTCATGTCGTATTTTGAGCATGTCGTTGGATGTAGAAACATGGCGAGTCATATTTTACATTGGGTGTCGAAGCGATCGTATGTCGGGGTACCACTGTGTTTCGGTCTTGTTGAGGCGCCATAATTTGGTACTCCTCCACTGCCCATAGACCCTCAGAGACTCGTAACGTCTGATGGGTGGGACAAACCCAGGCTTCAGTCAGTCTCGCTTCACTGTATTGAAACGAGGTACTCTCAACTCTGGATACGCATAGCGTCCATGCTGTTATTACATCTACACACATAGGGCTGCAACTAACGATTATAATAGATTTAATCAGAAAAGCCTTTTTTTTTATATATAATTACCTATAGTTTAACTCAAAGTTGTTTTAGGAATTTTGTAGGTAACGAGACAAAATAGATTACTAATTACTTCAAAAATATTTTATTACATCTTCCTGACTTAAAGCAGAAATGTGAAGTAATTTCATAACATGCCAAATAGGGTCACAATTAAAGTAGTTAAACATTGTCCAACAAATAAAGCATGAAAAAAATTTGTTGTATATTTGACAAAATCATTGCGTTTCCGAAGTTCGAGCCTTAAAGGGGACGAACCCGGAAGTGATAAGTCACACAGAGAACAGCATGGCAGCGCTCCATACATATGGCCGCCGTACAAAGCCCTTCAAACAATGATTCAAACAGCGATATAAGCGATAGATCGAGCGCAAGGGAGGAGATCCAAGTTTTTGAAGATTTGGAGGAAGAAGAGGAGGTTGGAATTTTATGTTTGACCTAACATGTATTAGCCAGACGCTAATCAGGATGCAAACAATTTGCCTAGACTACCTGACATGGAATGGAGACACAAGACCCATCAAGATTACACGATTGGTAAAATATAGGCTGTTATTATTTTCATGATTTGAAGATGCAGGCATTTGCACATAATTTTATGTTTTTGTCTATCTGATGACATCGTTTAAAAAAATAATAAGACTTCATATTCATTTTGGCAGATCCGGTAGCTCTCGTGCATATAAAATAATAATATAAAAACGTTTGGGGGAAAGATGAGTCTTTGATGGCTTTCTCCACTTTATTGTGGCAACAATAAGAAAACAAAATAGCGGACTGCCGCCACATTCGACCGCGAAGTTTTGCTTCTCGCACATCTTCCCCTCGCCTCCTACTACTCACAGCTCTCCAGTCCCAGCGTCTCTTAAACGGATCATGCATACTGTCTTGTTATGAGCTTTTTGTTGACAAAGGTATCGAACACATGACGTGCTGACAACTTTGTTTATTAACACATGGAGCTAACAGTACGAACACAGCTTGGGGCTCTTGGCAGGAAGTGGTGTCTAACGGTGTGAGGAAATGTAGTTTTTTCGCACAAGCGAACAGATTACAAAGCACCACTTCAGTGTTGTCCCGAGACTACATTTTCCATAATTCGCTGCTTGACCTGCGCGCTCGCTGATTCGCTGCGAGACATTAAAACCAACACACTTGTTGTCAACTGTCACCTGTCAGTGGCTCTTGTAAAACACAAACTAGGCTATCAAGCGATCATCGTGAAAGAAACTCCGAACCGTACAACTGCAATGCAATGCTTGAAGCATGAAGGTGGAAATGCATAATACAAATACACACCGCCGGTGAGTTTGTGCACATTTGTTTGCCTCTTACGGCAACGTGACCGTGAAGCCGACCCGCTTATATGCACATCCACACCCCTTTCCCGATTGACAGTGGATTAACCCTTTCGGACAAGATCGTAGATGAAGCATAATTTAAACACGCTTAATCTAGCGAACGCAACAACTATGATCGGGGATTGCCACAAGTTAGCTTTTGGCTAACGTCAGTAGCTTTTACTCAGGGTACCCGCGGGTTATTAAAAGTATTAAAACATTGAATTTAGTTTTCCATTATTAAAGGTATTAAAAGTATTAAATTAGCTATTGTAAGTCTGGAATTTTTTCACCGTGGCCTTAATTTTCAAGAACATCTCAGTGCAACCTAAATTATATCCGTGACGTTTTTTTTTTTTTTTTTTTTTAAATCCATAACAAAGATGACGCATAGAATTTTTACGATGCACTGCACTACAAATCGAAATGCAACTCGTGCGTGCCAAACCACCACAACCGGCAAAACGGAGAATCCATCCACCTCTGCATCGGGAATGCGTCAGTTTGTCGGTGGAACGAAAACCCTGCAGGCAGAAGTATTGTGGATTCTGAACACCAAAACAGACCACCATTCATATACTTCAAATGACTCCATTGGTGAGGTTTCGGATATTACGTCATTTTTGGTCGGCATCGGCTGTCACAATGTTGGTCATATTGCGTTGTGTTCCAGAGGGAGCGTTCCCGATGTCTTAACTGTCTTTTGTAACGAATTTTCAGTTGGCAGAAAAAAAAATGCAAATTTTCTTAATGTTTAAATAGTCTACATATTTTTATTTACCATTTATAAATGCATTTACACAATGAAACAACGCTGGAAAAATTTGTTAAACATAATGTTGCTCAAATCGTGGTTTTTTTTTTTCCCAGAGGGAGCATTCCCGACTTCGTAACTGCAGCCAATTTAAGCTCATCAAGACTTTAAGATAGAGCTAAAATCGGGCCTAAAAAGTCCAGCCCAACCCGAACTGGTCCGCGGGTATTAAAGCCCGACCCGCGTTTTGTGTGATAACATTTGTGACGATGTCTGCATAAAAGCCTCTTTTATAACGAATTTTCAGTTGGCAGAAAAAAACCACACATTTTCTTAATGTTTAAATAGACTATATTTTTATGATCATTATAAATGTATTTACACAAAGAAATAACGCTGGAAAAGTTTGTTAAATATAAATAGATGCGGTTTTGTGGACTCGCAGAGGGGAAGATTAAAAAGGGCGTATAGGCACGCTCTCGCTCTGCAATGACCATACAGTGCCTTCTTTTTTTTTTTTTTAAATCCAAATTATAATAAGTATTCCTTAGTTTATCATTCATACATCGTTAATATATAGTTATTTCAAAAAGTTAGCGAGAAAGAACCCTGGCCCGGGCCGACGTAATGATTGACATTTTAATTTTGGTCATGTTTTCAGTTTAATTTTGCTGTTTCCAGCTTGCTATGATTATAATTGCGATGTTTGTTTACCGCTTTTCCTCTTACTGCGAAGAGGGATGAAGTTACATCGGCCGCCGCTATGATATTTAAGTCACCAGCCATCTGCTGTGAGCCGGGAATTTAACGCCTGCTTTCGCGCACACTGCTTCCCATGTCAGTCGACACGGGAAATTGTTTTCACTCACAACCGCTGCACGGTTAAGTCCCGCGATATTCCCGTTGTTTTGGAGTATGTGCAAGTGCTGTGCTCAAGTTACATCCAGTGGACCTGCTTAAACATTTCGGTTTGCCTTTCGAATGAATGTGAATTTCGCCGTTTTAACTCGAGAGTTAGCCATGTTCACTGGGGTCTTGGCAGGTGCACTAGCGGCTAGCCTCCTCCTCTTTTTGTCCATAATTATTGTGTGCGTGTGTGTGTTTAAAAAAAATTGACAGACTTTATAATGTTACTTTAAATGTGTTGTATCTTCAATATATGTGCATTATTTTGTCAAACACACTTAGTAATTGAGGTTAAATTTGATGTTCAGTGCTTTATTTATTTAATGATTCAATATAATCTAAATAATGGGTGCAAGAAAAGTGTTTAATTTTCAGTTGAAATGGCATTAAAAAAGGTCTTAAAAGTCTTGAATTTAGATGTCTCAATCCTGGGGGGACCCTGTTACTGTTCATTCCACAACAGTTGGCAGCTCTGCTTTGACAGTCATCAGTCATCTATCCAAAAATCACACTTTTTGGCAAATCCTTGATCATAAGCAGACTGGTTAAGGAAGCAGGCATCTTCGAAGTGTTTGTAGCAGAGAACACTACTCGATGGCGTGAAATTCATCCGCTTCGTGCGAACAAAACATGTCCATTTCCGTGCCCTGCTATCCTTTGGCCACTCATACAACTTTTCATTTGAGAACAAAACATCGCCACACACCGCCATGGCATCTTACCGAGAAGCAATGCAACAAACAATACTGTTCTATGGCAGACTTCCCTCGCACTTCTCAGTGTGACGCAATTTCCGAAGATTGTCGAAGAAAAGCATTTTCGTTGTCAAGGGCGTTGGTATGGGTTAAAGAATCTGGAAGGGTTGCGTTTAAAAAACGAAAATATACTTATAATTGTTTAGCCATTGATGTTATTCAAAAACATGGTTGGCCAGCCTTACTTCACATTTCCGCTTTAGTCCACAACTGTACTGGTTTAAGTACATAAAACTTATTAAAGATTTAATAAAGATTCTGAGTAAAAACATAAAATTCTCAGTACACAAATCATTCAAATAAAAAAATGCTGCTCATTGACATTTTCTTGTGTGCAAAACGCTGATATAAATTTTGTCAATTACTTTTCTTTGGCGGGTGGGGGATTACACAAAATTGAATGAGGAAGCAGACTGTAATGAATCAGTTTTCTTTATCAAACAGTTGTTCATAAATCCAAATTTCCAAGCACACCCTCTTATATGACAATTTGCAGTTTGAATGGGAGTTTCTGTTGAAAGACTCTTAAGCCAGGGGTAGACAAACTATTCCACAAACGGTTTTTGTGGGTGCGGGTTTCTTGCCTGGCTCTGCCAGACTATTCTCCCTGTATTTTTCAAACACTGAGAGTAGTCTGGGAATCATCCCATTAACGGCCTCTCGAGCAGGTACAAAATCAATCGACAAATCAGATTTGTTTATTTGCGTGACGTGTTCTTACCGAGCAACGTCACTCTTGCGCGTCGAAAGTCGTCTCCACAACACAGATGGTCAACGGGAGAGCCGAGAATATGTTCCAATCCACGGTAAAATCAGTTTTAAATTACCAAAAACACATCGACACGAGTCAATGACAACAGTCTGTCTCGCGCTAGCCATGTTGGATAAACTCCGCTCTCTTCGAATGTTTACTTCCGTGCGAAAGTCCCTCGTCCTTCCCTCGTCAGTTTACTAACGTCACGTCTGCCCGTGCCCGTCGCTGATTGGTCCACTCCGCTGTCTGTTTGCTGTGGCTTGCTCCGCCCTGGAAATTGTATCCGCTTGAATGGTGGCCAGACTCAATAGCTGGAACAGCGGTGAGTCTGGTGTACCAGGCAAGCGGGATTCTGTTCCAACCCATCAAGATGATACGTTTTTACCAATCTGGTGTCTTGCAAGCTCAATTAGTTGATTGCAGTTAGGTGCTTTTTGTTTCAGCAAAAACCGCATTGGTAAACTGTCCGTGCTGGATCAGTTGGAGCACAGACCAGGACCCACTTCGGCCCTTGAGGACCGGTTTTCCCACCCCTGCTCTAAGCTGTTATATGAAGGGGTTTGTTTGTGGTTTCATAAAAAGAGACAAAATTACTATTTAACAGTGACTAGAGTGCTAATATGCTGCCCCAAAACACAATACAAACAGACACTTAACACATTGATTAGCATAATCGCTAACTACCTTAGTGCTCCATGTTAAGTAGTAACATGAACAAAGAATACAAACAATGCAATTGGCTTCATTTATTCACCTCTGACGAAGGCACACTGGATCTAACAAGGCAATCGAAATTTCTGCACTTTATAATATTATCCAGCTGCCCTACCTGAGTATAGCAGTGAAATCTTGCCCCAATCACTGGGGCGCGTGCACCCTCACATTACACTCAAGGACACAAACTGGACTGCTCATAGCTGCAGGCAAAAATCGATTATGAAATTTGCAACTACTTTATTAATCGATTTGGTTGTTGTAGCCTTACAAACACAACAGTATACATTTGATCACCTAGTTCTTGACATTTTAACGGAAGCCAAGCTTCCCTTGCAGTCATGGAGACGTAGCATGCATTCGAAAAGTGAATGAGGTTTTCTTAGTGCAACTATTGGTTAGCAATTAGTGGTAGAGCACCTGCAACATTCAATTCATATCTTAAGATTTTATTTTTTTGCAGACGAAAAACATCAGTATTCATCAACTAAAACTAGACAAACACCTTGAGCATTGTTCAACAACTACTAGATGGACTAAACCTTTTTGTAATGACTAAAGGCCCAAGTACACTGCATGCGTGATCGTTGCGGTTCTGGTCCGGTTCAGTGTTGCCTGCGTGCCACGCAGTCCGTCAAAAACAGGCAAATCATACCGGCTGCTGCACGGCTGCGGTCCGCCAACTCCGTCCCTTCGTGAGCTCTCGCGTGATCGCGCGCGATCATGTGCCATTTAAATCAACGACAAACACACAGTCTGTAGTATGTACTCATCAGAGAAGCAGAGAGAGAGCACATTTTTTTTCTTGCATATTGATAATGTAACGTTTGCTAAGCGGAAGTTTGGCCGCGAAAACAACACACGAGCTTCAACGCCTTTTTCCTCTTTTTCTTTATTAACTTCCCGCCACCTCACCAATGCAAAAACAACAACTACAGTGGGGAGAACAAGTATTTGATACACTGCCAGTGGGTTTTCCCATTGTCAGTGTATCAAATACTTGTTCTCCCCACTGTATTTACACTGACGCTATCTAGTCCACCAATCGGAGCGTCGCGCTGGTGCACCAGCACACCAATGACAGCCCCGCGTTGGTGCATAAATTAACCCACCGATGACAGCCCCGGCGACACTACAATATTTTATTTGTGTCTGTCTCTTAATTCCAGATTGACTGCATCATGTTGAGATCAGGGCTCCGTGTGTGGAGGGAAGGGGGGCTATTATGCCCTTGGTTGTGTCGGTGCGTTTATATCTTTGTGCACATTTAAAATTTATGGCACATAACATCTCATAGAGCTGTTATAAACAACTGATAAATAATCTGTCATATTTATAAAATGGATAGCGAATTATATTCGACATGAACTAAAAAAACAGCGTACTTGGAATTGGTGTCTCAACACTGCAGATTCATGTGGCCAGCGCAAACTGTTGTTTTTTTCTATGAAGAGTCAAGTGAAATGTAGGAAAGAAAGAAAAACGTCTTGAATAGACCACCAGGTCGAAACTTGTGGGTGTCTTTTTTCTCTTTCTCTTTCGTACTTTCCCCCCTCGACTCTGTATACAAACCGAGATTGTACGCGGGGCACGAGAATTTCTGCAGTGGAACCACTTCCAGATACGCTGTCTTTTTTTTTTCTTTTTCTTTTTTTTTTTTTTTTTTTGCTTAGCACGTCGTGTTTGATATCATTGCCAGAAAAACACACATAATAGGACACTTTGCAGTTTCGCTTTTAATGGTGTCCTTATAGTAATATCTGCTGCATGTATATCACTTTGTGGCTTTCCACCTCCATGATGAAGCGCTCATCATCCATTTTCGCTCGTGTTTAAACCGTGATTAGGCACCTGGGCTTATGACGTCAGGCCCAGCTCCGCCCATTTTGCCGGATGCGTGTCCGGCAAAAATAGAAAATAGCCTATACCATCCGGCGGGCATGCGGCACGCCGGAGGTGGTTCGCAGTCAAGCCGGAGCACTGACGCGGCCGGTATACGTTGAACAATAGGATATAATGGGAACGGATTGGCTCCGGCGCTATTTTTTACCGGAGTCGGACCGGAAACGCAACGATCACGCATGCGGTGTACTTGGGCCCTAACAAGTATTTTTGTCCAAAAGATTTAAGGAAAATTAAAAGGGCTGCCAAAAACGTCACTCGCTGGAGCATTATAATAGGTTTAGTACTGTATAATGGATATTTGGATAAATTATGTGTGCGGTCATTAAGCACAACCTGAATTCATCAGTGTTTTTAATCTCTTTATAAAAAAGTAATTGGTTACAAATTACTTTTCCCAAAAAGTGAGTAACTCGGTTACCTCATTTTAAAAGTATTTAGTTAGCAAAGTAACTGACGTTACTTTTCATGTTCTACACGTTATTACATGTTCCATTCTATGACTTTTCACATCAAATATGTTCATATTCACTGATTGAATTGAACTATTTCATTCCAAAATAAACACCGTAGGTCACACTTTTATTTACTTATTTTTTTATTTCACCTATGAGTGTACTGGTATACAAACTTAAACATTCAAATGCTGTGAGAAAAAAGCCTGGGTTTTCCTGTTGTACCGAACTGTGACCCTCGTAATGAGGTTCTTACTGAACCGTGACTTGTGTGTTTTTATACCATCACACCCCTAATATATATACATTTTCAATATATAGGTGAGGCTCTGAATCTCCCATCTTTGCTCTTGTTGATTTGATAAAAAAAAAAAAATAATAATAATACAAGGTTTATGGATACGTCATTCAAGAAAAGTTTTGGTCATTTTTTTTTTATTTTTATCGTAGCATCTACAATGACAACACCCACTTGATAATAAATACTGATCAGGAAAGCGGTCCAATATTTTCAATTAATTGTACCCACCTGAACGCTACGAACTGTATGGAGGCGGTGGGAGTTGCCAGAGAGATGACGCTCGCCGCGCTAAATGCTAATGCTAGCGAGAACGTGAATGCTGTGCTAATGCTCAGAGCTACCTAGCATTGCGTTTGCAATAGCGTCACAACCACCTTCTCCCCTCTCTCCGTGTCTCATCAAATTGTTGTAACACACGCCTTCACTTTCCTCAGTAACTGTAACGGCGTTGCAAAGATGGGGAAAATTAGATTACTCACTCCTGACAAAAATAACGCAGTTATACTCTTAACGCAGTTATTGACACTGGAATTCATACTTAAGGCGTACTGTCAATTTTGGGGAAAAATACAGGATTTTAAGTTCACATCACAGTCCAAAAAATGTAGTACATTGTTTCTCCTTGTGCCCTGTAATTGACTGGCAACCAATTCAGGGTGTAACCCTCTAACTCCCCAATAGTTGGCTGGGGATAGGCTGCAGCAACCCCACGACCCTTGTGAGAGTAAAAGCCTCGAGAGATGAATGAATTGCAGACTTATTGTTGCCTGTATGTTCCAAGGGCGCTAGGCTGTCCATTTTTAAAATTTCAAAATATATTGTTATATGAATAAACTAATTTTAAAATAAAAATTACAAAAAATATACTCTGGTTATGATCCCCAATATATATATATATTTTTTAAACAGTATTAAACTCATTGCCTGTCATTGACACCGATAGATGTGAAACACATGTCAATTGGTATGGCTAGCATGGATTAATGTTGACTGTGCTAGGCATCCAATCCTTTTTGCCTGGGAGGGCTGGCAGTAATCATTCACTGCCAGCCTCTCCCAGTCAAAATGGATGTGACCGTAAATTGTTAGTGGCAGCTAGTGAGTTAAATAATTGCCTTATAAAGGGTTTAGACTTGGATAGACTGTATTAGTAATATAGTGTATTAGAATTGATATTGGATAAAAGAACAGGTGAGTAGTAATGTATGCATTCTGTACAGATTTAAATTCCAAGATAAGAATTTTTTAATTTACACTCCTGTAGACTAGCTGATTCATGCTGCATCACTGCTTTACAGCATTGCAGCACTTTATTTTTGTACCAAATGTGAGATTTGCCAAGTTCGGACATCAGCACAATTTCTGGCTCTTCCTGGAATATATCATTTTAAAGAACAATTTGCATTTAAAAGTATCAATAGCGAAAACTTGGCTTTGTGTAATTTCATGCGTCATCAAACACCATTTTATTAAACTAAAAGTTGTAAGCAAAGTGACTTGAAGCCAAAACCCAGCTTGACAGTTGCTGAATCAGGGCTGTACTGGTGTTTGGACTCTCTCCAGCGGGGGAAGAGAGAGAGAGAGAGAGAGAGAGAGAGAGAGAAGGGAGGAGCTCATGCACATTGCTCTGCCTTTTAACATCTGATCAGTCAGCTGCTTTGCTTGCTGTGTTTTTTTTTTTTCTGTCTTGCACGTGGAGAGACTGTACCAACTATTGTCAGACTTGGAACTTCTGTCATTTTGAGCGGCCTTCAAGTCTGAATACTTTTTAAAGCGTGCTGAGTCATTGTGCCCGCATGCACAAGCGGTCTCCCCCTCCCACGCTGCCTTGGTCAGCTGGCTCAGGAAACAGACTAGAGAGAGTAAACGGGAGCTGCAGCATTGACGGTGGTTCTCAGCTGCCCAACGCCTCCTGTACCACCACAGTGTGGGGCACCAACTAGCTCATAGGTCCGACAGGCTTTTTTTCTGTTTTGGGAGGAGGGAGGTGGGATAAGCCGATGTCATTATTAGGGGAGTGTGAGTGCATCAGCAGCTATGTCACATGCTGCTAGGTGGGTCAGCCATGCAGATGGAGATGCATGCCACACGCACGGTGCTCGGCAGCAGCAGGTTAGCTCCCCCGTCATCCAGGGTAGGGCAGATAACAAACTGTTCTCTTCTGTGGCTGTGACTGGAGTATTGTGGCTGTCTAACACTTTCCCTTCTCTTCCTTTGACCTGGATCGTGACCTATGAAGAGTCTGACCCGATTGCGGTGGGCACCAGGAGAATGCTCTTCGCCAACTGCGGTGGCATGCCTGGCTCCCAGGACATGCCATCCTCCCGTGTCCCGCAGAGCGTGGCAGACCTGGGCCTGGGCCTCAGGTCTCTCCGTTTGTCTTCGTCTGGCTGGGACAAAGCTTGGAGCAACCCAGAGTCTGAGTCATTCTCCTCTCCCTCCCAGGTTCAGATGAACTCTCCCTCAAGTAAGTCTTGTGCAAGAAATTTGGCAGTCGACAAAAATGTGTATTTTAAATACATCTGGGTGTTACACAGTTCAATTGTTGTACTTTACATTTGCTGTAACGCACTAGCAGTAAAAACGGAGTGTTGCCGCAAACGGTCATCTCAAAGATGATGTGGCATTTTGCTTTGCTTCATCTAGGAATACAATACTGTGAAGCCTCATTTTTTTCCCCCACAAAGCTTATTAGGATACCGAAGATCTTTATTACGTGATAAGTTTAAACCAGGGGTGTCCAAACTTTTTGCAAAGGGGGCAAGATTTGGTGTGGTAAAAATGTGGGGGGCCGACCTTGGCTGACGTCCTTTATGTAGAACAATATATTTAAGCAAATTTTAGCAAGCCATTGTGTGTGTCACATTTGCTTTATTTTTTTTTGATAATTTCAACAATCTCGCAACTAGCCTTTGTGGCGTTCTTTCGACTCTGCTGCTGTGAAATTAAACTAGCTTCAAGTTGCTTCAATTTCTCGCTGCGTATGTCAACGTGTCTTGTTTGGTATTATTGCCTCTCATTGAACTCTTTAAAAACGGTGAATGTCTCTTCAAATGCGGCAGAGTTGTTGCGTATTTTAGTGAAGAAATAGTCCAATTTCCATATATCGTTGAAGCGTCTGCCGTCACAGTCAACTTTATTTTTTTCGTTGATTGTCGCAGTTTTAGAAAATTGGAACTTTGGAAGTAAAGGGTCACACGGGGTAATGTTGCTTAGAGTGCTGCTGCCTTTTAATTGGTAAATGAGGAGCAGCATTTATTGTGTAAGCTACTTCATATGCTGGTAGCAGCACTGCTGACCAATTAAGTCTGTACAGGCAAGACTAATTGACTTTATGACAGAGGCTGGGGGCCGGATGAAATTTGACCACGGGCTGCATTTGCCCCCGGGCCGGACTTTGGGCATGTCTGGTTTAAACTGTGCCAAATTCCATATACAAGCAAGATTTGAAAAATGTTGGGACGTATTACAAATTTGGGGTAAAAACTGAATTCAATGATGCCAAAGACTCGAATTTCAAAATTTAATTGAAAACGGAACATGGATGAAAGAACATAAGCTTAACAGAAAATCTGAAGGGTAAAATTGCTGATTTGAATTTCATGTCATTTGCTAGTCTAAAGTAGGCATGTGCCGGTTACTGGTTTCAAGGTTTACAGAGGTATGAAAACATCACGGTGTCAAAACCACTAAAATTTTCCATCACACCGTAGTACGGTATTCCCTATTATACATTTCCCAAAAATGCAGCCAGAAGTGTCTTGGAACGGCAGCGCTCACCCCTCCCTCTCCGGTTGTTCCTGTGTGTGTCAGTGATGCTATTCTGCTATACAGCCAGGAAACCAAAAAAACTCAAAACACAAGGTGTACTTTTCTTGAATTATGGACGTCTCAAATCATGGAACTGAAATAAACAAAAAGAATACGTTTAAAATGTTGTACAATAGTATTTTTACACGTGTGAGTAGGTTCATTAGCAGAAACACAGCAGAATGTGAGAAAGTCATAGCCATTAACACCATGAAAAAGTTTGCCAAAAACAAAACACATTTTCCTTTCTAATTCAAAATGGAAACTAAAAACTTACAAAGACGAATGTTAGTCTGGTCTTAGCTGTGACAGAAACGTAGTCGAAGTTATAAATCTCAAGGCCACTGAGAAACAAGCCTGAATGAAAGAAAAGGATAACATCAGATTGCTAATTGCTACAGATGATCTTGCTCCAAGTAAAAATGCACGTACGCTGGACAAAGTGATCTCTCACTCCTAATGTTTTTAGATGAAACCTTTACACAACAATATTTACATTTTAACTTCTACATTTATACATTTTAACGTAATAACTTATTGTTTTTAACACAGGCATGACATGTAGACTAGAGTTGAGACAGTGGCTGAAAATGGCGAAACTTCACTTGAGCTTTTTGCCTCAAAGTCGTACAGTAGATATATTTTAAATTAGAAGTGTTTTTACTTTTTAATAGCAATTATTTTTCTTGCTCTAATCTTGATCAACCTGAGCTGTAGGTAGTCTACAAGTTCTATTGAGTTTATTTTATTGAAAATATTTATTTTTTTACTTATTTAAACATTGTATTCATGTTCCAATTTGCAAATGTTCTGGGGAAAAAAAGAAAAACCCAGAAGTGTTTTTTTTTTAAACCCATACATCTCAAAATAACACATTTTCGAGCTATAATGGCAATACCGTAAAACCGCTGTATTTTTCCTCAAGGTTATTGTACCGTCAAAATCTCATACCGGCACATACCTAGTCCCAAGAAAAAAAACTCTGACATAATAAACTGGAAAAGTCAATCACACTTATAACAGAACAGCTAAAAGACCAATCACTCCTAATTGGGTCCTTTGGTAACATGGTTGAGTATTTAAAAAAAAAAAAAAGCATCTCTGAGTGGCAGCATCTTTCAGAAGCCAAGATGGGTAGAGAATCACAAATTCCTCCAGTGCTGCACAAAAAGATGGTGGATCATGTCAGGAAGGCATTTCCCAGCAAAAAAATCATTCACATTAACATTCGCACATCTACACTGAATGAAATGGTCCACAGATTGAGATCAAGCTCTATGCGTAAGGGTGAAGGCCGAAAAAACATATAGCAGGGTACACAAAAATTTTGTTCTTACTCTAATATTGAGCAACTTGAGCTGTGGCTGTGGGTATAGTCTAGGTTCTATTTATTTTAATTTTATATAAAATATTCGTTATTTTTTGTTAATTTATCTATTTTTATATTATATTCATGTTCCAATTTGCAAATGTTTTGAAAGAAAAATCCTGTTCAATGGAATATTTTTTTTTTAACCCATCTCAAAATTTTGGAGCTATAATTGCAATACCGTGAAACCGCGGTATTTTTGCTCACGGTTATCGTACCGTCAAAATCTCATACCGGCACATGCCTATGTCGCACTATGCAATAATTCCATTTATTGCACGATAAATAAAAATGAAGGCGATAATTTTTCCGCTGCGATTTATCGCCTCGCATGCACGTGCGTGCGCGGCAGACATGCTGTTAAAAGTTCGGATTCCTTGTTACCAACTGCGCAAAATGCATCTTCGTTCCAGGTCCGGCAAAAAATGGCACCGGAGCCAATTGTTCCCATCATATCCTATTGTTCAACGTATACCGGCTGCGTCAGTGCTGCGGATTGACTGCAGACCATCTCCGGCGTGTCGGTGTTGTTGATGTGTGGGCGCTCCCGTCAGGGGTGACATTTCACGCCGGGCGGCTATTTTTCGGCACAACACCGGATATTTGGGTGGCTAATAGAGCGCTGTGCTTCAAACTGTTTATAAAGTCGATTGTCATATGCTGATGTTGTGTAGTTATGAGCAGACGTGACTTCAGCGGCGCTTGCTAACTTTTTTAATGCGCGCACACACTAGATATCATTAAATGGCAAACTAGATGTGCTTATCCCATGCCATTGGCTACGTGAGCCCAGAGTGATTATGGGACACGTAGTCCATATACTACATCGGTGAATTATAAACCGCCATGACTGAATGGAAGTTAAGAAGGCCAAATCAATCCATACCTGTGACTATAGATAATGCTGCAAATATTAATTCAGTACGTGACACAGATGGATTCGGACCACAAATGGGATGTCTTGCTCATGTAGTAAACCTAGCTGCTAAGAGAGCTGTAGCAATCAACAGTGTGCCCAGCCTCTTTTTACAAACAGTAAAAATTGTTCTCAGCACCTGTACTGAATTTCTTCAGATCAGTAAAAAACACATAGATATTATGCACTAAAATGCATGTTTACATGATGGCAATTTTTGCTAATTTGCAAAAAAAAAAAAAAAAAAAAAAAACAATTTTTTTGTTTTTTTCTTCAGAGCATTAAATGTATTGGATCGGATCGAAAATCGTGTCCCCCGTATCGAAAATCGTACCGAACCGTGACTTAACTGTATCGTTGCGTCTCAATGGAACACCATTGCAGAAGCTTTGAGGGGGAAAGTTTTCATTTGCCCAAATGCTTAAGTTATTAACTGCAATTGTATTTTTTTTTCCCTTGAAAACATTTTATTCTGTTTCTGTGCAGTATTAATATTGTTGTCTTTTACTTAAGAGGCATGGTCTAATTTTTGTTGTTGTGATTTCTTATCGCGTTTAAATGGGTGTACTTGATCTATTAATATATAGACCCTACTCACCGACGTCACAGAGTGACGTGTCTCCAGTGTTTCCCACAGGATTTTAGAAGACTGTGGTGGGAGGGTCTCTGACCCTCGGGGTAGGGTGTGCGTGTACATTTTCAAGCCTGGTGGATCTCTTTAGGGCATTTTGAGACCACTGAATGTAATATAAATTGCTGTATGCGGTGTCGCCAGATCGCGCCGAATGCAGCAGAATGCAGCAGACAGTAGTCCCGTAGCCTGGTACACCAGACTCAGCGGCAATTTTGAAGTGCTTGAAAACCATTTATAAATGATACTTTGGTGAAAAAAGTGAAAAAACATGTCTTATATACATGTATCTTTTTTCCAATGTAAAATCTGAATAAATACATTGAACACGCACAAAAAAATGGGGGGGGGGGCTAGTTCGCGGTTTTCACTTATTGCGGCGGGTTCTGGTCCCCATTAACCGCGAAAAACGAGGGATCCCTGTATTTCTGAAAAGCTTTAAGAAGCAAGAGTCATTCCCACCACTCCCGTCAGCTCAAATCCCAGCCGAAAATAACGCGTCTCAGGTGGACGACAGGAGCGATACGAGGCGCCCCCCTCCATCCGAGAGCATGCCGCTTAATTTGACTCAACAGTGTGTTTCTTAGTTTATATTACCGCTAAATACACAAGCTTGACGCCAATTTAACGAGAGCTATTGTTTTTTCATGGGAGATTTGGCTAGCTCTGGCAGTGTTCAACGCAAGCTGGAACGAATGGCAGTAACTTTTTTATATCGCAAAATGTGAAAACGATTGAAACCATTACTCACCAAATTCAATCTGCTGGCAAATACAGGCAAGTGTGTATGCTGTGCTCTGGTCTGCCCCGGTGTGGATAAGGCCTGCTTTTTGTTTTTGCAGCTTTGCAATGCAACCAAAGGCTCTCCGAGCACTCCATGTACACGTAAGGTGTGCGCGCGTTTGGAATAATGGAACGCAGCTTGGGCCGATGATTGGTTCTCGTCAGCGAAGCATCTAGAACAGGGGTGGGCAAACTGGTCCTCGAGGGCCGCAGTGGGTCCTGGTCTTTGTTCCAACTGATTCAGCACACACAGTATAACCAATGAGGTTTCAGTGGAAACAAGGAGCACCTGACTGCAATCAACTGATTGCACTTGTAAGAAACCAGATTGGTGAAAGGCTGTCCTCATGATGGGTATGAACAAAAACCCGCACCCACTGCGGCCCTTTGTGGAATTAATTGCCCACCCCTGATCTAGAAGGATTTGCCAACTGTCAAAGTGTCACTTTTTTAAAGAACAGTCCCAAACGAGAGTGGGAAACACTGCTCTCTGTATCCGGCCGCCATATTGTCAGTCTCTGTTTAGCCCTATTCTCAATGGTTTCAATTAGTCGTTCAGTTTATAGAGAAATTCATGGAAGCCCCAGTGCTTTCAGACGCTGTAAACTCATTGGATGCGTTGCATAAAAGGCGTTATGTGGAAAAGCTTCAGTCTATCCATTCGCCAGATCCATATTTGATGCCTAAATCAATATTTTTCAACCTGCTGTCTTCGCCCTCTCTGCCTGACATCTGCTACCCTGATATCTACAACTATCTTTTCCACAGAAACTCTGCCTATTCTCACGAAACTTTGGAAAAACATTAAGAGCAGCACTCTAAGCAACATTACCCTGTGTGATTTCTAAAATGGCGACAATCCAAAAAAAAAAAAAAAAAGTTGACTGCGATGGCCGACGCTTCAAGGATAGGTGGATATTGGACTATTTCTTCAATAAAACAGGCAACAACTGTGACTGCCTCATTTGCAAAGAGACAGTCGCTGTTTTCAAAGAGTTCGATGTGACGCGATAATAACAAGACGCACTGACATGTACGACATTACAGGGAAGATACGCAGCGAGAAATCATAGCAACTTAAAGCTAGTTTCATTTCACAGCAGCAGTATTTCACAAGAGCCCTAGTGTCGAAAGAGAACGCCACAAAGACGAGACTGTTGAAATTATGAATTTAAAAAAATAATAAAGCAAATGTGACACACAGAAGGGCTTGCTAACATTTGTTTAAATATATTGTTCTATGTAAATCAGCCAAGGTAGCCCCCCGCATTTTTACCACACCAAATCTGGCCCCCTTTGCAAAAGGTTTGGACACCCCTGTTTAACTGATGATCCGTGGACGAGCTTCTTTCACTTGGTACCAGCTAAATATTATTCAAAATGTAATGATGGTGGAAGAAATAGGCATCTTGAATTTGAAACTGTATGTTGTCGGCGATTAGCCTCGCAATGATCTCAATTGTGGTTGTCAGCCCAAAACCCTCTAAATATAAAATGCATCTTACCAGATATGAAATGACTACTACATAATCCGCGGCAACCGTTTGGAGCCCAGTTTTCTCGTCAATTGCAGCAGTCCATCTCCCTCTCCTCTCCGGGTCTCTCGGAATACGGTAGAATCTCAAGTCTCTCCGTCAATCTTCTGTTATTGCAACCAACTGCCACACACGCCTTCACCATTTTGATTATTAATGTTAACGAGCAGAAAAACACGCCATAATAGGAGGAATTTACATAGCGGTAATGCGTCAAAATGATGAGTAGACTGACAATATGGCGCGGAGGCGTGGTTGAGACGTCATGTGAGTAGGGTCTATACTGTATTCTCACTGTGTTATTGTAAATTGGTTTAAAAAAAAAAAAATTGGGGGTGGGGGCGCAATAATATCGCACATCGCAATAATTTGAGATAAATTATCGCACACTAAAATTTGTTATCGCGACAGGCCTATTCAATGTTTCCCTCCGTGAACACACCCGAATCAAATAATCAGGATCATCATCAGGCCTGTGGAGAGCTTGCTGATGACATAATCACTTGTCAGGTGTGTTAGGGAAGAGAGACGTGGAAAACAAGACAAGATAGGTGGCATCGAGGTCTAGATTTGGATAACCCTGCCATATAGAGTTCCTGTGACGTTCGGACCGTTAAATGGCACTGTACCACAAACGGCTACTGTAAAATAAATCACAGAATGGGCTCAGTAATGCTTCCAAAAACCATTGTCGGTGAACACTGTTGCCAGCTGAAACTCTAAAGTACAAAGAAGCCATTTCTAAACGGGACCCAGAAGTGCAGTGATTTTCTCTGTCTGGGGCCATTTAAAATGCTGTGTTGCAAAGTGGAAAACCGTTCAGTACTCAAAGTTCTTTATAGAAAACTAGAACGCCATGTCATCTGGAATATAGAGGATAAGGCCCATCCAAGTTATCAGCGCTCAGTTCAGAATCATGCATCGAATCTGTTACTATGTGGTGTTGCATAAGTTCATGTAGTTTGGGCAGCTTGCACATCTGGAAAGGCACTCTCAAAGCAGAAAGGTGTATTGAGTTTCTAGAACAGTGGTTCGTAACCTTGCTAAAGGTACCGAACCCCACGAGTTTCACATGTGCATTAACCGAACCCTTTGGAATTAGACTGGCTCAATGCGCATGTCTTAGAATTTTTCATTCAAATTTGGAGGAATAAATCTTACAATGCAACATTAAACCTGCTAAGTTGCATTAACCTTGATTGTGCTGTTTGTCATATTTAAATTTCTAATTTAATGAAACACCCTGCACAAAATGATCGCCAAATTTGTACAGTCATTGTTTTGAAAAAAAAAAAAAAAAAAATTCTCACTAATCCAATGTACGGTGTTAATTTACAACAAATTTTTTGATTTGCTTTTCACATTGGATAATCAAACTGTTCATTTTGGTTTCTATTTATATTTTCATGTCGACATTCTCGTTCTATCGCATCGTTGCCTCACATACTATTTTCATAGCATAAAATGTGACGCAAATGTTTTTTTTTTTTTTTTTATGTAAATGCAGCGCACGTTATCAACCTTCCACTGAGAAAACCAGTTTCTCCTCTCATCAGAAGGGACTAGCAGTTGAAAAAATTGGAATTGTAAATTTGGGACTAATCAGTCCAAAACCTGGTTTAGAACGCCACTTTTGCCTTGATTTAGTCAGCGTCCAAAAATGGGGCCCTGTATGTCTCGACCTCCACTGAACCCCTTAGACTGACTCGTCAAACCCAGGTTAAGAACCTCTGTTCTAGAACAACATATGCTTCCATCCAGACATCTTTCAGAGAACATGATGCTAGACATGTAGCACTGATAAAAACTGCATAACTGCATAGGAAAAGGAGCCAGGTATAGACCCTACTCACCTACGTCACAAAGTGACGTGTCGCTGTATCCGGCCGCCATATTGGCCGTCATTTTTTAGACCTATTCTCAATGGTTTCAATTAGTCGTGCAAGTTATAGAGCAATTCATAGAAGCCCCGGTGTTATCTGACGCTGTAAACTCATTGGATGGGTTTCATAAAAGGCGTTATGTGGAAAAGCTTCAGTTTATCCATTCGCCAGATCCATATTTGATGCCTAAATCGATGTTTTTCGACCCGCTGTCCTTGCTGTCTCTGCCTGACATCTACCCTGATATTTACAACTATCTTGTCCACACAAAATCAGCCTATTCTCACGAAAGTTTGAAAAACTTTGAGAGCTTGGAGGCTTATAAATACTTCGTTGCTGGTTGGGTGAAACAGGTCCTCGTCCACGAAGATTCCTGCCGAATTTATCTTGTGCTCTGGAAGGTGAGTTACGAAATTTTCAATTCAAAATCTTTTGTTCTTGCTAACATCCACTGTCAAGTCTAATGTATTTCATGTCATTTGTCAATGGAGCTAGGGCTTTTAATGTTTATATGGCGACAATAAAAAAAAAGTTGACTGCGACGCGTCAAGGATAGGTGTATATTAGACTATTTCTTCAATAAAATACACAACTTGTGTCTGCCTCATTTGCAAAGAGACAGTCGCGGAAGATACGCAACGAGAAATTAAAGCAACTTGAAGCTAATTTAATTTCACAGTAGCAGTATTTTGCAAGAGCCCGAGGGTCGAAAGAGAACCCCACAAAGGCGAGATTTTTGAAATTATGAATTTAAAAAAAATAAAGCAAATGTGACACACAGAAGGGCTTGCTAAAATTTCTTTAAATGTATTGTTCTACGTAAATCAGCCCAGGTAGCCCCCCACATTTTTACCACACCAAATCTGGCCCCCTTTGCAAAAAGTTTGGACACCCCTGTTTAACTGATGATCCGTAGACAAGGCCAGCTTCTTTCACTTGTTACCAGCTAAATATTATTCAAAAAATAAAGATGGTGGAAGAAATAAGCATCTTGAATTTGAAACGGTATGTTGTCGGCGATTAGCCTAGCAATGATCTTAATTGTGGTTGTCAGCCCAAAACCCTTTAAATATATATTAAATGCATCTTACCAGATATAAAATGACTACTACATAATCTGTGGTAATCGTTTGGAGCCCAGTTTTCTCGTCAAATTGCAGCAGTCCATCTCGCTCTCCTCTCCGGGTCTCTCGGAATACGGTAGAATCTCAAGTCTCTCCGTCTATCTTCTCTGTTATTGCAACTGACCGCCACACACGCCTTCACCATTTTGATTATTGTTAACGAGCAGAAAAACACTCCATAATAGGAGGAATTTACGTAGCGGTAATGCATCAACAACGACGAGTTGACGGACAATATGGCGCGGGGGCGTGGTTGTGACGTCATGTGAGTTGGGTCTATAGAAACGGCCTTCCTGCAGTCCAGATGTTTCAAGAGAACATTTGGTACATCAAAAAGATGAAGGTGTGACAAATGAGTGTTGAACAGTTAGAGGCCTGTATTGGACAAGAATGGGAAAGCTTTTATATTTTTAAACTTAAAAAAAAAACTTGTGTTCTCGTTCCCTTGACGCAAATTGTGATTTTTAGATTTCTTGACACTATGGAATTGAAATCGACATTTTTTTTTTTTTGTCGTTTGCTCTTTTTTGTAAAATATGTGGCACTTCCGCGTTGCATTCAGTTGTTACTTACAATCTGTCTGGTGGTCTAACATTTCTGGAATCCGGTTTTACAGCCCCCAGTTCCAATGAAGTTGGCAAGTTCTCACTTTTGAATGGATGTAAAAGATCCGAGCTGGACATAAATGGAGTTGGTGACGAAATTTGCTGGATAACACTTAATGACATGTCATAAGCATTCATTCATGTCCATGACAGTTTTATGACACTGCTGTCAAATTACCTATTAACCCAAATATAATAACAAATAAGCCCCACTGGACTATAAGCTGCAGGATTCAAAATGAGGGGTGGAAAAAGTGCTGACTTTTAGTTAGAAAATTACGGTAATATTTATGATCTTGGCATGTCTGTTGATTACCATGTTGTAATGTAATGCTAGCAGGGAAAAAAAAGAACGACAATATTATCGCTGATCCTGATGGATTGTCGAGTGTTCAATTGGCGCCTCATGCATTTTTCAAATTCTGTTGCCCTATAAGCATGAACGCTACTGGATTGAGGGGGGGGGGGACTGTTACTGCACACATTAAGTCTACATAAAGTGTAATGCCCTTGCAAGACAAGGGAGTCAGCGATGCGTTTCACTTATTCAATGTGCAGTATTTCAATCAATAAAACGCACACACAATTCGAATTGCTGTTCCTGCTGCCAGACCGGCCTCTTCCACTAGTTTCGCACTTGTTGCGCCATCCATTCTCTGGAATCGTATAACAGAAAGAAGACTCTGGACAAATGCTGTGTTAAAAAGTCTCCTTTTCGTTCTTTTTAGTGCTGAGTATCCTGAACAGTCCTTTTGGCAGTGTCCTTGGAAAGCCACCAGCTTACATGCCCACTGAGTCCATGAGTATGACTGCTGACTTCCTGGAGAAGTTCCCCGGCATGGCTCGTATGTCTAACCGGTTGGACTCGAGCTCCTTTTTGGACTCTCGCTCAAGCAGCCCTGAGGACTCAGAGACAAGTGGCTTCAGCTCTGGCTCTGACCACCTCTGTGATATGTTGGTATGTGGAACCCTCACTCCGTGAAACATTTAAGTCATGGAGCCCAAACTTTTTTTTTTTTTTTTTAAAGGATAAATTAAGGATGCACAGGGCACTTAAATTCAAATCAAATTTATCAAAGCCATTCTGCCAGGTGGTATAAAGCCTGAACAAAATGTATATTGTAACAAATCTAGGAACTGATTGTTGCTATACCAAGGGTGAAATAAGATGCTGTAATATAATTTGTAGCTTAATGGCTCATCCTTTATCCGGTTTCCTACAGTCCACTTTGCGGATTTCACCTCCCCTGCCTTACCTTACATCAAACATGCAGAAGGATCTGCTGCGACTGGGTTCCCGTCTGGACCCCCAAGACTCTAGCTCTCCTCTCAGCCCGCCATCCAGCGCCAGCCCAGCCTCCTCCGCGCTTTCTCGCCGCTGGCGCACCGGCTCTCCGTGGCCCGGCGCAGACATTCTGGATCCGTCAGATGAAGCCTTTAGCATTGAGAGGGAGGCACGCCTGCATAGACAGGCAGCAGGTTAGTGCACCGAAACTGCTTGTGCAAACTATGGAAGGCAACGACCTTTGTCTTTGGTTGCTCCAAGCTGTGAATGAAGCAACCTTCACCTGGAGTGGTCAACTGCCTCCCAGAAACAACAAGGATCCGCTCTACTCTTGCAAAGTTTTTCTTGGTGGCGTGCCTTGGGACATCACAGAAGGTAATTTTCTCTTGCTGATTATGCAATGGCTTGAGTTAAAGGTTGTGCTTGCTTAGTTTAAAAAAAACTGAGACTCCAGTTCCTTTCTCAGATGTTTATTGGTCATCAACACACTGTTGAATTAAGATGCATCTATATTAAACACTGTAAAATGTAAGCATTGCTACATTGAGGCTAATAGGGAAAAAAGACAATGTACTAACCACTTTAGCCTGCTATAACATTGGCAGTAGAGGCGTGCGAGATTTCTGATGCTTAAATTATTTGCAATTCGAAGTTTTGGGGGGTTGGCAATACCGTATTGGCCCGAATATGATGGTTTTTTTTTTGCATAGAAATAAGAATGAAAAAGAGGGGGTCGTCTTATGTTCGCGGTCCAAACATTATACCCATTCATGGCGACAGATACCATTGAAGTGATGTTCTGTCATGACAGATCTCAGCTACTCTCCCCATTCACAACGCTAGATGGCGCTAGATATCATTGAAGCGATGTTCTGTCATGACAGCTCTCAGCTACTATCAAGTTTAACCAGTTTGCATTACTTTATTGCAATGTTTTTCCTTATTCAGATTTGTTTCAAGACTAGTTGACTTCACTTTGATGGTTAATGCAGTTATTGCAATTTTGTTTTATCACAATAGATTGGTTTATTTACATTTTAAAAACTAGAAGCCATTCATTTAGGAATGTGATTGCGCATTAGTTTACATATTTAAATGTTCAGATATTGATTTGAATGAGGCAAAATAACATGATTTTTCTCTCAAATATATTGTTATAATCATTTCTTTCGGATGTACTGTAATTATTTTCTGTATAAAAATTTGGTGTTCAAAAAGTCTTGTTTTTTCAAACTTGTCTTGAAAAAGAGGGGGTCGTTTTATAATCAGAGAAGTCTTATATTCGGGGTCAATACAGTATATGTTGCGATATTAAAACTAGAATTTTCAGCAAATGACTTGAATAGCTCTGTTTGGGAAGACTTTGGTTGACTAACCACGACCACTTTGTATTCATGTAATACTGTTTAATCCATTGTAAAGGGCTTCATCTGTGAATGATGACTATTCAGACTTGTCGGTTTTAGTAAACTGCCGCCATCTTAAAGCTACTTCTCTGAAAGGCTGTTGTTGCAAACCTTCCGAGCAAACCTAATGAACTTTTCATCTAAAATACTCCTAAATTGGCAAAATCTAGACTTGAATCTGTCTTTAAATGATGAAACAGTTTTAACTTTCACATGTCAAAAGTTGAAGGGAAATAATGGAATAACGGGAGCAATTTTAACAACTTTAACGGATAATTCACAACATTAAAATTGAGTACCGGTAGTTTAAAGGGGAACTGAAGAGGTTTTCAGATTTCGCTCTTAAGTGTTTTACTCAGTTGAATTGTATTAAATGCGTCATTCGCTCTCTCAAAAAGTCACTTAAAAAAATAATAATAATAATTGACCGCGTAGTTTTTGAGTTAAGGCCATAGCAACACCATAGCAACGAGGGACGCGCCGTCCTGCCGACCCCTACCTCGTGACGTAACTTCCAGGAAGCCTCGCCACCACTCTGAACACGGAAATATAGCACCACGCTATCCTCGCCATATATTGCAAACATTTTCTGGGTTTTACTCGCGGGATTCGTCATGCCATCTCGATGTGTAGCGATATGAATTACTCACAGGAAGACTCGAGACTCTAGGAGTGGTCCAAAAAAAAAAAACTTCTCCTGCAAAGGTTTGGACCGTTTTTGTTAGCATGCATACAGGTCCCCAATCGGCTCATTGTTTTCATCATTTCAGCCACGACAGCTTTGAAAACCTACAACAATGCAACCTTGGTTTTCCAAAGACGTAAGTAGAACATTAATGGCTTTTTTTATATATACTAGGGGGACTCCTACTGCCAGTTTGTTGAAGTGCGACATTTTTTTTTTTTTTGCTGTTGGCCTGTCATAAGTAGATAGGTTGGCTGACATGTCGTCTACTCATGAGATTTTATTACTATATCAATAGGTGTTATGTAAATTCAAATGTCCCCAGCACCAAATAGGTCTTTGGCTCGTTTTTTATATTTCAACATCAAGGTCTGCCTATTTGAAGAGGGAACAATAGCATCAAATAGATGCTGGTATGACTGGGGCATTATTATTTGATCACCAAGAAATTATTAAATTAAAATTAGGATTCATCCAATATTTTCATGCTGCTGTGATTTTTTTTTACCTCCAGGAAGCCAAACATAAAAAATTAAGTGGCGGAAACCCTCAACACGATGAAAAAAGCGTTGCAAGTCAGTTGCCACCCAGTTTCCCAAAATCAAGAGAGAGTGGGTCGAGTCATATGATGACCGAAGTGATGCGGTGTCCAGCGATGATGACTGAAGAGATCCTATGAGGCCTGCCAGATGCTGAATTTCTTCTGTCTGCGACATCAGATGACGATGATTTAGGAGAAATAAATGTAGCAAATTTTGATGACATGAAATCATAAACTAGTCATATATACAGTACACATTTTTTAAAAGAAAAATCAAGTTACCTTCATATTTTAATGATAATGCATTATCTTTGTATAGAGAACACTTCATGCTACAGAAAAGAGTAAATACATATTTCCCACTGCCATTATCATTTTTCAATGTTGCGCTAGTCCGTTGCTATCCTAACTTTGTGTTGCTTACTAAAATTATGCTCTTTGATGTGTGCCGTTGTGTGCTTGGTATAACATGTTGTGTCACAATCTGACAACGAAAGCTAATGCTGATTCAACATAAACCTGGTATCATTATTGCGGCCTATTGAATATTTTTTCAGAATGTAATATAATTACAATATTTTATATAACAAAGGAATACATTAAACAGTCAACAAAATGTGTCAATGTTGTTAACAATTTATGGTTTTATTTTTTTTAATGAAATTCATGCCCCTGTCAGTGCTTCAGCCTCTGCAAGTTTGGCTCTCACGTCTGGGATCTCCTGATGACACAGGCATACTCTTGGAAGGGTAATTACTTGATGGTTTACAGCATCACCTGGAAAATAAAATGGTTTTGTCATTTATTTTGAAATATCAATAACATTTCATTCATTTAGCCACATTTGGGCTAGCTTTACCATATTTAGATCGGTAGGCGCTGTCCCATTACCTAATATCCAGTTTTAGCTATGTGTAGAGCATGGAAAAATATACAACCATGTAATCGCATTCTAATAAAAAAAATCACGATGCTGGACTAACCACTCACTCTCCCGTTCGTGAAGTGTCGAGCTGTCAATTGGCGTCATGACGCCATCTGCTGTGTCAAGTAAATCGCCGTCATCTGACGCCCCAGGTTCAAACATGTAGGGATTAATTGTAGTTCATCTTTCCTGGGAGCCTTTGCCATCGGTAGCGTCACGAAAGAGCGATCCTGAATGGTTACCTTTGGTGGAAATATCACTGACATCGTTGTTGCTGCTATGTTAGCTGTGGGTAGTCTTCTGTTGCCTACGTCACACTTCCGGGTTTGCGAAGGGACCATTAACGGAGTGCAAAAAAAATAAAAAAACGCAAATTATCCTTACAATTACGTGTTGATAATGTCATGGTTGTTTTGACGAACTTGTCCCAAGTTTATATTCATAAAATTACACCAAAATCCGGAAAGGTCTTCAGTTCCTCTTTAAAGCTGCTGATACAGAAGGGGACTTGAGTATTTTATTTACTGTTTTGAACTGTTAACTTGATAGTGAATTAGTAGTTTAAGCCTGAGAGGATTTTTGTACAGTTACACATACATTTGATTCTACACGAAGAATAGCTTTAAAATGACACAATTATGAAAAATCTGATTGGCAATGAATAATTTGGCTTCAGATTTGCCAACATGCACACTTTTCAGGACAAAATGAGTCATTTTGGATGGGCTCAAAGAACGAAAATGGCGTTGGGTTTACCACCCATTTCATATCCTGCACTTAGAGCTTTCAAATGACTCTTTATGCATTTTTAAAAATATTTTTGATAGGTTTATTTAAGAATGATAATTTATTGCATTAGAATGGGTGATTTATCAGGATGTATTGTCACTACATTAGTGGTTGAATTGGGGTGGAAAAAAAATTGCGCATCAGCAATAATTTGAGACAATACATCGCCTATTAAAATTTGTTATTGCGACGGGCTTACATCCACATATGTGTACACCCCATTTTTGGTCATTTTAGCCACACTGGCGTGTCAGTTATGTATTTTTATGAACATTCTAAATTGTCAAGTGCTGTCAATGGCAGCCAGTGAGTTAGTGCCATGTAAAATTTTATCTAAAGCAGTTGAAATTTTGAGAACAGTAGTGCTGTGGTCTCGCGTGAGTTAAAGGCAGTTTTAGTCAGTTTCATGATCTTCAAAATTGCTGTTATTTCTAAAGCATTTGCCCAAGCGTCTCCTTCCTCTTTCCAGCTGGACTCGTCAACACCTTCAGTGGCTATGGGCCTCTGTCGGTGGAATGGCCTGGTAAGGATGGAAAGCACCCTCGCTGTCCTCCCAAAGGTAATGTCGCCAAAGGTAATGAATAACAAATGGGTAGGCCATTTTTTTCCCCCCACTAAAGGTTTCAGGTAGCACTATGGTGAACACATTGGCATGCTTGTGAGTTGTCAGGTAAAGGAGTTGTTCTATTGGCTAAAACTCAAGACATCTACCGACACGTTAATCTGGTTTTATAATATGGTACACTGGTGTTCTAGTTGATCTTGGTTATAGTTGAGTTTTTGGTGTCACGTCAACTTTTAATAGTGATAGTAAGTGAATTGACTCTTGGATGACAGAACTGAGGTGAAATTGTGAATTAAGATATAAGGCTTAACTAAGTTCTCTTAACTGCAGCCTTCCTCTAAACATTGACCCGGAAATTCTCTGCTGCCTAAATAAGTATCCTTTTTTTTTTTTAAAATGTTTCCAGGTTCTACCATACTCTTAAATAAGCTACCCTTTTGTAGAGCCTAGTTCGAGCCTAAAAAAATCTGGCCCGACCCGACACGGCCCGCTGGTATTGAGGCACGACCCGGCCCGAGCCCGATCAATTAACTAGATTTGTAGGCCTGAGCCCGAAAAACCCGATTTAAAATTTTTATTTTTTTATTTTATGGAGTGACGCGAAAAAAGAAAAAAACGCAGCAGCAGCAATTTTTCATTTCTTCGAGTTGGCAGAAAAAAACGCAAGTTTTCTTAATGTTTAAATAGTGTACATATTTTTATGATCATTATAAAAGCATTTACACAACGAAATAACGCTGGGAAAGTTTAATATAAAAAAAAAGCGGTTTTGCAGACAAAGATTCAAAAGATCACATTTGTTGCCTTTGTGTGCATAAATGTCTTTCGTCACGAATTCACAGTTGTCAGAAAAGCAAGTTTACTCAATATTTAAATAGTCTACATTTATGAGAATTATAAAAACATTTACACAACGAAATAACGCTGGGAAAGTTTGTTAAATATATTTCTGAGTGTTGGATATTGTTCTCACATGGACGCGCCTCTGACAAGGAAAGGGAACAGCAGCAAAAAAATAAAACTACAAATGCTTTGAAATAATTCTTTATTGTAATGACAATACCAAAAATAACTTATAAAAAATTTAAAATGAAATAAAAGCTTTTAAACTGCGGGCTGGCCTTGAGTGCAGTCTGCAACCTGCGGCCTCGTGTCCTGCTCTTTATTCTTGTGAAATAAGGGAAATAATTAGACCGGCTCGGACTAAAAATGGCGATTTGAACAGCAGGATATTATGGCTGACTTAGTGTTTATATTTTTTGGTCGTCGTCGTGCAGGAATAAGATTGCGTCCACTGTGGCAGGTTTCAGTGACGTTCTCCGCTGATCTATTGTGCGGCCTGCAGCGCTGAAAACTCTCGCTGCTGCTGCTTACAGGGATGCACAACACTTTTCTTGCCAACTTGGAAAGTTTTATGTACGCGCGGAAGGCGCCAGAGCAGGAGAAAATGAAAAAGAGGGCGGCGCCTCGGCCGTGCGCAAGCGCTACAGCGGGAGGACAAGAAAAAGCGGGCGGTGGCACGGCGTTCATGTGCGGTTGTGCGTGCGAGCAAAAGCGCAATAGAGAGCCTGCTCTTCCATTTTTTTTTTTTTTTTTTTTTTTTTTTTTTTTTTTTTTTTTTTAATTTTTTTTTTTTAAATAAATAATTTATAAGTCCGCCACGGCGGTTCGATTTTGGGCACAAGATCTAACCTCTACCGTGATGTGGCCCAGAATCTACCGGGCTTGGTACTGTTACTTTGTCCCCTCGGCCAAGTTTATACTAGAGGGAAATGTAGTATTGCGGTATGACTGTATCAAAATTAAAGCTCTAAAATGCATTGTTTAGAAAAATTGGGCGTTTTTAATATTAAAATGCTTAAATCACATCATCTAACGATGAGTACCCTAGCAAAATAAGGAGGAAGCACTCGCCACTTTTGGGGATGGCTGCTTCACCAGCTGAGACTCTGCCTTGTCTGTCATCACATATTTACGGTTATCGGCACAAGCCTCGGATCGACCCAGACTTTGTCGTAGTTCCCGATCCTGATAGTAGAATTCACTCCCAATCCCACGGGTCCTGTAGCACCTGGAAAAATTCTTCTTGTAGGACGGTGCAACTAGAAAAATTAGGTGAGCCTAGACTCTATCCACTTTTCCGGCCTGTCCCCTTGGCCTTAGTGGGGAGTGTCTGGAATGCCGGTCGTCAAAGCCACCTTTGCAGCGCTACTGAAAGTCTAATGAGTTAAACATTTTGTACAGACGTTTTTTGTTGCATTTGTTTTCTTGGTTCAATGGTTTTCTTGCGTGTACCTTACGAATTCCAGATTCTTTTTGCTCTCCTTGTAGGCTATGTCTACCTGGTATTTGAAAATGAGAAATCTGTGCGGGCCTTGCTCCATGCCTGCTCTCAGGACCCCTTCAACCCAGAGGATAACAGGGAGTACTACTTCAAAATGTCCAGTCGCCGAATGCGTTGCAAGGATGTGAGTAGAAATTTGACAAAATCATTCTTGCCAAGCATCTTTTTTTTTTTTTTTTTTTTTTTTTTTTTTTTGGAGGGGGGGGGGGGGGGGTGTAGTGTGACCTGTTGTACAGGTTCAGTAGCCTTTAGTGTAGTGAAAGTTCTCGCCCTGTCCTCGCAGGTGCAGGTTATCCCTTGGGTCATTTCTGACAGCAACTACGTGCGCTTCCCTGCACAACGTTTGGACCCCAGCAAGACTGTGTTTGTGGGAGCACTGCATGGCATGCTCAATGCTGAAGCGCTGGCCAGCATTATGAATGATTTGTTTGGAGGAGTCATGTATGCAGGCATCGACACAGACAAACACAAATATCCCATAGGTAAGACACCACAACCTCCCGCGTTTTCAACCCATGTAGCAAACTTAATTCATTGGCTGACACTGATGGCGATAGACGTGCTATTTGTTTGAAATGGGAGGGCTGTCAGCGATCACAATATTGAAATGAAGGCTGCACCTAAAAGCCCTCAACTTGAAACTGTACAAACATATAGGCCAATTCAGAAGTTTGAAAATGGCTTTTGCCTCATTTTGAATTAAGGCTGCCAAAATTGTCAAATTCCAATTTTGCCAAATTTCAAAATTGTTTTTATATGCATGTGTGATACATCGTTGGAAAGCTTAAAATCTCAATTTTCCGGGGGAAGAAAAATTTGGAACAGGAGGGCATTTTAACCCTAACTGGGGGGAGAGAGAGCATAAAGACGCCATGATTTTTAACGAGATATTATCGCAT
Organism: Corythoichthys intestinalis; assembly: GCF_030265065.1. Lineage (NCBI taxonomy): Eukaryota > Metazoa > Chordata > Actinopteri > Syngnathiformes > Syngnathidae > Corythoichthys > Corythoichthys intestinalis. The sequence goes on from NC_080395.1 coordinate 59,585,683, forward strand.
ACTTGCCTCTTTTCGATCCAAAAACTCCATGTGGCATGTATCACTGAGCGTCTAGACACAGCTGTGAAAGGCCACAGCTGGATCTTTTTGGGATTTTATGCGTGAAACATGGTAATATACCAAGGGTCACGATGCAGAAATCGCAGACATCGAGTCGAGATTTTCATGTATTTACCCTTTTAAAAAAAAAAAAAAAAAAACCCAAACAATTTTTTTGTTGGGATCGATTATCATCTAAAATATTGGGGGGAAATGCGACAGTAACAAAAACAATTAAGCGATAGTTATGAGTGTAAGAATTTTATTCATGCTTAAAACACAAACATATTTTGTATGCTTCTGATATGTTTGCATGAGAACATTGAGCATCATTGTTAGATTAATCTGTTGAGTATAGCCTTGACTGTATCACAGTATGCCCAAATATGGACTGTTATTTTCCTGTGTTTTCCAACATGCCCTGAATGAATACATTAAAGCAACTGTGGCTTATCAAACTTCTACCTGGCCACCGCTGGTGATTCAAGGTTATAGCTTAAGGTGGTTTTCCCCTATGAGAGATGTTTTTCTGTAACTTGAGATGTTTTTACCAAGTTTTCGGTTTCATTTCTATGATGCCAACCCATAAATAGAGGCATGCCATGTATCTCTTTTGTCCACATGCGGAGAGGCACTTTGTGCGTTATTCCGCGTCTGTACCCGAGAGCTCTTGTACTAAAACCTTCGAAGAAAATCAATCCATGGTTGTGGTCGTATTTATTTCTCTAACCTAGCTATCGAGGTAACACTTGTCTTGGAGTTAAAACTTGAGCATCCTTGACAATGAGGTAGATATCCTTGACTCATTTACAGACACTATTTTTTTTCATTGTGACATAATTTAAGTTTAAAATATGTGGGTGAGTAATTTTTTAGTAGTTTTATATTTTTTTAAACTAAATATTAGACATCAATTAAGTCTAAGCTAAAAATGAGACGTTTCAAATAATATATTGCTTACCTTTTTATGGCTGGGTTGAAACAAAAGCGGTTGCGCGACGTCTGCAAACGGGGGTCTCAGGGTAAAACGGACAAATTAAGACTAGTTCAGAGGCTTAATATGCCATGAAATCAACTGTTTTGGCTTAAAATACAGCAGAAACTGCTCTTTCAGCCTTGTCTGTTTTCCGCCATATATTTTTTTCCTCTTTTCAGTCACTGCCAGGTCAAATGGATTGTTGCTGTGAATGATGTCAAATGTTTTGTCATTACTTGTAAAGTGTTTATTAGGGATGTCCCAATCGCATGTTTTTGCGTCCGAGTCACCGGATTTTGAGTATCTGCCAATAGTCCTGATCCAATACAGGTTTATTGTTTTAAAGTTCCTTACATGTAACAGTACTGTACAGTTTACAGTAGTTTTTTGTTTCTTTTGGCAATGCCATTGTATTTCTAGATAATTTTGTCTTTAGAACATATAAATATATTTTAAAATTAAAAACCTGATCCTTTACATGTAATAAATACAGTAAATATTCAGACTTCTGCAATAAAGTGTTTACTGTATGTGTATATGAACTGGTAAAGTATCCGAATAACTGTTTGTAGCAGCCCTCTTGAGATGTCTGCTGGATTTTGTGTGCAGGCTCTGGCCGTGTGACTTTTAACAATCAGAGAAGTTACCTTAAGGCGGTGTGCGCAGCATTTGTGGAGATCAAAAGTCCCAAGTTTACCAAGAAGGTACCGCAAAAGCTCTGCGGTTCTCAAAATATGCAAGCGAAAGCCAAGCTCCCTTTCTTTTCAGGTCCAGATCGACCCTTACCTGGAAGATTCCATGTGTCAGGTTTGCCTCCGCCAAGCTGGGCCTTTCTTCTGCAGAGACCAGGTGGGCGCTCGGGAAAACTAAAAACATGAGCGTGCTGTTGAAATGCTCCTGACCAATGTGCCCATGCACGCAGGCGTGCTTCAAGTACTACTGCCGCTCGTGCTGGCACTGGCAGCATTCCATGGACATCCTGAGCAACCACCGGCCCCTCATGCGCAACCAGAAGAACAGGGAGTCCAGCTAGGAAGGGCCCGGAGCGAGACGCCCTACATGGGGCCGGGCCGCAGAGCACGTGCCGGGCGTCCGTCCTCTCGTCAGCGGGATGGTGCGCGGCACTCCACCAGGCACTGGGGATATATATAGGAAATGTTCACTTTTTTGCACTTGCTCTGTTTTTGCTGTTCACACTTGTGGCACTATGCACTGTGACCTTGTTGGGGGTGAGGGCCCGTTCACTTATCCAGCATTTTCTCATGCCTGAGTCAACTGAAGGTTACGAAATGGAGGAAAATGCCCCCCCCCCTTTTTTTTTGTTTTTCTTTTCCTTGGTTTAAATGTTGCATAGTGAAGAGCAGTCACGCAAGTCTCATTGCCGTTCATTGGCAAATGCCATACAGTGCCTTTAAATTTTTAGTTTTCCCCCTAGTTGGCGTGTTTTTTCCAGTGCCGGCCAACTGGCGTTTCTTACTTTGGGAGTTGAACGTTGGGCTTCATTTAACCAGTCGCATTTCAGACTTTTACGCAGTTTTTTACTAATTTGTACACGCAACGGTTTTAAGTCGTGACATAAAAAATTTGAACAGAATTCTACCTGCTGACTGTTTTGGAGAAAACCATTTTTATTTTTTTCCCCTCGTCAATTTTTTCTGCCCGCTTTTTTAATTTGCCCTGCCAGATTTCAACATGATGAGCACAGTTCGGAAGTCCCGCCTAACTTGCTTTGTCGCAGTTGTACTCCCGTAGTGCGGAATACCGCTTCGACCGGTCATCCATAGACTGGATCTCGAGTTAATGTTTTTTTGTTTGCACTTTTTTAATTTGCACTTGTGGAGAGGTGGCAGCGGTTTTAATCACATTAGTACATCGGCGGGAGGAGGCGGGCGGTGGCTGTGTCGGAGCCGCTTACTTCCTGTCGAATGTAAGAACTTCCACGTCGCGGGTCAAATAGTCCACCCAGACCTAGAGTAGACTTCCCAACACACACTTTGCGAGCCTAGTTTGCCTTCCTGTTACAGATGGACGTGATTGCATAAGCTGTGTGCCAAAGTCTGTCGTTCCGCTCGCTATTCAGTTCCATTCACCCAGCTGCTTTTTACAGTTTGCAAAGTCTACCTCATTGTGGTCTGCCAAGTTTGCTGCTTACAGTTGTGGAGTATGTTCAGATTGGGCACAATAAAGGTGTTTAAGCATTCAGCTGTGCTGTCTGGGCTCTTAATCCAATGCGATGTCAGTGTTGCGTGAACGCTGCAATGGACCGCCACTACCGTAAATAAAAATTCAAATCTGCTTATAAATGGAGGATGAAAAATTGATGTTCGATCATATTTTGCAGTGTCCTATACTAGTGTCTTAAGAATGCAAATTTGATTCGTTTGGCTATGGTTAAAGAGTGGCATTGCTGAAAGAAGCTTGTGGCTAAAAAAATAAAAGAAACAATAGTGTATTTAAACTTGGGAATTAAATGTTTTCTTGGCAATGGGTCACGTTGAATAAGGCCCGATTTATGAAACGGGCGTTGAACAGAGGCTTATTGGACTTAAGTTTTCAAATGTGTGTGTCCTGTGGATTGCGTTATAATACACGAGCACATTATTTCCAATACAAAAACTGCAACACACTGTAGGTGAAGTATGTCGCGGTCTTTGTAGTAGTTTACGTACTACTATTAGGCTATCAAGCATGTGTGTGTATTACCATTTCGCACGCATTGTATGTAGAAAATGCGCAGGCATGACAAAGCCTACTGGTCCTTCTCAAAAAATAGCATATTGTGATAAAGTTCATTATTTTCTGTAATGTACTGCTAAATATTAGTTTCATATATTTTAGATTCATTACACACAACGGAAGTAGTTCAAGCCTTTTATTGTTTTAATATTGATGATTTTTGGCAAAAATAAACACCAAAACCCCCCCATCTAAAAAAAATTAGCACATCATGAAAAGGTACCCTAAAGAAGCTACTAACCTAATCAACGAATGACCGTAACTCAAAAACCCCTGTAAAAGATTCTTGAGGCTTTTAAAAACTCCCAGCCTGGTTCTTTACTCAAAACCGCAATCATGGGCAAGACTGCCGACCTGACTGCTGTCCAGAAGGTCATCACTGACACCCTCAAGCAAAAGGCTGAGACGCAGAAAGAAATTTCTGAGCGAATAGGCTGTTCCCAGAGTGCTGTATCAAGGCACCTCAGTGGGAAGTTTGTGGAAAGGAAAAAGTGTGGCAGGAAACGCTACACGACCAGAAGAGGTGACCGCACCCTGAGAAAGATTGTGGAGAAGGGCTGATTCCAGACCTTGGGGGACCTGCAGAAACTGGACTGAGTCTGGAGTAGAAACATCCAGAGCCACCGTGCACAGGCATGTGCTGGTGCCACTTTTGAACCTGAAACAGTGGCAGAAGCACCTGACCTGGGCTACAGAGAAGCAGCACTGGACTGTTGCTCAGTGGTCCAAAGAACTTTTTTCAGATGAAAGCAGATTTTGCATGTCATTCGGAAATCAAGGTGCCAGACTTTGGAGCAAGACTGGGGACAAGGAGATGGCAAAATGCCTGAAGTCCAGTGTCAGGTACCCACAGTCAGTGATTGTCTGGGGTGCCATGTCAGCTGCTGGTGTTGGTCTATGGTGTTTTATCAAGGGCAGGGTCAATGCAGCTAGCTATCAGGAGCTTTTGGAGCACGCGCCGGCGCGTCCTTCGACTCTCAAGGGTTAAAGAGGGGTGCAAGAGCAGAAACTGCATTTTCAGCCTCGTCTGTGTTTTCCGCCATATATCATATATATACTGTTTATTACACAATAATCTAATTGTAACATGTATTTGTTACATGTTTCGATGCATTTATATTTTTATGCATTATAAAATATTTGGAACGGATCAGGTTATTTACATGGAAAACACGTCTCTATTTACAGATTTTTCAAGTTAAGAAACTACTTCCAGAACCAATTAATTTCGTAAGTAGAGGTACGACTGTATATCCGATTTTTTGCTTGTAGTAGGTCTAAATGCACACATTGCTTCTTTACTACAGTAAACATATCCAGTGGAACCAGTTGACGGAAAAAGTCACAATTTTTGCAAAGGGTTTATTTGTGTCAGAAATCCTTCACTAAAGTGAGAATAAAAACAGAAAAATGCACCGACGAAAGATGTAGTATTTAAAAAGATATATAGAAAAATGTCCTTAATCTGCTTGGTACTCTGCATTGAGCCACATGGCCTCATCAGCATCACCCTGTATGTCTTCCCTGCCATCCCTGCCATCAGGTGTGATCTCATTGTAGGTGTAACCGGTTTGAAACCCGCTCTCTTCACCAGGCTGTGACGCGCTGCGCTGCACGACTCACTCAATATCGACAGTGTCGGGACGTTAAACACTGCGCCATAAAGCTTGTGCCAACGGGACAGCCGCCAACATTCCTACTCGAAGGCATTGGAGGGAAGGTTGTCCACACCCCGCTTCACACACGCGCAGCTGCGTGTACCCGTCACACTCAACTCCCGAAAACCTTCGCTGCCGATCCGGGTCACGGCACCAATGTAACCGGTTTGAAACGCGCCGCGCTCCAACGCGATCCGCTTCCACCCGGGCTAGGACGCGAAACCACACCGCGCTGCACGATGCGCTCAATATCGACAGTGTAGGGACTCTAACCACAATATGATAAAGCTCGAGACAACGGCACAGCCGCCAGCGCCCCTACTTGAAGGCATTGGAGGGAAGGTTTTCCATGCCCCGCCTCAGACACGTGGACCTGCGTGTACCTGTCACATAGGCAGCATTCATGGCATCCAGGAGGGGCATGTGGGGGATGATCACAGACCCTCCATCTCCACACTGAAAAGAACTCAACGCGATTGAGGAAGGGGAAAGAAATAGACACACCATCCTTGGATAGGTATCAAACCATTGGGCTACTTCACGCCACTGGTGGAATGCCATGTCGTCTCAGACCACTACTACATACAGTAAGTTGGAAGCTAGGCCATCTAGTTCCCTGTTTGGTTCCTGCACCATCAATCACGAAGTTTTTCCAAGTAAAATTTTAAAGTACAGTGATCCCTCGCTACTTCGCCCTTCAAATTTCGCGCCCTAAGTCCATCGCGGATTTTTTTTTCAATTTAAAAAAATACAAATGAGCTTTCCCAAGTCAATCGCGTAGTCTCCCTCTCGCTCGCTCCCTCCCTCTCCCTGCTCTCTGTTGGTCAGGCAGTGAGTGCACTGGAGTTGCTTATTAAAGTTAACGATGATCGACAGACGTTTGAACCTGCCAGAGAAGCAGACTTCACAGCGCTACATGCGTTAACCATCATTTAACTTGTTAAACAGTTGCTGTGGCAACTCATTGTTTGTGAGCGAGCAGCTTGAGCGGATTTGAGTGGACTCACTCACTGGAGCATTTAATAAAGCCAAGCATTTTTCTGCTTTATTCTTGTTTAAAAATGATTTGGTGAGACGGTAACATGTTTAAAACTTATCATAATTATTACATTTAAAGTGCTTAAAAAACGTTTATTAAAAAATTAGGGCTGTCAATATTATCGCGTTAACGCGCGGTAATTAATTTTTTTAATTAATCACGTTAAAATATTTGACGCAATTAACGCACATGTCCTGCTCAGACAGTATTCTGCCTTTTGGTAAGTTTTACAGCAAGTTTTTTTGTGCTGTCTAACAGCGAACTCTTGTGGTCGCTCTACGACATGGTTTATTGCTTTCTTGCCAGTTCAATATGGCTGCACGACGTCTCGGGCTGACGCCTACGATGTAATGTTGTGCTTATATGATCCTTGGACAAGATTTGTCCGTAAGTATGGTTGTTGTAAAGAATGTACATATTATGTTAGTAAGCGAAATGTTATATTTTTTGTATGAGACGCTTTTTATGTTTAGTGAACCTGTATAGCGTGCTAAGCTAACGTTGTTGCTAATGCAATGCTTTTGTACTTTTTTTTGTAGTTTCACTACGGTCTAAAGAGGACAGTGGTTTGAGGCCATTTTATTAATAAATCAGATGAAAAAGGAAGAAGTCTGATTATTAAGGCGTCGTTCACTAGCTGTCTAGCTTTGGAAAATGTAGACGCTTCGGAGTGAGGACAGCATAGACAGATTTAAATGACAGTAGAGTGAAATGCCCACTACAGTCCTTATGTACCGTATGTTGAATGTATATATCCATCTTGTGTCTTATCTTTCCATTCCAACAAATTATTTTACAGGATATATATATATCATTTACAGAAAAATATGGCATATTTTATGGATGGTTTGAATTGCGATTAATTGCGATTAATTACGATTAATTAATTTTAAATCTGTAATTAACTCGGTTAAAATTTTTAATCGTTTGACAGCCCTATAAAAAATATATATGGCGGAAAACACTCAGGTGACTTGAAGTTCCGCTCGGACACCCCAAATTTAGCCAACTTTCAAAATTGTCCGATATGTATGTGTGATACATCATTGGAAAGCTTAAAATCTCAATTTTCTGGGGGGAAAATGTTGAACAGGAGGGCATTTTGTAAAAAAAAAAAATTTTTTTTTAAAACAGCAAAACCCTATCTGGAGGTGAGAGCACGCGAGAGCAGAATTACAGACGCGGTGACTTTAACAAGATATTATCGCGTACTTAAATTGTTTCAATCCAAAAACTCCATGTAGCATGTATCACCGAGTGTCAAGACACAGCTGTGAATGACCACAGCTGGATTTTTTTTTAGATTTTATGGGTGAAACATGGTAATATAACAAGGGTCGCGATGCAGAAATCGCAGACATCAAGGAGTGGTTGAGATTTTCTTTTTCATATATTTACCCTTTTAAACTTTTTTTTTTTTTTTTTTTTTTTTTTCTTTGTTTGGATTGATTATCTTCTTACATATCGGAGAAAAGGCGACAGTAACAAAAAAATACAATTAATCGATAGTCATGAGTTAGATATCAGTGACTTTTTTACAGACGCCATTTTTTTCATTGTGACGTAATTTGTTTAAAAGTTTAAAACATGCGAATGAATAAGTTTTTAAAGTTTTTTTTTTTTCAAACGAAATATTAGACATCAATTAATGATTCTGAGATAAAAATGACAGAGATTTTGATTAATAAATATAATTTCTTACCTTCTTTTTATGGCCTGGTTGAAAACAAAGCGGTTGTGCGACGTCTGTAAACGGGGGTTTCCAGGGTAAAACGGACAAATTAAAAATAGTCCAGGGGCTTAATGCGCCATGAATCTGCTATGGCAGCATATAGTCATATTGTTCTATCAAACACAACAGTTGTTTTGGCTTAAAAGACAGCAGTTTCTTTTAAAGAGGAGTGCAAGAACAGAAACTGCTTTTTCAGTCTTGTCTGTGTTTTCCGCCATATATATATATATATACAGTGCCCTCCATAATTATTGGATTTATAATAATTATGTGTTTTTTAGCTTCTAATAATTTTTTCTTTCTAAATAATATGGGACCTTACACCACCCTAACAAGGTTCCCAGGGCCTTTGGAAGTGAAGCAGCCCCACAGCATCACTGACCCACCCCCATACTTCACAGTGGGTATGAGGTGCTGTCTACACGCCAACAAGTCGTTTGGGAGCCATGCACGGAGAAAACCTTTCCTCACTCACAATCATAAACACAAACGTCTGGAGTTTTCCAAGCGATATTGGGGCTTCAACTGGGACCGTGTGCTTTGGTCAGATGAGACCAAGATTGAGCTTTTTGGCAACAAACGCTATAAGTGGGTCTGGCATGCCACGAAAGATGCGCATGCTGAAAAGCACCTCATACCCACTGTGAAGTATGGGGGTGGGTCAGTGATGCTGTGGGGCTGTTTCGCTTCCAAAGGCCCTGGGAACCTTGTTAGGGTGCATGGCATCATGAATGTTTTGAAATCATTTTAGATCAAAATCTGTTGCCCTCTGCCCGAAAGCTGAAGATGGGTCGTCACTGGGTCTTTCAGCAAGACAATGACCCTAAACATATGGCCAAATCGACACAGAAATGGTTCACCAGACACAAAATCAAGCTCCTCCCATGGCCATCTCAGTCCCCAGACCTCAACCCCATTGAAAACCTGTGGGGTGAGCTGAAGAGGAGAGTACAGAGGAGAGGACCCAGGTCTCTGGATGATTTAGAGAGATTCTGCAAAGAGGAATGGCTGAAGATCCCGCTTTCTGTCTTTTCCCATCTTGTGAAACATTATAGGAGAAGATTAGGTGCTGTTTTATTGGCAAAAGGGGGTTGTGCAAAGTATTAACACCAGGGGTGCTAATAATTGTGACACACATTATTTGATGTCAAATAATTATTTCTTTATGAGGGATTTTTCCCCACTGAATAAATGCACTTGTATTGAAGGTTGGATTTTTCTCTTTTTTTCCAGTAAGGTCCCATATTATTTAGAAAAAAAAAATATTAAAAGCTAAAAAAAACACATAATTATTATAAATCCAATAATTATGGAGGGCACTGTATACCTATATCTATATATATTTATTCATAATGCTAAATCTGAATAAATACATTGAACACACACGCACACACACAAAATTTTCGCGGTTTTCACTTATTGCAGCGGGTTGAGGTCCCCATTAAGCATGAAAAACGAGGAATCACTATGCACAAGAGCAAATGTTACTGTGCAAAAATAGAATTTGCTACCTTTTCTACTTCAAATGTGAGCAAGTAGTAAATTCCAACATCTAAACAATGTATTGTCTGACAATGTGTAATGGTAAGCTTTTGGCAACAATTATTTAAAGAGTAAATACCTAAGTTGCACGAAAATGTCTTGAAAAGTAAGCCATTCCTAACATATATAACATTACTACGCTGCAAATACACACTTCCTTAAAATTAGTTAAATTTGCTTGTTTTCTGTGTAAATCGATTGGAAATTAGTGAAATTATCTGCTAGTGCTTCAGGTTAATTTCACTCAGATTTCTTGAAATAAGAAAAATAGGTAGCTGAAAATATGCTTAACAGCCTTATTTTAAGCAATACATTATTGTATTTAATCTTAGAAAAAGCTTTTTTGTCAGAAATGTTCTTGATTCAAGAATAGATACGGTTCATAATCTTGTTTTAAAGCATTTTCTTTTTATTTAGGTGAAAAATGACCAAATTTGTAAATGTATGGGCTTTATAGGAACAAATAGTGATATTTACATCAAGTAAGTGGAATAATTTGATGCATTCATCTGTTAACTAGTCTTTAACACTCAAAACAAGATGGACAAAATTATTTGACTGGATTTAAGAAAAAATAATCTGATCCAGACGTTATGTGGATGCATTGTACTGAATGCAGTACTTGCCTCTGTTGTGTGTGACCCAGGAAGTTCTTGTGAGGGGAGTTTGATTTGGTGCATGGTCACATTATCATCTAATCACTGTGCCGTCATGTTAAGCATGATTACTTGACTGACAGCACTTTCCCATGTCCTCAACGACTGTAAACGGCTGGTCACCGAATGCTATAAACGGCATTATTTTTTCATCCAGGTCTTTGGCTATTGGGTCACTTCGGTCAAAATCGTCTCCGATCTTCACAAGCCCCGTAGCTTTCCATTATTAGCTTTAGCCTTCACGCTAGTGGCAGCCTCATATTTGTTGCACAAATCTTTGTGATGCACCTTTAAATGGCTGATCAGGTCACTGGTGTTGAACGAGGACACTTTCTTTCCGCCCCGTCGAACTTCTACATTGCAGGTTTTGCAGGTGGCAAGAGCGTTACAGTGGTATGAAAAAGTATCTGAACCTTTTGAAATTTCTCACATTTCTGCATGAACTCACCATCAAATGTGATCTGATCTTTGTCAAAATCACACAGATGAAAATACAGTGTGTGCTTTAACTACAACCACCCAAACATTTATAGGTTTTCATATTTTAATGAGGATAGCATGCAAACAATGACAGAAGAGGGAAAAATAAGTCAGAGAACCCTCTGCCAAAGGAGACTTAAAGTGATCCTCGATTTTAAAGACATGTAGGCTCTAATAAATCACAATTGTTCTCTTGTATTAAAATATGTCGTTAGAAACACATAAAATGTTAAATCAATGGAAATATTTTATAATATTTAGTGCATATTTTGACCGATAGTTGGCGCCATGTTCTGCGGGTGCGGAGTGATGACGTAGATGATATTTTTCCAATCGTGTAGCGTGTGTACAACAACTGTGTATTACTGGCTTAACTCGCGAAGTAAAATGCCACGATGTGCTGCTTATGGATGCAATTTCGAGTCAAATGGAAACAAGGAGAGTGATGCGAGTCTCCACAAATTTCCTGTTGACAAGAAGAGGAGAAAGGTTTGGGAAAATGCCTGTAGACAAGCAAATCTTCCCAAACAACCAAGGCTTTGTTGTCGCCATTTTTCTCCTGCCGCGTTTGAGAATTTTAGTAGATGACAACTAATGAAAGATCTCATCGGAGCGGCTAGATATAAGCGCAGACTAAAACCAAATGCTGTTGCAACTATTTTCCCGCACAAGAAGCCTCAGCCTGCTCGGATATCGAGTGAAATGCGCGCAATGAAGCGAGACGGACGAGACACTCTGGCCGCCCTCTTAAGCACCCAAGCCGCTCCTGTCGCTACAGCGGGAGGCGAACCTTCGGGCGTACCGCTAGTCACAGAGGAAGCTAATAATTCACCTCTACTGTCAGTTCATCAGGCAGTGTGTGTTCAGTATTCAGCTAATATGAGTGATGCTGTCACTCAAACTGATCAAAGCACGTCCAATGCAATTCATTCAATGCAACACAAATGTCCCAACCCCATTGATAAAGCAATAAATTCTCATCGCCGGAATGGCATACATGTGAAGTCAAAATCCATTTTAGGGGACTCCCTCTGAAAGCTCATCGTGAGAATGGCAAGAGTGCCAAACAGTAATCAGAGAAAAGGGTGGCTACTTTGAAGATACTAGAATATCACACGTTTTTAGTTATTTCACCTTTTTTCTAAGTACACAATACACACGTGTGCATTTGTAGCAAGTTATAACAGAATTCACCGGCGGAAATTATGTTGGCACGTTGCGTGGTTGGGGGGGTACTCTGTGAAGGGAACAGCTGGAAATAACTGTTACCTTCCGCGGGTCGCATGCCAGACAGACATTGCTATTTCTTGCAGCCTAAATGTCAATAAAACAACGCGGATTAGCTCCGTGGTTTGATACTCCGCATCCTTCCCTAGCTCGCCACACATTCATAGTTTTATTGCCTTCAGTGAGAGTTTATAATGTCAATGGTCAAGAAAATAAAAAGGCACGAATGCCAATGTGTTTTGGCCTGTACTGTATGTAAAGCATACGACAGCTCTGGATGCTAACAATCTACACAATTATATTGGAATGAGTTTGATGACGCAATAACTCACCTTGAAGATCTGCTGACAAAAACCTGAGTTCTCGACAACATACGCTCTCTCGCTCCGTTGTCATCGAGATGCACTTGCCGCAAGTACACCAGAAGTTTAGCCCAACTCTTGCCTCATCAGGTATTTCTTGCTCTGCATTTCGCCTTTGCTCTTCGTCTTGTGAACGACCGACAGTGCTGTCCTGCTCTTCACTTTTCCGCTCTGGTTCAAATTGGAAGGGACGAACTGACGAGATGTTGCTAATGAATGACACGCTGAAGTCGAGAGAAGTCCGGCAGCGGGATTTGTGACGTCACAGCACTGCGACGTCAACAACCATGGCGAACAATCAGTTAAAATAATTTTACAAATTTTATTAAAACGAAAACATTAAGAGGGATTTAATGTCAAATTATTATAACTCATACTAAGATGTATCTTTTAAGAATTACTTGTCTTAAAACTAGAGGATCACTTTAAAGACCAGTTGAAACGAATTTTTACCAAACATTTTAAGTCAGGTGTGTGTCCAATGACTGATGAGTAGTTTAAAAAGCTTAAAGAAATGTACCGATGAGAAGCATTGTCTGATGTGCACCATTGCTTGGTCAAAAGAGCTGTCTGAAGACCTGCTTTCAAGGATTGTTGATTTGTATAAAGCTGGAAAAGGATACAAAACCATCTCTAAAAGTCTGCATGTTCATCAATCGACAGTCAGAGAAGTTGTCTATAAATGGAGAGATTTTGGCACTGTTGCTTCCATCCCAAGGAGTGCCTGTCCACCAAAGATGACGCCAAGAGTTCAGCGCAGAAGACTCAGAAACTTAAAAAAGAACCCTAGACCTAACCTTTCTGCTAAAGACTTACAGAAATCACTGGCACAGTCCAATATCTCTGTGCACACATCAACTATATATAAAACTATGGCCAAGAATGGTGTTTGTGGGATGATTATGGAAGAAACCACTGTAGAATTTCAGTCTTTTGTTTTAAATTAATAAAGTAATGTACAGTGGTATGAAAAAGTATCTGAACCTTTTGGAAATTCTCACATTTCTGCATAAAACCACCATCAAATGTGGTCTGATCTTTGTCAAAATTGCACAGATGTAAAAACAGTGTCTGCTTTAACTAAAACCACACCAACATTTATAGGTTCCTATTTTAAAGAGGACAGCATGCAAAAGGGGGAAAAATAACTAAATGAACCCTCTGCCTAAGGAGACTTTTAGAACAATTGAAGCCAATTTTTACCAAACAATTTAAGTCAGGTGTGTGCCGAGTCACTGATGAGTGGTTTAACGCTGCCCTGCCCACTATAAAACACACACCTGGTAAGAATTGTCTTGATGAGAAGCATTGTCTGATGTGCATCATGGCTAGGTCAAAAGGTCTGTCTGAAGACCTGCGATCAAGGATTATTGATTTGTATAAAGCTGGGAAAGGATACAAAACCATCTCTAAAAGTCTGGATGTTCATCAATAGACAGTCAGAGATGTTGTGTACAAATAGAGAGAGTTTGGCACTGTTGCTTGTCTCCCGAGGAGTGGCCGTCCACCAAAGATGACGCCAAGAGTTCAGCGGAGAATACCTAGAGAGGTCAAAAAGAACCATAGAGTGTGTGCTAAAGACTTACAGAAATCACCCTCACAGTCCAATATCTCTGTGCACACATCAACTATATGTAAAACTATGGCCAAGAATGATGTTCACGAGAGGACTCCACGGAGAAAGCCACTGCTGTCTAAAAAAAAAGATTGTTGCTCATTTAATGTTTGCAAAAAGGCACTTGGACATTCCACAGCAGTTTTGGCAAAATATTTTGTGGATTGATGAAACCAAAGTTGAATTGTTTGGGAGTAACACACAACGTCATGTGTGTAGGAAAAATGGAACAGCTCACCAACATCAACACCTCATCCCCACCGTGAAGCATGGTAGAGGGAGCATCATGATTTGGGGCTGTATTGCTGCCTCAGGGCCCGGACAACTTGTAATCATTAATGGAAGAATGTTTTCAAAAGTTTATCAGGATGTTTTGCAGGAAAACCTGAGGCCATCTGTGAGACAGTTGAAGCTAAAAAGAGGATGGATGCTGCAACAAGACAATGATACAAAACGCAGAAGTAATTCAACTTCAGAATGGTTTCAGAAGAACAAAATACACGTTCTGGAGAGGCCAAGTCAAAGTCCAGACTTGAACCCATTGAGATGCTGTGGCATGACTTAAAGACAGCGATTCATGCCAGACATCTCAGGAATCTGACTGAACTACTGCAGTTTTGTAGAGAAGAATGGGCCAAGATCAGTCCTGAAAATATGAAAACCTGTAAATGTTTGGGTGGTTTTAGTTAAAGCAGACACTGGTTTTCATTTGGGTGATTTTGACAAAGATCAGATCACATTTGATGATTTTATGCAGAAATGTGAGAAATTCCAAAAGGTTCAGATCATTTTTCATACCACTATATTTGTTTCACACACGGAAAAGTCAACCCACACTGGTGACAGAACCGCCATGATATCCTACTCCCTTAAGCATGTCGTGTATCGCGTCACTCAGGGGCTTCAGAGGTTGGAGGGATTGAGGCGGCGGTGCAGAATTGGACAAAACTGCGTCGATTGCACACATTTGGAGGCTTAATCAAGTATACAATTATCGGATTACGTTATCGGTTGAATTTTGTTTTTCTCTGGATTATCTGTGTGACGCCATAATTGCCATTATCGGCCAATAATTGTAACCGATATTATCGTACATCTGGCATTTGTAAATTCATGGGTTAAAGTAAATTGTTTTAGCCTTGGTAGATCTTGTTTGTAAAAGAAACATATTTTATAAATGTGTCCACTGCATGCAGTCTATAGCAAACAAACAAGAAATGCGTTCATTATAACGGCCACACAGGCTGAATTTGTGCAAACTTTGAAGTTTTAGAAATGTGTCACAGGTACTGAAGTTTATGTTAGGACGGTGTGAAAAACTAATATCTCTTTGTAATGTTCTTTCTTCATAACGCTGTTTATATTCCAGATCCGGCTGATACAAAACAGCCCCACAACATAATACCACCTCAATGGATGGATTAGTTGGTGTCAGGGGGGGCACGGGCGAGGACATGCCCACAACGGTGGCAGCAAACTGCGATCTCCTCACAATTTCTACGCTAGCACCCCTGGACAACAGAACGGACCGTACCTTTGCTCACTTGCTCATAAGTTTGTTAAATAACACATTGTTGATAAATGACTTCAAAGAGATTGGCCAGCATCCTGCGCCGATCGTTAATTTAAGCAAGTCTTAATCGCAATCCTATCAATGCTAACATGTTCCTAGGGCCGGCGTCAGGGATGGGCAAAGGAGCCAATAGGGAGAATGGGTGGTGTACAAATGCCACCTTCAGGTGTTCTGGGAATTTTAGGCAATTTGATTTATCTACTACAACAAGACGATGCATCAAAGTGCATTTACAAGCGGGAAATTGTTGAAGCACTACCAAAAGTACTCGACTATTCTATATTACGCTGCGAGCAGGATTCGAACCTGCGTGGGAAGATCCCATTGGATTTCAAATCCAACGCCTTAAACCACTCGGCCATCGCAGCCTGTAGCAACTGAAACTGTTGCTAGATTAGCATCTTGCCAAAGACCTGTGGAGAGTAAATAAAGTTAGGGCGCTTTCACACTAGCCCAAGAGGACCAGGGTCCAGTTGGAGACCTACCATGCAGCAACACTTGCAAATGAGTTGATGAAAAGGTTCAGCATTCACACTGCGCCAACCGAACTTTCCGAGTAGCATCACATGGACGAAAGGCGCACTCATTGATTGGACAAATAGAAGTGGAAATACCTCCCTTCTGGGAGGGGAGGGAGCGTGGAGCGTCACAGTGTGGTGCTCTGACACTGCACGTAATGTAGCATAGCACAGCAAGTCACCGCTTGGCCAACGGCGGGGTCGCTTCCTCCTGACTCAATGCCGAGCGAACTGGAGTATATAAAAAAATGCATAGGAGAAAATTAAACCACAAAAGGGAACCGCGTGGTACCCCAAGTCACACAGGCGTACATAATCGCTCTTACTTTTGTGACTTTTTGGACTGTCAATCTGTCGCCACTTCCATGAGAGGGAAATTCATGAAACGGCCGGCCCGAGTGGCTCCGCCTGTATATGCCAGTGTCACTTTCACACGCTACGTTCAGCAACAGCATGCAAAACACAACCGCAAAAGTAGAACCTGATTCTGTGTCTCAAATGCAAATTCTTAGCCCAGCACAAAAACATTTGGCTATGGCTAATCGTCTGTCATCTTGCCATTGTTGATTCTGATTAGCGTGAGTGCTGTACTTCTGCTTCCAAGGATGCCCTGCGTGTAGTGTCACAGCCTGTGACGCTGAGGCTGTGACGCTGCACCATAGACTTCATAACCTATTGACATGATACGGGAAACAGGGCCGATTCGTAGGAGGCCTATTTTCAAAAACTTCAAATTCAAATATTTACAAAACCACAGTTGCTACTGACCTAAAACCAAAACAGGCACCTACCTTAGCCACATGAGTCTCTATGAGCAGCGGCATCAAAAAATTCAAAGTCGTTCCCTTATAAAATCCCGATTATTTTTTATATAAGTATAACACAACTTAAAATGGCTATAAAAGTCTCAGATTTTACACTAGATGCACAAAAATCACCCAATGCAGAAATAATCACCTATATTTTCAGGATCAATATCTAACATATTATAGGCCTATAAGTTTTTGACCAGTTTTTTTATTTACTGCAAGTTTTGAACAGCTAATAAATCACTCAATTTAACATCAGAAGCTTAATACTTGAGGAAAACATGCAGAATCAATTATAAATAATATGTAAATAGATTATTAATAAATTCTATGTACAATCATAACTTACCGTATGGGTCCGAATATAAGACGGCCCTGATTATAAGACGACACCCACTTTTTCAAGACTCAAGTTCGAAAAAAGACTTTTTGAACACCAAATTAATTTTTATACAGAAAATAATTACAGTACGTCAGAAACAAATGATTATTAACAATATATTTGACAGAAAAATCATGTTATTTTGCCTCATTCAAATCTTAATATCTGAACATTTAAATATGTAAACTAAAGTGCAATCACATTCGTAAATGAATGGCTTCTGTTTTTTTAAATGTAAATAAACCTATCGTGACAAATCTATTGTGACAAAACAACAAAACTGCATTAACCATCAAAGTGAGGTCTAATTGTAACTGTAGTCTTGAAACAAATCTGAATAAGGAAAAACATTGCAATAAAATAATGCAAACTGGTTAAACTTGAGAGTAGCTGAGATCTGTCATGACAGAACATTACTCCTCAAGTTCAGCATTCGCTTCAATGATATCTGGTGGCATCTAGCGTCGTGAATGGGTATAATGTCTAGACCCCGAATATAAGACGACTCCCACTTTTTCAGTCATATTTCAATGCAAAAAACACTGTCTTATATTTGGGCCAATACTGTATTATAGAATAGAATAGCCCTTTATCCTTTATTATCATTATTCATTATACACTATATACTGTTAGCGAATGAAGCTAGCAGCCGCCTGGTGTAACAGGAGCTTTTCTGGTGAGAATTCTTGCGAATAAATGCTGAAATCCCCGAATTCTTCATAAATATGGACGTAAAACAGTTTCGATTCTTGGTTAAAAGAAAAGAAACCGTGCAGTTAGCGTTTATTTTACGTATATTGACGAAGTACAATGCTACTATGTTAGCAAATAAGGCTAGAATACATACAACAGATGTCATCTTGAAAGGCAATTTCAAATAAAAATACAACAGAGAACAACATGCTGAATAAGTGTACAGTATGATAATGTTACATGATGCATGAATTGTTAACGTAACATAGCTATTAATAGTTATTCAGATAACAATCGCACGAAGAAAATGCTAGTTTACCAAACCATCAGTGTCACTCCAAAATACCATGTGAAATGATATAATAATGTGTTAATAATTTCACACATAATTCGCTTCAGAGTATAAATTGCACCCCCAGCCATATGGGCTAATGTGCTCAATATCCATTATTGCTCGCTCAGAATCGTGTCAGCAATATAACGAACGGAGGTCGGACGAGGACCGTCAAGATTAGACATTCTATGGCCGTATTGTCGAGCCAGTTGACGGACGCGCACACCACGCTCATATTTTTCCATCTTCATTCCAATGGTAAGTGTCACCATTTTCCTTTTTACACCACCAACAACTAACATTCTTTGAACCCATGTTGATTTCTTTCACAAGAAAATCCAATTTTACGTCGGATGTTGAAAAAATCGTGTGTCGAAGCGATCTTATGTCGAGGCACAACTGTATTTGTTTTCCAAAATTAGAAGGGAAAAAAAAAACAAATGGCAGAAAGTTACATGGAACCATGGGCCAGGATCCTGCGAGCCAGATTTTTTTTTTTTTTTAAATTGTGTTCCATGCCTGTAGTTTACGAGTCAGCCAGTAGAGGGAAGCCTTCAGCCTGTATTAGCACGCTAGTGCTTGTTCATAACATGACTTTTACAGAATAGAATTGACCTTGTCATAGAAACTAGTAAAACAAAATTAGAATCTTAATTTGGCCAAGATAATTTCTTCAGGAATTATGTTATTGATATGTGTTTATGCACTAAAACAGGTGGCGTTCAAACACTGTGTGTATGCATGTTTTACATGTCTATCACCATGATGCTTAATTAAAGCAACAATAACAACAACAAAAAAAACAATTTTTTTTTTTTTTAACTATTTCAGGGACAGTGGTCATTTAAAAAGCCTTTATAGGGCAAACGTGTATTTGGTCATTAGAAAAACTTTTATATAGCAATGATTTTTAATATAAATTAATGAATACAATATTAATAAAAGTTAAATTTGAGAAATTAACCCTCTGACGCATGAATTATGAATGATAATCAAGATTTTTTTTTCTCGTTTTTTCTTAGAACATGAAAATAATGTTCAATTTTTTATTTTTCCCCAAATTTTTTTTATTGTTACAGAATGTCCAATTCATAAAATTACATAAAACTAAATTTACGATCAAAAATTGTGTTCTATGGTGAATATAGAAACCCTTGATCCCTTTTATGCTTTGTTAAATATTTCAACATTTGTGGGGGGATTTTAACACTTTAGGCACAATATTTCGTGTATCACGAATGTGAGTACACCCCTCGCATTTCTGCAGATATTTAAGTACCGTATTGGCCCGAATAGAAGACGGTGTTTTTTGCATTGAAATAAGATTGAAAAAGAGGGGGTCGTCTTATATTTGCGGTCTAGACATTATACCCATTCACGATGCTAGATGACGCCAGATATCATTGAAGCGGTTATGACAGATCTCAGCTACTCTCCCCATTCACGACGCTAGAGGGCGCCAGATATAATCGAAGCGATGTTCTGTCATGACAGATCTCAGCTACTAGTTTAACCAGTTTGCATTATTTTATTCCAATGTTTTTCCTTATTCAGATTTTTTCAAGACTACAGTTAGACTTCACTTTGATGGTTAATGCAGTTATTGCAATTTTGTTGTTTTATCACAAGATTGGTTTATTTACATTTCAAAAACCACAAACCATTCATTTACGAATGTGATTGCACGTTACATAGTTAAATGTTTAGATATTAAGATTTGAATGAGGCAAAATAACATGCTGTTTCTCTCAAATATATTGTTATCATTTGTTTCAGATGTAATTATTTTCTGTATAAAAATTTATTTGGTGTTCAAAAAGTCTTTTTTCAAACTTGTCTTGAAAAAGAGCGAGTCGTCTTATAATCAGGCCTTATATTCGGGCCTATACGGTGTATCTTTTCATTGGACAACACTGACAAAATGACACTTTGACACAATGAAAAGTAGTCTGTGTGCAACTTATATAATAGTTAATTTATTTTCCCCTCAAAATAACTCAACGTATAGCCATTAATATCTAAATCCCTGGCAACAAAAGTGAGTACACCCCTTAGAAACCACATACATCCCTAAATGTCCATATTGAGTACTGCTTGTCATTTTCCCTCCAAAATGTCATGTGACTCGTTACAGGAGTGCTGTCGGCATTGCTGCAGAGATCGAAGAGGTTGGGGGTCAGCCTGTAAGTGCTCAGACCATACGCCGCACTCTACATCAAATTGGTGTGCATGGCTGTCACCCCAGGAGGAAGCCTCTTCTTAAGACGGTACACAAGAAAGCCCGCCCGTCTCATCAGACCATGGTTCCAGTAATCCATGTGCTTTGTTGACATGCCTGCAGCAAACTGTTTGCGGGCTTCCAAACAGATATTACTGTATATATATTTTTTTACCACTGTAACTCTTCGGGCATACAAGTATTGACAGGATATGCCAGTTGTACACAGGTAGCAGGTTCAGATATCTTGGATTCAGAGGGTATTTACTTGCAGTTACACCAACTAACCACTGAATTGACCTCATTAGAGTATAGCAGCCGAGAGTACTCTTGAAGTTGCTATGCAGTTAAGCCACAGGAACCAATGTATTAAAGAGAAAGGTACGTTTCAGTAGCTGTCCATTGTAGTGACCACTATGCTTAACGCCTCCAAAAAAAAAAAAAGTTTAATTCATTGCACGTCTTTGACAGCAACATACATCCAATTCACTAAACTGGCTGCGAATGCTCATCTGCCAATCAATTTTGACTGGGAGGGGCTAACGAACGAACATTCATTCGCCGCTTCCCAGTCTTCATTGGGCGTCTAGTGCCTTCAATGGCAGCGAATGACTTCTCCGTAAGGATAAAACCAACAAAAGTCATAATTCGTGTGTGAAAAGGTTAAAAGAACCACAGGTGACTGTCAACCATCAATGACTCATCTTTAATAGGAAATGGAACAACAGGACTAAAGTCCTCGAGGGGTTTTGAAGTTCATGCCAATAACGGGCTGAGTCACTTGAAGTTTGGAGATGTTACCAAAGTCCTGTGGAAAAAAAGACAACATGAATACTGCAAAATCACCTCCAATTCAACACATTGGATGAAAGCTACGTGTGCACTCACCAGCATCTTCAGCATTTCTTTAGTCTCCGGGTCCACCTCGATCATCTCCTGGTCCAGAGCAGAGATCTGTAAAAGAGCATTTGTGGAAGTTTTAATTACGCTGCTCAACATTCAAGTGCACCGTTGAATTGAATTAGGAACAGAGCTTCGATATGAGACCTCGGGCACGTAGTTGTCCCTTCTCTCCCTCTCGTCCTCCTGCAGCTTGATGGAGATGCCTCGCACCGGGCCGCGTTGAATGCGCTTCATCAAGTGAGTCACGTAACTGCGCCGCAAAGCACAAGCTCATTAGACTCTCATAATCAAAGAAATGACAACAGTCCATCAATCCTCTTCTTTGCTTCCATACAAAATTACCTCTGTGAAGTTGGCCTTCCATCAGATGTAAATTTATTAGGGCTGTCAAACGATTAAAATTTTTAATCGAGTTAATTACAGCCTAAAAATTAATTAATCGTAATTAATCGCAATTAATCGCAATTCAAACCATCCATAAAATATGCCATATTTTTCTGTAAATTATATATATATTCTGTAAAATAATTTGTTGGAAAGGAAAGATAAGACACAAGATGGATATATACATTTAACATACGGTACATAAGGACTGTAGTGGGCATTTCACTCTACTGTCATTTAAATCTGTCTATGCTGTCCTCACTCCAAAGAGTCTACTTTTTCCAAAGCTAGACAGCAAGTGAACGACGCCTTAATAATCAGACTTCCTTTTTCATCTGATTTATTAATAAAATGGACTCAAACCATTGTCCTCTTTAGACCGTAGTGAAACTACAAAAAAAAAGTACACAAGCATTGCATTAGCAACAACGTTAGCTTAGCACGCTATACAGGTTCACTAAACAAACAAAAAGCGTCTCATACAAAAAAATATAACATTTCGCTTACTAACATAATACGTACATTCTTTACAACAACCATACTTACGGACAAATCTTGTGCAAAGATCATATAAGCACAACATTACAACGTAGGCGTCAGCCCGAGACGTCGTGCAGCCATATTGAACTGGCAAGAAAGCAATAAACCATGTTGCAAAGCGACCACAAGAGTTCGCTGTTAGACAGCACAAAAAACCTTGCTGTAAAACTTACCAAAAGGCAGAATACTGTCTGAGCGGGACATGTGCGTTAATTGCGTCAAATATTTTAATGTGATTAATTTAAAAAATTAATTACCGCGCGTTAACGCGATAATTTTGACAGCCCTAAAATTTATATAAAAATGATGTCGATTGTTTGTGCTACAATCGGTTTTAAGATATTTACAATTCTTTTATTGAAAAACCAGCCCCCCATTCTGATTAAAAATGCCTAAAAATGGTGTCAATCGTTTATGCCGCTATCGTTTTTGATATATTAGTTTAGTCATGACGTCGCGCAACCCATTTATTGCAAAATGAAACTGAAATGGTGCCATTCGAAGATGCTACGTTTGTCCTGTGAAAATTTTTGTTTGTGTTGCTATCGTTTTATAGATATTAATGTTGAGTAATGACGACAATCGCAGCCCCTCCGTCGCTGCTGATGTAGCGTACCAACTCTCTAAACAATAGAGGGGTGTCCCAACAACTAGACCAAACGTAGCACTAGCGAACGGCACCCCTTCGGGTCCATTTTGCAGGAAATAGGGGGGATGAAAGTCACGCAGGCATGAACATGGGTCAGGGGTTAAAAAGGTGAGAAGGGTGTGGAGGAAATATGTTCCGGTACACTGTACAACCCAACAAAATATTGAGCTCTGTCGACCCACACTGTGTTCCAGCAGGGCCGTGCAGAGACCGGTGGAGGGGCGGGTGCTCGTAGATCAAAAGGGACACATGAACAAGAACTTAATACATCTTAAAACAACATAACTTCAATTTTAACCAGTTTTAGATAATAATTGGCTGCAACTGTGACATACTTTAATTGGGAGGGGGCAACAGAATAGAAATCAACACTGTCATCAACACTTTCTGGCTGTGAGTCAGTCTGCCTCTTTTCTTTCTTCCTTCAACCTCTGCATCAAAACTTCCTTCCTCAACTTGTTCATCTGAGAACAAACCACATCAGATGGTCACTGAGCCACCAACAGCACAGTTTTCTCAAAACTATTATTTCATTATTATCCATACTTAACAACTCTAGCACCTAATAATTAATAAAGCAATGGCATAAAATCTTAATAGAAAAACATTGTAATTGTGTTTATAATTGTATTTTATACCATACTATCCTTGCAAACTTATTCTTACCAAGTGTGCTAATCACCCAGCTAATGAGGTATCCACTGCCTTAAGCAGCTTCATCCAACTCTTTTTTTTTCCTTTTATCCCTCAATCTCCTTTCCTTACAAGGCATATCTATATAATGGGGGGAAAAGAAAAAAAAAAAAAAAAAAAAATCAGACTCCCCGGTGGCTTTCATTTTTAAAGCTTTCTTAATTTCTTTCTCTCTCTATAATTATGGAGGTGGATTTGTGTCTTTATGAATAAAAAAAAAAAAATTGTTTCAATCAATAACAAAGTTGCTTCAATCAAAATATATATTTTTAATTAGTGTTGCACCGATACCATTTTTTGGGCCCGATACCGATACAGATACCTGGCTGTGCAGTATCGGCCGATACCTATACCATTCCGATACCACTCTGTTTGCGAAAAAAAAAACAACAACATATATATATATATATGTATATTTAGACACACATACGTATAAGGGATGCAACGATACAGTTAAGTCACGGTTCGGTACGATTTTCGATACAATTCAATACATTTAATGCTCTGAAACAGAAAATACAACTGTTATTATTATTATTATAGTTTTATTTGCTAACAAGCAAAAATAACAGTGCCATCATACAAACAAGCATTTTAGTGCATAATATTTATGTGCTTACTTCTTACTGATCTGAAGAAATTTTGTATATAAGTGCTGAGAACAATCTTTACTGTTTGTAAAGTGGGCACACTGTTGATTGCTGCTGCTCTCTTAGCAGCTATATTTACCATATAAGCAAAACATCCTATTTGTGGTCCGAGTCCATCTGTAACATGTGCTGAATTAACAGTATTTGCAGCATTATCTATAGTCACTGGTATGGCTTCATTTGGCCTGCTTAACTTCCATTCAGTCATGGCGGTTTCTAATTCATCAATGTAGTATATGGGCTCGCTCTGGGCTCACGCAGCTAATGGCATGGGGTCTAATGTAGCACATCTAGGTTGCTATTTGATGATATCTAGTGTGTGCGCGCGAGAGTTGGCATGGAATCTAACATAGGACATCTAGGTTGCTATTTGATGATATCTAGTGTGCGCGCTGCGCCCTTTGAGTGTTTTCTGGCCACAGAAGTCACTTCTGCTCATTACTACAAGACACCGGCATATGAAAATCGACTTTCATAAACAGGACGAGTTTGAAGAATTTGCCACTCATTGTTCATCATGAAACCATGAGTTTGCTTAGTCTCTCACGGTCTTAACCTTTCTGATCCCATTAGCTCTTAAACAGCAGGCGTTAGCTCACGCATGCTAATCCTTAGTGAATGACGTTAGAAAAGCAGCGTATCATCATAGTTTAGCGTTGTTGTGAACATCCTTAATATTAAAGGCGAATGTATTGTTGTCATTTAGTAATTTTGAGACAAACACATGCAGATGTCATACATCGGGATTTGGGACTTTTGTTCACGTGGGGAGGACAGGTCATTTGCGCTCAAGTGATGCCAGTAGATGGTATCGGCGCCCTAAATGTTGGCACTCGTTGATACCGATACCACCAATTCGGGCCAGATCGGCACCCCCTGCCGATATTGGTATCGGTGCAACTTTAAAAAGTCACTTCACTAAAAAAAAATTGTTTTTGATTGCAAAAATAAATTTGAGACCAAAAAAAAAAAAAAAAAAAGCATTTGAAAACTTTTTCTTGAACTTTTTTCATTGAAGTAATGTTGTGCGTTTGGGCCACATTTTGGCTAGGACATTTGTGTCTTTATTATTATTCAATCAAAAAAAGAAGTTGCTTCAAACAAAAAAACAAACAACTTAAAATAAAATAAAAATCAATCATAGAAAAAGTTTACACATGTGTCAATTATCGTTTAACAAAGTGAGCAGCCTCAGAGGGTTTGAGTAGACTCACTATGAAGCATTTAATAAAGCCAAGCATTTTCTTATTACTTTATTCTTATTTAAAAATAATTCAGTGGGGCAGTAACATGTTTAAAACTTATAATTCTTACATTTTGAAGTGCTTAAAAACCATTTATAAATGATACTTTGGGGGGGGGGGGTGAAAAATGTCTTATGTACCATTTTTCCCAATGTAAAATCTGTATATATGCATAGAACACGCACAAATTGAGGGGGCTACTTCGCGGTGTTCACTTATTGCGGCGGGTTCTGGTCCCCATTAACCGTGAAAAACGAGGGATCACTGTATTTCTGAAAAGCTTAAAGAAGCAAGAATCATTCCCACCACTCGTTGGGCCGGTGTGCCGAAGTCCCAGCCGAAAATAACGCGTCGCAGGCGGACGACGGGAGCGATGCGATGCGCCCCACCTCCATCCGAGAGCATGCCGCTTAATTTTACTCAACAGTGCGTTTCTTCGTTTATATTACGGCTAAATACACAAGCTTGACGCCAATTTAACGGGAGCTATTTTTTTCACGGGAGATTTGGCTAGCTCTGGCAGTGTTTGACGCAAGCTGCAACGAATGGCAGTAACCTTATTATATCGCAAAATATGAAAACGATTGAAACCATTACTCACCAAATTCAATCTGCTGGCAAATACAGGCAAGTGTGTATGCTGCGCTCTGGTCTGCCCCGATGTGGATAAGGGCTGCTTTTTGTTTTCGCAGCTTTGCAATGCAACCAAAGGCTCTCCAACCACTCCGCCCGCGTACACGTAAAGACTGCACACGATTGGAATAATGGAACGCAGTTTGGCCGATGATAGGTTCTTGTCAGCGAAGCATCTAGACGGATTTGCTGACTGTCCAAGTGTCACTTTTTTAAAGGACCGATTTCTGAATTACTCAGTTTACGTACTAAGTTAATCACATGATGATAATAATAATAATAATTAATTAAATTGAAAAGATTAAAATCTCCCAACCAAAAAAAACAAAAAACAAAAAAAAAAAGAATTTGTCTTCGGATCTACGCAATTCACGTAGGTCACCCTTTTTGACTTCAAAACGGCGAATTTCGCCGAAAGGTGAGAGATTTTCATTCCTGGTCACGTCATCTGTAACTACCCAATCGTGACGGCTTCCCAGATCGTGACACATTGCTACTGCGCATGCGAGAACAGACGTCATTTTCTCTCGAGGGATGACAGGAGATAAAGAAATGTACGTGGTAGATTGAACAATAACTAAAAACTGCAATTTCTGGAGAAACGACAAGGGGCTTTGCTGTGGTAGATACAGATCTATCAAGTCACTTCCTGTTGATATGGGGACATTTCAGGGACAAGTCCTGGTGATATGAGGTCACTTCATGTTAATTTGGGGACATGTTGGGGACACGTACCGTTGATATCAGGTCACTTTCTGTTGATTTGGTGACATTTCGG
Organism: Corythoichthys intestinalis; assembly: GCF_030265065.1. Taxonomy (NCBI): domain Eukaryota; kingdom Metazoa; phylum Chordata; class Actinopteri; order Syngnathiformes; family Syngnathidae; genus Corythoichthys; species Corythoichthys intestinalis. Next base: position 59,612,746 of record NC_080395.1, read on the forward strand.
GGACACTTCCTGCTGATATCATGTCACGTCCTGTTGATTTGGGAACATGTCCCGTTGATATCCGGTCACTTCTGGTTCTTTCGTTTGTTCTGTCTGTATGGATCTAAACAAAACAAGCTGAAAGCACACGGTAGTACTTTGGGTACCAAATTCGTCTCTTGCAGGTGTATCAAATTTTTGATGAACACTTTTTTTTCTCCTACTTTCATTTTGTCTCATCCAGTCTTTCATGTTCATTTTGCTTTTGCTGCTCGTTTTGTGAAATATCGGCAGTGTTGTCATGCTCATTAATGTTTCTCTCGGATTTAAATTGAAAGGGTTGAACAGATGACTAGGCATGTGCCGGTATGAGATTTTGATGGTACGATAACCGTGAGCAAAAATACCGCGGTTTTACAGTATCACGGTATTGCAATTATAGCTCCAAAATGTGTTATTTTGAGAGGTATGGGTTAAAAAAAAAAAAAAAAAAAAAAAAAAACTTTTTTTCCGGGATTTTTTTTATTTTTTCAGAAAATATTTGCCAATTGGAACATGAATATTATGTTAAAATAAATAAATAAACAAAAAAATATTTTAAATAAAATTAAAATAAATAGAACGTATAGACTACCCATAGCCACAGCTCAGGTTGCTCAAGATTGGAGCAAGAACTAAATTGCTATAAAAAAAGTAAAAACACTTCTAAATAAAATTGAAAAATATTGACTGTACTTTTATTTTTTTGAGGGGGCAAAAGCTCAAGTGAAGTTTCGCCATTTTCAGCCACTGTGTCAACTCTAGTCTACATGTCATGCCTTTGTGTTAAAAAGACGCAGAATTCATAAGCTAAGTTCAAAAATGGATAAGTTAGTTAAAATGTGAATGTTGTTGTGTAAAGGTTTCATCGAAAAACACTGGGAGTGAGACCTATCCTTGTCCAGCGAGCGTACATTTGTGCTTAGGGCAAGATCATCTGTCGCAATTAGCAATCTTTGATGTTATCCCTTTTCCTTCATTCAAGCTTGTTTCTCAGAGGCCGTGAGATTTATAACCTCAAAGAAGTTGCTCTCCCAGCTAAGACTAGGCTAACATTCGTCTTTGTAAGTGTTTAGTTAATTTGTATTTTGAATTTGAAAGGAAAATGTAAAACTGTATATTTCAGTTACCATGATTTGAGACCTCCATAAATTCAAGAAAAGTACGCCTTTTGTTTGGAGTGTTTCTTTTTTGGTGTTTAGCAGAATAGTGTCACTGACACACACACATAAACAACCGGAGAGGGAGGGGTGAGCGCTGCCGCTCCAAGATACTTATGGCAGCATTTTTGAGACTTGTAAAATAGCGAATACCGTTCTACGGTATGACGGAAAATTTTAGTGGTTTTGAAACCGTGACGTTTTCATACCACGGAAAACCTTGAAACCGGTAACCGGCACATGCCTACAGATGACATGTTTATGTCGCTTTAGTTATACATTGGAAGCCGGGCAGCATAACCATGTGACGTCACCGCCCAGTGACGTCAACAACAATGGCGTCCTACAACACTAATTTTACAAATTGTAAAAAAACGAAAACATCAAGAAGGGTTTCAATATCAAATCATTATTTTAAAATAACGTTGATCTTTTAAAGGGATCCTCGATTTTAAAGACAATTCTTAAAAGATAAATGTTAGCATGAGTTACAATTTGATATCGAAACCCCTCTTAATGTTTTCGTTTTAATAAAACTTGTAAAATTATTTTAAGTGATAGGTCGCCATTCTTGTTGACGTCGCAGTGCGGTGACAACATGTCGTCGGTTCTGGCCTTCCATTTTGAAGCAGAGCGAAAAAGTGAAGAGCAGGACAGCACTGTCCGTCATTCACAAGACGAGCAGCAAAGGCAAAATGCAGAGCAGGAAATACCTGATAAGACATGAGTTGAGCAAAACTGGTGATGCACTCGCGGCAACTGTTGAAATCTCCAGTTTTTGTTGGCAGATCTTCAAGGTGAGCTATTGCGTGATTAAACTTATTCCAATATAATTATGTAAATTGTTAGCATTCAGAGCTGTCGTGTGCTTTACATACAGTACTGGCCAAAAGTTTGAACACACCTCATCATTCGTGCATTTTTATTTTCATGACTATTGAGATTATCAACTCTCACTGAAGGAAATAATACTATGAATGCACACGTGTTATAGTCAGGATCGGAGTTGCGTCGTAGCTGACTGTCCTCATTAAATTTGTCATCTGGATCGAGTGTTCTCCATGTCTTGTACATCCAACTCCGTTCAGCTACGCAAGGGTGGTCCATATTAAAAGCTCGGCACGCATCAGCTGGCCCATCAGCTGGCCAATGTATCGCTGCATCGGACGTGTCTGGATCAGTTTGAGTGGCAGCATCACTCAGGTGAATACTGAACAGACACACTTACTGCCTGATGAACTGAAAGTAGAGGTGAATTTTTAGCTTCCTCTGTGACTAGCGGTACGCCAGAAGGTTCACATACCTCTGTAGCGACAGGAGCGGCTTGCCCGCTTAAGAGAGCGGCCAGCAGTTTTTATTTGGCACTTTATTGTGCGCATTTCACTCGCTATCCGAGCGCGTTGAGTCTTCTTGTGAGGGAAAATAGTTAGCATTTAAGCTCTTTCATAAGTTGTCGTCGACGAAAAAGCCTCGCGGTAGGAGAAAAATGGTGAAACAAAGCCATGGGTCTTTGGGAGGTTTTGTCAGTCTACAGGCATTTTCCCAAACCTTTTTCTTCTTCTTGTCAATAGGAAATCAGTGGAGACTCTAGAGCTGAAACGAACACTCGAGCAATTCGAGTTTAAAAACTGATCCCAGTAATTTTATTCACCTCGAGTAATCGTTTAATTTTGACAGTTCAAAGCACCACGTTTTGCCCGGACTACTTTTAATGCGGGACAACGCGCTGATGTCACGTGCGTAGAGGAAGCAGCAATATATTAAAAAACTTACTGCAGCCGACAGCCGCTACAAACGACGCCGACGTTGCTAAAAACTAGCCCGCATGATGCTACGGTCGTAGCAGGTAGTGTCTGATGAGTCTCATAGAGATCACATGTATGTTTGAACTAGATGCAAAATGACAGTCAGCGACATTGGTAAAAAGCCGCCATCTTAAAGCAGTAGACTTCTAAGCGCTAATAGATAAGTTTAACGTTACTGTCACTGGCTCACGTAACGTTAGCCCTGCGGAGGGCTAGTTTCTATTAATTATGACCATTGTCGATGCATGGCTAACGTGTCTTACATACAGGCTTTATTTAATCTGTGAAAACATAGCGCTATAGAGTGATGAGGGTGTAAAATAAAACTTAATAATGCTAACTGTCAATTTTAGCTCAGTCGTCATTGCTGGATAAAACAAGTAGCACTGGTCCCTAATGTGCTCCACTACAGCAGGTATCATAAATTTATTTTGAACGCTGCAAAAACTCAAAATCCTATCAGGACCTACAGTTTAGACTAACTTAAAACTAGAACTTAAAAATAGCTTGACACTAATAGAAATTCAATTGAAACACGTGGGAAAAACACCTAAATTTTAAGTGATGTGTGTGATCAAGCGTAATGGCATTTTTAGGTAAGAAGTATATGTGTATATATATATATATATATATATATATATGTATGTATGAGTGAAAGTAGTGAATTAGTCTTTTTTTAATTGTAGTTACATCTGAGATGCAATTGTTGGTTGTTTTCAACAATGTACATCGAAAATAAAGACATTGACTGAAAATGGTTAAAAACTAGATGAAAAGTCTTGTTTTCTCATGTATATTTATAATTGCTCTTCACCTAAAAAAATATGTTTTATCTGATTACTCGATAGAATTTTCAGTCGATTACTCGATTACTAAAATATTCCATAGCTGCAGCCCTAGGAGACTCACATCACTCCCCTTGTTTCCATTTGATTGGAAATTGCATCCAAAACCAGCACATCGTGGCATTTTACTGAGCGAGTTTAGGCAGCAATACACAATTGTTGTACACAATGGCGTACCGCACGCAGGCTATTTTTAGACTGTGACGTCGCATCGTAAAGCGGAAGCCGAAGTGGGACATTATAGACCCGCGCTTGCATAGACCCAACGAAATTTGTGCTACTTTTCTCCGCTAATCTTTCAAAAACGAACATGCCGATCACGCATTGCTTTTTTGGAACTTGTAGAAACGACTCTAGACATTACGACACATGAAGGATGTTTTCTTCATACGTTTCCGGAAACCAAAAACTCGGGAGGAAAAAATGTGAAGACCGAATCAACTTGCGCGGACTTTTAACACCAGCTCGGTGAATCCATTCACATTTCATATGCAGTAAACATTATGTTGGGTTGGCATGGTCTTTCACAGGACAAAGAGGTAAGCCATTTTTATATTTTTAACTTATTTTTTTAGCGTAACGTTGTGCCGTACTGCTTCTGTCTGACATTGAATGACCTGAAAAGAATTATAATGGTATCTGACTGCCACTGTTACCGTTTCTGTTATATATATAAAAAAAAACTTTAGTAAGGGGGGAGTGTAAATAAATTATAGAATTCAGATGTGTTATCAATGACAAAAATAAAAGTGTTCGTCGGCTGTCACTGAGTACCATTTGCGATCGCCTCACAAAGCTAACTAAATTACCCCCAAGAACGGTAAGAGGCGTAGGACAACCAGAGGATATATAAGAAAGACAGGGGTGATGATAAAGGATAGCTTGTTGTAACAGGAGAATGTCATTGTCAGTTGCGTCGATAAAAAAGCTAAAGCTATGCTTAGGTCGGCTCGTTTTTTTCGTCTTTTTCAGCCTTCGACACTAAAGCCATCTCTTTAACTGAACATTTTTATGTTCTTCCACATCTTTGCCAGTCAATTTGGCACCAGGCACATCATTTTCGGAGAGAATTGGTAGATTTAGCTCTGTAAAACATCTCCTTCGTACACGATTTCTATTCATTTCCTATTAGGGACAAACGTCGGCTTGTCCCTACTTAGCAACAGTAGCTAATGTCATGAATATTAATGAGCGGATGTGACGTGTTGCTTGCGGTACGCCATTGGAAACAACCCAATTACGTCATCACACCAAACCCGCAAAACATGGCTAAATTTTATAAAATATTGCCATTGATTTAACATTTAATGTGTTTCTAACAACATATTTTAGTACAACAGAATATATATCTCCCGTCATCCCTCAAGAGAAAATGGCATCTGTTTGCGCATCCGCAGTAGCAATCCGGTATCCCGTCACGATTGGGTAATGACATCACTCAAAATTAATATCTCAAGCCTCCCCCCCATTACTGCAAAATCAGGGTCCCCCCAGAATTGATAAATCTAAATTCAAGACTTTTAAGACCTTTTTTAATGCCATTTCAACTGCAAATTAATACTTTTCTTGCAACCATTATTTAGATCATATTGAATCATATTAAATGAATTAAGCACTGAACATCAAATTTAACCTCAACTAGGCCTGCAAGCAGGACTGAACGGGCCCTCGCAATCTAGCGCAACTCGGACGTCACGCAACTCGGACTGTGTGCAGGTCAGGGTGGTGGGAGATCCTCCACTCTAATCATCTCATTAGAACCTAACATGCTCGAAAGTCGCCTATTTACATTCCCACACCCAAGAGATAAAAACCCCTATTGGAGAGAGTACTACAAAAAAGGAGCCACTACTGAGCTGTGCAGCCAAGCCCTTATTCAAAACCAAAATTAATCTTCTAACTGGGCCAATTCGACCAAGTGTGCCAACTATTGTGGCTCTATAAGCTCCCTGAGTCTCTGAAAAAAAAAATTTCCTTTAAATGGCGAACAAAGGGTCGTCACGGCAACAGACAGAGACACGTGGACATGGGCCGTAAAAAAGTATTTTAATAGGTCTTGAAACTACAATGACCAACATGAAAAGAACTGGACATGTTTTGGAAAAACGAGTGACTTTCTATCGCCACTAGTTGGCGCTGTAGGGTTGATGCAAATGACCCCTACAAGGCCCTTCAGGGTATGACTCTCAACAAGCACGGGAAGTTTGGCGCAGATATCTTGTATATCTGCCGAGTTATGACTGTTCAAAGTTTTTGGAGAGAAAAATTGTTGACAGTCATTTTCACTTTACTGTTTGGACCCCTCCGCTTCAACAAAACTTCAATTTTTGTCATCAGGCACCTGAAGACAGGTCTTAAGGTTTCCCTTATGCAGGTTTGAGGTAGATTGATTTTTTCCCTTTAGAGGAGGAGTGTGTCCCGTAAAAAAGGGCATTTCCTGTTCCCACTAGGAGGCGCCAGGCACAAATGGTAAATTTTCTATCCAGTCCTGCTCAGGCTGGTATACCTCACACACATGGCAGATTTAAAATAGATTGAACATTGTATGAGGGAGTTATCAGTCATTTTCCGAATTCGGTGTTTTGGCGAAAAAATGGAAGAATTTGGCGCCCCGCCCAGGTCAGGCCCGTGAATGAAAAGACACCATTTTTATAACTTAAGATTTCATATGCCTCATGAACAGTCTCACCAATTTTGAGAATGATCAAACTAATTCCCTAGGTGCCAAGGTGTAAAATGTGCACACTGTAAATCGATAAAAAGTTCACATTCAATCCAAAATACCCGATTTCCTGTTGGATTTGGAATGTGTGTGCAAGAGACTTTTTGGAGCAGTTTTGTACAAGGTATCGACTCTCCAAATTTCATCCCTCTACGTTGAAAAAACCTAAATGGAGAGGCCTTTTTGAAAATTTCAAGGGGGCGCCACTGAGCCATTTTGTTAAATTGTTTCGTAACGTTGCAAGATTATCGAACGTTATCCAAAGCCGCATGTATGTCCAAATTTTGGTGAGTTTTCGTTTATGTTCAAGCCTCCAAATGTAAACTCCTACTCTGAACCGATAAAAATTTCACATTCGATCCAAAATACCCGATTTCCTGTTGGATTTGGAATACGGGTGCAAGAGACTTTTTGGAGCAGTTTTGCACAAGGTATCTACTCCCCAAATTTCATCACTCTCTGTTAAAAAAACCTAATAGGAAACGCCTTTTTGAAAAATTCAAGGGGGCGCCACTGAGGCATTTTGCTACATTTTTTCGTAACATTGCAAGATTATCGAACGTTATCTAAAGCCGCATGTATGTGCAAATTTTTACGAGTTTTTGTGCATATTCAAGCCTCCAAATGTAAACTCCTACTGTGAACCCATGAAAATTTCACATTCGATCCAAAATACCCGATTTCCTGTTGGATTTGGAATATGGGTGCAAGAGACTTTTTGGAGCAGTTTTGCATAAGGTATCTACTCCCCAAATTTCCTTGCTCTATGTTGAAAAAACCCAATAGGAAAGGCCTTTTTTAAAACTTCTTTCTGTCGCCACTAGTTGGCACTGTAGAGTTGATGCAAATGACCCCTACAAGAACCTTCAGGGTATGACTCTCAACAAACACGGGAAGTTTGGCGCAGATATGTTGTATATCTGCCGAGTTATGACTGTTCAAAGTTTTTTGCGTGACAAATTGTTGACGTTCATTTTCACTTTCCTGTTTAGACCCCTCCGCCTCAACGAAACCTCAATATTTTTCATCAGGCACCTGAACACAGGTCTTAAGGCTCCCCTGATACAGGTTTGAGGTCAACAGATTTTTTTCCCTTGGAGGAGGAACGTGTCTCGTAAAAAAAGGCATTTCCTGTTCTCACTAGGGGGCGCTAGACCTAATGGGTAATATTTCAATGCACTCGTGTTAAGGGTGGGATACCACACATACATGCCAAATATGAAAAAGATTGAACGTTGTGTCAAGGAACTATAAGTCATTTACTGAATTTGTCATTTTGCCGAAAAAATGGTCGACTTTGGCACCACGCCCAGGTCAGACCCGTGAATGAAAACGCACCATTTTCAAAACTTAAGATTTCATATGTCTCCTGAACAGTCTCACCAATTTTGAAGATGATCCAACTAACTCCCTCGGCGAAAAGGTCTCAAATGTGCACCCTGTAAATCGATAAAAATTTCATATTTGATCCAAAATAACCGATTTCCTGTTGGGTTTGGAATATGCGTGTAAATGCTCTTTTGGAGCGGTTTTGGACAAGGTATAGACCCCCCAAATTTCATTGCTCTACGCTGACAGACCCTAATGTTATAGGCCAATTTTAAAATTTCAAGGGGGCGCCACTGAGCCATTTTGTTATATTTTTTTGCAACGTTGCAAAATTATCAAAATTTACAATTTTCCGGACGTATGTGCAAATTTTGGTGACTTTTCGTGCATGTCCAGGCCTCCAAATTGGCCGTTTTCATTTGCCCTGAAAAAAAAAAAAAAAAATAATAAAAAAAACTAGGCCTGCAAGCAGGACTGAACGGGCCCTCGCAATCTAGCGCAACTCGGACGTCACGCAACTCGGACTGTGTGCAGGTCAGGGTGTTGGCAGATGCTCCTCTCTAATCATCTCATTAGAACATAACATGCTCGAAAGTCGCCTATTTACATTCCCACACCCAAGAGATAAAAACCCCTATTGGAGAGAGTACTACAAAAAAGGAGCCACTACTGAGCTGTGCAGCCAAGCCCTTATTCAAAACCAAAATTAATCTTCTAACTGGGCCAATTCGACGAAGTGTGCCAAATATTGTGGCTATATAAGCTGCCTGAGTCTTTGAAAAAAAATATTTCCTTTAAATGGCGAATAAAGGGTCGTCACGGCAACAGACAGAGACACGTGGACATGGGCTGTAAATAAGTATTACAATAGGTCTTCAAATTACAATGACCAACCTGAAAAGAACTGGACATGTATTGGAAAAACGAGTGACTTTCTATTGCCACTAGTTGGCGCTGTAGGGTTGATGCAAATGATCTCTACAAGGCCCTTCAGGGTATGACTCTCAACAAGCACGGGAAGTTTGGCGCAGATATGTTGTATATCTGCCGAGTTATGACTGTTCAAAGTTTTTGGAGAGAAAAATTGTTGACAGTCATTTTCACTTTCCTGTTTGGACCCCTCCGCTTCAACGAAACTTCAATATTTTTCATCAGGCACCTGAAGACAGGTCTTAAGCCTTCCCTTATGCAGGTTTGAGGTCAACAGATTTTTTTTCCTTGGAGGAGGAACCTGTCTCGTAAAAAAAGGCATTTCCTGTTCTCACTAGGGGGCGCTAGGCCTAATGGGTAATATTTCAATGCACTCGTGTTAAGGGTGGGATGTCGCACATACATGCCAGATATGAAAAAGATGGAACGTTGTGTGAAGGAACTATTAGTCATTTACTGAATTTGTCATTTTGCCGAAAAAATGGCCGACTTTGGCACCCCGCCCAGGTCAGGCCCGTGAATGAAAACACACCATTTTGATAACTTAAGATTTCATATGCCTCATGAACAGTCTCGCCAATTTTGAGAATGATCAAACTAATTCCCTAGGTGCCAAGGTGTAAAATGTGCACACTGTAAATCGATAAAAATTTCACATTCAATCCAAAATACCCGATTTCCTGTTGGGTTTGGAATATGCATGCAAGAGACTTTTTGGAGCAGTTTTGTACAAGGTATCGACTCTCCGAATTTCATCCCTCTACGTTGAAAAAACCTAAATGGAGAGGCCTTTTTGAAAATTTCAAGGGGGCGCCACTGAGCCATTTTGTTACATGTTTTCGTAACGTTGCAAGATTATTGAACGTTATGCAAAGCCACATGTATGTCCAAATTTTTGTGAGTTTTCGTGCATGTTCAAGCCTCCAAATGTAAACTCCTACTGTGAACCGATAAAAATTTCACATTCGATCCAAAATACCCGATTTCCTGTTGGATTTGGAATACGGGTGCAAGAGACTTTTTGGAGCAGTTTTGCACAAGGTATCGACTCCCCAAATTTCATCACTCTCTGTTAAAAAAACCTAATAGGAAACGCCTTTTTGAAAAATTCAAGGGGGCGCCACTGAGGCATTTTGCTACATTTTTTCGTAACATTGCAAGATTATCGAACGTTATCTAAAGCCGCATGTATGTGCAAATTTGTACAAGTTTTTGTGCATATTCAAGCCTCCAAATGTAAACTCCTACTGTGAACCCATGAAAATTTCACATTCGATCCAAAATACCCGATTTCCTGTTGGATTTGGAATATGGGTGCAAGAGACTTTTTGGATCAGTTTTGCATAAGGTATCTACTCCCCAAATTTCCTTGCTCTATGTTGAAAAAACCCAATAGGAAAGGCCTTTTTTAAAACTTCTTTCTGTCGCCACTAGTTGGCACTGTAGAGTTTATGCAAATGACCCCTACAAGAACCTTCAGGGTATGACTCTCAACAAACACGGGAAGTTTGGCGCAGATATGTTGTATATCTGCCGAGTTATGACTGTTCAAAGTTTTTTGCGTGACAAATTGTTGACGTTCATTTTCACTTTCCTGTTTGGACCCCTCCGCCTCAACGAAACCTCAATATTTTTCATCAGGCACCTGAACACAGGTCTTAAGGCTCCCCTGATGCAGGTTTGAGGTCAACAGATTTTTTTCCCTTGGAGGAGGAACCTGTCTCGTAAAAAAAGGCATTTCCTGTTCTCACTAGGGGGCGCTAGACCTAATGGGTAATATTTCAATGCACTCGTGTTAAGGGTGGGATACCACACATACATGCCAAATATGAAAAAGATTGAACGTTGTGTCAAGGAACTATAAGTCATTTACTGAATTTGTCATTTTGCCGAAAAAATGGTCGACTTTGGCACCACGCCCAGGTCAGACCCGTGAATGAAAACGCACCATTTTCAAAACTTATGATTTCATATGTCTCCTGAACAGTCTCACCAATTTTGAAGATGATCCAACTAACTCCCTCGGCGAAAAGGTCTCAAATGTGCACCCTGTAAATCGATAAAAATTTCATATTTGATCCAAAATAACCGATTTCCTGTTGGGTTTGGAATATGCGTGTAAATGCTTTTTTGGAGCGGTTTTGGACAAGGTATAGACCCCCCAAATTTCATTGCTCTACGCTGACAGACCCTAATGTTATAGGCCAATTTTAAAATTTCAAGGGGGCGCCACTGAGCCATTTTGTTATATTTTTTTGCAACGTTGCAAAATTATCGAAATTTACAATTTTCCGGACGTATGTGCAAATTTTGGTGACTTTTCGTGCATGTTCAGGCCTCCAAATTGGCCGTTTTCATTTGCCCTGAAAAAAAAAAAAAAAAAAAAAAATAAAAAAAAAAATAATCCTTTGCAAAACAATAGGGCCTTCGCACGCTTAGTGCTCGGGCCCTAAAAATAATCCTTTGCAAAACAATAGGGCCTTCGCACGTCTAGTGCTCGGGCCCTAATTACTAAGTGTGTTTGACAAAAGAATGCACATATATTGAAGATACAATTGAAACACATTTAAAGTAAAATTATAAAGTCTGTCAGAATTTTTTTAAAACACACACACGCACACAATAATTATGGACAAAAAGAGGAGGAGGACAGGACTCAGACCAGCAATCTTCTGTAACAGGCTAGCCGCTAGTGCACCTGCCAAGACCCCAGTGAACATGGCTAACTCGCGAGTTAAAACGGCGAAATTCACATTCATTCGAAAAGCAAACAGAAATGTTTAAGCAGGTCCACCGCCTTCGCATGACCCATAAACTGCAACCTAAAGTATCTGGATGTAACTTGAGCCCCTATCACATACTCCGAAACAATGGGAATATCGCGGGACTTAACCGTACAGCTGTTGTGTGTGAAAACAATTTCCCGTGTCGACTGACATGGGAAGCAGTGTGCGTGAAAGCAGGCGTTAAATTCCGGGGTCACAGCAGATGGCTGATGACTTAAATATCATAGCGGCGGCCGATGTAACTTCCTCCCTCTTCGCAGTAAGAGGAAAAGCGGCAAACAAACGTCGCAAGTATAAACATAGCAAGCTAGAAACTGAAAACATGACCAAAATTAAAATGTCAATTATTACGTCGGGCCGGGCCAGGGTTCTTTTTGAAATAACTATATATTAACGATGTATGAATGATAAACAAAGGAATACTTGTTATATAATAAATAATTTGGATTAAAAAAAAGAAGGCACTGTATGGTCATTGCAGAGCCAGAGCGTGCCTATACGCCCTTTTTTATCTTCCCCTCTGTGAGTCCGCAAAACTGCATCTGTTTATTTATATTTAACAAACTTTTCCAGCACTATTTCGTTGTGTAAATAAATTTATAATGATCATAAAAATATATAGTCTATTTAAAGATTAAGAAAATGTGCAGGGTTTTTTTCTGCCAACTGAGAATTCGTTACAAAAGACAGGCTTTTATGCAGACATCGTCACAAATGTTATCACACAAAACGCGGGTCGGGCTTTAATACCCGCGGACCAGTTCGGGTCGGGCTGGATTTTTTAGGCTCGATTTTACCTCTACCTTCAAGTCTTGATGAGCTAAAATTGGCTGCAGTTACGAAGTCGGGAATGCTCCCTCCGGAAAAAAAAAAAAAAAAAAACACGATTTAACCAACATTATGTTTAACAACTTTTCCAGCATTATTTCATTGTGTAAATGCATTTATAATGATCATAAAAATATGTAGACTATTTGAACATTAAGAAAATGTGCGTTTTTTTCCCCTGCCAACTGAAAATCCGTTACAAAAGACTGTTACGACATTGGGAATGCTCCCTCTGGAACAAAACGCAATATGACCAACATTGTGACAGCCGATGCCGACCCAAAATGACGTAATATCCGAAACAGATCACCAATGGACTCATTTGAAGTATATGAATGGTGGTCTGTTTTGGTGTTCAGAATCCACAATACTTCTGCCTGCAGGGTTTTCGTTCCACCGACAAACGGACGCATTCCCAATGCAGAGGTGGGTGGATTCTCCGTTTTGCCAGTTGTGTTGGTTTGGCACGCACGAGTTGCATTTCGATTTGTAGTGCAGTGCATCGTAAAAAATCTATGCGTCATCTTCGTTATGGATTTAAAAAAAAAAAAAAAAAATTTGTCACGGATATAATTTAGGTTGCACTGAGATGTTCTTGAAAATTAAGACCACGGTGAAAAAATTCCAGACAACATTCCTTACCTTTAACAATGGAAAACTAAATTAAATTATTTTTTAATACTTTTAATAACCCGCGGATACCATGAAAATGGACCCAAAGGGTTGCAATTTGTTTGTGCTACTTTTAAACTAGGTGGTTGGGACACCCCTCTGTCAATGAGAGAGTTTGTATGCTCCGTCAGTAGCAGGATTTGAATACAGAAAAGCTGCGAGTGACATCATCACTCGAAATTAATATTTCAATATCTATAAAAACGATAACGGCGCAGGCTAATTTTTTTGCAACACAGACGTATGGCACCATTTTGAGTCTCTTTTGCAATAAATTGGGGGCTGCTTGATGTCATTCTTCGAAAATAATATCTCAAAATCAGTAGCAGTACAAGCAAATCTTTTTACAGCACAAACTACTAACACCATTTTCAATCAAAATGGGGGGCTGGTTGACCTACGACTGACCCATAAAATAATTGGAAATATCGTAAAAATGATAGTTCAAACTTTTTACAGAACAAACGCTTGACATTTTAATATAAATATGCGTCTGATGAGGGGCCAACCTGAGCAGAAATCTCACCCAGCGATTTTGTTGCGAAGAGGCTTGCTGGGGATGATGGCGATCTCCTCACACAACCTCTTGTTGGTGTGGAAGTCATTGCCCAGACGGGTGTAGTACTTCTCGATAATGACCCTGGCGGCCTTTTTGACCGTCTTCGTCCTGACTCGTCCCTGCAGGTGACACCCACATAAGCACAAAACCCCGTCACTATGGTAAGGAAGCAGACACAAGCCTCCTGACGTTCATGCTTCAAAATGCTAAATATATCCCGTTTTACCAACTTGCTTTTAATCAAAAATATGTTAGTGCTAAACTAGAGCGGACGTTTTGCCTGATAGTTTTCGCTTGATGTACGATGATTCCATCAATTTGTATTTTAATTGACCTTAACTATCAACGGTTCACCAAAAAATCATATCGATTGAATTGAAGGGTTCGTTTGTGCATTAAACGATGCGTTTAACAGCTAAGTAAGCTTTTAGAAAATGATGATGGAAAGGGATTAAGAAAGTCTGGGAGCCTTGACTGTGTTAACGATACCCACCATGTTGATTCAGGCCGGAAAAGAGGACGCGAGCGAAATTGAACCGGAAGTTTATCCTTTCCAAACACAGCATCACGCCACATTGCAACAGCGCCTACTAGTGATCGGGGAGCATAGTAGCAGCAAACATGGGAAGGTTTAACTATCCTATCCAGAAATCACATACAATATCATATACAGTACAGTGTTATAGAGATTGTCATACATACGCTGGATGTCTAAAGGCGTAGTTGACGGCGTAATTATCTGGAAGCCATCTTGCGTCGGGGGACTTCTCTCGCGGGCTTCTGATTGACGGGTTTGTAAACAGTTTGGTTTAAAACAAACTGTAAAATGGTTATGATTCAGGCTCGATTTTTTTTCAACGTTATAAAAAAAAAAAAAAAAAAAAAAAAAAACTTATTAGCTCAATTGACCATTTTATTTGTTTAAAAAAACGAGCCTAATGACCAGGTGTCGCCATAATTATTTTTTAAAAAACAATATTGGTTATGGATAATAAATATCAATTGATAAAAGTAAAAAAAAAAAAAAAAAAAAAAAAAAAAATTAACAGAAATATACTCTTAGCTATGGCCCCATCTGAGATCTCTACCAACATGCCCCCTATTATGGGGGTTTAATAAATAAAATGTGATATTGTTGTCATTATTCTTATTCTGTCTCCGCAACTTGGCCACTGGATGGCAGTGTGGCGTATCGTTGGATAAGACGGACAGGAAAGAAGCATCTTTGTTGATAACTTGTATAAACAGCATATGTTGATATAAATTTGTCTACAGCACTATAAAAAAACACGTGTCAGTGAAAGTTGTTATTTTTCTTACATGTTCCTGAGCCATTTGTTTGTGGGTATGCATTGTGTTTCAAGGTGGTACAATGCTAATTTACGTTTGCACTTGAATGGCATCTTCCCCATAGCAATCGGAGAGCGCTAAATGCTTTATGTGCGCTGAGCCAATAAAAACAGGCGTTATCACTTTTCGGCCATTTTGCGTCTGTGCCATTCGATAACCCTGACATTATAGTCAATGGAGCCTGTACTTTGAGATAGCTATTAATTGCTCAATGTTTAACCAAATTTTGAATGGCTTTGTTTTTCATAAATGTTAGATATGCAGTAAATGGGCTGCATACTTAATAATTATTAATTAATAATACAGAATACAAAATATACAAATCAACTAGTTTAAGTGACATAAATTCCTGGACAACTTAATACAATTTACGTCAAGATTTCGCTGAGAGTATTTTAGTTGACAAAATAGCCCACCATAGGTTCGCTCATTGACTTCATATGATTTGATATTGACTGGTCAGATTCGACCTTCACTGCCCCTCGCCCTCAAGTAAGGGGCCATCCCACAATCCGCTTCAGTTATTCGCAGCCGGTCGCAGTGACACATGCAGCGATCCCACACCGGATTTATGTTGAAAAAGTACGAAAGCTGTACTGCATACAAACAGGAAGGATTGTCTCAGGGGTGATTTGTTCAAGGAAATTATTATATTTTTAGTTTTTTCACAAGAATTTTCAACGTAAAAATCTCTGTTGTGAGGCTGCCGCCACATTGTCTAACAGACTAGCATCATTCTTCGATATATTTGCGTAAAAGAAGTGCTAACTGCAGGTTTCTTTTGCTTTTAACCAAGAATCAAGACTGTTTTATATCCATATCTACCGGATCTACCTATCACCGAAAAAGCTCTGTTTAAATATGGCGGCCGCCATATTGACTGACAGACTACCAACGTACTTTGACATGTTTATGTAAAATAAATGCTAACGGCATGTTTTTTTTTTTTTTTTTTTTTTTTGCTTTTAACCAAGAATCGAGACTGTTTTACGTCCATATCTATACAGAATTCACGGATTTAAGCATTTATTCACAAGAATTTTCACCGGAAAAGCTCTGTGTACATATGGCGACCGCCACATTGATTAGCAGACTAGCATCGTACTTCAACATATTTATGTAAAATAAATGCTAACTGCACGTTTTTTTGCTTTTAAACAAGAATCTAGACCAGGGGTCCCCAAACTACGGCCCGCGGGCCGGATACGGCCCGCAGCCACATTTGGTCCGGCCCCCTGAACCAAAAAAAAAAAAAAATTGTAAAAAAAAAAAAAAAAAAATTTTTTTTTTTTTTTTTTTTTTTTCAATAGAGTTATTTATGTCCTGGCTTTTTTCTGTGAAGAACTGAGCAATGGTTATTTGGTTATTATCTATTTAATTAATACAGTATTATTATATTATATTATATTACATGATATTATATTAATATTATATTATATTATATTATATTCAGGGGTGCACATAAGTGGTCCGCACATGCGTACTGGACGTAGACAAACGCACTGGCCCTCAACGGCTTCCATACGCTTTTGCGTACCGATGGCTGACCACTCTATTTGCGGCGGACACGAGAAAATAACTTCTCAAAATGTCGATGAGGCAGGCCACACTGAGTAATTACTTCCGTGTTCCCCCACCCCCGTCAAAAGACAGACAGACGACAGAGACGTCACCGGAGCTACCGAAAAAAAGGACTTTTGCTGAAAAGTGGCTACAGGAGGTACCATGGCTAGAAGCGAATGATGCTCGCACGGAAACGCGGTACAAAATGTGCCGTGAGAATCCCAATGTCGCCGATTAGAGCAACGCATTTTATGTAGGGTCAAAGAAGTTCAGCCATCCAAACTTTGAAAAGCATGAAAAAAACAGAGAGCATGTGGCAATTAAGCAAACTATCGATGTCAAACAGGACCCCACTCGCCCTATGGACATGTGGCGGAATAGGGCGGAATAAAGGTAATGAACAGCGACATGCACTGACAAACGTGTTTTTGCTCGCATTTTACAAAGCTAAACATGCACGTTCAATGAGGTCTTATAAGGAGGACATCCCACTTTTAAAAAGGCTTGGAGTTAATGTGGGAGCCGCATAATGCCCTTTATTTTGAATTGGTGCTTTTATGTTTATTTCTTTACATTTCACTTCAAAGTAATGGCAATTTTGTTGTGCCAGTTGATGTTAATCAAGCATTAACTGTTAATATAATTAATCAAAGTTAATTGGCTCTAAGTAAAGCTTGTCATAAATTTATCGCATCAGGTGGGTCGGCTCTCAAGCTCAATGAGGACCAAGTCACATCTCCAGGTCCTTCTCTGAGAACCTGGGCAAAAAAATTATGTGCACCCCTGATTATATTATATTATATTATATTATATTATATTAAGGGCTGTCAAAGTTATCGCGTTAACGGGCGCTAATTAATTTTTTTCATTAATCACGTTAAAATATTTGACGCAATTAACGCATATGCCCCGCTCAAACAGATTAAAATGACAGCAGTGTCATGTCCACTTGTTACTTGTGTTTTTTGTCTCCCTCTGCTGGCGCTTGGGTGCGACTGATTTTATGCACCATGAGCATTGTGTAATTCTTGACATCAACAATGGTGAGCTACTAGTTAATTTTTTTGATTGAAAATTTTACCAATTTTATTAAAACGAAAACATTAAGAGGGGTTTTAACATAAAATTTCTATAATTTGTACTAAAATCTATCTTTTAAGAACTACAAGTCTTTCTATCCAGGGATTGCTTTGACAGAATATTAATGTTAATACCATCTTGTTGATTTATTGTTATAATAAACAAATACAGTACTTATGTACAGTATGTTGAATGTATATATCCGTCTTGTGTCTTATCTTTCCATTCCAACAATAATTTACAGAAAAATAAGGCATATTTTAGAGATGTTTGAATTGCGATTAAATCGATTAATTTTTAAGCTGTGATTAACTCGCTTAAAAATTTTAATCGTTTGACAGCCCTAATTATATTATATTATATTATACTATATTATATTATATCATTTTTATTTTATTTACTTTGGTTCCGTGAAGAATCCAGAAAGGGTTATTTGATTGTGGCTTTCTGAAAAACAATACATTTTTACATTTAGGCACTCCTGCAATCGTCACACTTTTTCTGTTACAAACTGACCCCGGCCCCTCATCAGAGAAGAGAAGGGTTATGTGGCCCTCACAGGAAAAAGTTTGGGGACCCCTGATCTAGACTGTTTTACATCCATATTTAAAAATAATTCAGGGATTTAAGCACTTATTCACAATAATTTTCACCGGAAAAGCTCTGTTTACATATGGTGGCCACCACATTGACTAACAGACTAGCATCGTACTTTAACATATTTATGTAAAATAAATCCTAACTGCATGTTTTTTGCTTTTAACCAAGAATCCAAACTGTTTTACGTCCATATCTATAAAGGAATTCAGGGATTTAAGCACTTATTCACAAGAATTTTCAATGGAAAAGCTCTGTTTGCATTATGGCGGCCATCACATTGACTAACAGACTAGCATCGTACTTAGACATATTTACTTAAAAAAAGAATATTAACTGCACGTTTGTTTTTTTTTGCTTTAAACCAGGAATCGAGACTGTTTTGTGCCCATATCTATAAAGAATTCAGGGATTTAAGCATTTAATCACAATAATTTTATACGAAAAAAGCTCCTTGCGATTCTACTCGGTCAGCTTAAACGGCCACGCCAACAATGCAGGCCCCCTAGTAATCATCCCAGCGTCCCGTCAATATCATAATGTAGTCTTTGGTTAGCTGCAAAAGAGTCGGCCACAGATTATGCACATATTACAGTATGGTAACATTAAGATAGCGGGCGCTCCAAAAATGTATTTTCTATCTTATTTCTCAATCTCGCATAATTTTCTTCATGTCTAATGTTATTTTACCTACCTGGAGTGTAATAAACCGCATAAAAACCATGGGCATTGAACTATTTCTGAGGGACTCTTCAAAATCTGCCAAACTAGTCCGTTTGCATCTGGATATAGGCTACTTCTGATTGACTTAATATGTTGCGGCTGATCACAAAGCTTGATCTCAATTTTTTTTTCGATCGTAAAATCGCCCAGCCCTAAATTACAGTTATGTGAAAAAATTAGGACACCCCATTAAATATTCAGTTCTTTATTAAGAAATGTTCACTGATCTGATCTTATTTTTCCTTATATCTTGAAAAGAAAATGATTTAGTTGCAGGTAAACAACAAAAATTAACATTGTTTTACTCATTAAACCAAATATATCAACAAAAAGGCATATTCTAACTGAGGAAAACGTTAGCACACCCTACCACCTAATAGGTAGTGTTACCCCCTTTATCCACTTCTTCAGAGGGACATTTTTTGTAGCCATGCACCGGTCTTTGACTTCGGTCTGAAGAAAGTTTACCCCACTCGTCAACGCAGAATACTTTCAACAGTGACATTTTTTAGGGGTTTCTTGCATGTGCAGCCTATTTCAAGTCACCCCACAGCATCTCAATGGGATTAAGATCTGGGTTTTGACTGGGCCATTACAGGACTCTCCCTTTCTTCCTTTTCAGCCAGCCCTTGGTGGATTTACTGGTATGTTTTAGGTCATTGTCATTTTTCAGGGTACAGTTTCGCTTCAGCTTTAATTTTTTCGCAGATGATCTCGAGTATTCCTCAAACACCCTCTTGATACACGATAGAATTCATGGTGGATTCTCTGATGGTGAGCTAGCCAGGTCCTGCTGCAGCGAAGCATCTCCAAACCACGACGATTCTACCTCCATGCTTCACAGTTGGTATGAGGTTCTTTTCCTGGAATGCTGTATTGGGTTTACGCCAAACATGTCTTCTGTTCTGCTGTCCAAATAATTCAATTTTAGATTCATCTGTCCAAAGAACATTATTCCAGAAGTCCTAGTCTTGAAGACCTGGGCATGTTAGCAGTTGTTTTGAATGTCCTCCACTTGTAGACTATTTTAGGGACAGTGGAATGGCTGCTTTTATATTCTTTTGAGATCTTTTGAAATCACTTCCCAGACTCATAAGCGTCTACAATCTTCTTTCTGAAGGCCTCAGACAGGTCCTTTGATCTCATGGTGTTTTCTCTCATTTGGACAGTCAGGGGTATACCAAACTAAATGTGAGGTTTCCTCCTTCAAAACACAGGGTAATGATGTTCTTATCATGTGCACCTGATGTGATCCCAGTGTGTGATTTTAGCCATTTTAAGTGGGATCGAATGTAGGGGGGTGTCCCAATTTATTAAACAGAAATTGCATCTATTTAAAATTAGATGTACAGAAAGTTAGAAAAAAATCTTTTTTTTGCGGTTTTGTTTAGTTCTATTACTTGAAACAAGATTGTTAAAACTGATATTAAATATCCATATGACCAAATATGTTGGAAAACACACAGGCTTCCATAGGGTGTCCGAATTTTTTTCATGACTATTTTTTTTTGCCAGTACACTAGATAACATATATATGGTAGAGGTTTTCACACCACTTGTATTACATTTCAATGTTAAAGCCTCCTTACAATATAAAGGTATGACAAAGGTGAGATCCATATACTTGTTGTGTCCAAACGAGGGCCGACGGGCCAATTGAGGCCCTCTGCCCAACTTTTATTGGCTCGCAACAAATTGTGAAAATTTTGCTATGTTACAATATCGTTTTACCGCTGGATGTTTTTGTTTCTTGCAGCCCATAACAAATTCTCTCCAACTTTCAGCTTTTCCGTCCCTACAGAATATCAACACCATCATTATAATTTGTCAAATTTTGGCAAATTACCCTGCAATAAAGCAGGTGAGTAAATTTCCCACACCAAATCAAAATAAAGCAAACAAAAGGTGGAGAAATCTTTTATTTTACATAAAAAAGGGTGCAAACTGGACTTCCCTTTAGGTGTGGTGGGAATAAAATGTGATTTTTTTTTTCATGAGGAACAAATCTTAGAACATGAATTCAAGGAGAACAACAGAAAACTTAGATTTAAAACAAAAACAAAAAAACAGATCGAGCTTTTTCAGCCAAATTAAAAATCGAGAATTAATAAGAAAAAATAAACTCGGGTCCTTCGCTTTTGAAGCCCTTGTACAAACTCAAAGTACATTTCTGAAGTGACATTCATATTTAAACAATATTTACATTTCGAAGCGTTTTCTTAATCGTAGCTCTGCGAGGGAAATAAAACTCTGGCAGCTGTACAACTAGATTTTCCACAGTTAGAAAGGCGGAGGGGGAAAATATACTTGAATACAGCTTTTGTATAGAATCCCAACAAAACGAACCAAGACTACAACTGTGAAGTCTGTACAATTTACAATTCTCAAATAAGCATCACAACATTGCAGTAAATGTCACCTTCTTCTCAAAGAAAATAACAGTTAAGTCCAAGACGATTCTACAGTACAGCAACTAGGAAAAGTGCCAGAGAAGCCAAAAAGTATGACGCCATTCAAACCCACTTGAACTGTCCTAAGCTCTCTTGACGATAAATTTGTCACTTGTAGACATCCAATCCGTTTTAACGGTGAGGGGCCGGCAGTGAATGAACAAATGTTCATTCGCTGCCGACCCTCATCGTTCAAACAGATTGGACGTCTATCGCCGTCAATGGGAGCCAAAGAGTTAAGCTTTGACACTACAGCTCTGGATGTCAAACACAATGAAACCCAGGACACGACGTGGAATGAGATGGTCAAACAAAATGAAGAAAAACATTCAACTTTCCTGGCATAGGTCAAAGGCATGGACTTGTAGTAGTCTCAGGAATGGCACTAGAGGAATTCAGGGGAAAGATGAAAGGCTATTTCGTCTGGATATCCACCTCACTAGCAGGAACACTTTCTCTCAGGGCGCTGCAGCTGTGGCGTTATTGGGAGTCACTTGCCACAGCTTTAGAGACTAAAGGCGTTCTATATGAACATCTCACTCTGACAAAAACGGCCTGTCCAGCACAGCCAAGAGGCACGGCGATGTCCCGAAAGGAATACCTGTCATTCAAATAGCCTATTTTCCCACCGTTCCTCTTAGTTACGATTAGAACGATGACTTAAACTTTCCGAAAAGGTCCCGTAGATGCTCATATTCAAGTACTTTCAATAACACTACTTAGGCCTCATGTGAGTCGTGAGGGCTAAGGACAAACCAAAAGCTATACAGTGTAAATACACGCGACAAGTATATGGATTCAGTGAGATAATTAGCAGACATCTACAACATTGTATTCAAAAGAGATGCAGGCGCATTGTCGCTTAACTCCGCATCCAGCCATCCAGTGAGAACGGATTCATGTCTGCGTACGTATGTGTGCATGCTTTTGTGTGGACGCGGAGGATAAGCGGGACGGGGGCATGGCACGCCAAAAAAAAGCAGCAGGGCCGAGAACGAAAAGTGGTATTTGGTATGTGGCAAAATTGATTTTGCCATGTGGCAAAATTGATTTTGCCATGTGGCAAAATTGAGTTTACCATGTGGAATTTTTTTTGCCATGTGGCAAAATGTATTTTGACACGTGGCATTTTTTTGGTATGTGGCAAAATGGATTTTGGTTTGTGGCATTTTTTGGGGCATTTTTGCAGGCCAGGCACATCCATGCCATTGACGGCTACGCACGTCCAAATTTTCCATTCATTTCAAATGGCAGAAAAACGTGTGGCTGTGATTTTTGACCATACACTTTACATTACAGTGCATTGACATTCAACTGGCACCCAAGTCAGGCTATGCCATTGACGGCTGTGCAGTCCAGTTGAATGTTAGTTCGCTGTAATGGTAAGTATGGTCAAAAATCACAGCCAAACATGTTTTTCTGCCATTTAATAGGAAAAGAAAATTTGGCCGTTCATAGCCGTAAATAGCCTTACTTGGGTGCCAGTTGAATGTCAATGTGTTGGAATAGTAATACATGATGTGTGTAGTCAAAAATCACAGCCACACATGTTGTTCTGCCATTTAAAATGAATGGAAAATTTGGACGTGCATGGCCTGCAAAAATGCCATATACCAAAAAAAAAAAAAAAAAAAAAAAAAAAGCCACATATCAAAATCGGTTTTGCAACATACCAAAAAAAATGTCACATGGCAAAATCAATTTTGCCACATACCAAAAGAATGCCACATGGCAAAACTAATTTTGCCACATAGCAAATACCACTTCTGGTTCTCGCTATCTCTCAAAAAAAAAAAAAGAGCGGGTTGGCGGGTTGAAAACGGAATGTGTATTCCCTGCACATGTGGGAAAGGACGCCTGGCACGTGAGGCGGAAACACTTGAACATAAAACATCAAGGAACACAGCACGAAAGCTGGGGTCAAAAATGGAGTAGTGCAGTCATGGTCTTATACATTTTTTCCCCCCTCCAAACATTGCTACCCTTCCTCACTCATAAAGCCATGGCTATTTGGATTGAACAAACAATTGCATTTAAAAATGTTCACATTAGCAAGACAATTAAAAAAAAAAAATCTAAATAAAAACTGGGTTTGGAGGATAGGCAAGAAGGAGATTGTTTCAAGGCAGCCCCTCCGAACAGTCGGGATTGTTTTGCAGTCAGGCTGGACCACTTTTTTTTCCTGTTAATTTCAATATATCACTGAACCCCTCAAACTGCTGCAAAATCAACAACCCTCAGATCAGGAAGTCTTCTTTCCACCAGTCAAGTGAGGTTGCTTGTTTGGGGTTAAGGCAGTGAACAGTAGTGTTAAGAAGCTCCAAAACCACTACTGCTATACAGTCAGTTATTTCCACATTAGTTTTGGTCTCACCTATAACATTGGTCTTTTTCCTTCCCCCTCACGGGACACTGAGTCATTTACTTTTCTGTTCATACATTCAGTGTGTATGTTGGAGAAATTAGTAAGAAAATTGGTGGCAAACGAGATAAATATCATAAATAGCTTCTTCCGGCCCGACTTCAAGTGTTCACAAAACAGGACAAGAGTCTGGAGGGATTGTAGTGTGTCGAAAGGGGTGCGTTGACCTCGGAGAACACAGTGCAGGAGGCGTGCGTGCAGGCGGGCGTGCGTGCATGTGTGGTCTCCTCTTGCTCACCTCTTTGGAGGCAGAAAGTGCAGGAGCTATTAAAAGCAGTTGAAGCTAACGGCTCCTCGTGTGTCACGGTTTACATTCAGTCCCACGTCAGCAACGCCCAAAAAGGGCTTTCCGATCAAAAAGAGTTAGCGACGGGGAGATGAAAAATACGATTTAGCCAGTTGAACAATCATACACAAAAGGAGGGAAATTGATGCCAAAAGGAGAAAAATGCATCTTCAACAAAATAATGCTTTGCAAAAGTTCCAACAAAATGTTATCCCGCACATCCTGGATTGGGAGAGAAAAATTTGGTTCCCAACAAATGACCAAAGTGTCAAAAAAACATAACAAAAAACATTTTACTGGTCCTTTCAGAAAACACTGCAATGAAGAGCGCCCCTTTTCCTTCGCTTGTATTTTGAAAGGAACCTCACTGATTTCTGCCAGCACAATCAAGTGAGCCAGAGTGTTTCAGGCGGCTTGGAGACGATCATTTGTGTCGCGGTGTGTTCTTCTTCCGTTTCCGTTTGAAGAAGCAGCAGCACCTGGGGACAGAGAAACGTGCATTCAATTGACCTGAAGGCAAATATTGTACGCCGTACCCGTTGCAGATACAGTGGACCCTCGCATAGTCGCGGGAATCACTTTTTCACAGATTGTTTAAAATTCCATCGTACAGTGGTACCTCGACATACGATCGCATCGAAATACGATTCTTTCGACATCTGATGTAAAATTTTGACTCATCACTGGTCCCGACTAGAGCTGTCCCGAGTAGTCAGCGCCATCGATGATGTAAATGCGTCGACGGTTAATGGTTAAGGGTTACAAAAACGGTTAGGGGTTAGAAAAAAATATATGCGTGGAAAGTTGACAATAGCGGACGCTCGGGATTCAAGCGGGGAAAGCGGAACAAAGCCAAAAAAGCGCACCAGATTGACCAAAGCATGGACTTATTTCAACAAAACAAAGCAGTGAATGAACACCTGAAGCGCAGTCACCCAGGTATTATTTTGGAAGACGACAGGAGACAACGAGCTGGTGGATCGTAAGTCCAAATAACGACTTTTTTTTATAGAAGTTGCCTTTATGTGAGTCGTACGACAGAGTATTAGGGGCTAATGTAGCTGAATAAGCAGCTACGTACTTTACGTAGCGCGTTGCCGCCTATGTTAAAATCAACAATACTGAAAGCATCTTGTGTTTTGGAAACTGTTTTAGAAATAAGGACATCCTTATTTTGCTTCATCTACAACAAATTATAATCAATAGAAGAATTTATACTAATGCTTCGTCGTAGCTCCCGGCTGCTGGCCATAAGTATTGGCACCACTGCAATTCCGCCAGATAATGCTCAATTTCTCCCAGAAAATGATTGCAATTACAAATGCTTTGGTAGTAATATCTTCAATGATTTTGCTTGCAATGAAAAAACACAAAAGAGAATGGAATAAAATTTAAATCATTATCATTTTACACACAACTCCTAAAATGGGCCGGACAAACGTATTGGCATACTTTGAAAAATCATGTGATGCTTCTCTAATTTGTGTAATTAACAGAACCTGTTACTTACCTGTGACACTTAACAGGTGGTGGCAATAACTAAATCACACTTGCAGCCAGTTAAAATGGATTAAAATTAACTCAACCTCTGTCCTGTGTCCTTGCGTGTACCACATTGAGCATGGAGAAAAGAAAGAAAACCAAAGAACTGTCTTAGGACTTGAGAAGCAAAATTGTGAGGAAGCATGGGCAATGTCAAGGCTTCAAGTCCATTTCCAAAGACCTGAATGTTCCTGTGTCAACCGTGCGCAGTGTCATCAATAAGTGTAACCCATGGCACTGTGGCTAACCTCCCTAGATGTGGACGGAAAAGAAAAATTGACGAGAGATTTCAACGAAAGATTGTGCGGATAGTGGACAAAGAACCTCGACTAACATCCAAACAAATTCAAGCTGTCCTGCAGTCCGAGGGTACAACAGTGTTACCCCGTACTATCCGTCGGCATCTGAATGAAAAGAGACTCTATGGTAGGATACACAGGAAGACCCCACTTCTGACCCAGAGACATAAAAAAGCCAGGCTGGAGTTTGCCAAAACTTACCTGAGAAAGCCACAAAGGTTTTGGAAGAATGTTCTCTGGTCAGATGGGACAAAAGTAGAGCTTTTTGGGAAAAGGCATCAACATAGTTTACAGGGGAAAAACGAGACCTTCAAAGAAAAGAACACAGTGCCCACAGTCAAACATGGCGGCGGTTCCTTGATGTTTTGGGGTTGCTTTGCTGCCTCTGGCACTGGACCGCTTGACCGTGTGCTTGGCATTATGAAGTCTGAATACTACCAACCAGGTTTGCAGCATAATGTCGGGCCCAGTGTAAGAAAGCTGGGTCTCCCTCAGAGGTCATGGGTCTTCCAGCAGGACAATGACCCAAAACACACTTAAAAAAGCACTAGAAAATGGTTTGAGAGAAAGCAATGGAGACTTCTGAAGTGGCCAGCAATGAGTCCAGACCTGAATCTCATAGAACACCTGTGGAGAGATCGGAAAATGGCAGTTTGGAGAAGGCACCCTTCAAATCTCAGACACCTGGAGCATTTGGCCAAAGAAGAATGGTCTAAAATTCCAGCGAAGACATTGCAAGAAACTCATTGATGGATATCGGAAGCGGTTGTTCGTCGTTATTTTGTCTTAAGGTTGTGCTACCAAGTATTAGGCTGAGGGTGCCAATACTTTTGTCCGGACCATTTTTGGGGGTTTCTGTAAAATGATAATGATTTTTTTTTTTTTTCATTCTCTTATGTGTTTTTTAATTGCAAGCTAAATAAATGAAGACATTTCTATCAAAGTATTTGTAATTGCAATCTTTTCTGGGAGAAATTGAGAATTATCTGACAGAATTGGAGGGATGCCAGTACTTTTGGCCAGCACTGTATGAAAAGTGCGTAGAGGCTCACAGCTACATTACCCCTACGAAATAAATGAGACTTTTTTTCTCGTAGCAAGAGTACAACTTTAAATTTGCAGTCCCTTTTTAAAATATACATTTATTTGGCCCTAATACTCCGTCGTACCGTCGTATCAATGTGCATTATTACGTTTTTTTTTTTTACGTACTTCACTATGGTGATACATGACATTTACTTGCTCTTCTGATGGTCACTCTAATGCTGAGAACAATATAGACATACCACCAAAAAAAGTAAGAATTCTTTTGAACGCTGTTGGAAAAGAAGTCGGTGTTCTGAATCTGTTTCCATTACATTCTTTTGAACTAGTTAATGCCATCAGCATTTGTCCTCAGTGTTTGTGATTTATTATTGTTATTGATGTGTTTATTTGTACTTTAATAATGCATTTAAGTGTTCCAAAATGTTTTTGTGAATTAATAATCGTCAACAAAATTTTATTGCAAGATTAGTTAAGAAAAAAAAAAAAAAAAAGTTCACAAGAAAATTATTAGACTACTCGACTAATCGTTAAAAAAGTGCAGACTAATCGGGAGAAAAATAATAATTTGGGACAACCCTAGTCTCAACATATGACGACATGCGCGAAAAAAAAACGACGATTTATAACAGCGTTAGTTCATTGTTTTCCCACAAGACAGACGCATGGAGAATTTCTTCTAAGAGAAATCAACGTGGGTCCCAAGAAGGTTAGTGCAGGTGGTGAAAAAAAAAGAATAAATGTGACGTTTACCATTGAAATTAAGAAGGAAATGAAATGATTGTGTGCGTGTGAGTGAACTGGCTAGACAATGCAGCTCACCGAGCCCCCCCCCACACCACTACATACCTAAACACCCGCTGTCTCCTCCTTCTGTTTGCCATTAAGTTAAGGTAACAATAAAAACACTTTTGTAATTCCTTATTTGTACATAATCTATTTGTTTGACATGTGTCTTATTTGTTGAATTTGATAAATTAGACAGGACACGGCTCACCGTATACACAATATGCACCCGTCGTCTCCTCCCACCTCTGTTTGCCAGTTTTTATAAGATGACAGTAATAACGCTTTTATTTTTAAGAAATTTCCATTTATTGTTATTATTCTGTTTTGTATTTATAATTCATTTGTTTTGCTATGTGTAATTGCTAATAGTAATTCTGTCTGCAGTATTTATTAAGGATTTAGCGTAGGTTCTTGGGCTGTGGAACAAATGACAGTAATCCAATTGTAATGTATTCTCACAGACTCCACCTTCAGATATTGCGCCACATCTTCCCGTACGGGGCCGACCCAGGCAGAACGTTGAGTTGGCTTTCGCTGAGATAAACTCAAACACACGCTGCGTTATAACGCTAGATTTAGGTGACAATAGGATGAAGGCTTTACTGCATACAAGCAGGTAGGAGTGCCTCAAGAGTGATTTGGTCAAGGATTCAAAGGTAACTAAAATATTAAATAGCACCATGCATGCACTTTTAAATGTTGTGGAAAACAAGAAAAAAAAAAAAAATATATATATCAATGAATTAAATTAGTGTAACTTTGGCTTGAAATATTTACGTAAAATGAATGATAACTGCCTGTTTTTTAGTTTTAACCAAGAATCTAGACGTTTTACGTTCATATCTATAGAAATTCTGCGATTTAAGCATTTATTTACAATAATTATCAACTTAAAAAGCCCTTTTGTTTTGTGACGGCAGACATGTTGGATTTTGTATCTCTACACAATAGCGGAACTCAACCTAAATAAGTTGTGATTGTGTAATGAAAAACGCAAATACTGCTTTTGTTGAGTAAAATAAAGTAAAAGATGATTTTGCATGCTTTCCTTAAGTATTAAGTTTCTGATGTGAAAATTGGGTAATTCATTAGCTGTTGGAAACTTTAAAACAGTGAAAAAAATTGAAGTTGCTATTTTGGGAAAAAAATTATGTGATATGTTAAATATTGCTATTGATCCTGAAAATTTAGATGATTATCTCTGCATTTGATTTTTGTGCATCTACCGTAAAATTTGAGAATGTTGTAGCCATTTTAAGTTTTGTTATACTTGGATTAATAAATAATCAGGATTTTATTAGGGAACGACTTTGAATTTTTTGATGTCGCTGCTCATGGAGACTCATGTATGCCTAAGTGAGGTGCCTGTTTTGGTTTTAGGTCACTAGCAGCTTTGGTTTTGAAAATATTTGAATTTTAAGTTTTTGAAAATAGGCCCCCTATGGATCGGCCCCGAGCCCCGTCAACTGATAGTGAAGTCTATGGTATTGTTATGGGAAGATCCCGCTCAACATACTACCATTTCGACTTACAAACCACGTCCTGGAACAAATTAAATTTGTATGTAGAGGTACCACTGTATTCATGATTTTTTTGAGGGGAGGTTGTCAATGGCATTGGTCCATTGTATTTACGCCAGGGCTATTCAAACTATGGCCCACTGCCCAGTTTTTAATGGCCTGCACCAAATTATAACAATATCATTGAATATATATCTTTTTTATATTTATTTATTTATTTATTTATTTTTTGCTTGTTGCATATCCTTATACCTCTGGAATATTTAGTTCCTCGTAGCCCTTATAGAGGCCCAATCCAATTCGACTGAGAGGCTAGCAACCATCTAACAAATAATCAATTCAAATTCAAATCAGTATGTCGATGCTTGACTATTTTCTATTCATTTTGCCTTGTCCACACGTAGCAGGGAATTTCGCAAAAACAACTTTTTCTATGGTTTGGCCCAGTGTTGTTTTTGGCAGCCCTTACAATTTTTTTCTTCGTCTAGTCATATTTTAGTCATTTCTAAACGTGTTCGTCTTTGTCTAGTTTTAGCCGACAATTACTCAAAATGTTTCCGTCTGTAAGCTTCAAAAGTAGGGATGTTCCGATCAGATCACGTGATTGGAAATGGGGCCGATTGCGCCATTTTTCAGAATATCGGAATCGGGTGAAAAAGATCGGGTTTTTAATTAAAAAAATATACATATTTATGTTTTCTGCTTCATGCGCGTACAGTTTTTGACTCTCCCTACTGCTGCTTTTCTTGATCAACAGTGCACTGGAGTTTGCTAGTGAACGTTAACAATGATTTGCAGCTGTGTAGCTTTGATTTTGTCAGACGAGCTTGGTAGCTTTACAATCAAAGGCGCAAATCTGTCAATTATCGTTTAGCTTGTTACACACAAGCAGTAGTGTGCTGTGGCAACTCATTGTGTAGGTGAGAGGCTGTTTCCAATAGCGTGAGCAGATTTGAGTGGACTCACTCAATGAAGCATTTAATAAAGACATGCATTTTTTTACATTATTCTTGTTGAAAAATAATTCACGTTATGAAGGCAGAACGGTGGGACAGTAACATGTTTAAAACTTTTGTTCAAAAAATAAAAATCACGTTTTTTCGGTACCATATCGGACTCATTATCGGCAGATTCTCAGAATCAAGTGATTCGGACACAGGTGCAAAAATATACGATCGGGGCATCTCTATTCAAAATAAAAGGTTTCTAACAATTTCGAACGAACATTGACAGACGAGCACATAATTGTAGAGTCTGCAAGGACATCACCATCTTGATGATAATACACAGCAGGAAAATAGTACAAT
The DNA here is from genome assembly GCF_030265065.1 of Corythoichthys intestinalis. NCBI lineage: Eukaryota > Metazoa > Chordata > Actinopteri > Syngnathiformes > Syngnathidae > Corythoichthys > Corythoichthys intestinalis. The sequence continues at coordinate 59,643,372 of NC_080395.1, forward strand.
ATTTTCAATTTATCAAACTCACCTGTACGCCAATAACTGTATGTAAAAAGTTTTTCCAAGAGTTTAAGACGACATTCACCATGCTAAATGCTAACACAAACACTATGCTAACTCTACAAGTTACATTTAGTGCGTGATGATCACTCAGCACAGACCTTTAAAGGCTAAAGCAACATGGCATATTTCGCCAAGATAAAATATCAAAATTTACCATGCACCTGACATGTTTCACAAAAGGCAAGTCTGGAGCCTGGAGGACATGTGTGTGGGGGGCTTGTGCACAGCACGTCACATGAGTGACACAACTAAACACTGTTACAATGCGCGCCAACTACACATACGATAAGAAAATGTCACACATTGTGAAATTATGACTGAAACTGGCCAATGTTCATTTCGTCAGATGAAAACTGGCATTCGTCTCCTTGTGTTTTAGTCTCCTAAGACACGTCTTCGATGAAATATTTTCGTTTTTGTCGTCGCTGCCAAAAACAACACTGATTTGCCTATCATCCCCACGCAAACGCACATTTTTGGCATTAAAAACGAAGGTGTTTAAAAAGTCCGACTAAAGTGAAGATTTCGAATTCTGTATTTCATGCATGCTTCCTTTGACAAAATATGTTCATAGATCATATATGCATCCAGTGTTTACATTCAGGGACTGTGCACATAAACACAGAGGTTTTGACACCACTTCTAGTCAAGTTGCTTTTTAACTTGCCTGTTTTTAAAATTGCAGATACTGCTCTGTATTTAAGAACACAGACAAAGAACGATGTGAAGGACCGTACTGTTATCTTTGCCATTGCACGTCCCAGGCATGTTCTTTTTTTCAAGTCTCCAATGCCGTATCTCTGCAGATACTTCACTGTGTTTCTTCACGTTTTGAAGGAACATGTAGAACAGTGGCTTGGTGCAATGAATTGTGAACACTGTTTTAAGATAAAAACTCATGCGTTACCAGCGCGACTCGAAATTTTTCACGACTGTTCCTTTAGCTTAACCACTACAGCAAGGGGTGGCACGCATCACTCAGAATTCGCGCAAGGGTGCATAACAGGTTAATCTACAGTATGTAAAGGAAATGGCACTCGAGTGTATTGTGCATTAAACTACACTTATGCGGTTGGGTGGGATGATTCTTTTTCTACAATTGAGGTGGTGTGTGTAGAATTATGTTCTGAATGGAAGGGGTAAAATAATCATCTTTAAAAATCCTGCTACGTGTGCACAAGGCCTGAATGACGTTAAACCTTTGAACAACAGTGTAGCAAAGACATTAATGTTAGATATTTCATACTTAAACTGGAAAATTCATTGTAACCCTACAATATAATGCAGTGGTTCTTAACCTGTGTTCGATCGAACCTCAGGACTTCGGTGAGTATGTCTAAGGGGTTCAGAGAAGGTTAAGACCCGCAGGACCCTACTTTTGTATGAAAAGTAGCGTTTTAGACCACTCTACATGCTTTATTCAATTTCTTTCAACTGCTAGTCCTCTATCTGTCGGGAGAATTAACTAGTTTGTTCGGAACGTTAACTTGCACATTGTATGAGGAAGTATAACAGACTGATGGGGAGCTCAAATTTTGACCTGTTTAAAAATAAGCTTTCAAAATGAGAAGAAATTTGAATGGGAATATGCCTAGATAAACTGTGGTACCTCTACTTACAAACGTCTCTAGAAATGGAATTTTCAGGTTACAACACGCCTCAATGGAAGAATTTTGCCTCTTGTTAACGTATGTACTTCGTGCTTTCTGGTTTTAAAGAAACAGTTGGCAGGTTTTGGTCGATTTTACCGACGCCGGTGGACAAATCGGTAGTGTTTTCCCTTAAGGAAGACTGCGTTTCCCATGAGGACAAGCGCTGCATTTCTCATGAGGAGCAGCGCACACAGTGTCGTAAAATCAAAAAGTCAATCTCACGGTCGCCTAAATGGATTAAAAAACATTTCTGTTTCCAGCGGCTGGGTGAAGGATGAATAGTAATAAGGTACTGAATCCAGTTGTGGCTAAACAATAGCATATGGCAGTTACCAACCATGTGGCTAAAACTCCCACCCCACCCGAACTCATCAGCGCTGACACCAGCGAGTGAAAGCCGGGCCAATGTTTATTCTGTATATCCTGGTAGCTTTCTGTTTTCTTCCCTACTCAGACAAAACTGGTTTTCAGTTTTGTTTCTCGACGTCTGTCTTTACAATGAATGGGGAAAGTGACGTTTACCGTAAAGCAGTCAGCACATTTGTAGTTTTTTCTGTTCCTGCCACCCTCCTCAAAGTTAATTAGTGTCAGTGAAAGCTATACAGACCCCCTCAAAATATAAAAGAGGTGTCATCCAACTAGGTGTCAGTCGACATATTATCACAAATGTTATGAAAATATTTTATAAAGGTATAAAAGTTACCTATTGTGGCTTTAAACATCGCGCCATAAGATCCTGCTGCCCTATTCGTCATAATCTTTTCCATCATGCTTCAGTAACGCGATTCTGCTCCCCTATTGGCCCATTGTTGACATCGTTTCGACGGTGTTGTTGCTTATATAGCGGGTCGACGTCTTCGCCAAAAGAGTACAAGTCTCCTCGCGTTTTTCTTCTCTGGATTAAGGGAAAGGAAATAGCCAAATCTGCCACAAAGTCAACGCCATTTTCAATCTCGTTAAGGAGGGGACATCACTTCACTCGAAACGTTTTTTTTATTTTTCATTCTTTTTTCAATTGCATTATGTTTTATTATCTGCTTCCCTACATGTATTAACAGTTAGGTTATGTATATAGAATGATTCAAATGTGTTTGGCTGTTTTTTTTTTAGGCATGCAAATGGGTCAGGGGTTGAAAAGGTTAGAAGGGTGTGGAGGAAATATATTCCGGTGTTCTGCCAAAATGTCCTACAACGGCGAATCTGACACCCAAAGTACTACCGTGCGCTCTCAACCTGTTTTGTTTAGCGTATACAGGCAGAACGTACTTAAAAAATGCCTTAAGAAAATACTTAAATGTAGTTATATCAAATAAGGACTGTTTAAATACGCTTACATGACTAATGTGGTCAACTGCTTTAAAGCTACCACAAAAAAAAAAAACCACAATGGTTAAAAGTATGAGAGAGTAATACATGCAAAAAGTATTTTTGAGGGAATGAAAAGGTGATAAAAAACGCAATAAAAACAAAAATAGTAGGGCTGTCAAAATTATCGCGTTAACGGGCGATAATTAATTTTTAAAATTAATCACGTTAAAATATTTGACGCAATTAACGCAAATGCCCCGCTCAAACAGATTAAATGACAGCACAGTGTCATGGCCACTTGTTGCTTTTACTTTTTTGTCTCCCTCTGCTGGTGCTTTGGTGCGACTGATTTTATGGGTTTAAGCACCATGAGAATTGTGTAATTATTGACATCAACAATGGCGAGCTACTAGTTTATTTTTTGATTGAAATTTTTACAAATTTTATTAAAACGAAAACATTAAGAGGGTTTTTAATATAAAATTTCTATAACTTGTACTAACATTTATCTTTTAAGAACTAAAAGTCTTTCTATCCATGGATCACTTTAACAGAATGTTAATGTTAATGCCATCTTGTTGATTCATTGTTATAATAAACAAATACAGTACTTATGTACAGTATGTTGAATGTATATATCCGTCTTGTGTCTTATCTTTCCATTCCTACAATAATTTACAGAAAAATATGGCATAATTTATGGATGGTTTGAATCGCGATTAATTACGATTAAATAATTTTTAAGCTGTGATTAACTCGATTAAAATTTTTAATCGTTTGACAGCCCTAAAAAATAGTGAGTTCTCGCCGCTTTTAACCGATGTGCGCATGCGTGCGAATGTTTGCCCAAGCGCACTGGGCATTGTGTGGGACGTTTCGCCATGTAGCAAGGAATTGCCGAAAACACCGGTACACTGTGCAACCCAACAAAATATTGAGCTCTGTCGACCCAAACTGTGTTTCAGTAAATTGCAGAAGGCACCACAGACACACATACACCTTGTGCTGGCCATGTTTTATTTAGAAACGAAGTTTACTTTCACAGAAGCTAAACGAGTTAGGTGTTCAACACTGTACAGTGTACACGAATGTCGCGCTGAAAAAAGGCTCCATACGTCCCTGAAATACCAATTACAGCGATATTAGAAAGATGTTGCGTTTCTTCTTTTATATTACCGTTAAATACACAAGCTTGACGCCAACTTTAACGAGAGCTATTTTTTCACCGGAGATTTGGCTAGCTCTGGCAGTGTTCAACGCAAGCTGCAACGAACGGCAGTAACTTTGTTATACTGCAAAATATAAAAAACGATTGAAACCATTCCTCGTCAAATTCAATATGCTGGCAAATGCATTCATCTAAAAAAAAAAAAAAACATTGGGAGTGACACCTTTCCTCGTCCAGCGAACGTGGATTTGTGCATCGGGCAAGATCGGCTGTCGCAATTAGCGATCTTTGACACTGTCCTTTTTCCCCTTCATTCAAACTTGTTTCTCATTCAGCGGCTGTGATAATAACCTCAACGAAGTTGCTCTCCCAGGTAAGCCTAGCCTAACATTCGTATTTTGTAAGTTTTTAATTAGTTTGTATATTGAATTTAAAAGGAAAATGTCTGTTTTGTTTTTGGCAAACTTTTTCGTGGTGCTGTTGAAGCTACTCACACGTGGGAAAATAATATTGTACGTTTTAAATGTATTCATTTTGTATATTTCAGTTATCATGATTTGAGAGCTCAATAAATTGAAGAAAAGTACGCTTTGTGTTTGGAGTGTTTGTTTTTGGATTCGCTGGAATAGAGTCACTGACACACACACACACACACAGAGTAACAAACAGGGGAAGGGTTGAGCGCTGCCGCGCCAAGTCACATCTGACTGCATTTTTGACACATGAAAAATAGCAAATACATAATAAGGTATGATGGAAAACTTTAGTTTTCGTACCTCCGGGTAAACCGGTAACCGGCCGGCACATGCCTACTCCTTAATAAGTTTCTCTTCGGATCTACACAATTCACGTAGGTCACCCCTTTTGACTAAACAGCGAATTTCGATTTGAGATTTTCATGCCTGTGTTTTATTCCGGTTTTAACCTGATTACAAAATTTAATGTGGCGTTTCAATAGTGCTTGGAACGGATTAGGGAATTCATAGGGAAAACGTCTCTACTTACGGAATTTTCGGGTTGAGAGACAACTTCCAGAACCAATTAATTTGCTAAGTAGAGACACCACTGTATTGGTTTTGGATTTCTTAAAAAAATTTTATTCTAAAGGGTTCCATGAATACACATTTGAAACTAGTAGAGTTCAGTACCTCTAGCAAGGTTAAGAACCACTGATCTAATCTAACAATGACAAAAAGAACATTCCTATTCGTAGATATTACAGGCATACATTGGTGTTTTGAACTTTAGAGGAGGACTTAAAAAGACCACGTACATGCGCGTTGATGAGTTTAAGTAAGTCCTGTAAATAGAGTCCGTAGAATAAAATCCTTTTGGGCAAATTTATGGGCAAGGAGCCTATACAACAAATTTTTCCAAGGGAAAGAATGTGGAAGAGTGCACACAGAGCCAAGACATGATGAGCCAGTGATCAATAAATACACACATAGACAACAAAGCTGTAGTTTATGACATGACTGGGTCCCATTATCGTCTAATAACAAAACAAAACAAAAAATTAAAGAGGACCTTAACAAACAAAACGTCTTGTGACGACTCTTTCAATGTTGTTGCTTTGACATTGTGCCTTGTTTAATACGGCTTAGGCTACACGTCAGGTCGTTCTATTGAGTCGATTTACGATAGAAAACCCATCGAGTGGGTTGTGCGCCCACTGCCCAGCCTAGGCTGATCCACTCCCTGTCCCATGAGTTTGAGGCGGACGAGCAGAGAGGGACTCACCACAGGTTGAGCATTTTCACGCAGCTACAGAAGAGAGAACAAAGATTGTCAAGAGAAAAGAAAGATAGATTAATACTGCGAGACCAAGCTGAGGAGGACAGAGCACGTGCAACACAAACACATGCGCACATGGCCACGTTGACAAACACACACGCAGCGGGGAAAAGTACAAGGAATTAGTCTCTTGCTAGTTCTTGATTACTTACTAAGACTAAGTCTCAAAAAGGTCACTTTTATTGTATTGCACCAACAGGATATACTATATGTGATCATCAAATGGCGTGGCCAGACGCATCGACGATTGGTTGACAGGATGGAATGAGAAGACGACAAACACCTTTGCCCAACTCCTCTTGTCTTATTGAATTCACGGGCAGGTTACACTGTCTCATGCTGCCATGATGTCACTGATTATGTATGTGATGCGGCTAATGCCACAACGCCTACATGCCATGCGGTAGAGCACAATCCGGATCTAGCTGGGTCTCTCATTTGAAATAAAAAGAGTTGATGGAGTTTGTTAGAAAAATCAGTAGCTTACACGCATATACACTCATTTATTTTCTCCTACCAAAGCTTCATTCAATACATCAGGAAAACCCAAAACCTTTTCTGTAAATGTTTTCTTAACGGGTTGTGATGATGTAACCCCACTTTCCGTGTACTTTACAATTTACTGAGCACTTTAACGCCATCCAGATAGATTTTGGAAGAGAATCAACTGTGAAATGTAGTCAGCAAGAAAATAAAAATTGCTGGAAAGTATGTGTAGTACCGGTAATAACGGATCAATAGCTACAATACAAATGATAAAAATGGTGATGGATACTTAAGTCTGAAGCCATTGCACCTATTCAGGAAGCCATGGAATTTTTGGCAATTTATAATTTATAGTAATCTTATATTGATGTAAAAGTCTCACGAAAATGATAAAACCGTTTTAATTGAAACTTAGAAAATGCATCATAGTGAGTAAGGTTTTCACTAGCTTGGATTCTTTATTCAGCCATGAGTGAGGATGGATGTGTAAACATTAGTAATGTTTTTCAACACCGCTCTTTTATTCAATTAGCATGAGATGTGCACACGAAACTTATGTCCGAGCAGTCAGATTTGAATTTGATCTAGTGTGTTCAAGCTATAAACAGTGAAATAAAAAAGTATCTGAACCTTTTGGAATTTCTCACATTTCTGCATAAATTCACCATCAAATGTGATCTGATCTTTGTCAAAATCACACAGATGAAAAAACGGTGTCTGTTTTATCTAAAAACCCCTCAAACATTTATAGGTTTTCATAATTTAATGAGGATGGTATGCAAACAATGAAAGAAGGGCGTGAAATAAGTAAGTCAACCATCACATTTAATATTCTGTGCCCCCCCCCCCCCGGGCAGCAATAACTTCAACCAGACGCTTCCTGTAGCTGCAGATCAGTCTGGCACATCGATCAGGACTAATCCTCTCTACAAAACTGCTGTAGTTCAGTCAGATTCCTGGGATGTCTGGCATGAATCGCTGTCTTTAGGTCATGCCACAGCATCTCAATGGGGTTCAAGTCTGGACTTTGACTTGGCCCCTCCAGAACGTGTATTTTGTTCTTCTGATACCATTCTGAAGTTGATTTACTTCTGTGTTTTGGATCATTGTCTTGCTGCTGCAGCATCCATCCACTTTTTAGCTTCAACTGTCTGACAAACGGCCTCAGGTTCTCCTGCAAAACATCTTGTTAAAATTTTGAATTCATTCTTCCATTAATGACTGCAAGTTGTCCAGGCCCTGAGGCAGAAAAACAGCCTCAAATCATGATGCTCCCTCCACCATGCTTCAAGGTGGGGATGAGGTGTTGATGTCGATGAGCTGTTCCATTTTTCCTCCACACATGACATTGTGTGTTAACTCCCAAACAATTCAACTTTGGTGTCATCAGTCCACAAAATATTTTGCCAAAACCTCTGTGGAGTGTCCAAGTGCCTCTTTGCGAACATTAAACGAGCAACAATGTTTTTATTAGACAGCGGTGGCTTCCTCCGGGGAGTCCTCCCATTAACACTATTCTTGGCCATAGTTTTACATATACAGGTAGTTGACGAGTGCACAGAGATGGTGAACAGTACCAGTGATTTCTGTAAGTCTTTAGCAGACACTCTAGGGTTCTTTTTTACCTCTCTGAGTATTCTGCGCTGAACTCTTGGCATCATCTTTGATGGACGGCCACTCCTTGGGAGAGAAGCAACAGTGCCAAACTTTCTCTATTAGTAGACAACTTCTCTGACTGTCGATTGAGGAACATTGACTTTTAGAAATTGTTTTGTATCCTTTCCCAGCTTTATACAAATCAACAATCCTTGATCGCACGTCTTCAAACAGCTCTTTTGACCGAGCCATGATGCACATCAGACAATGCTTCTCACCAAGACAATTCTTACCACTTGAGTGTTTAATAGTGGGCAGGGCAGCTTTAAACCACACATCAGTGATTGGGCACACACCTGACAATTGTTTTGGTAAAAATTGGTTTCAATTGCTCTTTAAGTCTCCTTAGGCAGAGGGTTCACTTACTTATTTTTCCCCATTCTGTCATTGTTTACATGCTATCCTCATTAAAATATGAAAACCTATAAATGTTTGGGTGGTTTTAGTTAAAGCACTGTTTTTTCATCTGTGTGATTTTGACATAAATCAGATCACATTTGATGGTGATCTTATGCAGAAATGTGTGAAATTCCAAAAGGTTCAGATAATTTTTCATACCACTGTAGCTTTTTAAATCTATATCCACATCGGTAATGTCTTAAAACATGGAGTTAAACTGTACTGTTCCATTTGAAACTAAACTTACCACAAAAGAAGAAACTAATAAGCAATATTATTTCACTGCCATTCATTGTTAATTAACTGGCAGCAGCACGGGCTGTACTGGGTCCAACTTGTTAGTGGGAGGCTATCAAAGTACTTGCCAGCGATTACGCCAATCATCAAATCAAACAAGTGGGAACGGACACCACTGGAGGACGGTTGATCATTAGATAAAAATAGAGACGAGCGCAAATTAATGCGATTCATAAGAATTAAAATGATCTTTTGTGCATATGAGAAGAGATGAGACATTGCTATAATAGCTAATGAGGTATACTGAAGCAGAGGTTTACAGAAAGATTAGTACTGCAACGATTAATCGATTAACTTGAGTAATTCGATTAGAAAAATATTCGAATTACATATTGCTATTTCACGTATTCGTTTAATTAACGAGGCGTTGTAATGGTTTGTTTTGAAAGCGTTTGCATTTAGTTTTATTGATTTGTGTGGGTACACTGCCTTCTAGTGGCAACAGTGAATATAACTCATCTCACATGACTAAATCCAGCTGCTCCCTGTTAAGACCAACATAAGCTCAGTTTTATTTTGAGCTAATATTTTATTAATGCCTTCTTAATTTAGTTTATGGGTATATTTAGCTGTTTTTTGTGGGAACATGTGTTTGAAACATTTTTAAGAGCATTATAGAAAAAAAAAGATGTTAGCATTTCATAGCATTTAAGCTATCAGACTGTTCTTTTGTTGTACTTAGATCCTCATTTATTCATTTTTTTATACGGTTTGAGACCCAACTCAGGTATTTTATTTTCTTTATGTTTCTAATGCGATTACTCGACTATTCAAACCAACTAGTTCATCGATTAATCAAATACTAAAACAATCGTTAGCTGCAGCCCTAAGAAAGATAGGTCATTTCTACTTATCTTTTTGCTGTAAGCTTAAATGAGTTTAAATTCAACAAAGCCACCAAGACGCATCTCTTCCAGCAAATCAGACATTAAGGTTGATTAACTTGTTGTTCATAACTTCATTGAAAAAGGATTACATCCACCAGGCTTTGCAGATTTTCTGTGGGAAACCCTGTGTTTGCATTTTGATTTTGTAAATAAGCAACAGTTGTTGTTTTGAATTAAGATGCTGTCAATTTAGTCAGCTGTGTCCCGTGACAAGCAGAGCAGTCAATCATGCCTTGTAGCAGCATACGGGCGGGAGGCGCAAAATAGTCGGGGAGTGGTATAGCCTCAAAATCAAAACCTCAGTCTTTTAAAAGTAGAATAACATGAAGGTCAGATAGGCAAACACACTATAGGTAGTCAAGATAAACATCCCACACAATCAGATGAGATACAAGCGGTAAGATTGAGATGAAGGGGCGTCACAGTCCCACAGCACAGTGAAAGCGAGGCAAAAAGAGGAGAGAAAGAGCAGGAAAGAGAGGAGGCAGCATGAGGACTCGGAAGAGAGGAGGTGCGGCAACGTGACACATACTTGGCCTCGTCGACTACTTCCACCTCTGCTTGGGCAGTAATCGGTGCATTGGAATGAGCTGCGAGTGGATCGTCGGCATTCAGCTCCCCGTTGGTTGAGCTGACCACCTGTGGCACATAAACATCTTTATATCACGACTGTCGACTTGCGCTCTCAACCGCACAACAACTACAAGTGATCATGTTTGTCAGCATCCGTGTGAAAACAGCAGAGATTTCAGCGGGTGAAAAAAAGCAGCAGTGCGGCTGCATTACTTTCACTGTATGGATACGGGTCAGTCTCAGCCAGCAAAGAGCAAGCCGCACATCAATAACACAGAAGGCACGCTACATTAATGGGCAGTATTACAGTGTGTAGATGTAGAGTAGCCTGGCTGCGAAAACTGAAATTTGCTGAAGTGGTTCCAAATCATGACGACAAACATGTCCATCCAGTGTGCCTATGCATGCTTAATTAATTACGCAACCGTTTGCACACCTCCTGGCACACAGATTCTGCAACCATCCATGTAAATATATAGGTGAGTTTATGTACTCTATATGACAAATTTATAGTTTTGTTTCTAACCATACTTACCTGGCTATGATTCAGGCTAGATGCTTTTTTTAAACTTCTCCTGCAATGGCACTTCGCTATGTGTTTTCAATTTTGGCCAAGGATACTTTCAGGTTTTTTTTTTTTAAATGTTATTGTTTCGTTTGGAAATCTGATGAAATGCATTTGTCAAAGGAATCCACAGATGGAAAGACTTGTAGTTCTTAAAAGATAAACGTTATCATCAGGTAAAATAATTTGATATTGAAACCCCTTTAGATGTTTTTTGTTTTTATTCAATTTGTAAAACTAGTTTAACTAGTAGGTTGCCGTTGTAGTTGACGTCGCAGGGCTGTGACATCACATGGTTATCCTGCCGGGCTTCCAGAGTATGACTCTAGCGACATAAACATGTTACTGTTCGACCCTTTCAATTTGAACCCGAGAGGAACATTAATGAGCATGACATCACTGTCGATATTTCAAAAAACAAGCAGCAAAAGCAAAATGAACAGGAAAGACTGAACGTAACATGACGAGAGCAGGAAAAAAAAAACTGTTCAGCCAAACTGTGCCACGCCGGCGAAACATCCTATAAGAGGTAAATTTGACACCCAAAGTACTACCGTGAACTTTCAGCTTGTTTTGTTTAGATGCATACAGACGGAAAATACTAAAGATGCCTTAAGAAAATACTTAACCTAGTAATATAAAAAAATGGATGGTTTAAATACGCTACGTGACTAATGTGGTCAACAGATCAACAATCTGCTTTAAAGCTGCCACAAGAAAACACAATGCTTGAAAGTATGAGAGGGAAACACATGCAAAAAGCATTTTGTGGCAATGAAAAGGTAATAAAAGACTCAATAAAACCACAAATAGTAAGTACTTGCCGCTTTTAACCAATGTGCACAAGTGTTGGACGTCTCGCCACGTAGAAGGGATTGCAAAAGACCGGTAGTGCTAGTCTAGTGAGTGACAAAGTACGTCATCACCCCGAGCGTCCATTGCGCGTATAAAACATGGCGTCCTCCGTAGGTCAAAACATTTGCTAAACATTATAGATTTTTAAATCAATGGCAATATGTTATGTTTCTAATAACCTATTTTAGTAAAAGAGAACAGTTGTAGGCTATTAGACACTACAAGTCTAGCCGAGGTTCCCTTTAAGGTACATGTTCACATTTCTGTACATTTGATTGAGTTATTCACCAAGATTTAAATTGTTAAAAATATTTTTTTAGTGACAAATAGAATCGTGCTATTACTCAAGACTAAATACAAAGTCTCTAAATAATTAGATTTTTTAATCGAGTCTCGCACCTAGTTTTAATTGAAAATGTTTCGCCTACTTGCGTGCATTTCAGGCATGTCCTTTAGGAAAGCTCCCATTTCATCCCTTCTTAAGTATTATGTAAGTCACCCTCACTCTGTGTGCAGTCAGCGCTGGAATGATACAGGAGAATGTTTGATGACCGGACTAAAATATCTATAATGTACACAAATGAATGGTGACAACTAAATTGCTTGTTCATTCCAACAGATTGCACGCATTGTTGCTGGACATGTTGTCCATGATCCACTAAGACTGGAACCCTTTACGAAAACCAAATAGTGGGTGCTAAATTGCTTGTTTAGTCACTCCAAGAGATTGTGCATGCTGTTGGCAACAGGTGTTCATAAACATGTGGTTGTGGGGGATTATTCAAGTGAAGCTACATTTAAATCTTGGTAGCACTAGTTCAAAATCACCTTTTAACTATACTTGTGTGTAGAGGAGTTCCCAAAAAATCGATTATTACATGCATCACGATTCGACACGTGACGATTCGATTACGATTCATAAAGGTTAAAAAAAAAAAAAAAAAAAACGATTTTTCCCTAATAACTTCGCTCGTAGCGGAACGAAAATCAAGACACGTTTGCCGCCCGGACATCGTTAATGGACGCACTCACAACAGGAGAAAGATTTACTCCTTTTTGAAAGATTGGAAAATAAATTTGTGTGTGAGACAGGCAGGGACAGAGGCGCGACCCAGCGCAAGAGTGGAAGAGAGATAGTTCATTACTCCTTGTCTTTCAGACGTCCAGCGGTAGTTTTAAGACATTTCAATTGAAAAATGTCCTGAGTGGGTTGCTAAGACCTGTGTGCATCTAGAAGAGGTGAGTACACGAACCCTCTTGTACTGTTTAGCCTTTATTGTTGTTGTTTTTGAGATGATAATAGTTAGTGCTGAGCGCGAAGCTAATTAGCTAATTCGCTAACGTGTATTTCATATACAGAACGTGTAAAACCATGATTAAGTACAGCGGTAACACTACAAACATGCGAAATAGTACAGAAACCTGTTGTTGCAAGTGCTGCCTGGGACCCGACAGGCGTGTGTGCGCGTGAGCGGGCAGGGAGAGAAGAAAGTGCGCGCGCTCTAGTGAGTGTGTGTGTGGCGATGTTGGAGGCTGCCGGACTTTTTTATGTGCTCGGCAATAAACGCCACAAGTTAAAAGTGATCAAGAGCAGTTGTATTTTCCACCTGTCACTCCAAGAGTTACATAAGGCAAGTAACACTGTGAAAACAAAGTATATTGGTAAAAGAAGTCTCATTTCTAAGGACACTTTGTTTGTGTCCAGAAAATGTGGAATTCATTCCACCAGTGTAAATTTTATTGTATTGTTCAGAGAAATAAGTACTTCCTTTAAAATGGTTAATAAGGGCACCTTTTTGTTGTACAGGCATGTTTCCATAGTTCCTGTTGAATAATAAGGATATTCTAAATAAATAATGCACATAAATTTGTTTGGCTACTTTATTAATCAGGTAACTGTGATCATCGTTCAAAAATCGAATCGTAGCACCCTGAATCGTAATCGAATCGAATCGTGGGGTGCCTAAGATGGCACACCCCTACTCGTGTGCCTGTTAATAAAATGTATCTAGCTGTCCTGCGCAACGTTGTTTAAAACTTGTGAAAGCACCAATTGTCGCATTGTGCTTTCTTCAGATGACCTTCAATCATTCAAATGCAGAGGTGAAAGGAGTTGTCACAGGTTACATAGTAGGACTCCTTCTTGTGACTGCCTCCAAGTCAGCCCTTAAATCATTTAGAAATTCCAAAGTTCCACTGCAAAATATCACTGTAGTTAATGTTTTTGGCATTTTAAAAATGTTTAACAAACTAACATTTTTGTAATCTGTACTTTTCATAAAATAATATTCCGCTTGCTAAATTTACCTTTTTCTAACTGAACCTATAAAAAAAATTCACAAACTACCTACTAATTACCTAATTTTGTTGTGAATAATGGCCATATAAATAAATGTGACTTGGCTTGACCTGACCTTAACGGAGCACGTTATGAAAACAATGGTTGAAAGACAAGGATTGATACCAGATGCGACACAAAATAATTAAGATACGTTCCACTTCTGCAGTCTCTCGCATGGTAAGCGTTCTAACATTTTACATTTTTTAAAATTCTATTTACCCAAAAATGGTTCTGTAGGGTAAATCAGCATCTTGATATATTAACATGAGCTTAATCTGTTGTCACAAAATGAGAATGTTTGAATATAAATACATGAAGATGGCAGTTTGACCCTGCAATCTTTCTCTGCAGTTTCTGAAGGCAAAATTGCACTGTAATCTGCTCAAATAGGAGGTCAACCAGCATTCCAGAAAGGATTGTGATCAGCTTTTGAGGTCCCACTGTATTGAAAGAAGGATGTTCCTTTTAAAGACCAATTACAGTTTGCACAGGCGCATGCATTAATTTACGTCATCCTGCCATGCAACAAGCTTTTTTTTTTCTTTTTCTTTTCAATGAGGCACGCAAAGATGCCATGACAACTAAAACCAGAGGTCAAAATCTGCTGCTACATGACTTAATCACTATTAGTGGTGTAGCGCACCATGAGGATATGCATATGGTCGTGTGGAGAAAAAAAAACATTCATCAGCCAGAGGTTCAAAGGTTTGGGAGAAGAACATGATCATCAATCTGTCTCATACACCTCATCTCCCATCATGGGAAATCTACAGCATTAGTAACAATTTAGAATGACAAACACAGGAAGCGCATATACAAATTGATCTCCTGTATGATCTTTATGAAAAATTACAACAAATTAGAAACATTTTCTTTAAAATTTGAATGATTAGAATCAATTATTAGAATGACGTGTGTACAAAGCTGCGCTTGGCATTGTGTGCTGATATAAGAAAGTACCAGCTGATACTACAGCGTTTCTTATATACATACAGAAAAGGTGGACTTGACACAATGCAAGTGAGGTGCTTTAAGACAGGCATGGGATCTTACACCTGGACGGGGTGAGTGACTGATGAGGTGAGGGGTGTATACCTGCACTGAGCCCCCGTGCCTGTCCGCTGCCAGGTGGGAGGTGAGGTAGGAGGAGTTTGCTTGGCGAGTGGGCTGCGCCTCCCATGCTCCTCGTCGATCAGAGACTGCTGTCTGCTTGGGAGTCGGGGACGCCAAGTGACCGGAGGAGAAGTGGAATTGGGAGTGCAATGGGACAAGGGAGGGTGATGGAATAGTTGCATTAGGAAAGATGGGAATTCGAGTGTGCCAGGCCAGGTCCATGCAAAGCACCATGAAAATTGGAGAACAAAAAAAAACGCAAGAAAATCAAAGAGTGAAACCAAACCAAGCAAGGCTTGTGGCAAGCCAGAGAACTGAAACAACCGGGCGCGAGACTGAAAGTGTATAAAACTGTCCTCTTTTTATGTAATGTACAAATGAAAAACTCATCATCCTAAAACGATGATCAAGCTTTAACTGTGGTTGCAGATAGCAAAACCTTATTGGTAAACTCAACAGCCTTGCCACCAAAATAAATACACTAGCAGGGTGGTCAACTCGAGAAATTATTTCAATCCTTGACAGTAAAATCAGTATCTAATCTTCTAAACTACTCAAAATACATACTTACAGAAAATTGATTTGACCTATGCTATTTAACAGAGATACCATATTAGATTATCATTTTCACTACTGTGGCCATATAAAACCAGAATAAGAGAATTTCATTAAGATGAATAAAAAATCCTAACCCCCCTCTTTAAAAAATAAACTTCTACAGATATATTTAGAAGGTAATTATAAAATATGTGAAAGGAAAGCTTTGGTTCAGCTACATCCCAGCAAAAAGAATCTTGTTTAACGACTTGAAAAACAAACAAAAAGCCAGAATTTCATTTCTATGATTTGTAACAGTGGAGTAAAACGCCAAAAAGACAATGTTTCAGGGAAGTAAACAAAATTGCTGTGAGCAGACGTTTAAATGACAGAACTGTTTTAGCCAATCAAAGGTTGGTATTTCAGATAGTCCGCCATTGCTTGTGATATTAGTTATAACAACGATTTTCCAAGTGATTGCGTTTGCCCTGTTGTTTACAAGTCGCCATTTAAATAGTTGTATATAGATGGATTTTGCTGAGGGGGGTTGTGTGTTTTGTACTACTGCTGTCCCTGTAGGTTGGTGTGATGTAGCATAGGGCTGCACGATATTGACAAAAAACCTTATTGCGATTTTTTTTGTCCCAATGTTGTGATTGTTATTCGATTTTTTATACTTTTAAATGCATAAAACCAGGATTCTGGAAGAAAGACGACATTACTTTTACAACAGACTTGCATTAATCATGTTGACAAACATGAGAATACGTGAAGGGTCACGGCTCTAATGTCACAGGGACACACTTTGGCATGTGGCATAATGCAGCACGGATGCTTCAAAGCATCACAGGCGTTCAGGTGCATTACAACTTGGTTATACTTTTGCTACACAATTTTGTTCACAGGCCTGCAATATAGTGCAAGAGGACAAATGATAAAACTTCACTTGGTCTGAGGCATTTGTCATTTCACATTCTTGTTGTTTCGGCCTTAAAAAAAAAAAAAAAACTCCTACCTTAATAAAGCAACAGTGCAATCATATAGTGATGGATATTACAGTAAACAAATGGAAATACAAATCGTCTAACTTCCATTTCTGGTGTAATCAAAAGTATTTTAACAAACCAGACAGCATGAAACAATGAATAGACTTATCATTCATGGAGTGTCTCTAAACGCACCACATGCCCTTCCAATGTAGCTGCATTGGCAGGTGGCTGTTGCAAGAGTTGTGAGCCCATACCAATTACATAGACAAATTAAAAAGGTAATGCTGAAACAACACTGAAATATATAATACTGACAGTGATGCCAACAAACACATTGCACGCCACATCGCCAGCCCATGACAAGTGACAAGTCGCACAAATTATTTTTATTGCTTTTTTAATGCAAACATTCAACCCAATTGATTTTCTATTGATACTGATCGCGTGTTTAACATTTTTTTCCCACCAACCAATGTGCAGACTACTGTACATGCGTGCCGAACAGTTGAGAGTGATCCATTACACTGCTATCTTGTTTACAGTGCAACGAGCGAGGTGCAACTGCGCCCGTTACGTTGTGTTACTTTAAGCAGCAACTTTTATTGGTCCCCAAAGCCAGTAAACGTAACAATCGATGCTGACTGGCGAATAGGTTTGTCACTCAAGCCATTCAAATGTGAGCATGGTAAAAACAAAAACTGGCTCCATGAGGTTAGATTATGGCAGCAGTAAAAACTAAGCCTGAACGATATATCGTTTAAACATCGCCATCGCGATAGTCCCCCCCCAATCCATTCGCGCGCACACCCTCTCTCACCCCCTTTCTCAGCTCTCAGTCACTGCGGCACTTCCTTATTAAAGTTAACGATGGCTTTTATCTGGCCAAAGAAGCCGGGCAGCAATCTGTCAATCATCGTTTAACTTGTTAAACAGTTTCTGCAAGGAAGCGCGGGCTGGAATGAATGTGTGTGTCTGTGGGGGGAAGGGGTGTGGAGACGTTCGAGACATATTAAATAAACGCCAGAAGTGATTATGTGGAATTTGTAATTTCTACATGTCACACAAAGAGTCACAGCCATGTTAGGTAAACAGAAGCATTTAATAAAGCCAAGCATTTATCTACTACAGTACTTTATTCTTGTTTAAAAATGATTCAGTGGGACAGTTATGTTTAAAACTGATCGTAATTATTACATTTGAAGTGCTTAAAAAGCATTTTTTAATATATATAGTAGAGCTGAAACAAATACTTGAGTTTAAAAACTGATCCGAGTAATTTTATTCACCTCGAGGAATCGTTTAATTTTGCCAGCTCTTAGCATCACGTTTTGCCGGGACTACTTTTAATGTGGGACAACGCGCTGACGTCACGTGCGTAGAGGAAGAAGCAATATATATATATAAAAAAAAACTTACCGCAGCCGACAGCTGCTACAAACTACGCCGATGTTGCTAAAAACTACGCCCGCATGATGCTAGTGTGGTAGCAGGTAGTGTCCGATGCGTCGCATAGATATCGCATGCATTTACGACTAGATGCGAAATGACAGACTCCCCCGCATCTGGGCAGCGTTAGTAAACAGCTGCCATCTTTAAGCAGTAGACTTCTTATCGCTAATAAATATAACGTTACTGTCACTCCCTCACATAACGTTAGCCCTTCGGAGGGCTAGGTTTCTATTGATTATCACCACTGTCGATGCGTGGCTAACGTGTCTTACATACAGGCTTTATTGAATATGTAAAAACACAGCGCTGGTGAGTGATGAGGCTGTAAAATTAAAACATGATAAAGCTAACTGTCAGTTTTAGCTCAGTAGTCATTGCTGAATAAAACACCAAGTAGCACTGGTCCCTAATGTGCTCCAATACAGCACGTATCATACATTTATTTTGAACACTGCAAAAACTCAAAATCCTTACAGTTTAGACTAACTTAAAACTTAACTAGAACTTAAAAATAGCTTGACACAAATGGAAATTAAATTGAAACACGTGGGAAAAACACGTAGCTTTCAAGTGATGTGTGTTATCAAGCGTAATTACATTTTTAGGTAAGAAATATGGTTTTTTTTTAATAAGATCTAGAGGTTTTTTGAGTGAAAGCAGTGAATTTTTTTTCTAGTCACATCTTAGATGCAATTGTGGCTGTTTTCAACAATGTACTTAGAAAATAAAGACATTGATTGACTGAAAATGGTTCAATATTGGATTAAATGTCTTTTTTTCTCATGTATATTTATAATTGCTCTTTACCTAAAAAAAAAAAAAAAAAAAAGTTTTATCCGATTAACCCTTTAACACCTAAGCCTATTTTGGCCGAATTTGCATGCATTTGATGTTGCCTTTATATTTCAAAGAAAAAATTGTTTACAATGGCCAAGTTGGGTCCCTTTTTTCAGGACACCTTGAACTTCATGTCTTAACTGTTGTTTTCTTCACTGACCAATTATAATCCACATTTTGGACCCAAAAAGACAAAAAAATCCCAAAATCTTTTTTCAAAATTTGTAATGTTGATGTCTCTTTGACAACCAAACATGCTCGACCAACCGTTTTGAAGCTTGATCATATTTATTCAACTTGTTAGGATAAACATTCAATAGAAAAAAATAAGATTGAATTGTTTTATGTCTGACTATTCAACACAAACAGCAGCTACGGTCATAGGCGTTTTTGGCCTTTACACATACTATGGTCAAAACAGGTTATATACTGTGCAAAATAGTGAGAAAAAAATTATATATATCATCTAACACAAAAAGTGTTTGGAGGACATCTCTTTGTGAAGTTAGGTGTTGTACCCATCACCTTATCAAAAGTATATAGGTACATGCAATCAAGCTTCTCCAACACACATCTACATAAAAATTGAAAAGATTATAGTGAAGAAAAAAAATATATATAACATTGAAAAAAAATATTTAAAAAAAATATTGACAAGTAGTTCAGTTCAATTCAAATTTTTCAGGCATGCGACCGAATAAATTTTTTTTTTTTTTTTTTTGCGCACTCAATAAAGCTTCTTCTTGAACAGGTCACAGAGCTGCTTCACACACAACGTCACACAGCCTACTCTTTCGCCGTTTGCGCGCTGCTGTCACTTCTACTCGCCGAGACGCAGACTCCTACCAAGAAAACAACGACAAATACGGCTCATCTTCTTGAGTTAATGAAATAATGCATTAGCTTGCGCTAAATGTAGTTTTAGATTCATTCTGCACGTTTCAAAGTCGCTCGCGCGGGGCGACTATTTTTCGGCACAACACCGGCCGCTGCTTGCTTCGCATGCCTCCCTTTCAATAGTTGGCGCCTCGCTCGAAAAAATATTAAAAATGATCAGATTCGGTTCGTCCTTCTTGACATCACAACGGCTCTTGGGATTTGTAGTCTTTTGTGCTGCTTGTGATTTTGAAAAAGGACAAGAAATGATGGAAATATGGAAATGGATACATGGTCCATGCAGCGTTTTAATGCATATTTATGAGTGCAATAAAACTATAAAACTCAAATGACATTATCTCCCGTTTTTCTTGGCCGATTGACTTCAAATAAAAACTGGTGTGGACATCAACTTCCATACTTTCAAACGAGACCAACCAGCGGCACGTGGGTGACATAATTACAGCGTGACGAAGCTTCAAAGACAATATGCGTAAACGCGTCGCTGCCGACACGTTCGGTGTTAAAGGGTTAATCGATTAATCGATAGAATTTTCAGTCGATTACTCGATTACTAAAATATTCGATAGCTGCAGTCCTAATTATATATATATATATATATATATATATATATATACACACATACATTTTTTAAAATCAAACTTTGGGGGGAAAAAAGTGAGAAAAAACATGTCTTATATGTATCTCTTTCCAGAGCTAGATCTGAATAAATACATTGAGCACACACACACACACACACAAAAAAAAAGGGTGGGGGGTATGCGCTACTTCGCGGTTTTTCACTTATCGCGGTGGGTTCTGGTCCCTATTAACCGCGAAAAACGATGGAATACTGTACACTGTGGTCATGATGAGTCATCCAAAGTCTTTCCAAACAGCTATTCAAGTCATCTAGTAAAAAATTCTTTAAATACTGTATACATATATTTTTTTTAATATCGCAATATAATATCGCAATACATCGCAACCCCCCCCAAAATCGCAGCAATAGTTTTTTCCAATATCGTTCAGGCCCCGTAAAAACCTCGATGTGGATGCGATGTAGTTTAATTGTTCAGCTCTATTGTGGTGATCTGTGGCTGCCAGTCTGCTGCTCGGTTCGGCTAGTGTGCTCCTAGTCGTGTAGTGCTGAGTAGTATCATACACGGATTTCATGTGAAAAAAACGACAAAGAAGAGAAAGCTGTGACATTATACCAGAGTGTTGGGTTTTCGGCTGTACGACGGAGAGGAAATGCAAGTTCACCATCGCTGGACGCTTCCCTTCACTTTGCTGAGGGCTTGTTGAAGAATTGGCTGCACACTATTGACGTCTAAAAAAGCCTTGTTCCCCCTGTTTGGCACATTTTCTGCCCACTTTTCACAGATGTGCAGCGTTAAACAATGAGGCCATGCTCCTTTCTTTGAAACGAGCAATCGCGGACTATCTGAAATACTTCATACTTCATTTGATTGGTTAAAACACTTCTGGCATTTAAAAATGTCTGCTCATAACAATTGTGTCTACTTCCTGGAAATATTGGCTTTTATTGGCATTTTTGTCCCACTGCTAATCATCATAAAATGCCCACCCTCCCTCACCTAGATTGTCAACCAAGAGTCTTTCTGCTGGAATGCAATTGATCAAAACCTTTAAACTTTTCATGATACCATTGCATTTTCTGAATAGAGATTGCGGTAGCCATGTGTATACTTTCATACCTGATTTCTAATTGGCGGGTGTGCTGAAGTTCGGTCTCTGTGAGGATGGCTTTCTCTTGTGACTGCAGAAGCCCCAGAGTCTATATGGACAGATCCCACTGGTGTGGGCTGAAGGGAGCGACAACTCATAAATATGCACCACTGTGTTCATTTCTTAGTTCACAGACGTGTCACTTACTATCTGCCTGCCAACCCAGTCATATGTGTAGTCGAAGGTGTACCCTTTGCGCTCAAACAGTTCGGTGAATAACGTCCTCAGATATTCATAGTCTGGTTTTTCGAAGAAGTCCAGCCGCCGTACATATCGTAGGTAGGTGGACATCTCCTCTGAATTAAACAATACAACACAGGGTGAATTCAGACTTTGCAGCAGAGCTTGGGCTGACCTAGAAATTGTTTTCAAATTTCTTAAACAGCCAATTATGCTGAATAATTAAAGGAATCAAGTCACTGTGGATTAGTGTTATCCTGACAGATGAAGCAGTATACCTGGGAAGTTCTCACACAGGACCTCGATGGGAGTGTTTCGTTTAGTGTCTCCGATCTTCTGGTATCGCTCTTTCAATGTGTCAGCCTGCAAGTGATCCAACACACGTTTGTGACATAAAGCACTTCGAAGTACCGCAGATTAATAATGGTAAACCAAATTTATACTGGCACAGCTACATATGCCAGCTGTTATCCTGAAACAGTTCACACTATTTTGTCTTTGGACATTTTTGTCAATTCTATTTTGAGGTTCTTTTGAAGTTTACCTCAAAGGGATTAGGAACTGAGCTGAATTGTTCTTCACATAGATATGACATAAAATTTCTGTTTTAACAGTGTATTATAGATTTAAAAAAAAAAAAAAAAAAACTTTCATGCATGAATTATGATTGTTTTTGTTTAACCCTTACAGGTCACTCATTTGACTTATTGGCAAAAATTGCTGAGCTAGGCGTCCAACCCTTTTTGACTCTCAGTCAAAATTGCTTGGATGTCTAGCGCTGTCAATGTCACTGAAACATGAGCATTCACAGCCAGTCCTCCCAGTGGAAAAGAATCTGATGTATTTCGCTATCAATGAGTTATATGCTATGAAGGGGGGGGGGGGGGGGGGGGGGGGGTCATCTTGAGCGTGTTACACTGGCCATAACCAGGGTAATTGTTTTTATTCATTTTAATTGTATTAATGCATTTTTATTAACATTGCTTTTTATTAACATTAATACATAAAGGAATTTATAATTATACAAAAAAATACAATAATCATTACTAGGAGTGTGTATTGCCTCATATCGATCCGATAAAACGATCCGTATCACGATTCACAGGTCACGATTCGATTCTGATTAATCCCGATACTACACTTTAAGATGATTATTGTGATATCTGTCTCACTTTAGAAAAAAAACTAATCAAAATGGACATTTATTCTTGAAACCTCATCCAGCACTCAGGTAAACATGTTTTTATTGTTAAATGTTTGTTTGTTTTATGTTTGAAATATGGCTTTCATTACAACATTTTCTCTTTTTTTAGTGCACACCAGCATTAGTCCAAACCTGTTTAAATGCAGGATTCTAAATATGGTGGGAAAAAAAAAACATCTGAAAAGAATGTATAGCATATGAATAATGAAAAAAAAAATGGCAGGTCAAAACATTAGCTTGAGCATCCAGATATAGCAACAACCACAGTCAGACCAAAAATAACTGTGTTTCAGCAGTATTTCTTCTCCATTGCACAGCTTGCATATGGTGTGGCTCCTGTCACACTCCATGCCTCCGTTTTTGCAAAAAAGCCAAAATGAGCCCAAATTTCAGACATATCAAGGTGCTTTGGGGCATCACGTATCTCTATCTCCGCCATGTTTAAACTTTTGCTCCGTGGTGCCAAATCCCACGAGACTGAATTACAAAGAAGCCACCCGGGATAACTCCTGCGAGTTGTTGTTGTTACTTCAGCAGAGCCAATTACTGGACGGGAGTAGAAGTGCAGCCACTGTATAGTTTATTTTCACCAAAAAACAAACCAAAAACACATGTGTGACGATCGATAAAAACAGATTTTGAATCGATACGACAATTGCGCGATGTAATATCGTGATATATCTCAGAATCTATATTTCTTAACACCCTCAATGATTACGACTTAAAAATAATATAATAATTGCTAATACAGGTAGTACACAAGTTACGAATGAGTTCCGTTCCTACGCTGGCGACGTAACCAAATTTTTCGCTTAAGTCGGAACCAACCCTTTAAGCACCCCTAATAGGACCCTAATTCTCAAACTAACTATCCAGAAACATGTATTATGAGTCATTTAATAAAATGGAGTAAAAAATAACATCGCGACTGGTGACAAAATGCCAGAAGAGACACTGCTACACAACAAAAAAACGAATTGAGACAAAAAGCCCGACTAGATTACGGCATCGTAAAGTCAAAATCACGCAAGCCGGGTACATCGTAACCCAGAGAGTACCTGTAATTAAGGTTGTTTAAATGACCAAAAATAGTCACATGCTCTATGAAGGATTTAATGTCTTAGTTGTCAACTTTTGAAAAGCTGTTCACTGAAGTGACCACTGTCCCCGTAAAAGAACTATTTTTTCTGCAGATTCATTTAGTGAAATAAGACCCAATTTTTGAGGTATTAAACGAGATTTTTTTTTTTTCACCAATTCGTTGCATGGTCTATATAAAAATATGTACTTTAAAAAAGTGCTAAATATCATTACTAGAGTATACTATTACTTGTGTTGGAAATATATTTTTGGTCCATACCGCAAACGTCTACTTCAGCTTTGTTTGGGCACCTATCATAGATTATCAATGCAATGGGAGTACCGTAATTTCCCGAATATAAGGCACATCCGTGTATAACGCGCACCCCAAATTTACTTGTAAAATCTCGGGAAAATTATTGTACCCGTGTATAACGCTCACCCTAATTTTAGCACCAATAAATAGAAGAATACAAGAAAACAGAGCTCGTGTACAGATACAGAAATGTCATTTTACTGACTAGTGAAACACAGCACAAGCATAGCACATTGGTAGTTTAAAACATTACCGAAAACTGACAATATGTATGGTAATAAATTCTGACAACTTCTTCAACTTACCAGAATCCAGGAGAAAACAAAACAGATGTGACTTTTCCTTTAAAGGTTGCTGTATAACTTGCTCGTTTCATCATGATGAATAAATGTTTCTTCCATGGATTGATACGGTAAAATAAAAGTGGTGATTTAGGTCGGAAATCAGAAGTGTGCATCGCTGTTGACTAGACTGTAACAATAGGAGCTATTGTTATTTGGATTTGAGTTTCCCGAGGGACAGATATAGTTGACGGACACAGAAAGTCTGTGTTGTGTTACGTTTGTTACGGGCAATAAACGTTGACTCAAATGAGTTCAAGAAACTAAAGTCTGTGCTTTATGAAGAGTGACAAAAGCAGAATTTAACACAGACGAAATCATTCGACCAATCAGAGTGAAGTATTACCGTGTAGCGAGTTATAACCGAATTCACCGGCGGAACTTGTGTTGGCACGTTGTATAGTTCCCAGGGGGAGGTATTTTGTTGAGGGAACAGCCGGAAAAATAGTTATATTCCGCAGGTTGCATGTAAGACAGACATTGCTACCGTATTTTGTTGCAGCCTAAATGTCAATCAAGCAACGCGGATTAGCTCCGTTGTTTGATACTCCGCCTCCGACTCCTTCCCTAGCTCGCCATGACCGAAACAAAATGGTGACGTCATGTACTGTAATGGTCGGCAACAGATCGCCGCATACGTTTCTTCAACACAACATGGCCGTATCAAAAAAATAAAAAATAAAAAATCGGTCTTTATAAATATATATATATATATATATATATATATATATATATATATATTCAGGGGTGCACATAATTTTTTCGCCCAGGTTCTCAGAGGAGGACCTGGAGATGTGACTTGGTCCTCATTGAGCTTGAGAGCCGACCCGCCTGATTCGATAAAATTATGACAAGCTTTACTTAGAGCCAATTACCTTTAATTAATTATATTAACAATTAATGCTTGATTAACATCAACTGGCACAACAAAATTGCCATTACTTTGAAGTGAAATGTAAAGAAATAAACATAAAAGCACCAATTCAAAATAAAGGGCATTATGCGGCTCCCACATTAACTCCAAGCCTTTTTAAAAGTGGGATGTCCTCCTCATAAGACCTCATTGAACGTGCATGTTTAGCTTTGTAAAATGCAAGCAAAAACACGTTTGTCAGTGCATGTCGCTGTTCATTATCTTTATTCCGCGACTTGTCCATAGGGCGAGTGGGGTCATGTCTGACATCGATAGTTTGCTTAATTGCCACATGCTCTCTGTTTTTTTCGTGCTTTTCAAAGTTTGGATGGCTGAAATTCTTTGACCCTACATAAAATGCGCTGCTCTTATCGGCAACATTGGGATTCTCACGGCACATTTTGTACCGCATTTCTGTGCGAGCATCATTTGCTTCTAGCCACGGTACCTCCTGTAGCCACTTTTCAGCAAAAGTCCTTTTTTTCGGGAGCTCCGGTGACGTCTCTGTCGTCTGTCTGTCTTTTGACGGGGGTGGGGGAACATGGAAGTAATTACTCAGTGTGGCCTGCCTCTTCGACATTTTGAGAAGTTATTTTCTCGTGTCCGCCGCAAATACAGCGGTCAGCCATCGGTACGCAAAAGCGTATGGAAGCCGTTGAGAGCCAGCGCTTTTGTCTACGTCCAGTACGCATGCGCGCATGCGGACCACTTATGTGCACCCCTGTATATATTTATGTCTCCATCCCTGTACCCGTTTATAATGCGCGCCATGATTTTACAAGTTGATTTTGGGGGGAAAAAAGTGCGTGTTATAATCGGGAAATTACGGTAATAGAATATCCTTAACTTTTCTGTTTAAATTTAATAATTGAGATTCAGGGGGACCAGTGCACGTTAAATTCTGAAAATCTGTAATCTAAAAAAATCAAAAAACGTAAATCCTCCCTTAATACAAAGATTTAAAACAATAAATAAAATAAAGATTGTGGATTATTGAACACAGAATAATAAGATATCAAAACAACATGACTTCATATTACCTTAAGTCCTTGCCATGGCAAACTCCCACGAAGGAAATACATGAACATGTGACCTAAGGCCTCAAGGTCATCTCGTCGGCTTTGCTCTGCATCAGAAGATTTAATAACATTTTCTCAAAAACAAGTTTCAATAGTCAAACAGAATAACACAGAATATTAGAGGACTTCATGCCAAAATCAACAAAAGCGTGATAGTTTACCTTTGCCTAAATGTGTGTTGATGGACATGTAGCGGGCTGTGCCAGTCAAGCTCTTATGCTCCCGGTATGGAATGTGTTTTTTGGTCTCGGGGTCGATGTACTCTTTGGCCAAGCCAAAGTCAATAATGTGGATAATATGCTCCTTTTTATTCCCTTGTCGTCCAATGAGAAAATTTTCTGGTTTTACATCTCTATAGATGAGGTTCTTAGAATGCACATACTCCATTCGAGATATCTGCAGAGAATATGAGAAATGTCAGAGTGCAACAACAGACAAAAAAACTAAGCAAAAGGATGAACAACTCACCAACTGGATTGCGATCATGAGGACAGTCTTCAATGAAAAAGTCCTGTCACAGAGGTCGAAGAGGTCCTCCAGACTTGGGCCCAAGAGTTCCAGAACCATGGCATTGTATTTCCCACAGGGTCCAAAGTAAAAGACTTGGGGCACCCCTTCAGCTAAAACATACCAAAAAAAAAAAAAGTAAGTTCGAAACGAATTCATTGTTTGCACACCGTGCCAACGTAATTTTATCGCTGCATCGCTAGGATCTAATTGCAAAGAACAGTCAATGGGTCTTTCTGTACATGTTGTAATCATAAACATTCAGTAGGTCCTTCTTTACATGTTGTAATGGCAAAGCAAGGACAAGTTCGTCCTTCTTTTAAAACTGGCCCATAGACATCATCACTACATTATGAAGTCTATGACTGGTCTGAATTATGCAAGGTGAGCTGGCAAGAATGTTTACTATGGCGTCCTCCTTTGTCAAGTGATATTTATGGTTGGGCCCGGTGAGCACCAAACGGGTTCGAGAGGACAGAAAGCAGTAAAGAATGCTCCGGCAACAGTGCACCCAATAACTAAAATTAGACCTGTATAAACAAGGTAACTGACACCCCAGTCTTGAAAATGTGTGCTTTTGTAGCTTCCACAGCAAGTTAAAACATTCAGATGCTCAAAATGGGCCTAATGTCTTCAAACTGCTTGAAAAGTCAATGCAAAGTGCCAACTTAGATTCTTGTTTTCGGAATGTGGCAAGAAAGTGCAGTGGCCCGCAAACGACACTCAGATCAAAGCCAAGATTCAAACCTAAAACCTGACTAGGGAAACATGAGAAATGGTGACGCCTGCAATGCATAACACACTGCGCTCGTGATTTATGCTAACTCACACATAAGCATAACATTTACGGCGAGTAACACAAACACCACTTGAATGTCATTTTATCAATCCAGAAGATCACGAAAGCTTTAAAAGCAAATGAATTGCTTTGAAATATACTGATTTGATAGTTATTACTACTGATTGAGGTTGGGCATTGAGTTCCAACAATCGAATAGACCCGGACTAGGCCTGAACGATAATGGAAAAAACTATCATTGCTCATTTTAACTTGAATAGCTCTGTTTGGGATAGGCCTGAACTAGGGCTGAACGATATTGGCTAAAATTGACATTGCAACTTTTTGGGGGTTTGTTAAAGATTGCGAATAGATGTTTTGGAAGACTGGTTGACTCACCATTACCACATTCATTCATTCATTCATTCATTTTCCATGCCGCTTTTCCTCACGAGGGTATTAATATAATACAGTTTATTCCAGGCTAAGAAGGTTCATTTGTGAATGATGAAAAATGCTATATATAAAAGGCAGATGTGGGTAGTAAAGCACATTTGAGTAACTTTTTGAGAAAAATCTACTTCTAATAGTAGTATTAGTAAGCCATACTTTTACTTGAGCAGATTTGTGAAGAAACGCTACTCGTGCGCCGCTACTTTGGGCTACACTACAGTCGTTACTTTTCCTCTTTATTCTACATATTGACCTTATTTTTGCCAGAGATGCCAACAGTAGCTCCATCAGTTTCACCGATGAGATGTCACAACAATAATCACATGACTATATTATACTAGACAGACTCAAGCTTGCAGTTCTTCTGTCACGCCAGCCTGTTCAATCACATGTCGTCTTTTAAGCACCGTAAAAATTAAAGTACTTACTGTATGTACTGATAAAAATACCATATTAAAAAAAACAAAAATCAAACATCGTAAACAGTTACTCACAATGTAACTCATGACTTGAGTATTCTTTTCACCAAATACTTTACTTGTACTTGGGTACATTTTTTGGATGAACACTTTTACTTGAGTAATATTATTTTGAAGTAACCCTACTCTTTCTCGAGTACAATTTTTGGCTACTCTACCTACCTCTGATAAGAGGGATCCAGGACGCCATGTCAAACAATTGCACATCTTGCGATGGGACTATTGCGCATATCGTAAATTGCGATGATTAAACGCTATTTTGTGCAGGCCTACAGGGGACCACAATTTTCAGAATTGTTTACATTTGATCATTTCTCATTTCTATACCTTGTACACCCAACACCAATGAAGAAGGACGAGCATTGAGTATGAGTGCACACAATGCATGGTAGCCATCAAAAGATTAGTTGGACTGTCTTATACTATGAGTGTGGACAATATATTGCAAATGTCACAAACATTAAAACAAAACAAAAAAAAAGTAAAGTAAGTTTAGACCATTTTATCCCCCCCAAAAAACCTGACTGCCATCATCAATTAAACCAGAAAATTTAGTCCAATAGCCCCATCCATTAAAATTTCAGTAACTGTACAGGGCCACTTCGACAGCTTTCATTTGACAAGCCTTAAACCAATCCAATATCACATTCTTACAAATAAATTAGGGCTGTCAAACGATAAAAATTTTTAATCGAGTTAATTACAGCTTAAAAATTAATTAATCGTAATTAACTGCAATTAATCGCAATTCAAACCATCTATAAAATATGCCATATTTTTCTGTAAATTATATGTATATTCTGTAAAATAATTTGTTGGAATGGAAAGATAAGACACAAGATGGATATATACATTCAACATACGGTACATAAGGACTGTAGTGGGCATTTCACTCTACTGTCATTTAAATCTGTCTATGCTGTCCTCACTCCGAAGCAGGGGTCGCGTTAACCGAATATTTTCCGTCGTTGACCGGTTTTTTAAAACGGTGATGGAAAAAACTGAAGTCCATCCGTCATTTTGACAGGTTGCAATTCACACCCCAGACCACAGGATGGCGAGTGAGCATATTAATTAGCTATTGTCTCTCTTGATGCATGACGTCGTTGGCCTTACTCGGGAAAATGTCCGAACTAGCATTCAGGTGTAGCAAACACGGAAACGTTAGGAAGCTTTGGAGAGCATTGTCTAAGGCTACGTTCATTCTACAGGTCTTAATGCACGAATCCAATTTTTTCGTGTTTTTCCGACTCGAGTCAGGCACTAATTTGATGGTCTGAATGGGACAAGTCGCATAGAAGTGGACCATTTCAAATCCGATCTGGGTCATTTTTGTATGTGGTTCAAATCCGATCTGGGCCACATTTTTCCAGACTGTCGCGGCGGTCTGTACCGTCCAGTGTCCCAAATCCGATATCAGCTGTGCGTTATTAGCGCCTAGTTTGCAGTGAACACGGCTTTTGGGGAAGGGCCGGGCTTGACAAATCATAAAAAAATAAAAATGGGTTGAGGATAAGCATGAGAATGATTGGTTTTCTCTCTGCTCTATGTGAGCTATATTTCAACATTTCCTACACGGCCGAGAGTCGGGAGAGGGGTCTGGCTGCAGCCCGTTTTGGAGAGTCGGGGCAAACTGCCCGTATGTGTGTGTGACATGCACGGACAGTGCGTGCATCCTATCGATCCATATAAACTGTGAATATAAGCCTAAACGGGGATTATTTATGTCTGTTATTTGTCTCCTCCTTTTGAAAAGCAAAATATGATATCCCTGGAATGACGGATGACTTGTCATTTGTTTTGATGCTTCTGCACACCGGCGCGTGTCGGACTGCGAATTAGAGCGCATGCGTAATACTTGAATAGTCTCAATGGACAAAAGCAGTCGGAACGGGCACGCCAAAAAAAAAAAAAAAAACGGATATGACAAAAAAATCGGAGTTGTGCATTAAGACCTGTAGTATGAACGTAGCCTAATTGAATGAGCAGGGACAAACAGCTTGGAGTCAGAAGTACGTGCTCAAACCTGAACGCACCCCGAGTCTTGGATGACAAATCAACAGAACAGAGAGTAGACACAACATGGCTGGTAGTTTCTTCAATTTATTCAGAGTTGAGTAAGTAACGCACCGCTTTTGACCAACACTGCTATTGAATATGTCATTATTATCATTTAAAAAATTTAAGTGACGGGTAAAAATGGATTATGACCGGATTTTTATGACCCTGTCAGTCAAAATGACAGACAACGAAAAAGTCTAGCGCAACCTCTGCTCCGAAGCATCTACTTTTTCCAAAGTTGGACAGCTAGTGAACGACGCCTTAATAATCAGACTTCCTTTTTCATCTGATTTATTAATAAAATGGCCTCAAACCACTGTCCTCTTTAGACCGTAGTGAAACTACAAAAAAAAAGTACACAAGCATTGCATTAGCAACAACGTTAGCTTAGCACGCTATACAGGTTCACTAAACATAAACAAAAAGCGTCTCATACAAAAAATATAACACTTCGCTTACTAACATAATATGTACATTCTTTACAACAACCATACTTACGGACAAATCTTGTCCAAGGATCATATAAGCACAACATTACAACGTAGGCGTCTGCCCGAGACGTCGTGCAGCCATATTGAACTGGCAAGAAAGCAATAAACCATGTCGCAAAGCGACCACAAGAGTTCGCTTTTAGACAGCACAAAAAACCTTGCTGTAAAACTTACCAAAAGGCAGAATACTGTCCGAGCGGGACATGTGCGTTAATTGCGTCAAATATTTTAACGTGATTAATTTAAAAAATTAATTACCGCGCGTTAACGCGATAATTTTGACAGCCCTACAATAAATATATAAGCAACTAATGTGGACCATTTCTTTAAAAGGTCCTAATAAATGGTGACTATATATAAAAATGAAAATGACTGCACTAGTGTAATTTCACATGTTGAAAATTTGGCACTCAATTCTTGCCGTCTTTTACAGTTTCATAGTTATTCCATCCAGAACAATGCATCAAGGAATGCCCACATTTTTCCAGCAATCCTGAGTGTTACAATTAAAAGCATCACAAGCATAATTAATGATCATGCCTTGCTTTCTAGTGCTGCGCTACCTAGTACATGTTGACAGAATGACAGAGTGGTCACACACAAACAACAGAATAGATATCCTATGGAAAGCATGCTAGAAGACTGCAAAAGTCTGCAACTCATTGTGCGTGTGACATCTTTTTAGAGACTTTTTAGTGGGCAAGGCAAAGGCAGCTGAGAAAGGAAGACTAAATAGGATCTGTTTTAATTATCAAGCCTTTTCTATCACTTTTTTGATGGATTTGAGTCTAAAATACGGTCTGCTATCATTTTAAAGTCACTTGCTATATGATATTTCATAACACTTTTTACCTCAGTAATGTTTATTCTGTGACAGAAAGCAGTAATCCCGACAAGTTGACCTGTCTACAGCATGAACAACAACGAATCATATTATTTTGTCAGCAGATGGACAAGTAGGAGTCATGCTGCTCTCCATCTTGTGTTTCTGGACAGTTATCCAGTGCTGTGGGTTACTAATTGTCCTTCAGGCACCTCATGTTAGTGGGAAGCCTGAAATGTGTCAAATAGGAGAAGGTGTAAATAAGTATAGGAATGATTATTCAACAGAAAATATGTGCCTTTTCAAAAACTGATAAATTATAAGAGCAGCAGAACCATCATTATCGACAACGGAGGGTCCACTGTATTGTATTGTGTCCAATGTATTTCAATTCACAGTTAAAAAGCAAAACAAAACAGTTTAAAAAAAAAAAAAAAAAAAAAAAAAAGGATTATCACACTACTGCTCCATTACTGCTAAAAAACAAACTACTAATCAATGAAGCGATCAAATTTTTCTTTTATTAGATTTTAAAATCCGGGCAATGTGAACCATATGAGTGCACGAGTATTTCAAACTGCGTGCTTGCAGTGGAAATGAAGCCGGTGTAATGTTTCATGTCTGCAAATACCCTTTCACAGTGCAATAGTGTCCACCTGACCTTGAACAATACTTTAACTATTGGCCCAAATTGTGAAGAGATGGTAGCAAAATGATTACTTACAGATTGTACGAACAAATAGTCCTTACATGTTTCAAAAGGAATTGCACAATCCCTAACTGAATAATCCTCATTAGTATCCAATGACAGTTCGTCACAGATAGAAAACAACCTGATTTAACATTAGTCAATGCACATTAATTCTGAAAGCTCCACAGGCACTATGACAACAGCATTGGCTGTGTAGAATGAGGTGCTGCAATGATGTCACATTATCCCATCTGGAGAAGAAACGCGAGTCAGATTAGTACTAAGAAAGGCAGACCCACTCTCTAAATATTTAATGAATTTCCACACAGTTGCCCTTTTCCAGCCCTCATCTTTGCAAAACAATAGAGGCAATGCATAAGCTTCGTAATGTAAAGACCCTGTATCACACACACACTAAAAAAATGACGTATTCCCCGTTTCAACACTAAAGATTAGCACCCACGCATATCAATTGAAAGTGGATTTTCCAGATTGTTCAGGAAAAATATGTTTTAAAAAATGGCAATTACCAGCTGTCCTTTGAATAGTCCTAACCAAGGTCCTCATTTAACACAGCAAATCCTTCAATATTTTTTACAGAAGTCACAGTAAAACACAGTGGCGCGGGAAGTGGGGGTGCTGAGTAGGGGTGCATGATATCCATTTTTTGAAACCGATATCGATAACTTCCTGCTCCTCAAGGCCGATACCGATACGATAACTGATAATATATAATTTTTCAATGTTCACCTGAGTTTTTGAACACCTGTAGGTCAAAAGTACTAGTGGTTGATTCAGCATAGATTTTCCTTTGACCGAACCAGAATTTTCATGATGACATGAACATTATTATAATGAACAAAACAAAGACAGTAACAAAGCTTTGCCTACTGGAAAAACAGAAGTGGAAACAAACGCACACATCCCAATCTGACACCGTGTCAAAAATATTATTAATAGGGCCGATAATATATTATGTTATCGGATTTATTGGGATGACGTCATAATTCCTATTATCGGACCAATAATTATCGTGCACCTCTAGTGCTGAGGGTGCTGCAGCAACCCCTGGTGTTTGGGAGAAAAAAGTGTTTTGGTAAATTCTTGTGTATTAAAAAATAAATCAATAAATAAAACATTGAAACAACAGCGTATTTAATTTTGGGGATTAAATATACAGTCATGTGAAAAAATTAGGACACCCTATGGAAGCCTGTGTGTTTTCTAACATATTTGGTCATATGGCTATTCAATATCAATTTAACAATCTTCAGAGATTCAGGTAGTAGAACTAAAATAAAAAAAAAAAAAAAAAAATATATATATATATATATATATTTTTTTTTATAACTTTCTGTAAAATGTAATTTTAAATAAATGTCATTTCTGTTGAGGAATAAATTAGGACACCCCCACATTCAATCGCACTTAAAATGGCTGAAATCAACCACAGGGGTATCACATAATTAGAACATCATACTCAGTGTTTTGAAGGAGGAGACTCATATATCAAAACATGGCCTTTAAATATTAGAAAACAAAATGGCTACTCATTGAATATTCAGGAAAAAATAGCAGTATTTATTAAGGATTTAGAGTAGGTTTTTGGGCTGTAGAACGAATTAATCGAATTATAATGTATTCTTATGGAAAAATCCCGCTCGACATACGACCATTTCGACATTTCGAATCCAGGTCCTGGAACGAATTAAATTCGTATGTAGAGCTACCATTGTACTCACATTCACTGAGACTACAGTATGAGACTGTACACACTCCACTGTACTCTCTGAAACCACAACCATTAGATTACAGATGGTTTATGTTTTGTGGATTACTGTCTCCCCTTTCTATGTTAGTTCTAAATTACATGAAATTGAAACTGGATTAAATAATACACAAAGTTGTGAAAGTAGGCCTTTTGTCGACTACGTCCATGACGGACCATCAATTACAGTTGACAGGAATCACTATCTGACTATCAAACTTCAGCGATACGTATGTGGCTTTTATAGATTGCCACTCATGTTACCAGTATAATTAAAAAAAAGAGTGGGCACTTATTTTTGACAGGCATGTACTATTTTTGTCAGAAATTATGACGAGTAACAACACAGTAATCAGTTCAGTATTTTAGATATTTTAATATGGGTAAATTGAAAGGGAATTATCAAGATGAACTGAATAACATTTGTGTTATTTATTCTGTTAGCCCTTTCTTGCTACCTACAGAATACTTCAGTAGGAAAGCGCAACAAAATCATTTTAAATGAAAATACAGTGGTACGTCTAAATACGAAGTTAATTCGTTCCAGGACCTTGTTTGTTAGTCGAAATGGTCGTATGTTGAGCAGGATTTCCCCATAAGAATACATTATAATTCCATTAATTCGTTCCACAGCCCAAAACCTCCACTTAAACCTTAATAAATACTGCTGGTACTATTACAAATGGCAGTTATGCGTTGCAAAAAAAAAAATATATATATATATATATATATGTATATAAATAAAAATCATAATAATAACCATAATAATTCCTGTAGTAATGTAACGAATCGGGTTCTAATGTGGCGGACGTTTTTTGCTGTACCTGAACGCACCGCACGGCTGATGTGACTTAGAGAGGGAAAGCTTACTTTCACTCTCAATGTTTTCTTAAGAACACCGTCAATTGCGGAGGACAGTAGGGGTTGCACAAGTTGATGGAATAAATGATTAGAAACCTGACGAAGCTGACAATTTCTTTGGTGATGTTACCATAATAATAATTGTCAGTTTAACTGATAAACACTGGCGAACGGTGGTCGGAGGAGGACCGTGGAGATGTATTGTTGAGCCAGTTCACAGATGTGCACCCCACGCGCTTATTTTTCTATAATTTGCATCATCATTTTAATGGTAAGCGTCACCTTTTTCCTTCTTTCACCACCTGTACAAACCTTTTTTTTTTTTTTTTTTTTTAAATCTGTGTTGATTTCTCTCAGAAGAAAATCCGCCGTGCGTTTGTCCGCGGTGCTGTCATGTCGCCGTATTTCGAGCATGTGGTCGGATGTAGAAACAAATGGCGAGTCAAATTTTACGTCGAATGTCGAAAAGATCGTGTGTTGAAGCAATTGTATGTCAAGGTACCACTGTATCTCATATCAAAAGAATAACTATGTTGAAAAACCCTCATTGTCATGTAAATCTTAATAAGTGAAAGACAATATTAGTATAAATACATTAATACTTGTGTTTCTGAGTCTTATTTGTGAAAGTGTTCAGACCTTGTTTGAAAAAGAACAAGGGTGTTTCAAGAGTGTGTGAGTGTGTCATTACAAAAACAAAGCAACTAAGAATATTTAATGCATTATGAATTTGTAATTATTATCCTCAGTCGGAGGTATATGTTATGATGATTAACTCATTTGCTCCCAAAAACGTATAAATACGTTATTTTTAATTGTTTCAGTGTCCCAAAGACGTATTTATACGTCTTCTACGTTTTTTTTTCCAAAAAGACATCTCTGGGTTCTGATTCAATTTAGCTCCAAAGCACAAAGCTGAAAATCCATTTTAAAGCAATAAAACTGGCCACTGGAGGGTAGTAGCGCATTTGGTAAGACCAGCAACTCGATTCAACGGCAACGAACGGCCAAGCCCCACGGCTGGGGCGCTGGCGGAAGACGACCGAATGGATGCCAGGCGGCGGACGACCGAGCAGAACAACCGGTAGGCCGCCCGAGATGCCATGCACTGGACGACTGAGCAGAACGACCGGGACCACTAGTGCAGCGGACGATGCCTTTGATTCCGTGCTGCTCGCGAGCAGAGCCCGCAGAGACTCAAAAAAATGTATCTTTATGAGACAGGCGGCAATGAGGGAAAAGTTTAACCGGCTGTCGCGGCCGGAACAGCGTCATCTTTCAGTTAGTTATGTGTAAATAAATTGGTACTTTGCTATCAAAAGCTCTATTTGTCTTGTTGTTTATCTTATTTTGTAAAAGGAAAACATTATTCAGATGTTTGGGATGTAACTAAAGCAAAAAATAGCTGTGTTAAAGTCAAAGTTATGTTTGAAATGTATGCTTTCACAAAAAGCTAAATTTCTCCGTTTTTTCAAAATTGGAAAATTGCTCAAACTAAGCCATTTTCTAATGATGATTTCTAAAGAATGGAAAAAGATATGATCTAACTTTTTTCCTGCTGAAAGAAGAGTCTAATCTTTCTTTTGGTGGGTTCCATGTTTAGCAATAGAACAGAATTTTCTGTGGGCCCTGCAAAATCAATCCAAATTCAGTAAAATGGCCGGGAGCGAAGAGCCTTGCTCCGGTGAAAATGGCTGGGAGTGAATGAGTTAATTTCCCCACTAATGGACAATACATCGAGACGAAACGTCCATACATGTATATATGACTGTGGCAAATGCAAATTTTAAACAAATATTTTTATTTCAAATGATATAATGATGAAATATTGCATATTGTTTGTTGCAAGACTTTTTTTTTTACTATTGCACCCAGCTCCTGTCTATTTCCCCTGAGGGTCATTCTTAAGGTAAACCTAGATTTATAGATTTGAACTCCTGAAGCCTAGAACAAGTTGCTGAACCTGTTTAACATCATATCCCAAAACCAAGTTCATCATCTGCTATGTAAATAACACAATCAGTTCAATAAATGACAACAAATAAACCAATGATACCAAAACACAGACCAAGTTTGCAGCCAGCACTTACCTGTAGTTCCCAGCGTTTTGTAAAACCGGTATTCCAAATGCAACTGTGGTGCCCTTGACTTCACTGGTTCCTACACAAACACAAAGGGCAAAATAGCCGTAAGTCTGAGACAATGTAAAAAAAAAAAAAAAAAAATACAGGCAATGAAAACGCCAACCAATTGATCAATGTGTTTAAATACATAAATCTGGCTTCACACAAGGCATCTATCCATTTAGAAATCAAGTATACTTGTGCTTTTATTTAAGAGAATGCTTTGTTACTTCTCTAAAACAGGGATCTCCAACCACCGGGCCGGGACCGGGACCGGCGCGTGGTGCATTTGCTACTGGACCGCAGAGAAACAATATATAATTAGTTAACGACCGCAATTTGGCCTGCGCCTCTTGACACATCAATATGCCCGCCTACTCTATTGACTCATCCAAGTAGAAGTTTGTGTACGTCGCCCTCTAGCTGCTAGCCGCCATTGCTGGGGTGTTTGCACACCTACAGCAGCCCAGCGTCAGTCAACGTAAACAGTAACTTTAGCTTCTATTGGCTGTGTGCTACGGGCGGCACACCTCAGCAATGGCGGACGAGGTTCTTCCGGTCATTTTGCTCGGATTAGTCGTTGAAATCCATTGGATCTAGCATCTATTTTTTATATCGACTGTATGTGCGCTTCTCCTCAATAATGACGTAGGTCATTATCGCTACAAAGATTGTTAGACACAGTAAACAGAGTGGTATTTCCTCGTCTGCCACTGTATTAAAAGTCAAAGCCAAAAGCCAAATGCTCCTAAAATTGCGTATTTTCAGCGGCCGGGGGAGAACCGGAGGTGGGGCGGTTGTCGTGACGCTCCCAAGCTGAACACGGCGGTTCTCGGGCAGATGCGTGAGAACCAGAGAGGACAGCAGCTCACGCGAGCCTGGTGCGAAAACGGCGCACAGCTCTTCATATCTCTTTGCTTTGTGCTCTTGTTTGGTTAAAAAATACTGCGTACACTCTCAAAATGAGAGCGCCACTGCCACCCACTGAGTGGATGTGCAAGTACAGTTTACTCAATTGTAGTACAGTATTAAGAGTAGTTAAAAAAAAAAAAAAAAAAAAAAAGTATGTTCCCCGAGGTCACATGCGCCACCCCGGGCATTGCTCTGCGCCCCACTATTTGAGAAGTACTGATCTAGCATGAGGGACAAACGCAAGTTTGACTCCTCTAGCAACAGTTGCTAACGTCATTAATATTAATGTGCAAAGGTGACGTGTGAAGTGTTACGTGCGGTACACTATTAAGCCTTCAAAGCTACTTCAGCACATAGAGACTAAGAACCATGGAATAATACTAAGCCTTTGGAATTTTTTGAAGAAGAACAAAAGCATGAGTATGAATGACAAACAACGACTGAGGGCCACCACATTAACAAAGCGAATGCACTGAGAGCATCATACCGCATGGCGAACCCTATTGTTAAAGCCAAGAAACCTTTCACGATTGGAGAAGAACTCATTATGCCTGCGACCTTTGCCATCGAGTTTTAGGAACAGCCGCTGTTAAAAAAGGTTGTTTCAATGTACGGTGAGTTACATTTTCCCTCCACTTGATGTTTGTTTTTAGCCCCGTCGCGCTATTTTTTTATTTGCTGTAATTTTCTGCCACACATTGCCAGTCTGTGAAAAAAAAAAGAAAAAAGGCCCAGATCACACCGGTCCGTGATGCAAAAAAAGTTGGGGACCACTGATCTAAAGCGTTTTTTAGTCCCTTAATGGTCATGTTCACTGATCAAGATAGACGAAAAATGTGAAGCAGTAGCGGTAAATTATCTTAGACATACTGTCCATTTAAACCCAATTTAAATACAAAACACAAAGTGGACATTTGCAGTCATATAGCAATAACCTGGCCACATCTCATTTTGACAAATATTTGTACCACATCCTACCCTGCTCCTCTGTCAATATCCTGGTCTTGTAAATGAAGCTACTGGTGGGAGAGACTAGGATGGAAGCAAAGGAGTTAGGTCGTAGGAAGTTGCAATTGGGAAATGAGACGAGCCCATGTCTATGACGATGCTAGCCTGGGAAAGCCTCAAGATATCCCTGGAAAAGCTAGACTACGTGGCTGGGGAGAGTGAAGTCTGGACTCCCTTACTGAAGTTGGCAAATTTGACAAAACATTTTTCTCTTGCTGTTACATCTTTACTCTCATATATTTCCAATGTGGCCTGACTACTACTTTACAATAATCACACAGAACTCCCAACAGTACAAGAACTGGCCAGCAGGGCACATGAGAAGGGGGGGCACGCTTAGCCCGATATGGGACAATTGGCTCAGTGTGAGTGCAACCTTACTAAGCATTGTGTCCGTGACACAACGGGAAAAATAAAAACATACTATCAATGTTGGAGTTCACAAAAGGTGACTTCAAAGATGATCTGGAAAATATAGCCAGTCTAAACAGTCAATGAGTAGCAACAGCAAATAAACCTTTTTCTATTATTTAATCCTAACATTTCCTTTTATGCAGTGATGCAAATATAAATGTGGGCAATTAGAGGTTATTTTTGTTAAACTGCACAATGGCACAATAAAGCTTCAGGTTTAGTAAATCTGAAAAGAACTACTGTCCATTGAGCTTCTGAAAGACAAAAAAGTATTTCACTAAGTGAGCAGAACACTTAACATTGTAATTGACAAATGAGCCACCTTGTTAGCATCTAGGCTTCATAAATTACCAGGCATACCACCTTCGTTGTTAGGTAAGGTTTATGAAAATAGATGTGACTAGCATGAAGTCTGGTAACATCTGTGTATACATTAACCAATCCCTTTGTCTAATGAAACATGTTTCCTGTGTTGCAACAATGGCAAAGTCTAATATTAGCAACAGACTTTGTGATCAACTGCATAAGGTGCAGCAGGTCTGGTGTTGCTTTGTCTACTATTGACCTCATGCAATATTACACTGTACAGCACTCATGAATCGTGATTGAACTGAATGCTGTATGTAAGTTTCAAGAATAGAAAGAAAATGTCAACTTACCAGTTTAATAGCTACATACTCATTGGTGTAGAGATTTTTACCTGGGGAGAATGGGGGGGAAAACTTTTGAGAACCGGTAACACCATCATTTAGGAATGAACCGTGTTTTTGCCATGCTAGCATCTTATTTTTCGTGTGACAAATGACGCATAAACATAATTTATTCATACGGTATGCTGTCACCAATTTGACACAATTCTGCTTTGTAAACCATAGATGCCAATATTGCTTAAAGTATGTTATCTACTTGTACTCATGATAATGTAGTAACGATCAGTAGAGAAGCTGTTGGACGATACATATTTCATGTTAAATGAAACGGGAAATTTAATACATCTGGCATGCCTAAAGAACATTGGATAAAAACTTTTGCTTTAGATCTACATACATGCAATTTGTCACTACAGTACTTCCATTTAATTACCTAAAGGTCATAGAGATTGTTGCGACCACTTTCCTTTACTTACCAAGCTTCAATTCCCCAAAGTTTCCACAGCCAATCTTCTTGCCAACACGGAAATTTGGGCCCACCATAAGAACCCCTGAGGAGCTTGAAGAGCCTGACGGTCTGGAGGAGTGTCCACTGCGACTTCCTTGGGAAACTTTAGTGCTCCTGGCAGGCCGCTCGCCATACTTGTCCCTCTGTGGATCCATGGCGTGAGCAGCACAGGTCAACGAGGGCCTGGAGCGATGTGTACACAGGCCCCCTGGGCCAGGCCCACCACAGCCACAGCCCTGGTCACTGACAGTGCCTGGATGGCATATACACACTCATGAGACAAAAGTTGGTTTGGACACTCTTCTGTCCTCACTCTGGCCTCAACATTTGTCACGGGCAAGAAGAAGGTGGACACCCTGAAAAGAATGGGAAAATACAAAAAGAATAGTGTTAAGACATAAAAACGGAACAACAATTGATTTTGAAGTACATGAACACAGTATAAAACTCCATTTATGAAACTCCATATATGAGACAATGTCCTGTCGTCCTTATGCGATGCTGATTTCGGCATTCAAACGGAACTGGTGTACATGGCTATTGGCTATCATTAGAGAATTAACCATTCTGGATGGCCACATTATCTAAGAAAGAGGTGGAAAAAGTAATGCCTATGAAGCTAATTAGGTGCATGTGACTTTGCCTAGGATGCATGACTTTACATGTTTGGTATTTGGTGTGTGAT
This sequence comes from Corythoichthys intestinalis, assembly GCF_030265065.1. Lineage (NCBI taxonomy): Eukaryota > Metazoa > Chordata > Actinopteri > Syngnathiformes > Syngnathidae > Corythoichthys > Corythoichthys intestinalis. Next base: position 59,685,288 of record NC_080395.1, read on the forward strand.
GCCTGTTAATCTCCTAGGGCCTCATTTATGATGAGAGTATGCTCACAAGAGTTTATAAAGGATGCATATGGAAGTGGTATCCACATGTTTTCCATTTCCAATCCGATGTCGATATATGAATCAGAATATAGTGGGGCGAATAAGTATTTAGTCAACCACTAATTGTGCAAGTTCTCCCACTTGAAAATATTAGAGAGGCCTGTAATTGTCAACATGGGTGTAATTCCCTCTCGAGTCGAAATCATGAACCAAGCAGTTTCTCTTTTACGGGCTTTAATAACAGAACTTGATTTGCCTTGACAATGCCGTGAGAACTGAGCAATACAGATAAAAATATACATAAAGTCAGTTCAGAGTCTAGGCCTGAACGATATTGGAAAAAATTATTGCTGCGATTTTTGGGGGTTTGCGATATAATATTGCGAAAAGAAATTTTCACTAGATGACTTGAATAGCTGTTTGGAGACTTTGGATGACTCACAATGACCAGTGTACAGTGATCCCTCATTTTTCGCGGTTAATGGGGACCAGAACCCGCCGCGATAAGTGAAAAACTGCGAAGTTGCGCTCCTCACCCCCCAAATTTGTCTTTTTCTGTGTGTGCTCAATGTATTTATTCAGATTTAGCATTGGAAAGAGATACATATCAGGCATTTTTTTTCTCCACACTTTTTCCCCAAAGTATGATTTAAAAAAATGTATATACATATTAATAAATGGTTTTAAGCACTTCAAATGTAATAATTATGATCAGTTTTAAACATAACTGTCCAACCAAATCATTTTTGAACAAGAATATAGTACTGTAGTAGAAAAAAGCTTGGCTTTATTAAATACTTCTGTTTATCTACCTGAGCTGTGACTCTTGGTGGACATGTAGAAATTACAAACTCCTCATGATAACTTCTGGCATTTAATTTATGTCTCAAACGTCTCCACACGCACACACATTCATTCCAAAGCAGCTTCCTTGCAGAAACTGTTTACCCAGTTAAACGATGATTGACAGCTGCTGTGTTGTGATGTCGGCTCCTTTGGCAAGATCAAAGATACCAGCATCGTTAACTTTAATAAGCAAGTGCTGCAGTGACTGTGAGGTTCATAGAGCTGGGATAGAGAGGGTGTGAGGCTCTGGGCAGAGCAGAAAGCAGGGCGTACGTGGATTAAAAAAAATAAAAACTATTGCACGTCCTCGCGATGGGACTATCGCGCACGCACACATCGCGATGGCAATGTTTAAACGATATATCGTTCAGGCTTAGTTCAGACAAATATATACATTAAGTCAGATCATTTTCATACATCACAGATAAATATATACATGAAGTCAAATTATATTCACACAGAAACATAAAACAACATGAATACAGAAAAACACTAACAGAAACTAAGTCAATTAATGCAAACTAACAAATAACACAAACTAAATTACCTCATTGGCCGCTTTACTCCAGAGAAAATTAGTTCAGCTTCAATTCTTCGATGCACTATGAACATGAGATGTTTCCTTGTTGATCTTAATCAGAGGTACTGAAAAGTTGTCTGTACTCTAATAGTGTTCATCAGATAATAAGCCGGTGTAACGCTTAATAGTGCCCCTGCCAACTCGCGACTGAACTTTAGTTCCCACCCCATATCAAAGAAACTAAATGCTTAACATTACACCCCCAGATCAAAGAGTCAATTATTTATTTCCTTATTCTGCCTTAATTGCAGCTACAATGGGTAAACCTCAACCATGAGAGATAGAATGTGGAGAAAAAAAAAAAACAGAAAATCACATTGTTTGATTTTTAAAGAATTTATTTGCAAATCATGGTGGAAAATAAGTATTTGGTCAATACCAAAAGTTCAGCTCAATACTTTGTTATGTACCCTTTGTTGGCAATAACGGAGGCCAAAGTAACTCTTCACAAGCTTTTCACACACTGTTGCTGGTATTTTGGCCTATTCCTCCATGCAGATCTCCTCTAGAGCAGTGATGTTTTGGGGCTGTTGTTGGGCAACACAGACTTTCAACTCCCTCCACAGATTTTCTATGGGGTTGAGATCTGGAGACTGGCTAGGCTACTCCAGGACCTTGAAATGCTTCTTACGAAGCCACTCCTTTGTTGCCCTGGGTGTGTGTTTGGGATCATTGTCATGCTGAAAGACCCAGCTACGTCTCATCTTCAATGCCCTTGCTGATGGAAGGAGATTTTCACTCAAAATCTCTCGATACATGGCCCCATTCATTCTTTCCTTTACACAGATCAGTCGTCCTGGTCCCTTTGCAGAAAAACAGCCCCAAAGCATGATGTTTCCATCCCCAAGCTTCACAGTGGGTATGGTGTCCTTCGGATGCAATTCAGTATTCTTTCTCCTCCAAACACGAGAACCTGTGTTTCTACCAAAAAGTTCCATTTTGGTTTCATCTGACCATAGCAGCTTCTCCCAGTCCTCTTCTGGATCATCCAAATGCTCTGTAGCGAACCGGAGACGGGCCTGGACGTGTACTGGCTTCAGCAGGGGGACATGTCTGGCAGTGCAGGATTTGAGTCCCTGGCGGCGCATTGTGTTACTGATAGTAGCCTTTGTTACTGTGGTCCCAGCTCTCTGTAGGTCATTCACTAGGTCCCTCTGTGTGGTTCTGGGATTTTTGCTCAGCGTTCTTGTAATCATTTTGAGAGATCTTGCATGGAGCCCCAGATCGAGGGAGAGATTATCAGTGGTCTTGTATGTCTTCCATTTTCTAATAATTGCTCCCACAGTTGACCTATTGCAGATTCAGTCCTCCCAGCCTGGTGCAGGTCTACAATTTTGTCTCTGGTGTCCTTCGACAGATCTTTGGTCTTGGCCATAGTGGTGTTTGGAGTGTGACTGACTGAGTTTGTGGACAGGTGTCTTTTATACCGATAATGAGTTAAAACAGGTGCCATCAATACAGGTAAAGAGTGGAGCCTTGTTAGACCTCGTTAGAAGAAGTTAGACCTCTTTGACAGCCAGAAATCTTGCTTGTTTGTAGGTGACCATATACTTATTTTCCACTCTAATTTGGAAATAAATTCTTTAAAAATCAAACAATGTGATTTTCTGTTTTTTTTCCCCTTCCACATTCTGTCTCTCGTGGTTGAGGTTTACCCATGTTGACAATTACAGGCCTCTCATCTTTTCAAGTATGACAACTTGCACAATTGATGGTTGACTAAATACTTATTTGCCCCACTGTATCTGTCGATAAGAATACAAATCCGATACCAGAGATAGTTTTCATTAATATTATTCAGGCCTCAATGTTTGAAAAATCCAGGAGAGCTATTAACAACTAGCCTGAGTATGTCTTGGAGAGCAATTTACTTCTCCACCCCAAAACCTTTTTGATGCACAATAGACAACAAGCTACAGTATATCCACAACATGAAAACAGGGCGTGGGGAGGGCGGCACACAATCTATTTGTGTAATAATAATAGGGCACATGAATTCAGACGCACAAAAATTCAATGTTTTGCAAGCCCCTCCGAAATTAATGTATTTTAAAATGTTATTTCATTTGCTTGTGATATCCATTGGTGAACTAAGAATATTTTTAACTATTCGCTTGATTGATCGGAAAAGATTAAGGACTTGCACCCCCTACTACATCTCTCCCGAACGCCAAGGGTGCCTCATTTTGGGCTTTGCTCACACGAAAGGTTGGTGTCAAATCCTGGTTCTGAGGCGAAAGTCAATTTTGAACCTTAGCAACATGCTCAAAATGGTACACTTTGAGGCGGCTTTATTGGCGCTAACCCGTTGTCCCGACCTTTTGTGGTATTTATGGGCATTTTTGGAAGAAAACTGATTTTGGGACTTTACGTCCAACTTCTTGCTCTTGTAGCCGCCGAGGTCTCCCTATTTTGAGTTTAGCTTGTGTGCAATGTTGATATCAAATCCTGGTTCTCAGGTGATTTTTTTTTTTTTTTAGCTAAAAATGCCTAAAATGGAGCCCTTCGTGGTGGATAGACTGGCACTTAGTAAAAGTTCCCTTACATTCAACATTCGATTATGTGCACCTAACACCCACACCGTCTTAAGCCGAAAGTTGCAATGGACTTTTAAACAGGGAAAAGGGCTGTTGCTCATGATAGTACAGGAGACCAGAAATTAAATATTAGCATTGCTTATCTATTAACCAAATGAAATAATACTCAGGATTACAGTAAAGGTGCTCCCAGACAAGGCCTGAGATATATCATGGATTGGAAATTTTCTAAAGGCTGGATTGATCCAAACTGAGCTGACTCATGAATTAAATTTGCAGCGGAAACAGATACTGGATAGGCCTCAACTCTAATATGAACACTTATGAGAAGAAACTTGGCTAAATTTATGCATAGCTCTGGATTCACACCACCTTCTGGTAGAACAGTGATACTACAAATAGAATGCACTTAAGAGGGTGGGCGGTCGCGGAGGCGCCGTGGGTGTTCTGGGGCGGGGATTGATCGGGGCCCTGACGCTTCTTCCGCCCTGGGGCCGGTGGTTCTGGTGGACGGGGCCACGCCCGCGGGAGCCTGCCTCTTAACTCACGCACTTCTCACTTCGGCACTGTAAATATTTTTCACCCTGGCACTTACATGCTCATACATTTCTCCGGGGAGAGTTGGGACGGGGCTTTACAGTCCCAGCCCGACTCCCCCCTGTTTTTAATGCACCACACACCAAGGTTGTGGGATGGTTGGGACCTGCTGGGGGGGGGGGGGGGGGGGGGGGGCTCACGGCTGCCTCCTCACCACAGGCCCCGCCATCCCTGCACCTTTTTTAAATGCACCACACACATCATACTCCACAGGAGAGCTCTGGCAAAGGGCGGTGGGACGGGCGGCTGGACAGAAACTCCATGCTGCGGTCCCACTGCCCCAAGCCAAGCTCTGCTATTTTAATGCATACATTGCACTACCCTCCCCTCACACCCCCATCACGGTGCTGGGTGATGGCTGCCAGTCGGGAACCTGGCAGCCACAGTAATAGGGTGGTAGGTGGGTCCCACACTTTTTCTATATGGCGTGGCTCCCGGGGTGTGGCCTCCCCTCTGCCTCGGCTGCCGGCCGCGGGAGTGGGTTGGGGGGTCGGGTCTCCGATCTTGCGTCGCCCCATGGCAGTCCCTGGGCGTTCTCCTGCCTCCGCCTTCCCCTCTCTTCTCTGGCTGGGCGTCCGCCCTGCGCTCCGTCGCGGGTCGCTGGCTGGGCGCCGGTGTATCAGCTGGGTGTCGCCTGCACCGGCGGGGGACCCTGCCTTGCCTGGGGCTTGGTGGGCCGCTGGGGGTCCCGTGGCGTGCCGTGCCGGTTGGGGGGCTGTGGCTCGTGGTCCGGGTGGGCGGGCGGGGGTGGGTGTAGGCGTGGGGTTGGTGATGCGTCCCCTCCTGCCATCCCTGAAGGCCGGTTGATGGGCGCGCGGGTGGCCCGGGGGACCACCCTGGGTCCCGGGGGGGGGGGTGACGGTGGCTCCTTTGCTGGGCGGTTGGAGGAGGGATGGGCTGCGCGTGGATCACCCCGCCCACCCGCCCGCCCTCCCTCCCCGGGCTGGCTGGGTGTGGGCCGTGGCCCTGGGTTGGTGCCCGCGCGGTCTCTCCGCCCGTCTGCGTGGCTGTCGCGCGCCCGGTGGGGCTTGCGTGCTGCTGGATGTGGTAGGGCGTGCTCGGGTTGGGGGTTCCGGTGCCGGGATTGGCGATGCGGCGGCGTAGGGTTGGTCGCCAACGGGCTTTCACTCATAAGAGATTCACACGATTACTGGGTTCTAGATCACAGAACTGATTTGTGTACACTCTACCCCTTTCAATCACTTAGTTTATAGTCTTATAGACACCCCCACCCCCATTCTCCTCTTTCACTGGCCAATAGGCCCCCACATGGTGTAAACCGGAAATACATCTCGCTGACGATAGCACCAGCATATTAGTAACTAGTTTAGATGTTCAATGTATTTCTTGTTGTTGTTTGTGTATGTGTTTCTTTTCTTTCTTCTCTTGTATTTCTTTTCTTCTGTCCCCCCATAATCCCTTCCTGTTCGCTGCTTTGTCATAATAAAAAGGTATTTTGAATCATCACAATGGGAGTATGTCAGACTCTCAATGTGAAACATTAAAACTGTTCAGAATCCGGGCACTTAGACTTCCATTCTCTGTGTCAAACAGCTGAACAGGACAGGTTTAAAAAAAAAAAAAAAAAAAAAAAAAAAAAAAAAAAAAAAAAAAAGAATGCACTTAAGATCGGGCCAGGCATGGCGACTTGATGCCTATTGCAATATGCATTGTAAAACATTGGGAAATGCTTGTCAAGGTGTTTTATGTTTTAAAAAAGAATGAAAAACACAAAACAATATTTGAATTATAGTTAGGCCTACATTTTTGATGTTTCCAACAAGTCTGTGAAAATCAGTTGAACTAAAATCTTGAGATTATGATGATTAAAGTTGTGTCTAACACGCTCAATTCAATGAGGCGTCTCATATACATTGTCTATGGTTGCGGCTTGCTAAATGTGAATCATGCGTGTGCATTACCTGGCCCGCCAGTGTTACATGATACGATGGCATCTGTGCGAAAAACTGACAAAGAAAATAAATGAATAATTATGAAGCATTTCTCAAAAAGATATTCATGCAATATATTGGAAACAGAACGTCGTATTGCGGTATGCTTATTTTGTCACTTCGTATCATAATACACCGGTAATATTGCAAAGCCCTGACGAAAGAGGTCATTGAGTTGCGCAATCTCAAACCACAGTTTTACAGTTTGTTTCAAATAACAAGAAAATCTCTGATTTATGAGACAATGTGAATGATGCTATATACAGTAAGGGTCTATAGAAGGCAGCTGTGACAGGACAAATAAAATTAAGTTGGAAAACCCTGCCCTACATAAGCGGCGATAGTTCAAAGAGGATGCTCCGAGCGCCCAGAGGGCTTTCAAAGCAGATACCCCATACCCCCCCAACTGACAAATTCTGAGCAGTGACAGTGAAAAGGTTTTGGCACACAGTTTGATGTCAAACAATTTCTTTTCTCTGATCCAGCAAAATAAACAGCAGCAGTTACATATTTACATGCTATTTCCCAGTTTTGGTGGGAAACACCTGCATTAATTTTTCCAAACACCATTTTATTTGCCGTTTTGTAAAATACTTGACAATTAATTGTATGATTCACATTTAACAACTAACCAGTTTTATCAGTCCTTCATCTACAAAGATTTTTTTCAATCCTTTTAACATTTTAAAGTTATAAAAACCCTTGGCACCTTAACCTAAATTTGTAAAAATGACAGCAATATTATCAGTGTTATAAACTGGAAAATTCATTGTTTACAAGAAGACAATGCCTGATAAGGACAGTGTAGTTTACCATCAGGGTGCTGTTGTGATGGGTGTAAGAATCCCAGCCAACAGTGACTATCAAGATTATCTTCCGCCCACAACCTTGGCCAAATAGGCCATGTTTGTGGAGAATATTATGTAAACAATTACATAAAAGCTGTCCACTCCCAAGGACATTGATGGAGGCTAGTCTGTTCACATCAAGTGTGCATGTACGCATATAACACAGACAGGAAACATGCATTTATTAAATAGAAAATACAAATAGAGACAAAGCTAGCTTTATGACTCTCAGTGTCATCAACAGGTCTTTTTAACAAATTCAAAAATCATCCAGTGTCAGGTTGCAGCACACTGTATGCTAATTTAAATTTTGACTACATATATTAATTCTTCAACCAAAACAAGCCAACATGTCAATATGACTAAAAGGTTGATGATAATGTCATAATTCCTGTGCATGGAGAGGCTGCAACAGATAAGTACCCGCGTGTATGTGTGTGCGTGCGTGTGGGCTTCCGGATGACTCATACTCAGTATTGCCTGCACAGTTCTCAACATCAAAACAGCTCAGTTGCTCTCAAGGGCAACCGTGCACTGTCACTATTACATAAAACCAGGAACCAAACTGTATGGCAATAAAACAGGTTTATAGTAAAGACCATTGGCAAGCTGGAACTCTTCCCGTTGTGTAAACAATCATTAGTAGACTATTTCAATCCAAAAAGAGGATTGCATCTGACCAAACCACACATATCCAATTTGATTACAACAGATTGTATGTTCTATTCATCACAGATTATAAAATGAAATTTAAAAAAAATACATTATGTGATTTATTAGGAAAATGTTATAGACATAAGAGAGTGTAGGTCTAGGAGGCGTCCAATTGTTATTTTAACATTCATGTCATTACAGATCTAATAAACTTAACTTTCCAAATCTCAATTAAAAAAATTATACCTAAATATCGGTCAAAACTACTCAAAGAATCGTGTCTCATGATGGACGAAAACTTAAATGTCATTGTAAGTACACAAAAACACACACACAGATTCTAATGAAAACAGTGAATTGAACTTGAATTCAAAGAGGGTTTAATGATCACCAGTGCATTATTTGCACGAGAAAATGTGCTACGAAGTCTAATCACAGTTCAGCACAATTGAGGTTTTATTTGTGCTAGTTAAGTATAATAGCATTCATGGCTTAAGGGAAAAGAAAACTTGTCTTTTTGTGCTTCCAGTCATATTGCCTCATTACAGCATTTGAACATGTTCAGACATGTCTGGACTCTGGCATCAGTGAAAACAAACAGGAATTAAAACACTGATACATCATATACTGTAAAAAAAATAAAAAAAAAAAAAGACATACAGTAGGACGGCATTAGCAATACCTTAGGTAAGCATTTTACTGCAGGAAAAACGATTTATTATGTTAGTATTGGTCCACCATTAGAAGAGAAAATAGAATAACCGCCCTGCTCAAAAGGTAGAAATCACTGGGCACATTGCCTAGTCAGGCCACTCCCAGATGAATGAGCTTGAAACACTGAGTACAGGCCACAAGTAGTAAATTTAGCAATCTTTGACCCAATGATACAAAGCCTGAAGAGAATCTACAAGTTTTTATTCTCTCACAGGGCTTTTCACAGGCATTTAAACCTTTTGCCATATCAAAGCAGGAAAAGTGCAGATCTATACAATAATATTAACTAAAGCTTTGTCCCATATTAGTGGGCCTCTACTTTCAACTAGACATGTGCCGATTACCGGTTTCAAGGTAAAACGTGGTATGAAAACGTCAAGGTTTCAAAACCGCAAAACTTTTCCGTCATACCGTCCCTAACGTATTAGCTATTTTTTATGTCCCAAAAATGCATGGAGAAATACCTAGCTTGCAGCTGCAAGGCTCAGCCCTCCCCCACTGGTTGTTGGTAAGTGTAAGTGAGTTAGCTGTGCTAAATGATGGCTGGAGGAGGTGAGACTCCTGAACCCCCTCCCCCCATCGAAGAAAACGAAATCGCTGATATGGGAATACTTCGGCTACAGAAAAGTTACTGATAGCCGCAGCTTAGAGGAGGAGGGCCAAGTGACATGTAAAAAATGTTTGCGAAAGATGGCTGCCGAGGAGGCAATACTTTCATTATGATTTCGCATTTATACAAAATTAAAGGTTACTTAACACTAGAGCTGGGAATCTTTGGGCACCTAACGATTCGATTACGATTATGATTCAGAAGCTCCGATTCGATTAAAAAACGATTATTGATGCACCCCCTCCTTTTTTTTTTTTTTTATGTTTTGTACATTAGTTCCAAAATTGTTCAAAAATCCTCTCAGGCTAAATCAAACTACTATTTTAGTATCAAGTTAAAATATAACAGTAAACAAATATACAAAAATAACAGTAAATAAAATACTCCAGTCCCCATTCTGTAACAGCAGCTTTAATCTACATTCAATTAATTTAATGTTGTGAATCAACCGTTACAGTTGTTAAAATTGCTCCCGTTATTCCATAATTTCCCTTCTGTCTACTTTTGACATGTCAAAGTTTTAAAACTATTTCATCATTTAAAGATAGATTCAAGACAAGATTTTGCAGATTTAGGAGTATTTTAGCTAAAAAGTTACTTAGGTTCGCTACAACAAAGCCTTCTCGAGAAGTCTACTGCTTTAAGATGGCGGCTGTTTACTAACGCCGGCAAGTCTGTCATTTTGCATCTCTGTTCAATAATACATGTTGTAACACCGCCGTCGTCTGTCATTCTGCATCTAGTTCTACATATATAGGATATCTACTGTAGCCGTATGTTTGTAGCAACTAGCAACTGGGCGTTGTTTGTAGCCGCTGTCGGCCCGAGTCAGGTATGGTTGTTTTTTTTTTTTTTTATCTAGCGGCATGAGTTGAACATGATATTTACTCTCAATCCGTTCCTCATTGCGTCCCAAAGACCGCGCTGATTGTGTTTTACTTCCACTTTACCTTGTGTAATTCAGTAAACGGCATTTGGATGTTTGTGAATCGTTCTCGAATCTTCCATGGCCGAATCGCGAATAATCTAAGAATCGGAAATTTCGCACGCCTCTAGTAAACACTGTCATAAACGTTTCCCACCATCTACGAGAGTTAACTCCAGCGTGTTTAGTGTGTCTAGCGGTGGTAAACAAGTTTTTTATCTCTGGCAACTGTATGTGTTGAGGAAGAGTGCGTGTGTATAATGTAAACATGATAAGAGTCACACATATTTGCTTTTTATGTAAAATAATTCAATCATTTTTGCTCTGAGGGCAAAAAATGTTGAGCTGTAGTTTTAGGCTCACCTGAAGGACGGCATTTATTTAAATTTCATTTATAATATTTGGTTGGTTTTTTTTTAAAATTTGTTTTAACGTAACATTATACTTATATTCCAATTTGCTAATATATTTAGAAAAAATAAAAATCCTGTTCCTGTTTTTTTTTTAATTATTTTCAACCCAGATATCGCAAAGGAACACATTTGAGATCTGTAATTGCAATACCATGATACCATGAAACCGTGATATTTTGGCTTAAGGTTATCATACCGTCAGAATATCATAATGGCACATGCCTAGTTTCAACATTGTAAGGCTTCCGGTTACTATGATTTTAGTATAAGGCCAGAAAAAAAAAAAAAAAAAAAAGATGTAGATTATTTAAATGAAGATCAAAGATTTAGGGGATCATATAATACGTATATAAAACGATACATATAATACGATTAAGAAAATTTAATAAAATCTGTCATATTGTCTTGACGTTTTACCAGCATCTAGTGCTTCCACTATGAAATGTAACATCACAAAAAACACTAAAGAAGGTTGTGTCAGAGCAAATGTTGTTGGACCGCTATCTGGCCCTATTGTATGCCTCGAAATGTATTGTGTAAATCTATTTACAAATAGAATTTCTGTGAGAAGAACTAGCCAATCAGACACTGCTGGGGCAGAATACATGAGTGATATTTTCCCCCCCATGCACTCGGTCTACAAGGGTGCAGTAAATCATCGCTATTGTCTTTTTGTCCGCAGCACAATGGTGGAGTATTTGAGACTGTAATGAATTTGGAATTTTTAGGGATTGTTGCTATAGTTAGGGCTGAGGATAAAAAAATACAGCAATTAAGAGAGAGATCCTGGAGCATCCTTGACCTAAGGCTGTGACAACTTGATATTTTGGTTTTAAAACAACACCAATAACAGAGTCAAGGTAGAATCAATGTCTTTTTTCCCTTTCTTTCTTGTTTTTATTTTCAAAAATAATCTATATATGCGTACATTCTCAAAATATTGCCCATTTTAAGGGGATGAAAAAACATTTAATTTGGGAACAATATATATGTGAAAGCATTCACTTGCATTATCACAATGACGTTTTAATGACAAAATTAGGAAAAATGTGAAGCATAGTGAAAATGTCCATTATGCATTGCATTTATGAACAAAATAATGATACAATCTGATGAATTGTTTAAAAGGTTTAGATTAAATTGCAATTCACCATTCCACAAATTACAACACTTGATGAAAATCATTTTATTTGATTTCCAAAAAGATCTGTAATTCTTGAATGGTATCTCAGTGGGAGCCTCTTCCAACATCCTAAATTTCTATTGTATAGCATCATTGGCAACATCTTGATGCATATCGCAGCTGCCGCAGTGATGGAGATTCACATCTCATGTTTAGCATGCATGACTTTGCACCAAACACGTTGTTCCACAGAGAAAACAGGTTGAAATAATTTTCAGCCCCTTATGCTATGTAATAATTGTCTTGTATTCCTAGGCATATCCACTGTATTATTACACTGTTGCACTGAAATATACCTAAATCATGAATGGCGTCAGTGAGGAGCAGAGGTCCTTCCCAGAGGTATCAACTAACTGGTTTCATTGTCACAGATAAAGGTTGCAAGTGGAGTGATATAACCTTCAGTGGAAAGAGCAGCCTGAGAGGGGGCCTGCCAATAGTCTGCCCTCCTGCTGTGATAGCGTCAGCTAACATTCCCACTTAACTGGGTGGAAACTGAAAAGGAAGTTTTGCTCAAAGTGAGCTCAAATTCCACGTGCCACACAACAAATGCCAATAGTTTAGTTGTAAACTATGCTGACCCCACCACCAACCTCAACTCATTTAACTCATTGGCTGCCATAGAGGCACAAGACATTCAATCCATTTTGACAGATGGGCTGGGCTGGCAGTGAATGATTGCTGCGAGACCTCCCAGTTAAAATGAATTGGACGTCTAGCGCTGTCAATGGCAGTGAAAAATGAGCATTCACAGCAAGTCCTTCCAGTTTGAATGAATTGGATGTCTATCATTATCAGTGCCTGGCCATGGGTTCAATACAATGGAGAAGAAAATAAACGACAACAACAACAACAACAAAAAAAGCCACAACCAGAGTATATTTCTGGTTTGATAAATGTCAATTTCTCGATGTTTTGGTTCACATTTTATCAATTAATAATTGTATTTATTCATAAAAAATATATTTAAAAATTATTTATTAAAATTTATGCTTTAAAAAAAATTGATACATACAGTAAATACTAAGGTGTACGAAATTTCCGATTCTTAGATTATTCGCGATTCAGCCGTGGAAGTGTCGAGAAGATTCACAAACATCCACATTCGATTATTGAAATATGTCAAGTAAAGCGGAACTGAAACACATTCAGCGTGGTCTTTGGGACGCAATGAGGAACGGACCGAGAGAAAACATCATGCTTGTCATTAGCCGGGTAATGACAATGCTCAACTCATGGCTCTGGCTCAACTCATGCCACTAGATTAAAAAAAACAAACAAAAAAAAAACAATAATAACTGACTGCTGCCAACAGCCGCTACATACTACGTCCATATAATGCTCCGGTAGATATCAAATGTATAAAGAACTAAATGCGAAATGGAAGACTCGGCGGCGTTAGCAGCACATGTATAGAAAACTACCGTATTGGCCCGGATAGAAGACGGCCCTGAAGATAAGACGACTCCCTCTTTTTCAAGAGTCAAGTTTGAAAAAAGACTTTTTGAACACCAAATTAATTTTTATACAGAAAATAATTACAGTACAGCCGAAACAAATGATTATAACAATATATTTGAGAGAAACAGCATGTTATGTTGCGTCATTCAAATCTTAATATCTGAACATTTAAATATCAGGCATGAAAATGGGTCAGGGGTTAAAAAGGTGAGGAAGGTGTGGAATAAATATGTTCCGGCGTTCTGCCAAAATGTCCGCCGTCGGCAAAACGTCCTACACGTGGCGAATTTGACCATTTTAATTTTTCACATAAGGCTTAATATTCGAGTTAACGGGAGTTTGATTAGTTGAAGGAGTTGATTTCAACCACCATTGACTCGCGCTAGCTTAGCCACTCCGGAGCCCTGAAACTAACAAATAACTGTCAAACTGCACAGAATTTGTTCAAATAATTTCCAACGACTAATTAAACCCCGGCTAACTCAAAGATTAAGCCTAATGTAAAAAATTCTGAACTTCCCCTTTAAAATAAAGACCATTGAATATGGCCATTAAAATGTTGTCTATAAAAGTTTTAGAGCAATAAAACAAACAACAAAAATGAATAAAATGAACAGGAATCCTTCAAAGTATTTCATAATGGGTCCAAATTATTTTTCGAACAGATCATGTGACTATAGAACTTTAGAGACAGCCGTTTGCATTGCTTAGCCAAAACTACAGCTGAGGAGGCAAGATGGATATTTAGAAATTCTTTAAACCTAAGCTTTCAAAACCCTCAACAACAACTGAGCTTGAACCGAGGATTGAGCACGAGCAGTATCAAAAAGTCCTGGCTGTCGTGTTACCTGTTGTGCTGTAATTCCAAGTGGTGCTTGAATTGGATGCTTATAGCGGTCGACAGTCTTTTTGAGCCAGCGCAAAGTTCGCAGCGCACGGAGATATTTTTGTTATCTTTACTGGACAAAAATGTGAAGTAATGGCTGTGTTTCCAGTGTGCAAATGCAGCCGTTTGTAGTATATCTCCTGCCTATTTCATTGCATCCTGGCGAGGTAGCAAGGCTGTTGTTTTGGCCGCAAACTCCCAGCGCTCAAGCATCATGGTAATACACGTGGCCCTTTTTGTTCCGTCCCCGATTAAAAAATGTGACATGTGATGTCACTCCCATGACTACAGTATTCTTCATTCTACACACATTATGTAGTAATAGTAACGCACAGGCATCAAGGAAAGTAATTTTACTCAGATTACTGATTTAGAAAAATGAACGCGTTAGATTGTTCTTTACTGAAAGAAAGTAATCAGATTAGTTACGCATTACGATACCGCGTTATTGACAACACTGCTTTTATATTACCGTTAAATACACAAGCTTGACGCTACCTTAATGGGAGTTTTTTTTGAACCAATGAACCAATCTATTGTGATAAAACAACAAAATTGCAATAACTGCATTTACCATCAAAGTGAAGTGTAACTGTAACTGCAGTCTTGAAACAAATCTGAATAAGGAAAAACATTGCAATAAAATAATGCAAACTGGTTAAACTTGAGAGTAGCTGAGATCTGTCATGACTCATGACAGAACATTGCTTCAATGATATCTGGCGCCATCTAGTGTCGTGAAAGGGTATAATGTCTAGACCGCGAATATAAGATGACCCCCTCTTTTTCAGTCTTATTTCAATGCAAAAAAACACAGTCTTATCTTCGGGCCGATACGGTAGATGCAAAATGACAGACTTGCCAGCGTTAGTAAACAGCCGCCATCTTAAAGCAGTAGACTTTCCTGGAAGGCCGTTGTAGCGAACCTTGCAAGCGAATCTAATTAACTTTTATTTAAAATACTCCCAAATCGGCATAATCTTGACTTGAAGCTATCTTTAAAGCAGTTTTAAAACTTTCACAGTCGAAAGTAGACAGAAAGGAAATTATGGAATAACGGGAGCAATTTTAACAACGTTAACGGTTGATTCACAACATTAAATGAATTAAATGTAGTTTAAAGCTGCTGATACAGAATGGACACTTGATTATTTTATTTACTGTTTTGAACTGTTAACTTGATACTGAAATGGTCATTTATTTAAGCCTGAGAGGATTTCTGTACAATTTTTGTAACTAATGTACAAAAAACTAAAAGCAGCTAATAGATGGGTGTTGCATCAATAATCGATTTATAATCAAATCGGAGCCTCTGAATCGTAATCGAATCGTTAGGTGCCCAAAGATTCCCACTTCTAATAATTACTAGAAGAACACTCAGAGAGCAGACCCCCACTTGAGCAGCCAAATTCAAGCATTATTATAATTGGTAGAGCAGGTAATATATCTTTGCTCACATGCCCTAAAATGTCATCAAACTTTCTTCTCATCATATCACTTACCCGTTGAAATTGAGTTAAATAGGTTAATCAGTTATCACAAAATTCCTTTTCTGATGTCTGTGACCCATTACGCCATAGGTTAATCAAATATTTTGTTTCATATTACAAGCATATTCTGCAATTTTATTAATAATCCCTTTAGTTGTTTTGTGTTATCTTGAATTAAAAACATACGGCACTGAATACATAACGTCTGCCGGAGGTAATACCGTACATTTCGGACTAGAAGCTGCTACTTTTTTCTCTCACTTTGAATCCTGCGGCTTATTTGTTGATTTATTTGGGTTAATAGGTAACACTTTTTTTGACAGCGGCGTCATAAGCCTGTCATAAGACAGTCATATTCATAACATGGCTGTGTCATGGACATTAATGAATGGTAAATGGTGATATACTTGTATAGCGCTTTTTCACCTTTCAAGGCCCTCAAAGCCCTTTACACTACATCGCCATTACCTATTGGTGACGCAGCACCAGGAGCAACGTGGGGTTCAGTATCTTGGTCAAGGATCAAGGATACCTAGACGAGTTCATTAGGGCAGAGAATCGAAAGAACAACTTCTGGGTTGGGGGACAACTACTCACCTACGTCACCCCAACAATGCTTACGGTATGACTGATGTCATTAAGTGTCATCCGGCAAATTTAGTCACTAACTCCATTTAAGTACAGCTCGGATCTTTTACATCCATTCTAAAGTGAGAAAATTTGCCAGATTAATATGTCAAAAGCATTCATTAACGCTCATGACACTGTCATGTCATAATTATACGATTTCATGACAGTCTCATGACAGCCGCTCTCAAATAAAGTCTTACCGGTGAACATCTTTTGGTGTAAATATCCCATAATACAGTAAGCACAACTGCAGCTTATAGTCCAGTGCGGCTTTTCTATGAACAAATGCTGTTTTCGTGTCAAATTTGGTGGGTGGCGCCTTATAGTCTGAAAATTCCGGTGATTGGGGCACATTTTGGATCATGGAGGATTGTAGGCCACACTTGATCCATATTTTGATTTCACGTATGTGGATGCCAGGTGTTCATGGGGTTAGGTTTGCTTGTTTTTTAAAAAATCCAATCCAAAATATCCAACCCCCCCCCCCCCCCCCCCAAAAAAAATATATACTTGCCTTATCATTGGTTAACTCATTGGCTACTATTGACAGCAATGGAGGTCTAATTCATTTCGAAGTGGGGCTGCTAAATCCTCCCAATTCAAATAAACTGGACGCCTATCGCCGTCAATGGCACTGAAACATGATTCACTGCCAACCCTCCAAGCTCAAAATGGATTGGACGTCTATTGTCGTCAATGCGTTAAATAAGCCCACATGCAGGCTATAGCATTATGCGTGGTTAATAATGAGTATCGATTGGCAGTGTGACTTGAAGGTGGGCGAGTTGACGTTAGCAATTTCATTAGCGAACCACGAAAACCAGAACCGATCAAACAATCCAGCTCAACCAGCACAACACCGAGAAAAGGCCCAGGTTCAACAGAATGAAACGTTCTGCTTTTCCTGTCTTTGCATCGTATGGGCGAACCTAAACAATACTTGAAGAGATGTGGCGCTTTGTTGGAGCTTACTCATAAATCGAGCGGTAAAGAGATAAGGTGTGAACACGGTTCAAAACAAGCACACGAGCTAATGTTTGAAGGACAAAGCAAGTCGCCAGGCGAGCTGGTCCAACCTCTGTCTGGTACTGGGCACATCGATTAATGAACGTTAGCCAAGTTAGCTCACCAGCAGAAAACCTGACAAACCTGTCGACTAGCTAATGTTAGCTACATTAGCCAGAGACACCGTCTGGGGGATTTCATTGAAATACTACCAATATGTCTAAAACGGAATAACACGCAATTAGAATGCACATTTTTATAGCGTATGACTAAACGCTGTTTGGGGAAGATAAGAAGCGAATAGAGCTCAGTCGCAGCTTGTCGTAAACGCCGTGGCTACAATCTACTGATGGTTGAGTGACAGCTGGATCGAGAACAACAAGGAAATTAGCCCCGTCCGCTATGAAAATATTAGCTAACAACCAAAAACACCCTCTGAAATTCTGGATTTGTGTCCGAGCGCGAGCGAAACACAACAAGCTCACCTTCGCGGTGATGTATCCGGATGAAAAGGACACGCGCTGTAGGTGTGTTGCTGCTGGACTCGCTATGTTAAACAGAGTCTGGACTCAGCGAGGCTCTCGGTGTTACTTGTTGTCGGTGATATTTCATGTTAGCAGCGGAGTGGCACTGGCAGCCTTCTCCATTATTCTTCTCCAGTAGTCTGCCCTGGTTCGCTGCTGGCTGGTGTGAGGTTCGAACACACCGGATGTAGAAGAACGGCACCGCCCGCTTCCATACGCACACTTCCAGGTCACACGAAGGTGGGTTGGTTTGCAAGTCGATACAAATGAATATCTTGTACCCCTAGCACAGTAACACGGATTTATTTAATTCATTGGCTGCCATTGATGGCGCTAGACGTCCAATCCATTTGGAATGGGAGAGGCGAGCAGCGAGCCTTCGCATTTAAAATAGGGTTGTTCCGATCATGTTTTTTTGCTGCCGATCCGATTGCTTTTTTTTGCTCCCGATTCAATTCCAATCATTCCCGATAATTTTTCCCGATCATATACATTTTGGCAATGCATTAAGAAGAAAATGAATAAAACTCGGACGAATATATACATTCAACATACGTACTGTACTGTATTTGTTTATTATGACAATAAATCCTCAAGATGGCATTTACATTATTAACATTCTTTCTGTGAGAGGGATCCACGGATCGAAAGACTTGTGACTTTGTATATTGTGACTAAATATTGCCATCTAGTGTATTTGTTGAGCTTTCAGTAAATGATACTGTAGTCATGACCAAATGCATGATGGGCAAGGCAAGGCAAGGCAAGGCAAATTTATGTATATAGCACAGTTCAACACAAGGCAATTCAAAGTGCTTTACATCACATGAAGATCATACAAATCACATTTAAATCAACACAACGTAAAAACCAAGACAAAAGATCGCATTTAATCACAGAATAAAAATAAATAAATAAAAATAAAACAAAAATAAAAATAAAAAACTACTACTAATAATAATAATTGAAATCAGCAATGGAGATAAGCACAAGAGGAATAGAAAGCAGGTAGGTTGAAATATATAGACAGTTATGGATATGCAGTGCTAAACAAAAGCGTTCTTAGCCCTGATTTAAAAGAGCTAACAGTTTGAGCATACTTCAGATGTTCAGATAACTTGTTCCAGAGGTGAGGAGCATAATAACTAAATGCTGCCTCACCCTGCTTGGTTCTTGTTCTTGGAACATGCAGAAGACTGTGTTCCAGACGACTTTAGGGGTCTAGATGTCTCATAGGAATCTAAACAGTCAAGCATATATTTTGGTCCAAGGCCATTAAGTGTTTTGTAGACGAGCAGTAGTATTTTATAGTCTATCCTTTGACTCACTGGAAGCCAGTGTAGCGATTTCAAAACCGGTGTAATGTGGTCCAGCTTCCTTGTATTTGTGAGGACTCTGGCTGCAGCATTCTGTACTAGCTGCAGCTTCCTGACTGATTTTTTTATCAAGACCTGTAAATATACCGTTGCAATAGTCCAATCTGCTGAAAATGAATGCATGCATAAGTTTTTCCATGTCTTGTTGAGTCAGAAGCCCCTTAATTCTGGTTATATTTTTTAGGTGGTAATAGGCGGATTTAGTGACGGACTTTAGATGGCTATCAAATTTTAGGTCTGAGTCAATAATTACGCCAAGGATTCTGACTTGATTTGTAGCTGTAAGTGACATTGTGCTAAGTTGGCTGCTTATCTTTGACCTTTCCTTTTTTGGCCCAAAAATGATCACCTCTGTCTTCTCCACATTTAACTGGAGAAAATTCTGGCACATCCATTCATTGATTTGATGAATGCATTTACTCAGGGAGACTAAGGGACTATAATCATGTGGGGACACAGAAATGTACAGTTGTGTGTCATCTGCATAGGCGTGATAGGAGATGTCATACTGTTCCATTATCTGAGCTAACGGAAGAATATAGATGTTAAATAAGAGTGGTCCAAGAATTGACCCTTGAGGGACTCCACACGTGAATTTGGTTCGTTCTGACTGATAGTTTCCGATTGACACAAAGAAATCCCTATCATGTAAATAGGATGTGAACCACTGAAGAATAGTGTCAGTAAGCCCTACCCTGGTAAGTGGAACCATGACTGTGCGTAGTGCTACCAATTGATATATCTTCTCTGCATTGGGAAAAAAACATAACATGTTAAGGAAAAGATCATTTGCTACCTTGCTTCCCAACATTGCTTCCCATGATATCTCTAATCGTAGGGAGAGGGATTGTAAGGCTTTAGCCAAATTAAAAAAAGGCTCCAAAGGCTGCTGAAATTCACTCTACCCATTTTACACTTCCTATCATCTCTCTATATAGGTAAGACGGCGCCATTACAGATTGAGCGCGATGAGTGGGTCGTGCAGCGCATTCATTAATTGCGTTAAAAATTTTAACGTGATACATTTTTTAAAAAATTAATTACCGCCGTTATCGGGATAAATTTGATAACCCTACCTTAAGCCTAAACTAAAGACTCTGGATGAGTGTAACATATTATATTTGTAATGTTAAATACAATTAGAAAACGATTTAATTAAAAAATATATATATATTAAAAAAAAAGGCATGGCCGATGTTTTTTTCCCAATTTCGATACTTTGAAAATGACGTGATCGGACCCGATCGATCGGCATCTCTAATTTAAAAGGAATAGGACATCTAGCGCCGTCAATGGCAAGTGAAGATGAGCATTCACAGCCAGTCCTTCCAGTTTGAATGAATTGAATGTAGGCATGTGCAGGTATGATAACCTTAAGCCAAAATATCACAGGTTCACGGTATTGCAATTACAGCTCTAAAATGCGTTACTTTGAAATATCTTGCTTTACAAAAAAAAAAAAAAAAAAAAAAGAAAAATTCCCATTGAACAGGATTTTTATTTTTCAGAACATATTAGCAAATTGGAACATAAGTAAAGGGTGTCCATAAAGTTGCTTTACCATTTCAAAAATGTATTAAAAATGCAATTGATTAGATATTTTATTCAGATTTGTTCCATTGTATTCCGCGTTTATTGAAGTTTTTTTTTTTTTCCCCTCTTTTAATACACTTCTACATGGGCACCATTAGTTGCACGAAGCACAAATGACTCTTCTGCAAATGTTTACCTTGACCTTTTAACTGAATACTGTATGTGGCACCACAACTGAATGACCTTCAACCAACCATCATTTTTCAGCAAGATGGTGCACCACCACATTGGGGGCTGCATGTTCGTGGGTTCCTCAATCAAACATTTCCAGACTGATGGATTGGAAGGGATGGGCCAATTTTTTGGCCGCCACCTTCACCAGATATCACTACCTTGGACTTCTTTCTATGGGGCTATGTTAAAGATATCGTGCATCGAACAAAGATAAGCGACATTACCGACCTTAAGCGAAGGATTACTGATGCCATTGCCACAAATGATGAGGCTATGCTACAGCGAACATGGCAAGAAATGGAGTACCGTCTTGATGTGCTTCGTGCAACTAATGGTACTCATGTAGAAGTTATTGAAAGAGGTAAAAAAAATAAAAAAACTTCAATAAACACGGAATACAATAGAACAAATCTGAATAAAATATCTAATCAATTGCATTTTTAATACATTTTTGAAATGGTAGAGAGACTTTATGGACACCCTGTATAATGTTAAGTAATGTTAACAAATTTTAATATATGACGGAAAACACTTAGGTGACTAAGTTCCGCTCTGAGACCTCCAATTTGTCCAAATTTCAAATTTGTCCGATATGCACGTGTGATAAATCATTGGAAACCTTAAAATGTCAATTTTCTGGGGGAAGAAAAATTTTGAACAGGAGGGCATTTAAAAAAATAAAAATTAAACAGCAAAACCCCAACTGGAGGTGAGAGCACGCGAGAGCAGAATTAAACACACTGTGATTTTAACGAGATACTATCGCGTACTTACCTCATTTTGATTCAAAAACTCCATATGGCATGTACCATCGAGTCGCATGACA
The DNA here is from genome assembly GCF_030265065.1 of Corythoichthys intestinalis. Taxonomy (NCBI): domain Eukaryota; kingdom Metazoa; phylum Chordata; class Actinopteri; order Syngnathiformes; family Syngnathidae; genus Corythoichthys; species Corythoichthys intestinalis. The sequence continues at coordinate 59,707,151 of NC_080395.1, forward strand.
CATATGTGAATGGCCACAGTTGGATTTTGGGGGGATTTTATGGGTGAAACATGGTAATATAACAAGTGTCGCGATGCAGAAATCGCAGACATCAAGGAGTAATCGAGATTTTCATTTACCCTTTGAAACATTTTTTTTTCAATCTTTCTTTGTTTGGATTGATTATTTATCATCTTAAATATTGGGGAAATGCAACAGTAACGAAAAAAATACAATTAAGCGATAGTTATGAGGTAGACTTTTTTACAGACGCCAATTTTTTCCATTGTGACGTGATTTGTTTAAAAGTTTAAAATATGCGAGTGAATAATTTTTTGAAGTCTTTTTTTTTTTTTTTTTTTTTTTAAAGAAATATTTGACATCAATTAATGATTCTAAGCTAAAAATGACAGACATTTTGAATAATAAATATCATTACTTACCTTCTTTTTATGGCCGGGTTTAAACAAAAGCGGTTGCGCGACGTCTGAAAAACGGGGGTTTCGAGGGTAAAACGAACAAATTAAAACTAGTTTGGGGGCTGAATGCGCCATGAATCTGCCATGGCAGCATATGGACATATTGTTCTATCAAACACAACAGTTCGTTTGGCTTAAAATTCAGCAGTTTATTTTAAAGCAGGGTGCAAGAGCAGAAACTGCTTTTTCAGTCTTGTCTGTGTTTTCCACCATATACAGTGGGGCAAATAAGTATTTAGTCAACCACTAATTGTGCGTGTTGCCCAACGACAGCCCCAAAACATCAATGCTCTAGAGGAGATCTGCATGGAGGAATGGGCCAAAATACCAGCAACAGTGTGTGAAAAGCTTGTTAGGAGTTAAAGAAAACGTTTGGCCTCCGTTATTGCCAACAAAGGGTACATAACAAAGTATTGAGATAAACTTTTGGTATTGACCAAATACTTATTTTCCACCATGATTTGCAAATAAATTCTTTAAAAATCAAACAATGTGATTTTCTGTTTTTTCCCCACATTCTGTCTCTCATGGTTGAGGTTTAACCATGTTGACAATTACAGGCCTCTCTAATATTTTCAAGTGGGAGAACTTGCACAATTAGTGGTTGACTAAATACTTATTTGCCCCACTGTTTATATGGCGGAAAATCAGGACTTGAAGTTCCGCTCTGAGAGCCCCAATTTGGCCAAATTTCAAAATTGTCAGTTATATGCATGTGTGATAAATCATTGGAAAGCTTAAAATCTCAATTTTCTGTTGGAAGAAAATTTTTGAACAGGAGGGCATTTTAAAAAATAAATAAATAAACAGCGAAACCTAAATGGAGAACATGAAAGCAGAATTAAAGACGCCATGATTTTAACGAGATATTATCGCGTACTTACCATGTTTCGATCCAAAAACTCCATGTAGCATGTATCACCGAGCGTCAAAACACAGCTGTAATTGGTCACAGCCGGATTTTTGGGGGGATTTCATTGGTAAAACATGGTAATATAACAAGGGTCACGATGCAGAAATGGCAGACGTCGAGGAGTGGTCGAGATTTTCGTTTTCATATATTTACCCTTCTAAAGTTTTTTTTTTTTTTTTCCCCCAATTTTTCTTTGTTTGGATTGATTATTTATCATCCAACACATCTGGGAAAATGCGACAGCAACAACAAAAAAATACAGTTAAGCGACAGTTATATGGTAGCTATCTGTGACTTTTGTTTGATATTGTTCTATCAAACACAACAGTTCTTTTGCCTAAAAATACAGCAGTTTATTTTAAAGAAGGGTGCAAGAGCAGAAACTGCTTTTTCAGTCTTTTCTGTGTTTTCTGCCATATATACTGTATATATATATGTATATATGTATAGTCTAAATAAAATTAAAATAAATGCACTCCTTTATGTGAGCCTACACAGCCACAGCTCAACATAATTACCATCAGAACAAAAATACCTGGGTTTGAAATAAAAAAATCCATTGAACAGGATTTTTATTTTTCAAAACCTATTAGCAAATTGGAATATAAGTATAGCCTAATGTTACGTTAAAATTATTTTTAAAAATAACAAAAAATACTCAAATATTATAAATAAAAATTAAAATAAATGCAGTCCTTTAGGTGAGCCAGCCAAAGCTCAACATAATAACATCAGAACAAAAAGATTTGATTTTCCATAAAAAGCATGTGTGTATGACTCGTATCATGTTTACATTATACACACACTCTTTCTCAAAACAGACAGTTGCCAAAGAGAAAAAACACATGTTCTACCACCGCTAGACACGGTAAACATGCTGGAGTTTCCCATGACAGTGTTAACTAACCTTTAATTTTTCTTATAAATGCAAAATTATATTAGAGGTAGAGATCGATCGGGATGCCGATCGATCGGGTCCGATCACGTCATTTTCAAAGTATCTGAATCGGCAAAAAAATATCAGACGTGCCCTTTTTTAATATTTATATATTTTTTAATTAAATCGTTTTCTAATTGTATTTAACGTTACAGACATAATATGTTACACTCATCCAGAGTCTTTAGTTTAGGCTTAAGGTAGGATTATCAAATTTATCCCGTTAATGGCGGTAATTAATAAAAAAAAAAAAAAAAAATTATCACGTTAAAATATTTAACGCAATTAACGCATGTGCTGCACGACCCACTCACGCATTGTCGCATTCAATCTGTAATGGCGCCGTTTTACCTATATATATATATATATATATATATATATATATATAGAGAGAGAGAGAGAGAGAGAGAGAGAGAGAGAGAGAGAGAGAGAGAGAGAGAGAGAGAGAGAGAGAGAGAGAGAGAGAGAGAGAGAGAGAGAGAGAGAGAGAGAGCTAAAAGGCAGCGTAAAATGAGTAGAGTGAATTTTGGCAGCCTTTAGAGCCTTTTTTTAATTGGCTAAAGCCTTACAATCCCTCTCCCTACGCAATGTGGGGGAGAAAAGTAGTAATTGATCTATTTCTTAACACCCTGTGTTATTTCCCAACGCAGAGAAGATATATCAATTGGTACCACTACGCACAGTCATGGTTGCACTTCCCATTATGCATTTGGGCAGACCAGTTGAATGGCTACAGTATCATTTACTGAAAGCTCAACAAATACATTAGATGGCAATATTTAGTCACAATATAAAAAGTCACATTTATCCTTTAAGAATTTCAAGTCTTTCTATCTGTGGATCCCTCTTACAGAAAGAATGTTAATAATGTAAATGCCATCTTGAGGATTTGTTGTCATGATAAACAAATACAGTACTTATGTACTGTATGTTGAATGTATATATTCGTCCGAGTTTTATTCATTTTTTCCTAATGCATTGCCAAAATGTATATGATCGGGAAAAATTATCGGGAGCAAAAAAAAAAGCAATCGGATCGGGAAATATCGGGATCAGCAGATACTCAAACTAAAATGATCGGGATCGGATCGGGAGCAAAAAACATGATCGGAACAACCCGAATTGGAGGTATTGCCTCCTCGGCAGCCACCCTCTGCAAACATGTTTTACATGTCGATTGGCCCTGTTCCTCTAAGCCGTGGCCTTCTTTAACTTTTCTGTAGCCAAAGTATTCCCATACCCCCGATTTCGTTTTCTCGATGGGGTAAAAAGTTCAGGAGTTTCACCTCCTCCAGCCATCGTGTTGCACAACTGACTCGCTGACCGTAAGCAACAACCGGTGGGGGAAGGTTGAGCCTTGCAGCTGCAAGCGAGGGATTTCTCCATGCATATTTGGGACGTAAAAAATAATACCTAACACCTTAGGGAAGGTATGATGGAAAATGTTTGCAGTTTTGAAACCCTGATGTTTTCACACCACGGTATACCTTGAAACTGGTAATCGGCACATGTCTAATTGAATGTCTATAGTTGTCAATAGCAGGCAAAGGCAATTAATCTTAAATATTGTCGGTAACACTTTATAATAACTATCCGTTTTACTAGTTAATAGATCATTAGTAAACTGTTGATAAATGATTTATTGTTGATTTGTGAAGTATTTGTTAACAGTTTGTTAAGCATTTACAGGGTGTTCCAATATGGTTGACCCCATTCTAAATGCCCATGCTAGTTCATGGATCTTAATAAAACTATATACACTTTATGTTGAAGGTCATAAGTTTTATTGGTTAAATATACAAAGAAAAGTAAAACATTTGTTGGTTCTATGGCAGATTTTCATAAATGTGCAACATGAGCGCTGCCTGCAAAATGCCTTATTAAAAATGCCTTTTCTTTTGAAGTGAACGGCATTTATTAACCTGAAAAGATAGAAATGCCAAACGTTACACACAAAAACTTGAAACGTTTCTACACAAACTGTGTTTCAGGTTAAGAAAACCCTGTAAATGCTTAACAAACTGTTAACAAATACTTCACAAATCAACAATAAATCATTTATCAACAGTTTACTAATGATCTATTAACTAGTAAAATGGATAGTTATTATAAAGTGTTACCATATTGTCTTACTTACTAAAAATATTCCCCCCCCCCCTTTTTTTTCTAAAATTAAAAATAGGTACACCGGTAATATATTTCAATTTAACAGAAATCGTTTGTTTTTCAAATAAACAAACAAAAAAAATGCAATTACACTGGCCAATAATGTTTTTTTCAGTTTTTATTTTGTGTGTGTTTTTTTTTTAGCTGAGTATATAATTTTTGATCACTGATTTCAAAACTGCCGTCATTTTCATCCTGTATGCTTTAGTTTCCATGCAATCGGCATTTTTATTATTCTTACGTTAGCGGTATTTTATACAGATTCTTCACATATTTTCACCCAATATCAGTTTAACTTTTCAGTCCTTTGCATAGTTATATACATTTTTCTGAATAATTTTCAACAGTTGACTGATTTTCACACATGTGAGCCCTTTGACAACAGTGGAGTACAGAACATGAATGTCACATTGCTCCTCTTGTTGAGCTCCTGGGTCTGCTGTTGTCTAAAATGTTGCTACATATTGTTACCATTGGGCAATTTTTAAGTGCCAGCTAAACCCACTGTTGAATATCTTCTTTCATTGCTTTGCAAAGATTTTACATTGCACATAAAAATATAAATCCTGATTTGTAAAAAACAATAATAAAACAAGTTTACTGATAATAATAATAATAAAAAAAAAAACAATGTTAAATTTTCATTCAGCACCCCAAAATTACATAAGAACAAATGTAGCAATTTTTTTGTTGAAGTTTTATTCACTTTTAAAAAATATATTTTTACATTTATTTTTATATTACAGTATTTTTTTTTTTAGAAACAATATATACTGTATATATATATTTTTTAAATTTTTTAAAATTATTATTTAAAACTGTCAATTGTAAGAGTGTTATTTGGCGCCAAAATCAGAGTATATTTCTGTTATTCCTCATCTAAATTTAGTTTTATTTACACTGTATTAATGATTATTTTATCTATTTATAAAATATTATACTAAAAATAATGACTAACAGTAGTAAAACAATTCCACATACAGTATTTGGACATTACATATTGGATCATGTAGGCAGTACTTACTATTGTGTTCTACATGACCCAAAATGTGATGTCCACATTTGTGGATGCAAGATCTTTAATGAGGCTAGTTTTTCTTTTTAAATCAGCAAAAATAGTCCCTTGCCATATAAGAGGTTAATAAATGACAAGTCAGTATTACTATCAAAGTGAGTGGAAGATGATATGGTATGACCTGACAGATAGGAAGTTTATCATTTCCCCCCAACCAAGTACAAAACTATTGCACTTAGCGCCTACTTTTCTAGGTTACGTGGTTAATGGAAACACTGAAAAGGAACAGGGTCAACTCATGGAAACCTGAATTCAAAGAAAACATAGGATCAGCCATAGGTTTTACCCAGGTTTATTTGTAAAATCTCCAAGGGTCCCCTGAAATAGTGCTGTATACACAGACACTATTTGCCAAAGGTGTTCACACCAGGGCATTCAAAGCCTCATTTCCTGGCCTGTTTTCAGCTATATCAGCTAGCAGGGACGTTTCTAGATTTCCTTATGCAAGAAAGAACAACCAAGTGGGGCTCAGAGGTCCTCTGCTTATTTAGATGTTTGGGGATATTTCACTGAGAGGAGTTTGGCACAATCGCAATATTTTCCCATTCATCTTTACCCCTCAACCCAGGATGAAGGTGTTAAAAAAAATAATACTAAAATTGTGGGACTCAAGACCACAGATTATTCCCCATGCGGGTTCTGACATAGACAAACACAATTATTTACAATTCCATGATGCTGTTCTGTACAGCTGAATGTAGTTTCTAAAGGTTAATCAGGAGCTGGATGATGTGGCTGTGGAAGGGAAGTCTGGGCTTGTCTGATTAAGTTGCTGTTTCTGTTACCTGATCCCAAGGATAAGCAGACAAAAGTAGATGCATATATTGTTGCTAAACTAGTTGCTAAACTAGTTTTTTAAAAATTTTTTTTACATGCCTACTGTTATATTGTCCATTTTTTTCTCTATTAAATGCAGACTAACCATTGGCAAGAAAAATGTTAACCAACAATTTATACATTTTCAATGGGGCTCAGTTTACCTTGAGAGGTGTGGTGCAACTTTAATTGGTTGGCAGCCAATCAGAGAGTATATATAAAATACAAAAGATTGGACCCTATCCAGGTTTTCTTTGAATGAGAGCTGTGGTGAACCTTGAACTGGTTAGTAGCTAATTGTAATTGCAAAATTACAAAATAGACATCACAAATCATTCCCATCTAAGGACAATATGGTCTTAATAACATGACTTGTACGTTTTGGGAAAGTGCATGGAATTCTCAAAGTAATCCCTTTCAAGGACAGGGAGAACATACAAATCCCTCAGAAAGGCCAGAGTAGATTCAAGCCCAGAACCTCAGAAATGTAGGAGGGCAATCTTAAAAATGGACTCTTACAGTAAGCAAGGGTGTGGGTTTGGTCTCAACATTGGTAGGGACGATATGACAGCATAACTTGCATATACTTTTTGCTGGGGACGGGACATTAATAAGACCAAACAGATTGGGTGAATGAGGGTCAGGGCTACATTTCTCAATATGAACCTAATTAACTGATAGGCTAAATGATCAATGCAAAATAAATAGGTTTTGACTTATACTTTCATGTGTATTGGTTGAGGTGATATACCGTTCGATTCAAACCTTCGTTTTGAAAACTACTAAAGAACCATTTTGAAAACTTCCAGAATAAATGTCTGGATTTTCTTAGCAAATTTAAATTGCAACATTTGAACATAACTTCCATTACATCTATATTAACTTACACAATAAATACAAACTTAATAATCTCTTAACGATCCGGGCATGCAAAAATACTACTCAACATTGTCTAAACTGAAAAAACGTCTGTCAGGGAATAACAAAAATAAATGAAAATGTAGCCCTCCTTCTGGTAAAACACTACTGATTTTGTTCACAAGCACAGCCAAACAACAAACAATGAACGCTCCTTTGGGTTGCTTTCAGACCACTAAAATACGATCGAAAATTGACTGACAAAAACGGATTTGGGCCCCCCTTTCTCTAAGCAGCTTCTTCCTCACATTTTTCTGGTTCAAGTTCAGTTTTATTTAGCGTTAGCAGTCGAAAACATATAAAGGAGGACACCTCTTTAAGCAGCTTCCTACTCGAGTTACAGCAACTCTGATGCAGGTCGGACTTTCACTATCAAAATTAGTGGTGTGTTCCCCACCTCCACAACATTGACTTTTTACATTACTTACAGTTGCTGCTGCTGGCCGAAAAAACAAAACAAAAAAAAACTAGTATCCCTCCTCTTCGTAGGGGGCGGAAGAGGCGCCATGACGTTATTCAGTCGGGACCAGCACATTCAGCAAGTGAAAAGGGGGAAATGTCTGAACAAAAGGAAAATAGTTCACTTAATAATGGTAGGGTCAATTCTATCCTTACAACATACAGTACGTGTACTGTAGACAATCTAAATGACCTATTTAACTGAACTCTTTATATAATGCAAATAAGGTTACTTAAAAGTCAATCACAATTTGAGCATCCTGAAAAGTTGGTAGTGTTATGTCCCTACCGTCCCTATGCAAATCTACGCAATTGATAGTAAGACAATTACTGTCCTAAGAATACATTAAGAATGCAAAAACACCTTACAAAGCATAACCAAAACATTTATTTTTTTCCCAAACCAACATTATGTAGAGAATTTCAAGGTAAACCTGTGCGAAAATGCAAAGTGGTTACAAAAGTTAGTTCATTTTTATGGAAATATGACAGAATATTTGAACCCACAAAAATGGCAGAAAGAAAACTTAATGCCTTGATACCATGTTTTGACCAAAGTAGGTTTTATGACAAAACTCAGTATTGGAATGATTCAATGTTAAAAGGAATGTTGCAACACAAATTAAATGTAATTCTAACACTTGGGTCTAAAGGACATGAACTGACAAAAATGAGAGTGTGATTGATTGTATTTTTTTTTTTACTATAGAGTTCATCATCATTCCCACTGTGACTGATAACTTCATCAATAAACCTACCAGTTTTCTACATGTAACTATTATAACTCTGGCAAGCCTATCACCCTGTTATTATAGCAATTAGATGTTTTCAAATGTAGTGTGTGATACGTAGTAACAATGCTCTAGGATTTTTAGTCAAGATGCCCTGTGAATAATAGTGGCATAGTATTTAAAAAAATGTCTTTTTTACTTGTGCAATACATTTAATTGCATCAAAACAATCTGCCGTCCACCCATCAGTAGGATGGAACGTCTGTCCTATATCTGACCATACATGTAAACCATGTGTTACTTTAGGTTGGTACCTCAGTGTAAACTTTTACATGGTTTCAAACTGTGACAAATACATTGTATAGGTACCCACCCACACTTCCTTAACACAAATACTATAGCCCAGCTAATCTTTCCTTAATCTCATTCACTGCATTTTGAAGTAGGGAATATAAACAAGGATTTACACAGCGCATCCGTATCAAATAACTGTACAAGATTTGAGAATACAGAAGACAAGCGTAAATTGGATTGAAGTCTTTTTTTGTGTTTCAAAATGGTCCTCTCTGTTCGTGGTCGAGGTCAAGTGTTCACAAAAGGCAGATGGGTTGTAAAAAGTCTCCCTCCTCATTCATTAAGCTATTGCCTTGGCTTCAGGAAGGAAAGCCTCCCAAAACTTGATAAGCTGTAGTAGAGATAGGATGAGAAGAATGACAAGTTGATCAACAATGGATAATCTTTTAAAAAGAAACGAAACGCCTGCTTAATGCAGCCTTTTAATGTTAATGTATGAATAACGGCAGTTACCCTTTGCTGAGACTGGAGCATTGCCTCCAAATACTTAACGATCTGGGTCTTCAAGTCCTTGGCTTTTTCTTTCTAAAATACAAATGATACGAATTTAAAAAATGTTTCCTCCATGCTATGTACAAGGAAAAAAAAATACACTAATGAAGCAATAACGCTTACTTCAAACCGAAGGACTTCCTTGCGTACAGTCATGCCGATCCTGTCGAACTCTCGCTCGTACTGAGTAACTTTAGCCTCCCACTGAAAACACACACCAACAACATACTGTGAATTCAAAGAATGTGTTAAGGATGTGATCAAGCAAGTCATGGACCCTAAAAATGACATGCTATTCACTTTAGAAGATGAGGAACACACATTTTTGTTAGCTTGTAGTTTACCGGGATGCAAAAGGTATACACTAGGCATGTGCCGTTTTGAGATTCCAACGGTATAATAACCTTAAGCCAAAATATCAAGGCTTCATGGTATCATGGTATTGCAATTACATCTCTAAAATGTGTTACTTTGAGATATCTGGGTTTGAAAAAAGGAAAAAAAAAAAAAAAACAACCTCCATTGAACAGGATTATTATTATTTTTCAAAACATAATTTGCAAATTGGAACATAAGTATAGTGTTAAATTGAAATAAATTAAAAAATATATATATATTTTAAATAAAATTAAAGCCGAAGTATTCCCATACCAGCAATTTCGTTTTCTTCAATGGGGGGAAAAGTTCAGGAGTTTCACCTCCTCCACCCATTGTGTAGCTCAGCTGACTCACTGACACTGAGCAACAACCGGTAGGGGAGGGTTGAGCTTTACAAGTGAGGGATTTCTCTACATTTTTGGGACATAAAAATCAGCTAATACCTTAGGCACGGTACGACGGAAAATTGTTCCCATTTTGAAACCTTGACGCTTTCATACCATGATATACATTGAAACCGATAATCGGCACATGTCTAGTTAGCACATGACATGATTTGTGTCTATTACCTCCGTGATTTCCTCCTTGGCTTGCTGCAGTTTGTCGGGCTTGTTAGCCCACAGCAGTTTGGCCTCCACTTCCCTCTTCTTCTGGAGTGCGCTTTGCGCCTCCTGCCACCGCTGCCACGCCCGCATGCGCTGGTCAAAACAGCCCTGTGGACAGCCAGCATTTGGTTGACAAAAAGCAACAGGACACCTAAAAGCTAGTGTAATGTTTCCATGAAGCTAAGAAACCGGTTCGAAAATGTCAAAGAAGTCCTTGTTAGCAATTCAGCAAAACTGGTGGAATACAAAAATGAAATTCATTTTCACGATTCCTTATTCAGTTAGTTGATGAGAACATTGCCCGTTTGATTTAAGCTTTCTGTGACTTAAGCACCTGATACATTGAACAGGTGTCTTACCCGCACAGCACCCAGCAAACGGACGTAGTCTGCCAGCACCTCGGCAAATATGAAGAAGTCACTAGAAGCCTGCTCCTGGTGCAGCTGCTCCATCTTGTCTTCTACTTCTGCCAGCTGGGACAGGGCCCGGGACAAAGCTGTGTTGTCTTCAGAGTTCCCCAGCATGGCCATACTTTTGGCAAATACTGCAGTGTTTCCACATAGCTCTAACGTTGGTGGGTGAGAACAACATGTCATTCACATAAGACTTATGTGAAACATCTGGGCAAACTTTGGGGGGGGATTGGGGGTAAACTCTGTTGACCCTTCCTATGAATTCCCGACAAGAAATGCAGATGTGGCTCACCCTTCCTGTGATTGACCAATGAGTCCACCACAGCATGGAGCTTCCTTAACTGCTGTTCCTCGTTCTCTACCTCCTGCAATTTATCCTCAAACCACTGAAAAGAAGGAAGACAAGCCAAGTCTTAAACCTAACAACTAACTTAGATTAATCACTACAATATTTCAACAAAAACATCAGGTTCAGAAATTGTATTGTCGATGCAGACCAATTTCAACAACATCATTGCTGAATGAACCCAACATGCATGTTTTTGGCTTGTGGGAAAAACTGAATTACCCATGCAAACGGAAGACGCTCAAAATCAACAAATGAGGCCAAACCACAAATCCACTGTGTTTCCTGCCGTTTATGTTATTCAATGTATCAACGAGACAATCTATGATATGAATAATACAAAATACAGTGGGGTAAATAAGTATTTAGTCAACCACTAATTGTGCAAATTCTCCCACTTGAAAATATTAGAGAGGCCTATAATTGTCAACATGGGTAAACCTCAACCATGAAAGACAGAATGTGAAAATAAAAAACAGAAAATCACATTGTTTGATTTTTAAAGAATTTATTTGCAAATCATGGTGGAAAATAAGTATTTGGTCAATACCAAAAGTTCATCTCAATACTTTGTTATATAAACTTTGTTGGCAATAACGGAGCCCAAATGTTTTCTGTAACTCTTCACAAGCTTTTCACACACTGTTGCTGGTATTTTGGCCCATTCCTCCATGCAGATCTCTTCTATTGCAGTGATGTTTCGGGGCTGTCGTTGGGCAACACGGATTTTCAACTCCCTCCACAGATTTTCTATGGGGTTGAGATCTGGAGACTAGCTAGGCCACTCCAGGACCTTGAAATGCTTCTTACGAAGCCACTCCTTTGCTGTGTGTTTGGGATCATCGTCATGCTGAAAGACCCAGCCACGTCTCATCTTCAAAGCCCTTGCTGATGGAAGGAGATTTTCACTCAAAATCTCTCGATACATGGCCCCATTCATTCTTTCCTTTACACAGATCAATCGTCCTGGTCCCTATTAGGGGTGCAACGGTTCAGTTAGCCCACGGTTCGGTTTGAACCTCAGTTTTGGGATCACTGTTTCGGTTCGGGTTCGGTTTGCGTTTTTTCTTCTTCTTTTAATTAAAAAAAACTGCCTTTATTTTGCTTTGTAAAGTGAAATAAACACTTAAAATGTAAACATTTTCGACTGTTAAAATGCCTCTTAGCTCTTTGGCTAGTGTAGTGACTAACTACTGAAATACACAGATTTTTTTTTTCCAACATTCTGTCTCTCATGGTTGAAGTTTACCCATGTTGACAATTACAGGCCTCACTAATATTTTCAAGTGGGAGAACTTGCACAATTAGTGATTGACTAAATACCTATTTGCCCCACTGTAATTGCTTTTCTCATCCTCTTGGCAAGCCATAACCACAATGTGGTACAATGATTTTTATTTGTGAATTACTAAAATAAAATGATTAACATTAGTTCATTCGTCTTACTTTCGTGCACGCAGTTTGGGTTCAGTTCCCCCTCAGTAACAGTTGATGACCGTCTCTATCTGCCCCAAAATGGCCGGGCAGAAGAGTCAAAGCTGTACTTTCACTATTGCCGGAAGCCTGCTGTGATGGGCTCCAGATGTTTTAAATATAGAGTGGTATGAAAAACTACCACTATCTGAACCTGTTGGGAGTCCTCACATTTCAGCACAAAATCATCAAATGTGATCTGATCTTTGTCAAAATCATACAGATGTAAAAACAGTATCTGCTGTAACTAAAACTACCCAAACATTTATAGGTTTTCATATTTTAATGAGGATAGCATGCAAACAATGACAGAATGGGGAAAAATAAGTAGCTGAACCCTCTGCCTAAGGACACTTGAAGAGCAATTGAAACCGATTTTTACCAAACAATTTAGGTCAGGTGTGTGCCCAACCACTGATGAGTGGTTAAAAGCTGCCCTGCCCACTATAAAACACACATCAGAAAAGAATTGTCTTGATGAGAAGCACTGTCTGATCATGGCTCGGTCAAAAGAGCTGTCTGAAGACCTGCGATCAAGGATTGGTGATTTGTATAAAGCTGGGAAAGGATACAAAACCATCTCTAAAAGTTTGGATGTTCATCAATCGACAGTCAGAGAAGCTGTCTACGAATGGTGACAGTTTGGCAATGTTGCTTCTCTCCCAGTGAGGGGCCGTCCACCAAAGATGACGCCAAGAGTTCAGCGCAGAATACTCAGAGAGGTAAAAAATAACCCTATAGTGTCTGCTAAAGACTTACAGAAATCACAGGCACAGCCTAATATTTCTGTGCATACATCAAGTATATCTAAAACTATGGCCAAGAATGGTGTTCATGTGAGGACTCCACGGATGAAGCCACTGCTGTCTAAAAAAAAACTTTGTTGCTTGTTTAATGTTCGCAAAAAGGCACTTGGACACGCCACAGAAGTTTTGGTAAAATATTTTGTGGACTGATGAAACCAAAGTTGAATTGTTTGGGAGCAACGCACAACGTGTGGAGGAAAAATGGATAACCTCACCAACATCAACACCTCATCCCCACCGTGAAGCATAGTGGAGGGAGCATCATGATTTGGGGCTGTTTTGCTACCCCAGGGCCTGGACAACTTGCAATCATTAATGGAAGAATGAATTCATAAGTTTATAAGGATGTTTTGCAGGAAAACCTGAGGCCGTCTGTCACACACTAAAAAGAGGATGGATGCTTCAACAAGACAATGATCTAAAACACAGAAGTAAAATCAGAATGGTTTCAGAAGAACAAAATATACGTTCTGGAGAAGCCAAGTCAAAGTCCAGACTTGAACCCTATTGAGATGCGGTGGCATGACCTAAAGACAGCAATTAATGCCAGACATCCCAGGAATCCGACTAAACTACAGCAGTTTTGTAGAGAAGAATGGGTCAAGATTAGTCCTGATCGATGTGCCAGACTGATCTGCAGCTACAGGAAGCGTCTGGTTGAAGTTATTGCTGCCAAATGCGGGGGCAAGAAAACATTAAATGTGATGGGTCACTAACTTATTCTTCTTCTGTCATTGTTTGTATACTATCCTCATTAAAATATGAAAACCTATAAATGTTTGGATGGTATTAGTTAAAGCAGACAATCTTTTTTTCATCTGCGTGATTTTGACAAAGATCAGGTTACATTTGATGGTGACTTTATGGAGAAATATGAGAAATTCCAAAAGGTACTTTTACTTTTTCATACCACTGTGTCTGGGGGTTATATTGCACTCCTTGGAGACTCGGCTTTAAGAAAATACTCTGTCTTTGGGTAATGCATTTGTTTAGGACTCTTAACTCATTGGCTGCCACTGACGGCAATAGATGCCTAACCCCTTTGAACTGTGAGGGCTGGCAGTGACCCCCACTTCAAATGGTTTGGATGTCTATTGGTGACAAACTATTTAAATTCACAGCAGAAGGATGAAAAGAGCCACATGACTTACAGTGTCAGACTCATTCATCTTGATGGTCATCTTGTTGACAGCTTCAGATGCCTTATTGATCATTTTAAGAAAGCCGGCTCCACTCAGAGCCTGTGTGTTTGATGCTCTGGGTAACTGGAAAGACAAGCACACAGATTCACCACCTTGATTCAAATCTCATCGTTCCAAAAGAAAAGAAGAAAACAACTGTCAGAGAATGCTCACATCTTCTCTCTCTAGAAATTCTCGCACATCAGGATCTTGTATCAGCAAAGGGTGAGACACAACTCTCTGCAGATATCTAAGGGGAAAAAAACAGTATACAATAGTGTGAAACAACTACCATGGTGGTGAGAGCACACAACAGTGAAGACTGATTGCTATATTTACAGTCGAATCGTTTTAATAAAAGCACTGTATAAAACATGTGGCCTCTTCTTGCCTCTCAAGAGCAGCTCGTCGTCTTTCCACAAATTCCACTGACGATGGATCATCCATCCCCACTTTCACTTTCGTCATCCCTGTCAATGGAAATCTCTATTAATAGGTGGGACCTAGCAAACCGGTCATACAACCCATGTTTTGTTTACATACTCTACAGTGGGCTGATCCTATACCTGTACAGTACTTATGAGGTAAACTAAATGCAACTTCACAGTTTGAAGTCACCTTCATAAGTTTTAGAACTTTACAGATTGTCATTCATAGAAATGTAAACTTAGTGTTTCTGCTACTTTGTTCATTATCCCACGTGTTTATGGCAAGGCAGTTTTTTTTTTTTTTTTAACAGTACAACTCGACGCAAGGTAATTCAAAGTGCTTTACACTGCTGGCGAAAAGTATTGGCACACCTGCAATTCTGCTGCAACAAGACAAGCGGAGGTTCCCTGATCTTTTGAGGTTGTTTTGCTACCTCTGCACTGGACTGCTTGCATCATGCCACAGAGCTAAAACTGTTAAAGCATTACTTGGAGAAAGACTCATCCAGTCAATGCCATGGCCTGCAAATAGCCCAGATCTCAACCCTATTGATAACATGTGGTGGAAATTGAAAAAAAATGGTCCACAGCAAGGCTTCGACCTGCAAGGATGATCTGGCAACTGCAATCAAAGAGAGTTGGCTCCAAATTGATGAAGAATACAGTTTGTCACTCATTAAGTCCATGCCTCAGACTGCAAGCTGTCATAAAAGCCAGAGGTGGTGCTACTAAATACAGTGGGGCAAATAAGTATTCAGTCAACCACCAATTGTGCAAGTTCTCCTACTTCAGGGGTGTCCAAACTTTTTGCAAACGGGGCCAGATTTGGTGTGGAAAAAATGTGGGGGGCGACCTTGGCTGACGTCCTTTACGTAGAACAATATATTTAAGGAAATTTTAGCAAGCCATTTTTGTGTCACATTTGCTGTATTATTTTTTTAAATTAATGATTTCAACAATCTCGCAACTAGCCTTTGTAGCGTTCTCGTTTACTCTGGGGCTCATGTGAAAAACTGCTGCTGTGAAATTAAACTAGCTTCAAGTTGCTTCAATTTCTTGCTGCGTATCATTCCTGTAATCTTGTCATACATGTCAGCGTTTCTTGTTTGGTAATATCGCCTCACGTTGAACTCTTTAAAAACAGCGACTGTCTCTTTGCAAATGAGGCAGACACAGTTGTTGCCTATTTTAGTGAAGAAATAGTCCAATTTCCACCTATCCTTGAAGCGTCGGTCGTCGCACTCAACTTTCTTTTTTTTGTTGATAGTTGCCATTTTAGAAAACTGGAAGTAAGGGGTCACATGGGGTAATGTTGCTTAGAGTGCTGCTGCCTTTTAGTTGGTAAATGAGGAGCAGCATTTAGTGTGTAAGCAACTTCATATGCTGGTAGCAGTACAGCTAACCAATTTATTAAGTCTGTGTGCGGGCCAGACGTTACTGATTTTGTGACAGAGGCTGGGGGCCGGATGAAATTTGACCACGGGCCGCACTTGGCCCCCGGGCCGGACTTTGGAAATGTCTGTCCTTCTTGAAAAGATTAGAGAGGCCTGTAATTGTCAACATGGGTAAACCTCAACCATGAGAGACAGAATGTGGAGGGAAAAAAAAGAAAATCACATTTTTTGCTTTTTAAAGAATTTATTTGCAAATCATGGTGGAAAATAAGTATTTGGTCAATACCAAAAGTTCATCTCAATACTTTGTTATGTACCCTTTGTTGGCAATAATGGAGGCCAAACATTTTCTGTAACTCTTCACTCTTCGGTTGGTGTAAAGAAATCAACTGTGAGAGCAATTATTAGAAAATGGAAGTTATACAAGACCACTGATAATCTTCCTTGATCTGGGGCTTCATGCAAGATCTCACCCCATGGCGTCAAAATGATAACAAGAACGGTGAGCAAAAGTCCCAGAACCACACGGGGGGACCTAATGAATGACCTACAGAGAGCTGGGACCACAGTAACAAAGGCTACTATCAGTAAAACAATGCACCGCTAGGGACTCAAATCCTGCACTGCCAGACGTGTCCCCCTGCTGAAGCCAGTACACGTCCAGGCCCATCTGCGGTTCGCTAGAGAGCATTTGGATGATCCAGAAGAGGACTGGGAGAATGTGTTATGGTCAGATGAAACCAAAATAGAACTTTTTGGTAGAAACACAGGTACTCGTCTTTGGAGGAGAAAGAATACTGAATTGGATCCGAAGAAAACCATACCCACTGTGAAGCATGGGGGTGGAAACATCATGCTTCGGGGCTGTTTTTCTGCAAAGGGACCAGGATGACTGATCTGTGTAAAGGAAAGAATGAATGGGGCCATGTATCGAGAGATTTTGAGTGAAAATCTCCTTCCATCAGCAAGGGCATTGAAGATGAGACGTGGCTGTGTCTTTCAGCATGACAATGATCCCAAACACACAGCCAGGGCAACAGAGGAGTGTCTTCTGGAGTGGCCTAGCCAGTCTCCAGATCTCAACCCCAAATCTGTGGAGGGAGTTGAAAGTCCGTGTTGCCCAATGACAGCCCCAAAACATCACTGCTCTAGAGGAGATCTGCATGGAGGAATGGGCCAAAATACCAGCAACAGTGTGTGAACAGCTTGTGAAGAGTTACAGAAAACGTTTGGCCTCCGTTATTGCCAACAAAGGGTACATAACAAAGTGTTGAGATGAACTTTTGATATTGACCAAATACTTATTTTCCACCATGACTTGCAAATAAATTCTTTAAAAATAAACCAATGTGATTTTCTGTTTTTTTCCCCTCCACATTCTGTCTCTCATGGTTGAGGTTTACCCATGTTGACAATTACAGGCCTCTAATATTTTCAAGTGGGAGAACTTGCACTATTAGTGGTTGACTAAATACTTTTCCCCCACTGTACTAGAGATGTTTTGATTGTTATTTCTTTGTTTGTTTCTCATGATTCCATATTTTTTTCCTCAGAATGGAGTTATTCCATATATATTTCCCTGCACTTGCTCTATAAAATTAAAATTTACTGACCATCACAATGTTTTTTATTCATTTCTTTTAGTGTTTCTGAATGCTAAATAGCACTTTTGAACTAATTCATTATTTTTTCAAGCTTTTTATCTGAGGTGGCTCTACATGATAAAATGTCTGAGTGAGTGCTCGTCCGAGACTGGTGATTCCATACTTTTTGCTAGGGGTTGTAATTGCAATTAATTTTCTGGGAGAAATTGAGCATTATCTGACAGAATTGCAAGGGTGCAAAAACTTTTGGCCAGCAGTGTATGTCACATGAAAATCAGACAATTAGGAAATAGAAAAAAAGACAAGTAGAAGGATACATAAGAGTCACGTTAAAACATTTATATTAGCTCTTTCCCTTTATGTCTTTGATTTAAGCGCATTCCATTGCAGTTTCAGATTCTAGGTTGAAGAACCCTTAAAATTTGAGCATTCACTGGCATATTAAGCCGAGTGCACATTAGCACCTTTTCTCCTCAGCGCTCTGTTCTAGGTCTAGTGACCAGAGAAGATGGAAGGTCATATTGCATGTTTTGAAAATCATCACTGCATCGAGGGCGGGCTTACATTGTAGCACACGTCAACTACCTACCCAAGGGATGGGTCTATATAACATTACACCATACCTGGACATAATAAATCATATTTACTCATTTGGCTTCCCTCAGTTGCTGTCAATGGCTGCCAATGAGTTGATTGGAGAAAGGAATTCAGACCCAGTTGACTTTTTTTTTTTTTTTTTTTAAGCTGCAACGACTAAATTGATTAAAATCGATTAATAAGTTAGTTGCCAACTAATTTGATAGATTCCATGTTTGTGTGTAATATGAGGCTGTGCGCGTGTGCCAGGGATCAGAGCAAGAGAGAGTTGACTGCTACAGTCAGGTCGGGTTGCTGAATCAATATTATTACGAAGTGTTGAGTTAAATTTTCTTTTGTGTAGTTAGATCCATTGTTCCTCTGTCTGAGGTGAGTTAATGAAGTCAATCGTATTGTTAGTATTCTTTTGTTGATGAGCTGTTACTACATAGCATGAAGCGCTAAGATAGTTAGCGATTATGCTAATCAGTGTCCTAAGTGTCTGTTTGTATTGTGTTTTGGAGAGGCATAGTAGCACTTGAGTTAGATAATTGTATCATTTCTTTTTTTATAAAGAAACCACGCACATAAACCCATTCATATAACAGCTTAATGTCTCGTTTCAAAACAAACTCCCATTCAAACTGTAAATTGTCATACAAGAGAGTGTGCTTTGGATTTGGATTGTATTTATGAACTGTTTGAGAAAGAAAACTGACTCATTACAGCCTGCCTCCTCCTTATTCGATTTGGTTGTTTAGTTTGTTTAAAGAAAATAAATAAGTCATTGACACAATTTATATCACCGCTTTGCCCACAAAAAAGAAAATGTTAATCAGCAGCACTTTTTTTCTTTGAATGAACTGGACTTTTTCTCTCATTTGTATAATGAGAAATTCTTTATGTTTAAAACTCACAACCTTTATTAAAATCTTTAACAAGTTTTATGTACGTAAAACAGTTCAGTTGTAGACAACATTTAAGTCAGGAAGCTCTAATAAAATACTATTTTCTAAGTAAATCGTCATCCATTTTGTCTTCATTGTTACAACATTCCTAAAACATCTTCAAGTTAAATTGTGAAGGTAATTGGAAAAAAAGTGGCATTTATCAGATTAATCGTTTAAGTAATCAATTATCAAAATAATTGTTAGTTGCAGCCCTATTTTTATTTTGTTTTTCACTTGCAAGGAGAATTTCCATATACAGTGGGGAGAACAATTATTTGATACACTGCCAATGGGTTTTCCCAGTGTGATTGCAGTTAGTCTGAAAGTGCCACTAAAAGCAACCACAGCCATTGCAAAGCTACCATGGTTAGATTTGGGATAATTTGTTGTAAACCATGTTAAAATGCCTGCATAACTGTTCTATAGACTGGCAGGCACCCTTTTTTTAATGATAGACATCACGCATTCAGCCTTAAGCATAGTTATCTGATTAATTACCTTTATTGGATTTATTCAAGCAAAAATGTCATTGCAGTCACTCGGCACAGTATTGCATATGAATAGACTGGCAGTCACGTGAGTGGCGCAGTGATCATCTTCAGTATTTGTTCCATAACTTTACAACAAAAATTGTCACATTTTACTAAAATGAATTTCTCATGCTATTCACATGATGTAACCAATAAGAATTAAGGAATAGAAAATTAGAAATGTTCTTTTAGACCCACCTACAACACTTTTCTCTGGTGGCAATGGAATGATGCAACCCTGAAGTGACTGTTTGACTGACAGCTTCTCATAAAGTCCAAGGAAGTCACTAAAGCGCCTCCTTACTGAGAAGGTCTTATTCCTGAACAAGGACAAAGAGGTCTGGAGGAACACATAAGGACACTTTAATCTAGACATAAAACGCATTACGAGAAGTCATGAATGTCATCATTCAGAACTACAAACCCTTGTGGATACTTTGTAGGCCACATACGCATTCATACCATCACCTAAGAGAGTGGAAAGGGCGCAGAAGAACAAAGATACTTACTGAACAATTTACGTTTGTACAGGCAGAAACAGACAAAGAGATTTTTAAAAGACACAGACCGACTTTCTCTGGGTTGGTGACAGCAACATCCACATCAAACGTATCCTTGTCCTCGTTCTCCTCCAGCTGTAATTGGTTACATCACATCAGTTCCCAACTCTCGAAACACATTTGGCGTTCTCAGCACATACTGACGGTGGAGTGGCACTGTGAAAGCGTGTCGGGCCTGTCGGCAATTAATTGTGTCCAATATCCTGCAGGGCAGAGGCCTGTACCTGTTCCAAGGAGGTGGCTGGCACGGCAGCAGGACTCGGCGAAATCGAGGCGGTGGGACGAGAGCCAGAGGAGCTGGAGAGCTCTTTTCGGGCAGTGCTGCATGATTTGTCTGTGCTTAGTTGAGCGTCTGCAAAAAGAAAAGGAATCTTATTCATAAATTTACATCTGGTCAGTGACACATTTCCCACTGGGATATAAACAATACTTCAACAATCATAAGAAAGCATGGTTATTTTTTTGTGCAATACTTTAATTTTTGCCATGTAGCATCTTCTTGGATCAAGCAATGAGAGTTTGTGGTGATGAACAAAAGAAGTTTGTGGAGAATATGGCACCAATGAATTCTTTTGCACCATAAGACTATCGGACAGTAAATGTAATGAGTTTGCTAGGCATGCAACGTTAGCGCTTCTTTGCACCCAGATTGTAGAAATTGCTTTTCAAGTGTTGACATGCTCAAATTACTCAACAGGTATCAGTAAGGTGGAGACAACCATTTCGCAATCAGATTCACACAAACTTTCATGCAAGTTTTTTTCAGTCTGCATAGAGACGCACAACTTGATGTCTGATCACAGTATTTAAGGGGCCGTTTACATGGTGATGCTGCGACACCAAGATGCAACGATTATGTTGCGGAATGGCCTCGCCTTTACATGGTGACGGCAAAAACGGAAGGCGAAGATTCAAACTTTTCATTCTGCCCTTCAAAGTGGAACCATTCGATTGTGGGGATCGCTCCGCAACCTTACGAATGGAACGCTCTCGCTCCGATGATGTCAGCACTCGCACACATCACTTTGGGTATGCGCAGTCGCTGCTATTTAACATTCAAAGCAGCAAACTTGGTGGAACGTCAGCTTTTAATTTATTGTTCTTATAATATTTTCAATTTGAATCAATTTTACGTTCGCGTCTTTGTGCCTTTTGAAGCAAAAGAAAAAAACGCGTGGACGTCATAAATTCGAATGGACGGTTACATTGTTTTCCGGGCTGAGGAGATTGTTGTCAAGGCTGTCGCCTTGTAAAATTGCACTGCTCTCTAGGGCCTGGCATGAATACTGTATCGTTTTCACGTGGAATTGCGACATCGTTCGAATGGAGACGGAACCAAGATGTAACCGTGTAAATGCAAACATGAAATGTGTCGTATTCTAGCAGCGTCACCATGTAAACGGCCCCTAAGTCAGTCAGCCACAGACAGGGAATGGCCCCTATTTAAGGCTTTGTCCTTGTGCCAAGTTATGGCTGTACAACCATTTGTTCCAGCTCGAGCAGTGATTCGCTACTCAAAACGTCACCTAATAATAAAAAAAAACAAAAAAAAAAAAAAAAAAACACATTCTGATATTTGGTGAAAAGTCCTTAAGACCTGTCTGTGTTTACATAGCAGGTCAATTTAGATTTTTTTTTTTTTTTCCCAAATGCGGCACATGAGATCTTTTCATAAAATGTGAACAGCAAAATTCCAATTAATGTAAACCAGATCTCGGTCGCTTTCATATGGGGGTATAAAGGAAGCAAATATTGGATGCGTCCGCAGCGTGAACGCTCAGGTTGCCATTCCAAACATAATCAAGAATAATTATAACATTACTGTTTGATGTTGACGTTTGCAAACATGGTAGCAGAATGACATAGGCTGAGTATGTTAAAGGAGAAGTTCATTCATTTTAACTCGGTAGAGTCCGAGTAATCAGTCTTGATTATCTTGCGACCTCTAAAAAAGGAGTGTCTAACTATTCCAGAAAGAGCTGCAGTGGGTGCAGATTTTCATTACATCTGATCAAGGACTGCTTTTCACAAATCTTGTGTCTTACTAGAGGTGTGCATCGGCACTGCCCTCACGATTCGATTCAATTACGATTCGGAGGGCCACGATTCGATTCGATTCGATTCAGAGGGTCACGATTCGATTCGGTTCGTATCTTTTATATTTTTGTGTCTGTTCTATCAGCTGGATAGTTCGTGCGTCATTTCCTCGGCAAAATGCAATAGACATTTATTTTAATTTCTTCGAGTTGGCAGAGAAAAATGCAAGTTTTCTTAATGTTTAAGTACTCTACCTATTTTTCTGATCATTATAAATGCATTTAAACAACGAAATAACGTTGGAAAGGTTTGTTAAATATATTTCTGTGTGGGACATTTTGCTCACTACGTGGCTTTATGACAATGAGAGGAACAGCAGCATACAAAAATAAACCAAAATACTTTTAAACAACATTCTTTATTTTAATGACTCGCATTAGAACACACAAAAGAACAACCTGCCTTAAGGAGCACTGAAACAAAATAAATAACATTTGAAGGAACACCACGATGTCCTGCTTAGCACGAAGAGGTGCAGCCCTCGAAAGAAATGATAATAACGATGTTTGACTAATATCATCTTTTAGGCCAGTACAGTTTTTAAAATGCCTGCTCAGCATCAAAGTGCCAGTCTTTCTGCTCTCGTATGAGAGCAAAGTGCCACATTTGTTGCATTCGCCCAAGGCCGACACGGTGTTCCGTAGCATCTTCCACTATCGATTTAAATCCTTTCCACACACCACACGTGGATTCTTGCCTTTTCAATCCGCCTGTCTTTAGTTTTCTTTTCACCTCTTGCTGCTCTATATCGAAATTCGAAAAGGAAATACGAAGATGCAGTTGCAGACTCGCGGAGAGGCCAAAGCGCAAAGGGAAGATTAAAAGGAGGGCGAGGCCACGGCATTCATGTGCGCAAACAATGCACTGGCTCTGCTGCGGCTCATGTTTGGGATTACCAAAGCGCCTTCTCTCCAATTTATTTATTTTCATAACTAATATTCCTTTGTTTAATATCCATACAGCGTTTTAGAATACAAATATATATTTATTAAAAAAAAAAAAAAAAAAAAAAGCGAGCGAGAAGTCCGGCCCGACCCGACCTGACCCAAACGTAAATCATTGACATTTTGGGCCCGAAATTCTGGTCGGGTTGGGTCGGGTTCGGGCTCAAGATCTAGGCTATTAGTCCTATATATTTTAAAATGTGCTGAATCGATTTGGCTTGTTGCCCACATCGAATCGAATCGTCCATCCCCCGCATCGGGATGCATCGCAGCATCGATTATTGTTGACACCAGTTTGTCTTACAAGTGTAATGATTTAATTACACTCAGGTGGTTCTTGTTTAAGCAGAAACCTCATTGGTTAAACTCGTCCTTGAGGACCGGTTTGGACACCCCTGCTCTAATCCAATCAAATACGCCATCGAATGATTCCAAACCAGTAATGTGGACAACTTGTAGTTATCAAGCTGCCCAACTTTTGCACCCGATCTAGACATAGCTGCATCGATTCGCGGGGGAGATGTTCAATAGCACGATTATCTCGTAGTGTTTGAAAGCAGAAGAGGTTTTGAGCATCGCTACATGTAATTCAAACACATAATTTCTATATGGTGCGGCTTAGTGGTAGAATAGTCATTCCCGAACCCAGATGTTGTGTGTTTGATTCCCTGACCTGGTGACCTTGCTTAAGTATGAGCAAGATACTGAAACTATGATCAGCATCAGGAACAATACTCCCGCATTGCTCCTGATGCTGCATCATCAGTATGTAAATGGGCATAAAGTGTCAAAGCTCTTGGGAGTGCCTTGATGGTGGGAAGGAGCTAAACAAGTCCATTTACCATCAAATCTTAGTTTTCACGGGTGAATTTGTAAATTTAGTTGCTTGAGACCATAGCCTTCTTTGTGCTCACACGTTTTGATTCGACTGATTTATATATATATTTTTAACTTATATTCACAGCAGGGGCGGACTGGTAATCTGTAGCTTCTGGAGGATCACAGAACGGCCGGTGCTCTGGACGGCCGGCGGCCGCCATATGAACATCACTGTTTTTATCCCCCTATCCTCTATGATTATCTACAGTTCGCACCTAATCCGACAGGTGGCAGCAATGCGTCTGGCTGTTAACCGCCAATCTGATAGGAGGAGAACGAAGAAGTGGGCCATTGCCAAGATGCTGTGACTCTGAAAGACTTGCTATGGCCCACGAAGGGGCAGGATTGAGCGATAATAGCTTTGGCGGACTTTCTAAGTTTCTAGTTGCTACCGGGCTGAGATGGAATGAAGAGGGTTACTTCCACCAGGTAGCTACGATTTAAATGAAATAAATGCCAAGTAAAGGGCTAGTATTTTAGCTGTAAAACAACGTATGCACACGCAGCAGCAATATTAATTCAGAAGAAATATAACAAAATATTAATAAAATGAATAGTTTTACTTTAGAGTTTAGGTAGTTAAATTGATATGATATATATTTTTAATCATTTATATATCGTTTTGTTTTCTGGTTAATACTTTCCAATGAAGGTTACGTATACAGGATTTGTCTTGAAATATTTATTGTATTTTCATTGAAATTTATTACAGTGATACCTCAGCTCACGAACATAATTGGTTCCCAGAAAGTGTGTGTAAGGCGAAAAGTTCGTCTTCCGAACATTTATTTCCCATAATAAACCATTAAAATGAGAATAATCCATTCCCAGGTCCCCATAAAACATAATTTTCTACTAAATAAGCCTTAAAACTACACAAAAATATACCTTATTTTCTTTAATGTCTTCTTAGGCTTAACACTAGCCTGTGGTGGGGTCTTTTTCGGTCCCATAATAGCAAAAGTACACTCAATATGGTCCAAAATGTCTATCAAACACAAACCACGTTCGCACTCAACGAAAGGGAGGGGACGAACTGGGACGCCGTGAGCGTGCGTCAGCTTCTCGTGGCGCTGTTCAACCGCGTGGTTTGGTTCGTCCGCCGAAAACTAGTTCGTCAGCAGAGACTATATGCTCGCGAATTTAATGTGCTTGAGGCGAAAAGTTTGTGAGCTTAAGCGTTCGAGAGCTGAGGTATCACTGTATTTGTCTGGCAAGATTAATAATGGCATAAACAATGAAGTCATTGTATAGACACAGATGATAGGTGTTATTATAATCAATTGGATACATAAAACTTGCTTTTAAAAAATACTTTCATTTGTTTATTCAGGTTGATTATAGAGCTAGGGCAGAAAGATGAATCCAACACCAGTTCAGCCTTGCAGTACTTTGAGCACCCCAAGTCAGACAGTCACAATCTACACACATTTTTTTCATTTTTCTCTCAAAGTGCACGAAATTGATGCATTTTACAATTTTTTTTTTTTTTTTTAATTATCCCGGGGGGCATGCCCCTGGACCCCCCTAGAGGGTCTGTGTTTCCCTTCGTACAGCGATTCTTTTGGGCTGGGCTGAGTCAAAGTCCAGGGCTGCTTTTTAGTCCCAGTCCGCCCCTGATTCACAGTAATCTTTTGCGATCATAGACTAATCTTGTATGAGTGTATTTGAATGTGAAGGGCTCACCGGCAAACAGATCGTTGTCGTCGTCAGAGTTGACTCCGTTGGACTGATTACTGGTGCGGCTGCTCGTATCACCCCCGGGGAGCTCGCCTCCTTGCTCGGGCTGAGACACTCCTCGACTCACGGATTTACTCTGTCCATAAAAACATCAACTTTGAGCAAAGAAATTCGGAACCGAAACCAATTGAAAACAATGTCAAAGTTTGCTAGTTCCATCCCTCCTGTGGGATGACCATACGAGGATGTCATTAACACACAAGAAAAGTTCAGCTGTGGACCACGTCGCTCCTAGCTTGGTTTTGTGTTTATATTTACGAAGTGTCCCCTTTCGAAAAGAATCCCCCAATTAACGTCTATAGAAAGCCCCTTGCCGACTTTCCAGCTAGCTTAAGGTAGCTACAGCCCATCATTTCTGACTAGGAAATGTTTCGAGAAGCACACTTACATTGCTAACAAAAATATCTTCTCCCTCGTCACTGTCTCCATCTGCCAAGTCTGGCAATCCCTCTCCTGGCTCGTCGTTTGCAGGGAAAGGAGGAGGATTACGAGACGAACTGGACGCCATTTTCCTTGCTGTAAGTGATTGCTGACGTCACTGGAAGGGAGGCGACAGGAAAGTCAACGAATTGCTACAGCGACTTCTTCTGGTCATAATGGCACATTACAACATTACCGTACTTCATCAGCGCCGCGAAGTATTATGTATTTTCAAGTTTGACGATGGAAGGCTCGATTTATGCTTCACCTTCGTTAATATTTTTCTAATTTTATAAATTGGGATTAATGACCTGTTTTGCAAATGCAACCAATCGTTTTAAATAAAACAAGAAATTGAATCATGTTGTCCAAATGTTTTATCAATCAATATCTGCAATAAAAAACAACAACAAAAAAAACACTATACTAGTATATATGTAATAGTCAGGGGTGCACATAAGTGGTCCACATGCGCGCATGCGTACTGGACGTAGACAAACGCGGTGGCCCTCAATGGCTTCCATACGCTTCTGCGTACCGATGGCTGACCACTGTATTTGCGGCGGACACGAGAAAATAACTTCTCAAAATGTCGAAGAGGCAGGCCCCACTGAGTAATTATTTCCGTGTTCCCCCACCCCTGTCAAAAGACAGACAGACGACAGAGACGTCACCGGAGCTAACGAAAAAAAAGGACGTTTGCTGAAAAGTGGCTGAAGGAGGTACCATGGCTAGAAGCAAATGATGCTCGCACGGAAATGCGGTACAAAATGTGCCGTGAGAATCCCAATGTCGCTGATAAGAGCAGCACATTTTATGTAGGGTCAAAGAATTTCAGTCATCCAAACTTTGAAAAGCATGAAAAAAACAGAGAGCATGTGGCATTTAAGCAAACTATCGATGTCAGACAGGACCCCACACGTGCTATGGACAAGTGGCGGAATAAAGGTAATGAAGAACAAACCCGTTTTTGCTCGCATTTTACAAAGCTAAACATGCACGTTCAATGAGGTCTTATGAGGAGGACATCCCACTTTTACAAAGGCGTGGAGTTAATGTGGGAGCTGCATAATGCCCTTTATTTTGAATTGGAGCTCTTATGTTTATTTCTTTACATTTCACTTCAAAGTAATGGCAATTTTGTTGTTCCAGTTGATGTTAATCAAGCATTAATTGTTCATATAATTAATTAAAGTTAATTGGCTCTTAGTAAAGCTTGTCATAATTTTATCGCATCAGGCGGGTCGGCTCTCAAGCTCAATGAGGACCAAGTCACATCTCCAGGTCCTCCTCTGAGAACCTGGGCAAAAAAAATATGTGCACCCCTGGTAATAGTATTAGGGGTGTGACAAAATATCGAAATGGTGATATATCGTAATACTTTGTATCCCAAAAGGTTATCGATATGCTCCTGCCAAGAGTCAATGTGAAAAAAAAACAACAACAACAACAACAAAAAAAACGAACCAACAACTGGCTACAGAAATCTTCCACCATAATAGTGTCTCAGTTAACTATAGGGCTGCCATTGACGGTGCTCGAAACCCAATCCATTTAGACTGGGAACGTTCTTATATTCAAAACCAGAGCATTCACAGTCATTCTGTCACTTGCTGTTCATTTCAGGGCATTTACAGGTCATTTCCTGTTCAGTTTGAGTCGCTGCCTATTCCTTTGGGTGATTCCCAGGTTACTACCTATTCTGTAACTTGAAATAAACAGGAAGTGACCCATAAAATACCCTAGAGTCAACAGGAAGTAATTGAAAATCAACAGGTAAATGACCTTAAATGGCCCAAAAGTACCTCATTGCCTGGCATTGGCTGCCACTGACGGCCATAGATGTTCAATCCATTTGAAGTGGGAGGGATGGATTGGACTTCTACTAGTGATAAACTCATTCCAATTCACAGAAGCTTGTTTTTCTGTTTATTAGTTGTGTGTAGAATATCGTAGAATGACTGACCAATGTATTG
Source organism: Corythoichthys intestinalis (assembly GCF_030265065.1). Lineage (NCBI taxonomy): Eukaryota > Metazoa > Chordata > Actinopteri > Syngnathiformes > Syngnathidae > Corythoichthys > Corythoichthys intestinalis. Next base: position 59,735,770 of record NC_080395.1, read on the forward strand.
ATAATCGTTGTAACGTCAGATCATCGTTATCGTGAGCTTTGTATCGCAAATCGTATCGTATCGTGAGGTACCAAGAGGTTCCCACTCCTAAATAGTATAATATACTGGACTGTCTCAGAAAATTAGAATACACAATATTCTAATTTTCTGAGACAGTCCTGTACATTAATCCACCATTTAAAGCAGGGGTGTCCAAACTTTTTGCAAAGGGGACCAGATTTGGCGTGGTAAAAATGTGGGGGGCCGACCTTGGCTGACGTCCTTTACATAGAACAATATACAGGACTGTCTCAGAAAATTAGAATATTGTGTATTCTAATTTTCTGAGACAGTCCAGTATTTATACGTACTATTTTTGTTTATATGTACATACATTTGATTATTTCCTTGTAACAAAAAAATCCGTGTCAGCTCTCCTGCATTTGTCAACTGTAATATTAATTGCAATTTCACCTCATTTTGCTCACTCATGTAGCCGGCCGGCCTATCTACACCTCACATCAACACAGGCTGACAGGTTGTTATAATTTTGTCCAAGAATGATCAATGAAGTGATAAACATACAATTTTTTATGTAGATCCCGAGGTTCAAAGCACATACTTAACTTACTGTCTGCAGCTGGTTTCGATTGGGCGTATGGCGAGGTAGATCCACACTCGCGCTTTGAAGCTGGACACTGTTCAAAACATTCCACTTCCAATCATATATACACTCACCGGCCATTTTATTAGGTACACCATCCTAGTAACGGGTTGGACCCCCTTTTGCCTTCAGAACTGCCTCAATTCTTCGTGGCATAGATTCAACAAGGTGCTGGAACAATTCCTCAGAGAGTTTGGTCCATATTGACATGATGGCAGGTTGGTGCAGATTTGTCGGCTGCACATCCATGATGCGAATCTCCCGTTCCACCACATCCCAAAAATGCTCTATTGGATTGAGATCTGGTGACTGTGGAGGCCATTTGAGTACAGTGAACTCATTGTCATGTTCAAGAAACCAGTCTGAGATGATTCCAGCTTTATGATATGGCGCATTATCCTGCTGAAAGTAGCCATCAGAAGTTGGGTACATTGTGGTCATAAAGGGATGGACACGGTCAGCAACAATACTCAGGTAGGCTGTGGCGTTCCAACGATGCTCAATTGGTACCAAGGGTCCCAAAGAGTGCCAAGAAAATATTCCCCACACCATTACACCACCACCACCAGCCTGAAACGTTGATACAAGGCAGGATGGATCCATGCTTTCATGTTGTTGACGCCAAATTCTGACCCTACCGTCCGAATGTCACCGTTCGACGTACTGTGCGTTCAGAGATGCTCTTCTGCCTACCTTGGTTGTAACGGTTGGTTATTTGAGTCACTGTTGCCTTTCTATCAACCAGTCTGGCCATTCTCCTCTGACCTCTGGCATCAACAAGGCATTTCCGCCCACAGAACTGCCGCCCACCGGATATTTTTTCTTTTCGGACCATTCTCTGTAAGCCCTAGAGATGGTTGTGCGTGAAAATCCCAGTAGATCAGCAGTTTCTGAAATACTCAGACCAGCCCTTCTGGCACCAACAACCATGCCACGTTCAAAGTCACTCAAATCACCTTTCTTCCCCATAATGATGCTCTGTTTGAACTGCAGGAGATTGTCTTAAACCATGTCTACATGCCTAAATGCACTGAGTTGCCGCCATGTGATTGCTGATTAGAAATTAAGGGTTAACGAGCAGTTGGATAGGTGTATCTAATAAAGTGGCCTGTGAGTGTGTATATATGTATATATACACACACACACACACACACACACACACAACATATGTATATATATATATATATATATATATATATATATATATGTATATATGTATATATATGTATATATGGCGGAAAACACACACAAGACTGAAAAAGCAGTTTCTGCTCTTGCACTCTTCTGCTGCTGTATTTTAAGCCAAAACAACTGTTGTGTTTGATAGAACAATATGTCTACATGCTGCCATAGCAGATTCATGGTGCATTAAGCCCCCAAACTATTTTTAATTTGTCCGTTTTACCCTGGAAACCCCCGTTTACAGACGTCGCACAACCGCTTGTTTCAACCCAGCCATAAAACGAAGGTAATTAACTATATTATTCAAAATGTCTGTCATTCTTAGTTTAGAATCATTAATTGATTGATGTCTAATATTTCGTTAAAAAAAAAAAAAAATTCTTCACTCGCATATTTTAAACTTTTAAACAATTACGTCACAATGAAAAAAAAATGGTGTCTCTAAAAAAGTCACAGATACCTACCCTTACAGTCGCAATTTCTGATATGTTAGATGATAAATAATCGATCCAAACAAAGAAAAATTGGAAAAAAAAAAACGTTTAAAAGAGTAAATATATGAAAAAGAAAATCTTGACCACTCCTTGATGTCTGCGATTTCTGCATGGCGACCAATGTTATATTACCATGTTTCCCCCATAAAATCCCCCCAAAATCCAGCTGTGGCCATTCACAGCTGTTTCCTGACACTCGGTGATACATGCTACATGGAGTTTTTGGATCGAAACAAAGTAAGTACGCGATAATATCTCGTTGAAGTCATGGCGTCTGTAATTCTGCTCTCGCGTGCTCTCACCTCCAGATAGGGTTTAGCTGTTTAAAAAAAAAAAAAAAAAAAAAAAAAAATTTTAAATGCCCGCTTGTTCAAAAATTTTCTTCCCCCAGAAAATTGAGATTTTAAGCTTTCCAATGATGTATCAGTTATCACACATGCATATCGGACAATTTTGAAATTTGGCCAAATTGGGGTTCTCAGAATGGAACTTCAAGTCACCTGAGTGTTTTCCGTCATATACCTATATATACATAGGCACTTCCAGGAGTTCACGCACAGCACAGAAAGTTTCAGTGTCTCATCTACGTCATGCTGAATCCATTTTTGGGGATTCCATGAGTTCCTCTGGTTTGATTTATGGCGTCGCCCATGTTTCGCTCAGGAAACTTGTCTATACAGTACCACTGTACTAGCGATTGTCAGTCATTCACTATCGTTGAGAATGACAGACATCCACTCAAATTTGACAGGAGTTCTGGCAGCAATCAACGAATTGAATGTCTATGGTCGTCAATGGTAGCCGTATCTAAATATATGTATTTAAATAGTCACCCTAGTAAAATTGGGGCTTGGGCCCCAAAAAATCTTTAATACAACAGTGGGTCTCAAATTACTCTCAATTGGTGGTACACGTAAGATGTCAATGTTCATTTTTGATCCAGAACAGTGTATTTGTCAGGTACTATAGTTCAGTTGTATTCAAATAAAACTAAAACAGTCACATGTAATGTTATTGAACTATTTCTTCTCACATATTAAGAAACAATTTCTAAGTATAATATCATTTAACTCAGTTCTTAAGTACATTAACAAGAGTTAATAGTAGGGGTGTACAAAAATATCGAAATGGTGATATACCGTGATACTTTGCATCCCAAAAGATTATCGATATGCTCATGCCACGAATCGAGATATCGTATTAAAAAGGTGCCAATGTTTATAGAAAATACAAACCAAGTTGCTACCAAAATCTTCTACCACAATAGTGTCTCAGTTAACTCTATGACTGCCATTGACAGTGCTTGACGGCCAATCCGTTAAGACTGGGAAGGGCGAATGAACGTTCGTTTGTTTGAAATCAGAGCTTACAGAGTCACTCTTTCCGATTTTGAGGGCAATTACAGGTCACTTCCTGTTAAGTTTGAGTCACTGCTTTTCATTTCTGGATCACTATGTTCTGTACCCCAAAATCAACAGGACCTGGCCCCAAAAATGCCCACCGTTTGAAATGGGAGGGGTTCATTCGCTGCCACCCTCCCAGTTCAAATGGGTTGGACGTCTACTAAAGATCAGTGTTGTTAATAACGGCGTTAGAGTATAATGGTGTTACTTTTTTTGTCAGTAGTGAGTAATCTAATTACTTTGGCTGAATGACGAGATATGTCTGAGAGACACGGAGAGAGCAGAGGGGCAGAGGGGAGGAGGAAAGGGGGTTGTGACGCCATTGGAAACGCAATGCTAGGTGGCTCAGAGCGTTCTCTCTCGCATTAGCATTTAGCGAGGCGAGCGTCATCTTAAACTCTCGGGCAACTTTTTTTTTTTTTTTTTTTTACATACAGTTGGTGGTGTTCAGGTTTCAATTAATTAAAAATAATTGACTGTTTTCCTGTTCTGTATGCATTATCATCACCAAGTGGGCGTTGACCTTGTGGATTGTACAATATAATAATGTTTTTTATTACCGAAAATAGTCTCTTGCACTATTCTTTTCTTGAATGACGTAGCTATAAACCTTGTGTGATTTTTTTAAATGTAATTTTTTAAATCAAAACAACGAGAGCAAAGAGGTAAGCGATTCAGAGCCTCACATGCATATTGAAAAATATATCTATATATATTAGGAGTGTTACGGTACACACAAGTCACGTTTCAGTACGTACTTCCGTACGGGGGTTACGGTTTAGTGCGGTTCAGTACAACAGGAAAAACAAAAAGGCTTTTTCTCACAGCATTTAACAGTTAAATTTTGTAGACCATTATACTCTTATATAGGTGAAATTTTAAAAAATGTAAAAAGGTTTTTTTGGGGGAATGAAAAAGACAGTTCAATTCGATCAGTTAACATAAACATATGTGATGTGAAAGACATATTGTAAAATGAGTCATGTAATAATATGCAGAACATGAAAAGTAATGTCAGTTACTTTGCCGAGTAACTAATTACTCTTACGTACAGGTAACAGAGTTACTAACGCAATTACTTCTTGGAAGAAGTAATTTGTAACTGAAACTAAATACTTTTTACAAGTAAGATTAACTACACTGCTAATGATAAACTTACAGCAGAATGATGAAAAGAGCTTATGTTTATTAGCTGTTTTGTAGAATGTCCTAGAATGATTTCCTGAGCAATCGTTGTGCCGCCAATTCACCATATGGTGAGATTATCGTTATCGTGAGCTTTGCATTGCAAATCGTATCATAAAGTACCAAGAGGTTCCGACTCCTTTCTTAATTGTGTTAATGTTCAAACTGTGGTTTTAAAAAAAAATGCACTCGCTGCTTTTTCCCTCCAGAAAAGTTTGGCTTACTAATGTATTTGAATGTTCGTACTCGGAAAGCCAAGTATTCTTTGTGGTGGTACTTGCCATAAAATGCTTGACATACAGTACACTGTAATGGAAAGAGATGGAAATATTTTAAACGACTAATAAAAAATTAGTTGATAAAATCAATTAAAAAAATGTGTTAAAAAAAAAAATCTTCACGTCTGCTACATGTTACAATACGCTGCCCTTTATTTCGTGGCCATCAAGTTGGGCTAGGTTAGTTAGGCTAATCCCCATTCTTAAGAACCACTGTCTTGAAAAAATGCTGCTACAAGTCATTCATAGCCATACGGCAGGCCCTTAGTGCCTTATGAACAGCAACTTCCACTGTGACGCCATAGATTCAATTTAAGGCCTTTTTTTAAAATTTTTTTTTAATTTTTTTAAAATGCCGTGTATGTATAGTTGGGTTATCTTTTATATTTAGCATACTTCATTTTTACCTTATTGGCTGCCATTGACAAATGTCCAATCCACTTCAAATGTACTAGATGTCTGCTAGTGATGAACTCATTTCAATTCACAGCAGAAGGATGAAAAGAGCCACATGATATGATGCCTATTATCATCAATGGCAAATTTAGTTTATGACTATCTGAACAACATAATTGGAAATTGTCTTGTCTGACTCATTGCATTGAAAACTGAAAATAATTTGAAATTTGTCTCGTTTTCCCCAATACGTCGCACGATACAAATTCAGTTTGAAAAATACAAATTCAAGTTGGAAAATGCAAACGTTTTGTGACACATACTCGGGGAAACAATCAATCGCATGTATGGAAGATAGCCTCTTGGTCAATCAGCACTTTTTTTTTGGTTTTTTGATCATGTGATATGCCTTTCCGTGAGCACCCAAATACAAAATATTGAGTGAATGAAACATGTTTTATGCACTATTACACTTTTTTGTATATAAGGAAATGGTAACAAAACCTGGAGGACGTGATTTGGATTTTGTTGCTTCTCGCAGGCGGCACTTGGGTTCGCAATGTTCATCGAAAAAATATTAAAGGAGTCAAATTTTGTGTGAAGGTGAATTAGAAATTTCAAATTATTCATATTCTGTTTTTAATGCAATAATTGAAATCAATTCAATTTAAAATTATGTTGTTCAGATACAATTTCATATTTCAACTGTTCAAGTTAAATATTTCAAATTCAAGTTTAGCATTCCAGATTCAGTTTAGAAATTCGGATTCAGCTTCTGAAAACCCCCCCCTCAACTTTCAAGTAATGACAAACATCATATAAAAGAAAAAGGTTTTGTGTTCACAGTCAGACACTAACATCCAGGTTTTCTGTCCAGCAGCTATTTCACCCACCTTATGCTAGCAGCTGTTCCTATAGCATAAAGGTACTCGAGATTAAAATGACTTAAAAATATAAAAAAGATGACTTTCTTGGTCGCCTTGTCGAATGATCATCTCAACTTGATTTTTTTCTGATGAGACTAAAACATTTCAGAATCAGATTTACTTTTGGATGTAGGTATTGCTCAATAAAGTTAGGAAAATAGTACGCAAATTAGATTTGACTGCAACCAGAGACAGTTTCCAGAACGAATGATTTTCTAGGGTTCCTGTTGTCAGTTATGCACCCTTGCAACCATCATATAATGAATTACAGTGGTACCTCTACTTATGAAATTGTTTAATTCTGGAAGTAGTTTTGTAACTTGAAAATTCTTTAAGTAGAGACGAGTTTTCAATGTAAATACCCTAATCTGTTCCAAGCCCCGCAAAATTGAGACATAAATCTTTTATAATGCAAAAAATTGAATCAAAACAAACAAATATTACAATTAGAACATTGCACAATAAACATAAAATTAGTTGTGCATAATGTAAAAAACCAAGAATAAAATAAAGAATAAAAGTTAATACACTCATGTAAGGCTGTTGGAACATGAGGGGCAAATGAAGAGGATGCTGGGATACACACATACACTCACAGTAGAGGTCCCTCTTAGCCAATTGGATGCCAGGAATGCTAGGCAATAGCCAATGGCAGAGCAGCAAGTAGTATGTTACGTTCGGTAAACTCTGGGAGCTGCGAGTACCAGCCATACTGTATTTTCGCCTTTCGTATCCTGAAATTTCTATCGTAACAAAAGGCAATATTTTCCCGTTGAGGTGTATCTTAACCTGAAAATTCTGTATCTAGAGACGCTTGTAAGTAGAGGTACCAGTGTATATTATGCATGTACAGAATGTGGTAGCCAGTGCCACAACAATTGCATACAAGGTGTCAACTGCTCGGCCCTTTTTTTCCCCGTATATGTGAGCAAATAAAACAATGAGAAACGTTTATTTTGTTAGTATTCATAATAGCTTGTATACACCAATAAAAAAACAAAACAAAATTTCCCCAGACATTTTTTCTCCCCAATGTTTTCTTAAAAATCCACTGAATTTCCTACAGAAATCAAAGAAAGCTCTGTACACCAACAAGCGACAACATCATTCCTCATCATGAGCTGCAAAGTCACACTCAATTCTCATTTCTGGAGCGGGAAAAAATAAAAACATAAAACCAACATGAAAAACAAGACCAGCTGCCAGCTGCTTTACCTATATGACACTACATTACACAAACAGCATTTGATATTCAAAACACAAGATATGTAAGAAATGTACTTTCCAAAAACGGTGAAAAAGTGCAATACAGGTTCAACTGTTAACAACTCAATAGATTATTTCCCAAATGGAGTCCGGTCCTTTTTTCTCACTCCCTCTGCTTTGTTTTCAGTCATAGGTGAGCCCCCCGCTATTCAAAAAAGATGTATCCATTGCCAAAATCTCTTACATTTATATTGACATTCATGACGATGGACGTTTGTGAAAAACATCGTAAAAGTAGAGATTGCAAAAATGAGAAAATTTCTTTGGGTAACAGAATGCTAGGAAAGTAGACTTGACATCAAGCTTGTGAATAGATTTTTTTTTTCTTCATCCCAAAATGATGATGCACATAAAACTCAGTGGGATTCCCATTCTAAAGGCCAACATGGGTATGATGTGCCATAGAACCACTGTGTTGCATTTATTAAGGGGCACTAGAATGAAGTGTAAACTCCCAAAATACACACATTCACATATATTTCATAGAAAAGACAGCTGTTTTGTTGTAGGTGATTGTTTGACTGCAATGTAAGGGAAAGAAGGAGCTTGGGGGCAGCACCCTGAGTCCGAGTCACCTCCACCTCCCGACCTGCTAACACGGCGGTAAGGCTTTTAGAAGGGAGACCCCGCTAGAAAGAAAACTTTCAAAATGGTGGTAATCCTTTTTGACACTTGTATCCCAAATAAAACAATGAGACAGTTTAAAAAAAATATGTACATGTCTAAAAGGATATGTGTGTAAAAAATAATAAAAAAGAATACAATAAGGTACAAAAACAATACAAAATCATGATAGAAGGGGATACACACATACATGACTACATGTTGGAATAATGTTGGCTTGTAAAGAAAGCGGCTTGCCAATGTTCACTTCACTGAAACGTCCCAATAGATATACAAAATGCACAAAAAAACACAAAGAGACCGCGTGGACCAACACCAGCATGTTGTTAAACTTGTTGACAAGACGTGCATCGTCATGTGGCACCGAACAAACAAACAAAACATCTGTTTGCCTTTTTGCTGAGGAAGTGGGATTCACAATCTTTTTGACCGAGTTCATTGTCTCCGATACCGGTTCTTCATAAAAACATGAAGAGTCTCACACTTTGCTTTCCCTCCAATGGCCATCTCCTTCCTGAGACTGAGAAAGGTGAGCCGGAAAAAGTTCCTAGGAGTTTATTTTTTGTTGTTGTTTCAGGGTGAAGTTTGTTTTTTTCCTGGAGGGGGGGGCACAGAAGTCATTTTGTGTCCAAGGGCTACTTGCTCCCAAAGGTTTATTTTTGTTGACTTTCCTGTCACAATGGTTGTATCTGTGAGGTGTACGAATGTATATGTGTGCGTGTGTTTGTGTGGACACTCATGGCGCTGTGGTGATGGCGTTGAGGTCTTTCATGAGACCTTCCAAGTGGGCCATTTCCTCAGTCAGCTCGTCGGGCTCGTAGCTCTGAGGGAGAGGAACAGGGTTACTGCGAGGGGCGGGGGAGGGGCAGGGGGGCAGGGAGGCAAGCACCTGGAGGAGGGAGGGGGAAGAAGAGGAGAGGAGGAGAGGGTCAGTCAGGGACCTTTCACAAGGGGGTTAAATGGGTGGGGTGGGGCGAGCTGGGGCATGATGGCTCAATGGTACTGAAGCGGTGGAGGTGACATGACCAGAAAGGGGCAGCAGATGAAAGCAAAGCAAACCAGCAGAAGCCCAACAAAATCATTCCAATTGTGCGTTTTGTATTGATCAGCCATAAAAAATGTTAATGGATTGATAAAGTACAGCCAACAAAGAGGGTGGTAATGAAGTTAAAGAAGAATAAAGAGAGAAAGAGGAAATAGAAAATGTGGTTAAAATCAAAGTACATCTGGCGCTAATTCTACAATCCAGTGCCCAAAGAAAATCTGACATGGATTTGGAAGGAAAGTATGAAAATTTACTTTTCTAGCACATCCCTGTTCACACTTGAATATTGAGCAGCAACGAGGGCTGTCTGAAGTGTTACGGGCAGCCAGCGCGGGCCACTATACTCACGCTATCGACGTCTTCCAGCATCTTGCTGGTCTCAGGTACGTCGGGGGCGTTAGGAACATTGACCATCATTGGCGTTCGAGTCCTTCCTAGAGTCCCGATGGAGGCTGTTTTAACCACATGGGGATGTGAGGGAGGCCCTGAACCATACGACAAAATCAAAGCGGATAATTCATTAGCGCCAAGCTGTGTCAATAAAAAACTTCCCTGTATTGTCAAGGTTGCCCAATGAGTCAGTAATTTAGGGAACATAACATGAAAAGAAAGGCCACTAATAATGAGATGAGCTATTGCTCACCAGTCTGAGCTAGCAAAGGAGTGCTAGGCAGGGCAGGAGACTCGAAGCAAGGGTGACTCGAAGGTGGCACGGCAGGCACGGCGAAGCTCTTCAGAGGGTGAGCGTGGGCATGCGGGTGGGCCGAGCGCAGGGGTGGCAGGTTGCTGGTGTAGCAGGACTCCTCCTCTGTGGTGGTGGAGCCGTGGTAGCTGCCCTCGGGGTCGGCCAAGATCTCTGAGGGGCAGGAGGCCTGCGAGGACGAAGCGGCTGGAGGAAGAGGCTCTGAACAAGGTGTATTCCTCACCGATTCTGGTGGAGAGAAGAGGAGGGTGAGGAAAGACCAATGAGGATACAGCGTTGGTTCATCATATCCAAACAAGATCTAAACACGTTCGAAGGTGTTCATACTATGGACCGGGAGCCATTTTCTACTTTTTTCCCCCCCTTATTCTTATCTGTAAGTCAAATATGTGGTCGCTGTCCAAAGTTCTAAAGAACAATGAAGAAGTCTTCTGTTTACGACGTTTGGATATCTATTACAAGGTTGGAAATGCTAAACTATATACGATCTCAGGAAAGCATGGTCAGTTAGAGATGTTTATATATATATATATATATATATATATATATATATATATATATATATATATATATATATTAGGGCTGTCAAAATTATCGCGTTAACGGGCGTTAATTAATTTTTTAAATTAATCACGTAAAAATATTTGACGCAATTAACGCACTAGGCCCGCTCAGACAGATTTAAATGTCAGTACAGTGAAAGGCCAACTTGTTAATTGTGTTTTATGGAGTTTTTCCGCCCTCTGTTGGCGCTTGGGTGTGACTCGCATATGTTATGTGGCGTAATGTCGCCCTCTGCTGGCGATTCACTGCAGCTGATTATTTGGGTTTCGGCGCGCTTTTCTGACGTGATTATATGTCGACGCGAACTTACACTAATAGACAGTGCTCTTCAGACCAGCTAACGTCCGCATCCAGTATTCAGTGGCAGTTCTCATAGCCCCATCACACTGTTTGTGTCTAATACATGCATCGCTTGTGAGTTATATTCCTCCTTTGTTTATATTCATGAGCATTAGATAGTTATTGATGATGTGTATTTGAATTTGTTCACAGATATGGTGAAATGCAGTTACATTGTTAGATGCTTGTGAGCTAATTGGCTAGTACTACTGCTCAAATGGACACGTATGTGTACATTTTATGTTATTTTGTGATTTATGCAAGTTATTGACACATTGCCTTGTTATTTTCAGTTTTACAAAAATACAACAAACGTGCTCCTGTCAAAAAGAGATGACTTCAGTAAAGCCCATGCAACTTTGCCACACCGTCTGATTTCTTTTTGGAACTTATGTTCGCTATCTGTCAATTTGTGTACTCACACACATTGAGGACAGAATAGGGCTACTAGTTTATTTTTTGATTGAAAATTTTACAAATTTTATTAAAACGAAAACATTAAGAGGTGTTTTAATATAACATTTCTATCACTTGTACTAATATTCATCTTTTAAGAACTACAAGTCTTTCTATCCATGGATCACTTTAACAGAATGTTCATAATGTTAATGCCATCTTGTTGATTTATTGTTATAATAAAAAAATACAGTCCTTATGTACCGTATGTTGAATGTATATATCCATCTTGTCTTATCTTTCCATTCCAACAATAATTTACAGAAAAATATGGCATATTTTATAGATGGTTTGAATTGCGATTAATTGCGATTAATTAATTTTTAAGCTGTAATTAACTCGATTAAAAATTGTAATCGTTTGACAGCCCTAATATATATATATACATACATGCTAGGCCTGAACGATATATCGTTTAAACATCGCCATCGCGATGTGCGCATGCGCAATAGTCCCATTGCAAGGACGTGCGATAGTTTTTTCATTTCATTTTTTTTAATCCACAAACGTTTGTTTTGAGGAAGGAGAGCGCACAGCCTCTCTTTCCCTCCAGCTCCACAGTCATCGGCTCCTCCCCCTCCCCCTGCTACAGTAGAGTGGAGGGAGGAGGGGCCGTTCTCAAACTGAAAACAAGCAAGCAACACGTTGAAGAAAGCGAGGGAAGACTGTCTCCAAAAGTAGTTTTGGAAGTATTTTGGCTATCCACAAGATGATAAGGAACAAAAAACAGCCCTGTCGACAGTGCCTCGCCGTGGTTGCCTCAACAAGAAGTAATCCGTCGAACATGTGGGACCATTTAAAACGCAAGTATCTATGCATTCCTGCTACGAGCTTCCCATCAGATGCTTTTTAGTACAAGTGGGAACATTGTTACGTGCCAACGTTCTTGTCTCAAGCCTGCAATGGTGGATAAACTAGTAGTCTTGGCCCAAAACCTATGAGACCCAGTTGAGAATTGCTGAGCAAGGAAGGTGGACGATATGCAGACAAATACATAACACAGCTGCAGGAATGTCTTTTCTTCTTTTTATTCATGTGACAGCTATCAGGAAGGCAGGAAATTTGGGAGTTAAAATGGTTCTGTTATTCATCACAGTTATTTGCAGTTATTCAGTTCAATTATTTACAAGTTCAATTGAGTTTCTGTTTCTTTTATATTTAAATGTATTGTAAATCGTATTTTTCAAATAACTATATATAGTACAGCTGCACATAAAGTTTTGATACTTAATATTTTTGTTTAAATATTTTTACAACTTTGTTGCTGTTGTGCAGTTTTATATTGTTTTGTGTAAACAACTCAGGGGACGAATGCACTTGCACTTTTATTTGTCAGATTTAATATTTAAGATCAAATATGTTGACAACTTTGTTGTTTTACTGAGGTTTTTATGTATTGTTATAGTTTGTGAACAACTCTTTTATTTGTCATATTTAATATCTTTGTTCAAATATGTTTACAACTTTGTTGTTATTTTACAGAAGTTTTTATTTATTGTTATATTTTATCAAAAACTTAGGGGATAAATGCACCTGCTCTTTTATTTATCATTTAATGTATTTGCTGCTGTTGAAGTGTAAAATATTGTGTTCAATAAATGACCTATTTTGTGCAGACATGGCTTCCTGGATCCCTTCATACAGCAATCTTTTCATCATTCACAAATGAAACGGTATTATATGAATACACTGTGGTCACGGTGTGTCATGCAAAGTATTTCCAAACAGCTATTCAAGTCATCGAGTGAAAATTTCTTAAAAAAAGATATATATATATTTTTAACATCGCAATATAATAGCGCAATATATTGCAAACCTCAAAAAAATCACAACAATAGTTTTTTCCAATATCGTTCAGTCCTAATATATTTTATAGTCATCTCTAGAAGTGTTTTTCCACAATTATTTACTCCAATTATAACACTATTACTGCATTGTTGTTCAAACCAACCATCTTATATACACACCAAAGGACTGTAACTCCTGGATATCTTACTAAAAAGACCTTTAAAAAGGATATTTGACTCTCTTCAGAAATTGCAACTTGAAAGCACAGTTGAAATTGACGCCCATACATAGGACAGCATCTAAAATTCCTCACTAAGTGGAGATAAACCATCAATAGGCCTTTTCCACAGATCAAATTCTTACACTCTCCAAATTAAAAAAAAAAAAATATATATATATTGATAATAATTTAACATAAAATTGACTCCTCCCCCAAATCATTCATCCACAAATAAATGTAGCGTAATGATGAAAAACAACACAACATTTGTTAGGGGAAAAAGAAGGATGTTTCCCTCTTAAATTAGAAATGGCTATATTTTGGTGGCCATTCGGTCTAGTATTTTAAAATTGGCTTAAATGATCCATACTTTAATTTTCTCACTTTTAATATGTTTAAATGTTTTAAATGATTGTACAGCGACCTTAAGTGCCAGAAAGGCACCTTCAAATAAAATGTATTATTATTATTATTATTCTCTGAAGCTTTTCACGAATCACATTTACTGTAAATAAATTACTGTTATATAAAGCAGCCTTGAAGCCAGTCGATGAGGTGTGCCTTAATATATAAATTAGCGTCTTGATCTGAAATAGTTTATGGTAAAAGTCCTGCACACACTAAATCACTCATTCTTAACCTTGCTAAAGGTACCGAACCCCACAAAGTTGAGATTTGCATTTACTTAACCCTTCGGAATTTAATAATAAAGCATTTTTTTTTCCAAATTCAAAACCAATATAACTAAGCTAGCAAGCTAATATCTAAGTGAATTTCCCATTCAAGTTTCTTCAAATTTACAACAAATAATTTTGCTTTTTTATTTTTTTTTTAATTTTTTTATTTTTTTTTTAATTTTTTAAATCCACTCTGCCTGTTGGTTTCTTATAATTCCTTATACCAAGTGCACGTCAACTTTCCACTGAGCAAACCAATTCCTCCTCCCATTAGGTAGAGGCTAACAGTTGAAAGAAATATAATGAAGTCTGTAAATTTGGGTCAAACCAGTCCAAAACCTAGTCTAAAATTACACTTTGCATTTAGTCAGCATTTGAAAATAGGACTCCATGTGTCTATACTTACTCAGCAAACCCCTGGGGTTCAGTCGAACCCAGGTTATGAACCACTGCACTAAATGATAACATGGATTTCAACTTGCATAAAAAAAAAAAAAAAAAAAAATTCTGACACCCAATGAGGGCTGGGTATTGCGACTCGAAAAGTATTACGATATGATACATAATGGCAAAGGCATATTGCAGTACTTGTTACGGATGAATGAAAAACAGAAAACCATATTTAACTTATTTTGTTGATTACATGTTACTGCAAACAATTTTCAGGAATTACAGTTAGCTAGCTATAGCCACAAAGCCAGGCCTACGCATTTGAAGTTTATTTTAAGTTTACATTTGTAGTTTATTATTACATTCATTAATTTTCCAAGCCGTTTATCCTTACGAGGGTGGCGGGGGTGCTGGAGCTAATCCCAGTTAACTATGGGAAGTAGACGGGGTACACCCTAAATTGGTTGCCAGCCAAACGCAGGGCACAAGAGAGACCATTCGCGCACACGCTTATAACTAGGGAGAATTTAGTGTGTTCAATCAGCCTACCATGCATGTTTGGGACGTGGGAGGAAACCGGACTACCCGGAGAAAACCCACGAACGTACGGGGAGAACATGCAAACTCCACACAGGAAGGCCGGAGCCTGGGATTGAAACCTTGATCTCAGAACTGTGAGGCGGACGTGCTAACCACTCTGCCACCGTGCGGCCAAGTTTATAACAACTGTGTGAAAATACATTTTAAGAAAACGTGAGATTATGATGATTACAGATCCGTCTGGCATGCCCAATTCAATGAGACGTCTAGAATCCATTGGCTCTGGTTGTCGCTTATTTCAAATGAGAATTGCGTGTGACCTCAATATCATGTGGTAAAATGGTGTCAGTGAGAAAAATAAATGCCTATCTCTCAAGAAGATATTCACGTAATATATCGGAAACCAAACATTGTATTGCGATATGCACATTGTGTCACTTCACCTCGCAATATAATCGATAATATTGCTTATCTATACACACCATTATTTTTTACCTGCATATACACTATGTACTAAGCAAAAAAACTAAAATAAAAACAAGACTAATACAAATCTGGCTGCTGAAATCTGGCCATATGTTCTTCCCTACTACCATCACCTCCCTTCGCCCAAATCATCACCACTTTCAAAACCGCTCATGTTGTGAAGCAACAGCTGGTGCTCCAAGTCTAAGCACATTTAATTGCACCTTGGATAGCAGACTTCATGGAATTATGTCCGTGGCAGAAACGAGCGAACCAATGAAGCAGAGAACAATGGGAACAGTAGAAAAGTCAACTATGTAGGTGAAAACATGCTTAGGGATTAAAAATGAGTGAATGAACACAGCTGCCTCGTCCTCTTAGGTAATTCCTCCAATGACCAGCAAGGGGCAGTGTCTCACCTGTGGAGTCCACCCTGTCTAGATGGGAGATGGGGCTGCAGGCATATGAGCGAGGGTGCCCGCCGCCTTGGTGGTAGAGGTAGCTGCGCGTGGGCGACGCCAGGCTGCCCATGTGATAATGGTGCTGATGGTTATCGAGGGAATGGATGGGATGAGCACTAATTACAGCTGTGGATTCAAATGGACATGGAGGTTTATCATGAGAGAAGGCTGATGATGAAGGATGTGGATGTACTGCTACTCACACACACAAACACACACACTCAGTTACTTTCATACATTGTCAAGGGCAAAATCATCAACAATGACTTCATCACCGCACAAGTTGGCAGACTTCGTGGCGCTCCCATTTGTACATTTTCAGAAAGACAACTCACTAGCTGCAAACAATGACAAGCTCACTTATCAGGCACATTCTGACACACCTATGCTCACACACACTTACGCTGAGGAGGCTGTGCATCAAAAGGCATCATCATTTTAGGCCTCATCCCCCGCCGGCCTGCAAGGGTCGACATGCTGTCCTCTGATTCATGGCCTAAAAAGTATGGTGCAAACCAGCCAATCAGAGAGTGCTGAGACTCTGCCATTGTGAAAGAGCAATCCATTTTAAACCTTGGCTCCTTTAAAATGTGTTTTTAAGCACTTTTCCCTCCAAACTTTGAAAATATGCCGGGAGATGATCACTTGATTAACTGAATCCCCTTTGATGCAAGTGTAGCAACCATGACATGTATGAGAAGCATGCACATGACTGGCATGATGACACAGAATATTATAAAACTATTTTAACACTTTAATGGGCAGTTTTAACTGATTGGCTGTCATTGACAGCAGTAGACATCCATTCTATTTTGACAGAGAGGTCATTCGTTGCCAGTCCTGTCAGTCAAATTAGATGTCCGTTGTTGTCAATGGTAGACAATGAGTTAAATACTATTACATAAATGAAATTGGGGGCCAAAATTAAAATCTGTTTCATGACATGCCCATAACATTCAACTGACTGGTATGCTCTCCACAAACTGACCACGGTAGGAGTTTCGCCTCTGCTGTAGGTGGGAGTTGCTGTCCATGCCGCTGTCAGCTGGCGTAATGTCTTGGGAAGTGCGGGGGATTGGTGTTTCAGTCATGACTGGGTTTGGCTCTGGTGACTTGTCCATTGGTTTGAGCTCCAGTCGCTCGTGGTGGATCCAGAGATCAGGCGGTTTCAGGTCCTTGGAGTTGCCTTTGTATTTGTGTGAGCCATTGGAGGACTTGGAGGCTGCCCGCTTCCTGTGTGACATCGAGGGGGGAGATGGAGACAATAAGCTCATGCCTATGGAGGCCAATAGACCATAAAGAACCTATGTGGCCCATATAATATGATCACTTGGAATGTTACAAACTGTAGAGAACAGAATGACAAGATAAAAAAAAAAAGACATCAGCTATGCTAGTCTGAATCAGCCGAGAAGTACGAATGCCTGGAAGTAGTAGACTTGTAAATCAGATTCTTGTTGCCACATGGGAACTACAATAGTTAACTATTAGCCTATCATTGTCGGTGATAGACGAACCAGAGTTGCTTTAAAAATGATCTGTTTTTACATTGACCACAAACTTCGGCATACAAACATTTACAACAAAAATTCAGGAAAAAGAAAAATAACCTTCCTACTAGGGCTGTAGCTATCGATTATTTTAGTAGTTGATTAATCAATGAACTAGTCAGTTCGAATAATCGAGTAATCGGATAAGGCCTCAAACGGTATACAAAAAGATAAATGAGGCTTTAAGTACAACAAAAGAACAATTAGCTAACTTACACAGCAAAAGTCCGCTAACTTAAATGCTATAAAATGCTTTAATGCTATAAAACTTTTATTATTATTATTATTATTTTTTACAATGCTCTTGACAAATGGTTCAAACACATATTCCCGAAAAAACGGCTAAATATACCTATAAACTAAATTACGAATGCATTAAAAATATTAGCCAAAAAAACCAACAACAACTTATATTGGTCTTAACAGGGAGCAGCTGGATCCAGCCATGTGAAATGAGCTATGTCATATTCACTGTTGCCACTAGAGGGCGGTGTATCCACCCAAATCAATAAAACTAAATGCAAACACATTCAAAACAAACCATTACAACTAGGGCTGTCAAATGATAAAAATTTTTAATCAAGTTAATCACAGCTTAAAAATTAATTAACCGTAATTAATCGCAACTCAAATGCCATATTTTTCTGTAAATTATTGTTGGAATGGAAAGATAACACACAAGACGGATATATACATTCAACATACTGTACATAAGTACTGTATTTGTTGATTATAACAATAAATCAACAAGATGGCATTACCATTAACATTCTGTTAAAGCGATCCATGCATAGAAAGACTAGGTAGTTCTTAAAAGATAAATGTTAGTACAAGTTATAGAAATTTTATATTAAAACCCCTCTTAATGTTTTTGTTTTAATAAAATTTGTAAAATTTTCAATCAAAAAATAAGCTAGTAGCTCGCCATTGTTGATGTCAATAATTACACAATACTCATGGTGCTTAAACCCATAAAATCAGTCGCAGCCAAGTGCCAGCAGAGGGTGACAAAACACCAAAAAACACAAGTAACAAGTGGACATGACACTTTGCTGTCATCTGTCAATCTGTTTAAGCGGGGCATGTGCGTTAATTGCGTCAAATATTTTAACGTGATTAATTTAAAAAATTAATTACCGCCCGTTAATGTGATAATTTTGACAGCCGTAATTACAACGCCACTTTAATTAAACGAATACTCAAAGCAGCAAAATTTAATTTAAATCTTTTTTTCTAATCGAATTACTCGAGTAATCGATTAATCGTTGCATCATAACTTCCTACTAAAAAATAACAAATACCATACTCATAACAAATAACTCATAAGATGCCACTGACAACAATAGACGTCGAATCCATTTGCACTGGGAGGGCTAGCGGCAATCAAACAATCGCTGTCGGACCTCCCAGTCCAAATGGAATGGGCATCTATTGCTGTTAATGGCTGTGAAACATGATCATTCAATGTCAGCCATCCCAGTTCAAATTGACTTGATATTCATCACTGTCAATGGCAGTGAGTGAGCTAAAAAGATAAACCAGGCGGGGGAAGCAGTGAATTAAATGATTTAAGGTATATGGATTTACGGACCGAAAGGGGAAAAAAATGCAAAAAGCTCACCTGTCATGGCTTTTACTTACTTTTTCTGGTGTGAAGTGGTGCGCCTTGTGCACAGGAAAGCCCCCACAACCACCAAGATGATGGTGAACGCTCCCACTGAGATGATGATGACGATGACCAGGATGTGATTTTCACTGTTTCCCATTCCTTTTCCTTGAAAAAGACCACTAGTCACTTAACATGTAAACCATCAAGGCAGTACACATGCAATAGCTAACATGACAAGGGATGGGCATTTGACAAATCTACTTTTTGGGGGGGATTTGCTTTGAAATCCTGTTTCTATAAAGCTACTCAAAGGAGTTAGTATTGCTTGGATGAAGCCAAGGATCCCTAAGACCAGTACTTCTGAAATAGTGGTGCGCCCCGCCTCACCCCCCCCCGGGGGGTGCAGATCGATGCCTGGGGTGGCGCTTGTCATCTCCGGGGATGTGCTTTTTTTGCCGTACTAGAATAAAGTGTAAATGAACATCCACTCAGAGGGTGGCAGTGGAGCTCTCATTTTCAGACAGTGAATAGTATTATTTAACCAAACGAACACACAGCAAAGAGCACTGGAGATATGAAGAGCTAAGATGAGGAAATATGACAAAGCGTATTTAGTGTTTGGCTTTGGATTTTAATATAGTGGGAGATGAGGAAAGACCAGTCTGTTTATTGTGTCTAATAATATTTGCAGCGGACAGCAGGAAGCCAAATCAATTAAGACGTTACTTAAAGACATTAGACTCCAATCACATTGATAAGCTGCTTAAGTTTTTCTGGCCGAAAATGTGGTAATTATTGCCAACAATTGTCCCGCTTTGTCAGTGTTACATCACTAAACCAGCGACCACTGTTTGCATCATAGGTGGCATTCCAAGTTACTCAGTGCAAAACAACCCCACACCATAGCAAAGGAGCTGATACTGCCTGCAGCAAAATTAAAAACTGTCCCTCTGCCCAATAACACTGTTGTAATTGTTCCAATAGATTTAGTTTTTGCAGACAAAGTGTTTGGCATATTGTCCTCATTAGTTAATGTTCCTGATCAATTTGAATGTATAATTATATAATGATTACCGGTAAATTTTATTTTTCAGTATCAAATGGTCAAAAAAATATACCTTGAGTATATTTTTACAGTTTGGATGGGACTTTTCAGGCAAACTGATGGGCCTTAAGTCTTTTCTGTTACAAACAAAACCATGTTAATAAAGTTATACTTTACTGTAAGTTGATCTATATTACTTTTTTTTTTTTTTTTTTTTAAATATTAAAAGGGACAATGTTATGCAGAGGTGTATCTATAATAATAATATTAATTTTATAGACAAATGATACCATTTACAGTGGCGGCAAAGAGTTGGGGGGAGGGGCGAGATATTTACGTGGGGTGAGGGCGTAACAGATAATAATTGAGAAGCACTGCCTAAAATGTTACAAAGTGATGACAGTGGCCCTAAAATATAGTATTTTCAACTTACAGGATTCAAGTGTTTGGCCCAATGTTATCATTTTTACAGGCCATCAAACATCATTTCAGCACAATCAGCCCAATCATGAATGCACAACAAAAATACTTTGAAGACCATAACCACAATTACAATAGCTTCGGTCTGAGCATCTTCTGTATATAATTCTAATTTGTGTTGGTCAAGCTGAAAAAAATCTTACCAACTGCTGATCCAGGATCAAGGGGAAGTTGGTTGCCTGGAGGTCCAGGCTTTGATGGAAGATTTGATGCTGTCAGTGGACACAAAAAGTGGTTGCATGAGGGGAAATCAGTTACACAGGGTCTTTGCATTGATGTATGGCTTCTGGTCTTGTCATACCACACTGCCTCTTGGAGGTCAATGGCTACACAGTAAGCGTGCTACAAATTTTCTAGCCCAGAAGTTGGACATTTTTGGTAAGACGAGCAGAGTCAGCAGTGTGCACACAAAGATGAAATGTGAAGGGAGTTTACCTTGGTCATTAGCCATTTTGTCAGAGGATTCAGCTTAAAGACAGAAGAGAAGGAGAAAAGAAAATGGGGAATAAAAAAAAGCAGGTTATCTCAAAAGAACAGTGTGAGACAGAAACAGCAAGAAAAAGCCTGGGAAGAAGTGGAAGGCAGTAATATATGAAATTGAGTCAAGTAAAAAATAAAATAAAATAAATAAAGTACTCTACAGTCAAGACAAGCTGACAAATATGTAAAACAAAGTCAGGCAAAGTTTAATCAAAACAGTAGCACAAAACTTATTTCAAGTCCTGTTATATTTGACAAGGCTTTCTATCAGATGCACACAATTGTGAGATGTGTGCACCTCATTTAGTGTCTCTGGTGAAGACTTGGGTAACAAAATGTCCGTTGTCTACTGGAACAAAATAATATACATATAAACATTTCTTCTAAAATTGATTTAAGTTTGACTCATAAAATGTAAATTTGCAGGTCAGTCATAAGATATTTTAATGTGATCCATTAAAATCTAATGGGCTGTATTAAACTTGTTTTGACGCTGTCATTGAACATTATTTTTACTATTATACTAAAAGGTGCATGTTAGAGCAGATTAATGTTTCATTTGCAGAAATATTACATCAAATACCAACCTTTAACAGGAATTTAGACAAAGTTGGATGCAAACAATGTAACTGTTAAGCATTATAGAAATAAAGTCACCCAGGAGTTACTACTACACACAGAAAAGAGTGATTGTGGAGAAAAGCTACAAAGGTTTGGCCATTGTTAAAGACACTGTCTACTTGTAAAATAATCTATATAGCTTACTAATGCAAAGTCAAGTTGGAACGCTTCACGTCAATTAATCTGATTGATTTGTGTGCGGTTGTTTTGGATAGCAACAGAGAATTCAACTAATATATCTCCATTTGGAATTGATGCTTTTAAAGATACTGAAAACACTAATAACCTTTTTTCCTCTTTTAGCATGCATTTACACAACAATATACAGTGGGGAGAACAAGTATTTGATACACTGTCAATGGGTTTTCCCATTGGAAGTGTGTCAAATACTTGTTCTCCCCACTGTATATAAACAACTTTTAAAAATAAAATTAAAAATGGCTCTTTGTTCCCAACTCAGGAGTTTTTACTGTACTTTACATTAAGCCGGGGTGGGCAAACAATTCCACAAAGGCCCACAGTGGGTGCGGGTTTTCGTTGCAACCCATCAAGTGCTTATAAGTGCAATCAGTTGATTACAGTCAGGTGCTTGTTTTGCCAGGCCCCTCAGTGGTTAAGCTGCCTGTGCTGGATCAGTTGTAACAAAGACCAGGACCCACTGCAACACTTAAGGACCAGTTTGCCCACCCATGAGCTTGCAACTAGTTTAGCACTCTGGTGTTTCCATTGTGCCAACCCCTCAAGAGGCCACACCTCTACATGAGGCTTCCATAACACTGCTGTTCAGTGTCTTGTTATCATTGACTATTAAGAGGAACAGTATATTTACGGTATTCTAACTGAACAGTGAGTGCGCTTGAGCAAGTAAGCAGGAATTTGTGAGTAACTTAAAGACACAATATTGTTCCTTCTAAATAAAAAATACCACGTCTCATAATTTCAATTAGGTTGCTGTAGCAAATATACTGTAAGTGCTTCAAATTACAGCTCATTTTTTGCCGTGTTATTAAAGACAAACTCACTCTTTGGGGTTCTAAACTGTACGGCCTCAGATGTTGGGCCCATGCCCTTTGAGTTTCGAGCCTCAATCTTGAAGTAGTATGTTGTGTCTAGAGTCAGGTCCTGGATCTGGTGGGTCAAGCGGTTGCCCACCACAGGTTCAACAACCCAGTCGTGATCCTCAGCATTGACATCTGTGCTGTAGTAGATGATGTAACCTACAAAAAACAGTAGAAGGCTAGGTTAGGTCCATACTACAGGTCTTAATGCACAAATCCAATTTTTTTGCCATATCCGTGTTTTTGGCGTGCCCGTTCAGAATGCCTTTGTCCATTGAGACCATTCAAGTTTCACGCATGCACACTAATTCGCAGTCTGAGATGCGCTCAGCAAAGAGACCCGCATGCGCAGAAGCATCAAAACAAATTACATATGCTAGTTGTATGTCATTCCAGGGTGATCATATTTTGATTTCCAAAACGAAGACAGTAAGACACACATAACAGACATTATTAATCCCCGTTTAGTCTTATATTCAAAGTTTATATGGACTGATAGAACGCATACACGCACACACGAGCCTTGACGTGTGTGCGTGAAATGACGTGGGTGCGTCAGTTTGCCCCGACTCCGCCATGTGTGCAATAATTAAATATTGCCTATCCGGCGCACAGAATGAAAATCGAAAATTGTAAGGCTTTTCCTTTTCTTAATTTTATTTTATATGACTGTAGTGAAGCCCGATTCGTGCTTAAAAGCAGAGTTCAAGCTAGGCGCTAATGCCTACATCGCTGCCGTCTTCCGTGCCTCTTGCTCTTTGCTGACGTAATTGCTGCATGAATTCAGATTTGGGAGTCTTTACAGTTCAGACTGCCAGTCACATTCTGAAAAAATGTGGCCCAGATTGGATTTTTACCACATACGAAAGTGACCCAGATCGGATTTGAAATGGTCCCGTTCTATGCGACTTGTCACGTTCAGACCGTCAAGTTAATGCCTCACTCGAGTCGGAAAAACACGAAAAAATCGGATTCGTGCATTAAGACCTGTAGTATGAACGTAGCCATAGTTTCATGCCAAAACTGGTTTTCAAAGTAGAATCATTGACGACTTAAAAACAGGTTGCATTCAGAGTAAAGAAACATGAATAACACCATGTGAATATTTTGTGACTTACCAGTGATCTTTCCGTTGGCCTCTGAGGGAGGCTGCCAATTGATGATGATAGTCCGAGGTTTGTTCTCTTTGCTCACCACTGTCACATCTTTGGGGGAGGAGCTGGGAACTATCAAAGGCATTGGCAGATAACATTGACTATGGTGAAAACTAGAGTTGTCCAATAATGACTTTTTAACCGATATCCTGATATTGTTCAACTCCAAAAATCCAATAACGAAATACAACAGATAACAATATATGCAGAGGTGGGTAGAAACTAAAGGAGTTCCAAAAAAATCAATTATTAGATGCATCGCGATTCGACATGTGACGATTCAATACGATTCATAAAGGTTAAAAAACAATGATTTTCCCTAATAACTTTATTACAGCCGCTCGTAGCGGAACGAAATTCAAGACACGTCTGCTGCCCGGACACCTTTAACGGACACATGCATGCACAACGTTATGATGGATGCTGGCGGTTACTGAGCAAGAGATTTACTCCTTTTTAAGAGACTGAAAAATACATTTGTGTATGAGACAGGCAGGAACCTGGTTGTCGCGCTTCTGTGCGCAAGTTATTTTTTAGAGCGAGAGGGGAAGAGAGATTGTTCGTTGCTCCTTGTCTTTCAGATGTCCAGCAGTAGTTTCAAGTCATGTCAATTGAAAAATGTCCTGTGTTGCTAAGACCCATGTGCGTATATAAGAGGTGAGTACACGAACCCTCTTATTCTGTTTAGCCTTGATTGTTGTTGTTATTGCGACGTTAACAGTTAGCGCTGAGCGCTAAGATAACTAGCTAATTCGCTAACGTGTATTTCATATGCAGAACGTGTAAAACCATGATTAAGTACAGCGGTAACATTACAAACATGCGAAATAGTACAGAAATCTGTGAAAACAAAGTATACTGGTTAAAAGAAGTCTTATTTCTAAAGACACTTTGTTTTCAGAAAATGTGGAATTCGTTCCACTTCTGTAAATTTTATTGTATTGTTGAAAGAAATAGGTACTGCCTTTAATGTTTTAGCACTTTCTTGAAATAAAATAAAATAAAATAAAATAAATAAATAAATAAAGCAGCAGTTTAAGGCAGCTTTTGTTGTATGGGCATCTTTCCATCGTTCCTGTTGAATCATTAGGATAGTTTGAATAAATAATGGGCATAAATTTGTTTGGCTACTTTATTAATTTGTAATGTACAATTCATCGAGAATCGTGATAATCGCGTTAACTGTGTTCATCGTCAATATCGTGATCATCGTTAACCATAATCGAATCGTAACACCCTGAATCGTAATTGAACCTAATCGTGGGGTGCCTAAGATGGTGGGGTGCCTAGTAGTACAGTAGATGGCACACCTCTAGTAGTAACGCGTTACATGTACTCCGTTACATTTACTTGAGTAACTTTTTGAGAAAAATTTACTTTGAAGAGTAGGTTTACGAAGCCATGCTTTTTACTTTTACTTGAGTAGATTTGTGAAGAAAAAAACGCTACTCTCGCTACACAAGAGCCGTTACATTTTTCTTCTTTATCCTACATATTAGATGTATTATTATTTTTTTGCTTGCTATGGTATTGCCAAGAGTAGCTCTACTAATTTCACCAATGCGATGTCGCAATAATAATCACATGACTCCATTAGATCAATCAGACGCGAGTTTGCCGTTCTACGACCACACAAGCCTGTTCAATCACACGTCTTTAAAGCACCGTAACAAATGAAGTATTTGACATGGAGCGCTGCCCTCAACATGAATCGAAATCGTGGATTTAAAACTCTCTCCCAGTTTTTATTTCATAATAGTAACTATGAAGGAACTACAGAATTCACTACTCAAACTATGAACTATTTTCTCCACTAGGGGGCAAAATACGCAGTTACTCAAAATGTTACTCATTACTTGAGTATTCTTTTCACTGGATACTTTTTTACTTGTACTTGAGTTCATGTTTTGGATGACTACTTTTACTCTTACTTGAGTAATATTATTTTGAAGTAACGCTACTCTTACTTGGGTACAATTTTTGGCTATTCTACCCACCTCTGGATATATGCGATGGTGGATCCCCCCCCAAAAAATCCCAAGAATTTTAGTTTGTTGACATCTAATGGTCAGTAAGCAAAACTGCTGTGCTAAACTGGAAGCTGCAGCTAGTACAGAATGCTGCAGCCAGAGTCCTCAAAAATACAAGGAAGCTGGACCACATTACACCAGTTTTGAAATCGCTACACTGGCTTCCAGTGAGTCAAAGGATAGACTATAAATACTCCTGCTCGTTTACAAAACACTTAATGGCCTTGGACCAAAATATATGCTTGATTTGTTAGATTCCTATGAGACATCTAGACCCCTAAGGTCGTCTGGAACCGGTCTCCTGCATGTTCCAAGAACAAGAAACCAAGCAGGGTGAGGCAGGATTTAGTTATTATGCTCCTGACCTCTGGAAAAAGTTACCTGAACGTCTGAAGTATGCTCAAACTGTTAGCTCCTTTAAATCAGGGCTAAAAACGCTTTTGTTTAGCACTGCATATCCATAACTGTCTATATATTTCAATCTACTTGCTTTCTATTCCTCTTGTGCTTATCTCCGTTGCTGATTTCAATTATTATTATTATTATTAGTTTTTGTTTTATCTTTATTTATTTTTATTCTATTTGTGATTAAATGCGATTTTTATGTGTAATTTTATTTCTTATTTTGATTGTCTTGGTTTTTACGTTGTATTGATTTAAATGTGATTTTTATGATCTTCATGTGATGTAAAGCACTTTGAATAGCCTTGAGTTGAATTGTGCTATATAAATAAATTTGCCTTGCCTAAGCTGTGACCAGCCCTTGTAAAAAGGCAGAAGGCTTCTACATTCACTTTGAAGGCAACAAGCATATTGGCCCAAAACCAATAATGAAAAAAACGATGTCGATATTATCTGATATCATTTTAAAATGCTTTCATCGGCGGATATTATCAGCTACCGGATAATATCGGGCAGTTCTCGTGAAAACAAACATCCCCAAAAAATTACAGTGTTCTTCTGCAAACTTAACTATTCAAGATGCTTAATACAAGTATTGATTTGATGCATTTTTTAAAAAATTGTTGTGTTACTAACCAATGCATTTTTTTTTAAAGTGTTGTGTTACCAACCAGCTACTGTACAGTTGTGTACTGTAATGTTAAAGTGAAGGGAGGCGATTCAATCCGTCCATTATTCTGTCTGATAGAAAAGTAATGCTTCACATCCAATAGACAATTATAAAACATTTTATGGGTGCATCAATCATTCTAAGATTTTCACTATTCTCGTTGGTGCTTGGTCCCCATCCAAGACGAACAGTAGGGGAACAATGTAATACAAGGAAAACTATATCTAACATTGTATCATCTTGAGCTCTCATGCAACAGTGATATAATCAATGGCTATATAGACCACTAGGGGTTTATATGTATTAATTTGTCACATTTTGATGCATGTATAGAGCGCTCATACTGGTTTCAAACGTGGTTCCCTGTGCTGTCATGCTCCATGTACTGGTGCGTCGGCCTTTGGTCACCATAACGGAGAACTCGTACAGCGTATTGGGCTTCAGTCCTGTCACCACATGGTTCAGGCTAGTGGTGTTGGCCATCTGCGAACAAAAGAGAAAGACGGAGTGTAAGAAGATACCACAAGATAGGATTAAGCATAATGGATCTAGGATTTGATTTGAATTTCAAATACGCTGATCCACAAATGGACAAAATTGGTCCTGCCTAAGCAGTTTCTGATGTCATTGCCCACATTTAACATTTAATCAGGGTCGGGTTGGGGGAGACAATGTTTTACAAGGCTCACAGTTTTTTGTTAATGTATAACTTTCAAGTCTATGTTAGGGCTGGAGGCCAGACGGTGGAACGACGACAGCTGCGAGTGATCACAATTAGCCGCCTTCATAAGCCTGTTCGTTGTTGCCGCTCGTCGCCACACCAACTCTTTCGGCATCCCCGTCAGTCATGTCCAGCATTCAGGTAGTTCTCGTATTGTATCGCACACGGTTAATCCGACTTCTTGTTCTGTCCCAGGATTCCCTGTGGCTGATTCCTGAGCTGTACCGTCGCCCGATTGAACGTCCGTCAACTTTTGCCAGCTACGACCCAGCGTGCACGTGCAATGCTGTGACCCTCATGCGCGCTTCTGTCAATAAACCTTGCATAAAATTACTGACATTATCCCTTGTCTGCTTTGGGGTCCTATTCCTAGCGCACCCTAACAACCTAGTTCATATTCCAAAGGATTTCTCTGCTCTGCTCTCAAACAAACATATCTACATTAATTAGTGTCCTGTGCTCAAGTGAAGACTACAACAGCAGATGGTGAGATACATATTTTCACAATATACAGGTCGATACAGAGTGTTCTGTAGAAGCAGAAATGAGAGCACATCGAGTATTTTACACATTAAAAAAAGGCCTTGTTTATAAATGTGCCAATATATTGGATTTAGTCAATTGGATTGACACTTAGGCCATGTCTACACGTAGCAGGGTATTTGGCAAAAAGAACGACAAATTTCTACGACTTGGCCTAAAGTTGAAACATCACTGACTGCGACAAACTTTGTCAATACGTCACACATAAGACCAATGTTGACATTTGCAGTAAATTACAAAGGTGCTTTTTTGCTTCCATTTATTTACAAACTCTTGCAGTGCTTCATATTGACGAACACATGCGAAGGATGGGGGTATAATGGACAATTATTTTTCGCCCACTATTATAAATGTACTTAAAAAACGAATGCACGTGTTTGGCTGTGGAAGCTTTTTTTTCTACAAACGTGCTGGTGTGGGCGTAATTATTTTTTCCCGACGTATTAGGGCAGGATCCTTGGTTTTAAAAAACCCTGCTAGGAGTAGACATGGCCTGAATGAAGCCTGTGGCGCTCTTTAATCACTGTCACAGTGTACAAATCACACTTAACAATCATTGACTGATTTGATTGATTGACTTATTTTGAGCCGTAATAACAAAATACAACTACCAGAGTAGAGCTGTCTCAACAACAAAATCTCATCCTATTTGACTGTATACTTTTAAAGGGACTGTGCAACTGACATCAACATTAATAGATTATTTGATTAGGCCATGGAAACGATTGTTTAATAAGAATGCCAAATTTGAACGAATAAAAACATTGCTTACTATATGTAATAAGGGGTCCGATCACGTCATTTTCAAAGTATCGGAATCGGCAAAAAAATATCGGTCATGCCTTTTTTAAATATATATATATTTTTTAATTAAATCGTTTTCTTATTGTATTTAATGTTACAGACATAATATGTTACACTCATCCAAGGTCTTTAGTTTAGGCTTAAGGTAGGGCTATCAAATTTATCCCGATAACGGTGGTAATTATTCCCCCCCCCCCCCCCCCCCCCCACACACACAATATTTTTATTGATTTTCAAATTAATAATTCACACCATCAAAACAATACCATAAAGAGACCACACCGAGAACACACCCACAAAAAATAACAAAAAAAAAACAAAAACAAAAGTTGTTCCTCTACCATTATTAAACTCCAGCTTCACCCCATTTAACCTCCATAAACACAAAATCACAGTCCCTAATATGATACTGTAAGCCTCAAGACAATTTCATCTTTTTGACATAATTCATAAAAGGTGTCCACAAGTCCTCAAAAAGCTGTTGTTTGCCCTTCAATATGTATGTCATGCGTTCTAGAGGAATAAATGACAACATCTGATTGATCCATTGTTTGGCAGAAGGTCCACGATCCGATTTCCATACTAATGCAATGCATTTCTTTGCCATTATTAAACCAAAATTGATAAGTGTCTGTTCATGTTTGTTGAAATTGTGTTCTTCTGGAAACAATCCCAACAGAAAAAACTTTGGTCCAAATGGAATGTCTTTTAAAATCATTCCCTCCAACGTGCTTCTTACTTCATCCCAAAATTTCTTAACTTTTCCACATTGCCATACACAGTGATACAGGGTACCTTTTTCTCCTGTACATTTAAAGCAGGTATCGGGAATATTTTTATTATATATGTTTAGTTCTGTTGGTGTTATGTATGTTCTCATTATCCACTTGTATTGAATAAGTGTCAACCGTGCGTTCATGCATATGGTTTGAGCATTTACACACAGCTTAGCCCATTCCCTTTCTGTTATGCCCTTATCCAAGTTATGAATCCATGCCCTCATTTTGTCCTTTGAATTTTCAGGAGAATTACACATTAGTATTTTGTACAAAATCGAGATAGCCCCTCTCCTAAGAATGTCTTTAGTCATCAAATTCTCTAAAAAAGTGAGAGGAGGTTTAAGGAGATCAAGACTGTGAGGTAATTAATTGAAAAAAAAAAAAAAAAAAGATCACGTTAAAATATTTAACGCAATTAATGCATGCACTGCACGACACACTCACGCATTGTCCCGCTCAATCTGTAATGGTGCCGTTTTACCTATATAGAGAGATAAAAGGCAGCGTAAAATGAGTAGAGTGAATTTTGGCAGCCTTTGGAGCCTTTTTTTAATTGGCTAAAGCCTTACAATCCCTCTCTCTACGATTAGAAATATCATGGGAAGCAATGTGGGGAAGCAAGGTAGCAATTGATCTTTTTCTTTACACCTTATGTTATTTCCCAACGCGGAGAAGATATATAAATTTGTAGCACTACGCACAGTCATGGTTCCACTTCCCATCATGCATTTGGGCATGGCTACAGTATTATTTACTGAAAGCTCAACAAATACACTAGATGGCAATTTTTAGTCACAATATACAAAGTCACAAGTCTTTCTATCCGTGGATCCCTCTCACAGAAAGAATGTTAATAATGTAAATGCCATCTTGAGGATTTATTGTCATAATAAACAAATACAGTACTTACAGTATGTACTGTATGTTGAATGTATATATTCGTCCGAGTTTTATTCATTTTTTTCATAATGCACTGCCAAAATGTATATGATCGGGAAAAATTATTGGGAATGATTGGAATTGAATCGGGAGCAAAAAAAAGCAATCGGATCGGGAAATATCGGGATCGGCAGATACTCAAACTAAAACGATCGGATCGGGAGCAAAAAAACATGATCGGAACAACCCTAATAACAAGGCTTCAAAATGATGAAAAATAAAGCTGCTCTGTCATGTGTCAGATGCTGTAGGCATGTCTCTTGACTGTGCTGTAACCACGCCCCTTCAAGTATGAACTGCTTTTCAGTAAACCAGGTCCATGGCTGTCCACGAGTAGCTTGTTTGCTATGTTTCACAATTCATCTACCATACAACCGAAGATTTTTAAAGGCGCACTCGGTGTCAGAAGCATCTTCCTCTACTCCATATTGTTGGCACTACACCTCGAATGCTCAAGGCTGAACATCAGTCTCAGCCGTTGTGCTCCCGTCTACCGTGGAGCCAACTGCAACGTCGTGTCTTAGGGCAACATTTTTCGTACCTCTCCAAGTAAAGGTTGGCGGAAGGGTAGCCAACTGGAACATACCTACTGTTGGCTTGTGCAGTTTGATGCACCACTGTCATGACTTGTTGCTGCTTGCAGCCATGACTAGAGGTGGGAATCTTTGGGCACTTAACGATTCGATTATGATTCAGAGGCTACAATTCGATTATAAATCGATTATTGATGCCCCATGCTTTTAATGTTCCGTACATTTAATTCCAAAATTGTTCAAAAATCCTCTCAGGCTAAACCAAACTTCTACTATTTCAGTATCAAGTTAACAGTTCAAAACAGTAAATAAAATAATCAAGGATTCATTCTGTATCAGCAGCTTTAAACTACCTTCAATAAATTTAATGTAAATGGTAAATGGTGTTATACTTTGATTGTGAATCAACCGTTAAAGTTGTTAAAAATGCTCCCGTTATTCATAATATCCCTTCAGTCTACTTTTGACATGTGAAAGTTTTAAAACTGTTTCATCATTTAAAGATGGATTCAAGTCAAGATTTTGCCGATTTAGGAGTATTTTAGAAAAAACAGTTAATTAGGTTCGCTACAACAGAGCCTTCCAGAGAAGTCTAATGCTTTAAAATGGCGGCTGTTTACTAACGCCGGCAAGTCTGTCATTTTGCATCTAGTTTTCTATACATGTTCTAACGCCGCCGTCATCTGTCATCTCGCATCTAGTTCTATATATATGTAATATCTACCATAGCATCATGCGGCCGTATGTTTGTAGCAACTAGCAACTGGGCGTTGTTTGTAGCGGCTGTCAGCCGGCTGTTATTATTTTTTTTCTGTAAATCTAGCGGCATGAGTTGAACATGATATTTACTCTTGGTCCGTTCGTCATTGCTTCCCAAAGACCGCGCTGACTGTGTTTTAGTTCCGCTTTACCTCGTATTATTGAATAATCAGAATTTGGATGTTTGTGAATCGTTCTCGAATCTTCTACGAATCGCGAATAATCTAAGAATCGGAAATTTTGCACGCCTCTAGCCATGACTACTTTATTCACTATGACACAAAGCCTACATTACATAAAACATACAGTAACCTGACGTAAGATGCATTTTGGTGACAGAGCCTGTAGCAGTTGTAACCCATTTAATGATACCCCCGGACGTAACGCTAGAAATTCAGCGGGCCCTTGGCGGAATTGTAGGCGACAGGAACCCAGCTACTGTGTTGCATGACTCACCGCGTGTCAGCGGGGTGTCCCGCAACGCTGCGTGACAGCTCAATGACAGTCGTTTGTGGTTTGTGCATTATTATACAAAGCCCAAATAACATATAACACAAATGTGTGAGATTTAGCTTGATGGCGAAGTCAATGAGGGAGTTGCAATTATGCTGAAATGGCACGGACGACAGTTAGCTTTATATAATGGTAGTGATTGTAGACAGAAAGGAAGAGTTCTGAGTGACGTTATGTGGTATAACCGTTGTTAAAATGCTTCTTCATACATTTGCTTCTCAGTCAGACATCAGAGATGTGGCTTCTATACATTGATCAACCTCAAATAAAGATTTGGGCTGGCTTCAGAATGCCACATCAGTTGTTTTAGTAGCAAAATCAGAGCAAAAATTTACATCATCCAATCATGCATCCAATGATGCAATTGTGCACAATAATATCAATATGTACGGTGGCCTGCAAAAGTTTGGACACCCTGAGTGTGCCCACAACTTTTCAGGTCACAGTATGATTTAGACTTTTTGCACCTACCTTCATTTTAGTGTTGGCAGGAATGTTGGTCTTCCATCGCACTGTGTAGTAGCGGTTATCGGTGATCTTTTGGTTCTTGGGCAGCGAGTTGTCCGCCCAGGTCACCTTGATGGTGTCGTGGCTCAGCACAGACGCCTGAACACCCACAGGTGGCATCATAGGAGTGGGATCTGGTACTGGGGTGTATGGAGCATGGAAGAGTTCGTACAGGTCAACATCAGGGTCTATGGGGTCTGCCCATCAGGCAGTAAGCCCGCATGCAGGTACACAAATTAAAATGAGCAAATTAAAACACAAAGAAATGATCATGGCACAATAAGGCAGGATGCGGGGTAGGACGAACAGGCGGGAAATAAGGTTATTGGGTTAAAAGAAAGAACAGAGGGTGAATCCAAACACAAGCACAAACAAACATGGGATTGGGAATGGTGAGGAAAAAGAGAAAAGACTGTTAGAACACTAACCTCTAAAATCAGATAAATCTACAGATGTTTAAGAGTTGCTGTGTTGTATCAATACTAGTACTACAGAACTGTGAGGGAAAAGAAGAGATGCTCTAAACAGACAGAATTGTTTGTTGTACTTCCTTTGCAATGACTGAGAAACATTGTAAGAAATACTTTTAAGCAAAAAAGTCATATATATGGGAGTATTTTTTTTTTTTTTAAACTTAATGGGCGCCCCCCTCTCTTGGACCATCTGTTTGACTTGTTCAGGGTCTTCACTCCGTTAAGTGATAAAAGAATAAGCCTTGGCCTGTCATCTGCGATGCCTCTCTCTACCCACTTGTTGCTCCTCGCCCTGCATGACTCCATTCCCTAGTCGCAGTTCTTTGTACAAGCATTCATACAGTTATGAAGAGTTTTCAGGCTTTTGAGTGAAATGCAGAAGATGTGTGTGTGTCTGAGTGTGTGTGTGTTTTTCTAACTCAACTCTGGGAAAACAAAGTCCCCAGTATTTGAAAAAGGATTACTGCAATGAAGAGGGCAACATCACTCATTTCTAACCAACATTCCTCGCTTTTCACTCAAGATAAATCATAAGGTTAAAATTGATGCTACACTCTCTCAACCCAAGTTCAGCAAGTTTTTCCACAGTTTCACGTGTTTCCAAAGTATGAGTACTATGTAGGTCAGCTTGTCTTTTTAATCCTGACTTGAACAAACTGGCAGGAAAAGAAACGCGCCCCCGAGGAGGCAGCAGCAGACGATGGTGGAAGGTTTTTGGTTCTGCTTTGAGAGGAAACGTTTGGATCTGACGAAGGGTTGCCAAAGTCACAACAGGGGGTCCGGGTGTGAGCAACTCTGTGCGTGTCTACGAGGATGTGAGGAGGAGCACTGAAACTTACAGAGAGGCTTGTGCGGGTGTGCACTTAGACTGCCACCCTCCCCACCTCAAAGCATACCGACGTGATTCATGTCATCTAGCATCCCGCCCTCTCAATATTGCAACAGAGCCAGGGAGGAGACAAAGTGGCGCCATCAAGGCAGAGCAGGGAGCTGCGAGTCTAGATTTGAAAGAGGGGTGGGGGCAGACTCCCCCCTGTGACGCCCCGGGGATCCCGAGCAACTTGTCGTCATACAGTGACAAAGTGTGTATGAAGTCTGCTTTTATAGACCCGCACGAGAAATTTTCACACTTGAAGATCATTTAAGGAGAACCTCCAATTAGGACTGGTGTTTTCGTCATTAATTGAGTTGTACTGTACATTATAACGACCTTGTCTATTGTCATGGCTAGGGGCAGTGGAATTCTTCAAACCATTGAGACAAGTCGAGCTAAGCTTTGTTATTTCTGGCCCATACACTCACCCTCACACAGCCTCTTTTTAGTCCAATACTTGATAAAAGAGAAGCCCTCTTTGTTGATTTGGAGCATGGACTTATTCCATCACATTTTGAATTATAGTTACAGTGCCTTGCAAAAGTATTCGGCCCCCTTGAACCTTGCAACCTTTCGCCACATTTCAGGCTTCAAACATAAAGATATAAAATTTTAATTTTTTGTCAAGAATCAACAACAAGTGGGACAAAATCGTGAAGTGGAACAAAATTTATTGGATAATTTAAACTTTTTTAACAAATAAAAAACTGAAAAGTGGGGCGTGCAATATTATTCGGCCCCCTTGCGTTAATCCTTTGAAGCGCCACCTTTTGCTCCAATTACAGCTGCAAGTCGCTTGGGGTATGTTTCTATCAGTTTTGCACATCGAGAGACTGACATTCTTGCCCATTCTTCCTTGCAAAACAGCTTGAGCTCAGTGAGGTTGGATGGAGAGTGTTTGTGAACAGCAGTCTTCAGCTCTTTCCACAGATTCTCGATTGGATTCAGGTCTGGACTTTGATTTGGCCATTCTAACACCTGGATACGTTTATTTTTGAACCATTCCATTGTAGATTTGGCTTTATGTTTTGGATCATTGTCCTGTTGGAAGATAAATCTCCGTCCCAGTCTCAGGTCTTGTGCAGATACCAACAGGTTTTCTTCCAGAATGTTCCTGTATTTGGCTGCATCCATCTTCCCGTCAATTTTAACCATCTTCTCTGTCCCTGCTGAAGAAAAGCAGGCCCAAACCATGATGCTGCCACCACCATGTTTGACAGTGGGGATGGTGTGTTCAGGGTGATGAGCTGTGTTGCTTTTACGCCAAACATATCGTTTTGCATTGTGGCCAAAAAGTTCAATTTTGGTTTCATCTGACCAGAGCACCTTCTTCCACATGTTTGGTGTGTCTCCCAGGTGGCTTGTGGCAAACTTTAAACGAGACTTTTTATGGATATCTTTGAGAAATGGCTTTCTTCTTGCCACTCTTCCATAAAGGCCAGATTTGTGCAGTGTACGACTGATTGTTGTCCTATGGACAGACTCTCCCACCTCAGCTGTAGATCTCTGCAGTTCATCCAGAGTGATCATGGGCCTCTTGGCTGCATCTCTGATCAGTTTTCTCCTTGTTTGAGAAGAAAGTTTGGAAGGACGGCCGGGTATTGGTAGATTTGCAGTGGTCTGATGCTCCTTCCATTTCAATATGATGGCTTGCACAGTGCTCCTTGAGATGTTTAAAGCTTGGGAAATCTTTTTGTATCCAAATCCGGCTTTAAACTTCTCCACAACAGTATCTCGGACCTGCCTGGTGTGTTCCTTGGTTTTCATAATGCTCTCTGCACTTTAAACAGAACCCTGAGACTATCACAGAGCAGGTGCATTTATACAGAGACTTGATTACACACATTTGGATTCTATTTATCATCATCGGTCATTTAGGACAACATTGGATCATTCAGAGATCCTCACTGAACTTCTGGAGTGACTTTGCTGCACTGAAAGTAAAGGGGCCGAATAATATTGCACGCCCCACTTTTCAGTTTTTTATTTGTTAAAAAAGTTTAAATTATCCAATAAATGTTGTTCCACTTCACGATTGTGTCCCACTTGTTGTTGATTCTTGACAAAAAAATTAAATTTCATATCTTTATGTTTGAAGCCTGAAATGTGGCGAAAGGTTGCAAGATTCAAGGGGGCCGAATACTTTTGCAAGGCACTGTACACCTATTGGCTACAACATTAGGTGGACAGTTACAATTTATTGAGACAAAATTGGTATGCTGTCACAAGAATTCTTGTTTAACATAACATTTTGATTGACACGGTGTTCATTGTTATTATTGAAATTTTCAATAATGTTAGTTTGGTGAACAAATAAAACATTTTAAGATATTTCACAAGTAGAGTAGACCTGGTGCCTTGCTTTGACTAGAAAAAAAAATATTACTTGACAACAAAGCTTTGAATATACTGTAAATATCGAGTGACAGACTGGCGGTTGTTTCTGAGATCAATATTCCTACCTGACTGTGGCCTTGTGATGGCGCTCTCATATACAGGAATCCCTTCACCAACGTTGTTGAAGGCCTTGAGTGTGATCACATAATGGGAGCTGGGGTCTGAACCAGAAAGAGATGCAGAGATGGAGTGCAGCAACATAAACTGATGCAGCCACTTAAACAAGCGGAAACTGTAGAGAACTTCAACTAATCGCGGCGATAGTCGCCCGAGAGAGCATCTGAATAAAATAATTCATCTTTCTGCGACTGTGATGAAGGCTTAAAATATGTGATCAAATTTCTCGAGTAGCCAATGCTTTTTTCTTTGCGGCTTGACATAACTTTATATGAATTGAAAAATATTGATCTTAAAATTACGTCAAAATTGACCATCATTCATTTGGTGACTTTTAAACTTAGCATTAGCATTTGCAAATGCACACTTTTACTGCAGGGCTACAGTCTTTGAACAGGTCTTTATACCTGTCTGATAAGACAATACTGCTTAGTTAAAAACTAAATTAATTTTTCAATTACATGATATCTCATCATTTGTAATTCTTGATGAATGACTTTCTCTTACCAAGGTTTTCAATAGTGTAGTAGCGCTGCTTGTAATCTACTTTGATGGTCTGAGCATGAGGGCTGCCAATGCCGTAGCCAATACTGTAGCCACGTACGACAATATCCTGGTTCTCTGGTGGCGTCCAGCTCACCACTATGCTGTTGACCAGCGGACGGACATGTAGAGAGCTGGGCTGGTCTGGGACCCGAGATTCTGGTGAGTGAAGTTGATGTGGAAAAAAAATGTTACATAAGGCAAGTCCAGGGTAAGAGTGTATGAAACGAGAGTTACTTTTGTAACTAGGGTTCTATTTCATTTCTCCTGACCGCTAGAGGGCGGTGCTTAGCACCTGGATATCTACAAGTAAAGCAGTAAATATTACCATCCAGGTCACTTTCAAATGTCTCTGCTGTAGTCCAGTCAGTGGCTGGGCCCGTGCCGTTCACGGTTATGGCAGCTACCCGGAAGGAATATTCTGTCCCACGCTCGAGACCTGCACCAGAAGAAAAGTGATATTTTTAGTGACTTAGTGACTTTTTAAAATATGCACAAAAACCTCTGAAGGATCTGAAGTGAGCATTTCTAAGCCTGCCTCACCATGGTATTCCCCTCTCAAAAACATCACAGCAATGAAAATTGACATCTCCACATGGGTTTAGACTGTTTTGATAGGTACAAATATGCAGCACTTGAGAAAGTGTGCCTTAAAAAAAGCTTGATGGAAGTTAAAAAAAAAAAAAAAAAAAAATCTAAGGAGTTTGAAAAGTCTGGATCCTGTGTCACTACTGGGTGCCAGCATTGGTATTCATGAGTGCCTACTAACATATGATCTGTTTCGACTTTCATATGCTAAAAATGGAAAGAAAAAAATAATTGTACATTTTTCCTATGTGTTCCCACCATTCTGCTCTTGTAGTTGGCACTTACACCACGTGCCGACTATTCTAGGCCACCCTTGGGCTAGCTTCTAAAGTTTGCCAAACTGTGCCTTTGAGGCTATGTCTTCTAAATTAATTTGAACCAACAAACATCCCTCTGTTTTATGCCTCCAGAATGTTTGAAAAAGGATTGAATCAACTTTTAAGTGCATATTCTCTTTGATGCAGTGCACAGCGGGCGGTCAAGCCACTTGAAAGTTGCTGAGCCAACATCTAATATTAATCACCAATTGATTTTGGTTATGGCTGCGGGGGTTTGTAACACCACCACCACCACAAACCCACTGAGACAAGTTAAGATAAGATTCTCGCTCTAATAAAATAAACCAAACACTTGGCCACTCAGTCAACAGTCCCTATTTTTAAGCCTTAGGACCTCCAAGCAACATTTTGGCCAAGCAAGTCCACATGCCCCAAAGTCAAAAAATAATTCAATGATAAGGCCCTAAAGGTGAATGACAACACCAGATCAGGCATAAAGAACAGTCTGCACAGTGCCTGTGCTCTGCTCATTAATGAAGTCCACCAAGTATGCATGTCACCAAGAGTCCTGTAACATTTGTTGCAATTGCTTAACTCATGTGGTTTCTTTCCAGAGAAATGGGCACATTGAGCAAAATAGGCAAAAAAATGATGTGATGTTCCGTCAAGGTTTGTGATAACTCGTTGGGCAAGGCTAGCATCAACAACATCTATCCATAGACTTCACCATTAGCCTGGTACACCAGACTCACCGCTGTTCCAGCTATTGAGTCTGGCCACCATTCAGCGGATAAAATTTCCAGGGCGGAGCAAGCCACAGCAAACAGACAGCGGAGTGGACCAATCAGCGACGGGCGGACGTGACGTTAGTAAAGCGACGAGGGACTTGTGCGCGGAAGTAAACATACAAGTAGAGCTGAGTTTATTCAACATAGCTAGCGCGAGACAGACTGTTGTCAATGACTTGTATCGATGTGTTTTTGGTCATTTAAAATTGATTTTACAGTGAATTGGAACATATTCTCGGCTCTCCTGTTCGCCATCTGTGTTGTTGTGGAGACAACTTCCGACGCGGAAGAGTGACGTTGCTCGTTAAGAACACCTCACGCAAATAAACGAATCTGATTGGACGGTTGATTTTGTTCTTGCTCGAGAGGCCGTTAATGGGCTGGGTCCAGACTATTCTGACAGTCTTTGAAAAATACAGGGAGAACAGTCTGGCCGTGCCAGGCAACTTCACAATCAGTTGACAAGACAGCTCCCACAAACATTGCGCCACGCCTTCTTGTTGGGGTGCGACCCAAGTACAGCATTTGGCTTTCACAGTGATAAACTCAAGCACACGCTGTGATCAAACACTAGATTTAGGTGGAAAAATATGAGTTTTACTGCATAAAAGCAGGCAGGAGTGTTTCAAGAGTGATTTGGTCGATGATTTAAGGTAATTATTATATAAAATAGCCCCATGCATGCAATTTAAAATGTTGTGGACAAAAATGTATGGAAAAAAATTAGCGTAACTAACGTTAAATGAATTATAACTGCCTGCTTTTTTTTGTTTGTTGCTTTTAACCAAGAATTTAGACTGTTATATGTTCATATCTATAGAAGTTCAGGGATGTACGCATTTATTTACAGGAATTTTCAACTTAAAAAGGTCTTTGTTTTGTGATGGACGCCACGTTAGATTTACACATTAGCATAATTTTGGCTCAAAATATTTATGTAAACTGAATGACAACTGCCCGTTTTTTTTTTTGCTTTTAACCAATAATCTAGACTATTTAATGTTCATGTCTATAGATATTGAGGGATGTACGCATTTATTTACAAGAATTTTCAACTTAAAAAGCTCTTTATTTTGTGAGTGCCGCCATGTTGTATCTATACACAGTCGCGTAAGTTTACATTCAAATGATCAGAGAATTTTCGGCCAACTACCCGTTTCTTGGCAAAATAGTAGTACTGTAATTTAGACATTTCTGCGTCCATACAAAAAATAGCCTTTTACGTGTTTTATTGTATGTAACATTTCAATCTAAAAACGATGAGAGCCAGATAGCCGGCAAGACATGCCTCTGTGCTGAGGCAATAGTAACATCGGAATTCAACCTAAATAAGTTGTAATAGTATATAGAAAAATGCAAATTTTGCTTTTGTTGAGTAAAATTAAGCTAATTCTGCATGCTTTCCTCAAGTATTTAAGTTTCTGATGTGAAAACTGAGTGATTTATTAGCTGTTGAAAACTTGCACTAAATTAAAAAAAAAATTGAGTTGCTATTTTGGGCAAAAACTTAACTGATATGTTAAATATTGCTATTGAGCCTGAAAATATAGGTGATTATCTCTGCATTTGGTGATTTTTGTGCATCTAGCATAGCCATGTGTTCTTATACTTGTATAGAAAAAAAAATAATCGGGGTTTTATTAGGGAACGACTTTGAATTTTTTTATGTCGCTGCTCATGGAGACTTATAGGTACAGTGGGGAGAACAAGTATTTGATACACTGCCAATGGGTTTTCCCATTGTGTATCAAATACTTGTTCTCCCCACTGTATATGCCCAAGGAAGGTTCCTGTTTTGGTTTTAGGTCGCTAGCAGCTTTGGTTTGGAAAATATTAGAATTTTAAGTTTTTGAAAATAGGCCCCCTACGGATCGGCCCCGAGCCCGGTCAACTGATGGTGAAGTCTATGATCTATGTATTTTAAAACCTGATTATCCTCGTCAGGGTCGTGGGATTCCTTAGCTTATTTACGTTCACATCAGGCAAAAAGATGACCACACCCTGAACAGACCACCATTTGCACTCAGATGCTCACCATTATTGGACTGGAATTGAATCTATCCTGCCTGTGCTAGAGTGAGGGGACTGTACCACTGCACAAACAGTGATGCGACTGCAACATTATGTGCCAATTAGGCCAGTTGACTGAAATGCCCCTTTCCCACTGAAACTAGTGGGTCAACGCGCGTTTTTTCCAAGCCGATTCAACCCACTAACAATTGGCATTTGGCACCTTTCCCATTGACAAAAAAAAAAAAAAAAGCCGTGTCTTTTTTTTTTCCACCCGTCTAACCTTACCCCTCCTCCCCCGTGCGTAAGGTTACGTGACGTCACCACGCTAAGATGCGCGTCGACAACTGCGACCAAATTCCTTCAGTTCAAGGAAGTAAACAATGCAGAGGAACATGGAAGCCTCCTTTCCGTTTGTGTTCTCTGTTGTCATGCTTTTTACTGCCCTCAAACTGGTCGAAATGCAGCAAAGGATCAACACTCTGCTTGTCTTTAGGCAACGTAGGCAACGTGAATTTTTTTAATTTATTTATTTTTTAACTTTATTTACAGAAAAACAACTACAAATAATGGACGAACAATTCGCAATGTGAATTTTGGCGTTATGACGCATCACGTAAGAGCCTACGTCAACACGTAGATTAGAGTGTTGACTGTTGACCCGGGGTTTTGCTTTCACACTGCATGACGATCAGAGCCGAGGTGATTTTAACGCGGGTCGCTTGGCGGGTTGATTGACACGGGTCGCTGCACCTTTCCCACTGCCAACAAAAGCCGATTATTAGTGGGTTGACATGGTTTTTTTGGCCAGTGGGAAAGGGGTAAAAGTAATTTGATCAATGGCCAGTTTTTTCCTCAATCAATATTCTGTAGATCAGGGGTCATTAACTAAAAATCCTCTGGGTCCGAAATGAAAAAACTACAACAATCTCGGGTCCGGAAATATTTTTAATGCTTCTTTTTTTCCAAATACAAACGTATTTTTACGTGGTCATGTTGATAATTACAACATTCAAAAATGTAAATAAAATATAAAAGGTGCCTAAAACTAAAAAAGTGCTCTAATTGAATCATTAAATAGCAACATAAGAGCATGTTCAAGATTTTTTTTTTTTAATTGTGGATGCTGACAGGGGGATTTGCTTTATTTTTTGACAGACCTCTTCTTTTTGCTTTCCATCAACAAAGTTTCAGCAACTACACTCATACAATCTTTGACAATCGGTGCGTTACTGAAAGACTTTTTGTTTTGACCCAATATCCACGCTATTCTGAGGGAGAATTAATTTGCGCGTTGCTGTGCAGTGATTAATGAACCATGAGCCTTGAGGTGCGATCATATTGAGCCCTTAATTCCGCTATTTTTTGAGAACGGATGGCAGAGTTCCTAGGGAAACTTTGCAAAAAAAGCTGCGTGCTTCGTCTCACAGTGCCTTTTCAAATTGCTGCTTTTACCAGCGCTACCGTCTCTGAAGCAGTCTCAGATGAGGCATAGTGGTCTTGTGCTGCCGCCAGGTAAAATGAACAAAAATGTGTTGGTCCACTCTTCCTTAAACACTCTGTTTTCTGCATCAATCTTGCGTAGTTTTGAGCACGCCATTTGCCGTACCTTTTCGCCTCTTCCTCCGACTTCATTCGGCTCAGTTTTTGGCTGTCACTCCGCGGAGTCTGGAAAGCGAGTGTGAGACATGCTGTTCTAAAAATAACTTTCAAATGCTTCACTCCCATTGGCTGGCTCACGCGCGTCACCGCTAAGGTTTTTGTTTGTTGCCCGCCTCCACTCCGCAAACCCGCAGACAAAAAAAAGATTTTTGTTGTTGCAACGTGTATTAGTCCGGACAGCTTGAGATCCGGTCCAGACGGCTTGGGCGTCCGAAACCGGACCGAGGTCCGCGGTTCCGTGACCTCTGCTGTAGATGATTGCAAGCAGTTCTCATAGTTCAGTTGTACCAGTTAGGTTTTGACTGCTGTCATGCATACATACTGTATTGCTCAAGACAAACCTTAACTGGAGTTCTGTATATAGACAGCTTTCCAGGATGCATACTGCAGGTTCTGTTTTTTTTTTTTACAGTTCAATATTCCAAAAGGTCATTAAATAAAATGACTGTGTTGAAGGGGATCCATGTTGAAAACGAAAATTTGATTTTCATTGCACACGGTAAATTGTCTGTCA
This sequence comes from Corythoichthys intestinalis, assembly GCF_030265065.1. Classification (NCBI taxonomy): domain Eukaryota; kingdom Metazoa; phylum Chordata; class Actinopteri; order Syngnathiformes; family Syngnathidae; genus Corythoichthys; species Corythoichthys intestinalis. Next base: position 59,779,256 of record NC_080395.1, read on the forward strand.
AGGTGTTATCTTATTTCATGAGTAACAGCTGATCACTTTTTTTTTTTTTTAATACAATGAAGAGTGTTATTAAATTGGGGGTACTGCGTTGATCTGACTTAAAGTACCTTCACATCCCGTCACGTAAATTTCATTATTTCATGTTACTTATTGTAGTAAAATGCTATGTTAACATGGTCTATAGAGTTAATGAAGTAGTGAGGTACAATATGACGATATACCGTATATTGTTGAAACGATATAAAATGACATTTCGTCACGAGGATTAAATTCCGTTGTGATATGTTAGGTAGAAAGTGCACTTTTTGGTCATAGTTGAACACAGTTTCAGCTAAGATTAAAGTGACGACTAGATGTCTCTAAACAAGAGTGCTTACTAGAAGAGTAATGGTATATCAATTTTTATCGGTTGTCACTGTGTTGTATAAGAATGCATATTCTTACATTCACGTCATAACAGGGAATGTGAAAAAATGGCAGAGTCATTAGATCAAATGTCATTCAAATGCATGGTTTTAAAATGAAACTAAAATGATCACATAACAACAAACTAAACAGTATAAATAGCAAGTAATGAAAAAACTGGAACAGTGTTGTTTTCGTCAATGATAACGAAAATATTTCGTCAACGAACAATTTTTTCATGACAATGATGTCACGATGACATGCTGAAAATGTGTCTTGGGGGACTAAACATAACGAGATGGATGCCAGTTGTCGTCTGACGACATGAAAATTCACCATAGTTTCTGTCATAAATTCACAATGTGTGATATTTTCTTATTCTATGTATAGTTAGAACGCATTTAGCAGTGTTTGGTCGTGTCACACACACATTCTAAAGCCTGTTCCCATTCCAGGCTTATTTTGTGAAACATACAGTATGTGTCAGGTGCTGTTTGGAAAGTTTTGCTTTCTTTTCTTGGCTAGATATGCCATGTTGCTTTAGCCTTTAAAGGTCTGTTCTGAGTGATCATCACACTAAACTAACTTGTAGCGTTAGCATAGCATTTGCGTTAGCATTACCATTTAGCGCGGTGACTCAGTGTCTTCTTAAACTCTTTGAAAACATTTTACATACAGTTCGTGGCGTCCAGTCGAGTTTAATTAATTGCAAATGATGGGCTGTTTTCTTGCTGAGTGTATATTACCATCATGAAAATGGTGATGTCCTTATAGACTAGTTATGTGCTTGTCAAGTTCATTCGAAATTGTGGAAAACCTTTTATTTATTTATAGGGCTGTCAAACGATTACAATTTTTAATTGAGTTAACCACAGCTTAAAAATCAATTATAATTGCAATTCAAACCATGTCTAAAATATGCCATATTTTTCTGTAAATTATTGTTGGAATGGAAAGATAAGACACTAGACGGACATAAACATATTGTACATAAGTACTGTATTTGTTTACTATAACAATAAATCCACAAGATCCACTTCCACTTAACATTATTAACATTCTTTCTGTTAAAGGGATCCACGGATAGAAAGACTTGTAATTCTTAAAAGATAAATTTGAGTACAAGTTATAGTAATTTTATATTAAAACCCCTCTTAATGTTGTCATTCTAATAACATTTGTAAAATTTTCAATAAAAAAATAAACTAGTAGCTCACCATTGTTGACGTCGCTTAGCGGTGACGTCACATCGGGCTCCCTGCTGTTCTTCCACAGTGTCTTTAACTGTGTAAGATAGTATTTGAAATACACCATAAGGTGTCAATGGCGAGTTTTAAATTAATTAGAGGTCTAGCCAAGGCAAAGTCTGAGTAAGTTTTATGTGTATTTTGCATTGCTATTTTGATTGGGAATGCCAGTTCTCCTTGTATTGAGCGCTTTTCTTTTTGTGAATGTTATTTTTTTTGAGAGATAGGAATATTATTTTTGTTGTGCTTTCACTAAATGATACTGTAGCGACTTAACTGTTTCGCCCAAATGCATGATGGGAAGTTGGGCAAACATGACTGTCAGCGGTGGCTGCAAATGGTATACATTATGTTCTGCCTTGTGTTTAATTAAGCGTGTTAAGAAAAACATCGTCTCCTGTGACAGATAGGAATATTATTTTTGTTGTGCTTTCAATAAATGATGCTGCAGCGACTTAACTGTCCCGCCCAAATGCATGATGGTAAGTTGGGCAACCATGACTATCAGTGGTGGCTTCAAATGGTGTCCAGTATGATCTGCGTTGTGTTCAATTAAGCGTGTTAAGAAAAAGATCATCTCCTGTCATTCTTCCCCATGTCGTTCGCCACAATACTTATATTTGTTGAGAAAGAGTTGCCAAAGCTTAAGCCAATAAAAGAAGCGGTCCAATGAACGCCTGTGTCCACTCGCATTTTTCTGCCTTTTCGCTCTCAGTGTGCTAAAACAACGTCATTGTACACTGTTGGAAGCAACGCATGAATGTGTCTTTCCGTACATACGTGAATTGCGTCAAATATTTTAACGTGATTAATTAAAAAACATTAATACCACGCGTTACCGCGATCAATCTGACAGCACTATTTATTTATTTATTCATGGACTAAAACCTTTGAAGTTTATAGAGGAAAACATTTTGAGAATTGTCAACTAAAACTAGACGAAGACAAACACATTTTGAAATGACTAAAATATGACTAATATTAATACGTCTTTTCATCCAAAAGACTAAGACTTAGACGAAAATTAAAATGGCTGCTAAAAACGACACTGAACTGGAAAAGTAACTGAAGAAACAATCACAGAACGTGAACTTTGAACGTTAATTAGATTTGTAGTGCCGCAAAGCATGCTGGTAGGCATGAGGCACAAACCTGTAATACACTGGACTGCAACACAGATGAAATTTACAGCGTGCGTCACCTCAAATGAAAGGTTCGGAAGTCATTTGGATTTTTTAAGCAGCATGGAAAGCTAGAAAAATGTAGTGAAAGTCAATTAAAGCTTTTTGAAGCAATTAAGCTTTGTAGCCTATAGATTTGCACATGGCTCAAAGCTTCATGGTGAATATTTGGCTGTATGGCGCCATCAAGTCATGTTGAAGTCAAACAGGTCAACCCTGTTGAGAATTCTATGGCTTATTCTTTATGAAAATTATATGAAAGCGCTTGTGTTACTGTATTAACAAAATGCAATGAGTGTTTTTTCAAAATGTTTGGTTTACATTTTCTTTTTTGTGGGGGGGAGGATTTCACTAGCTTTACATAATATTTGAGTAATATTGTCTACATGTTGCACTTGTTTTATAAATGTGGCAAATAAGTATGAAAAAAGTGAGAGAGAACGCTGTCATAGTATGTATTATTTTTTTCCATCAAATGATTAAAACATACATCATACAGAGGCATTACACGATCATGATCTATCATGATATAAATAGCCCATATGGTAATAGAGAATTTTCCCATATTGCTCACCTCACCACTATAATGAAGGTTTCATGACTGTGAAATTTTGACCCTAGAATGTAATCATTTTCTTAATATTTCCTTTGGGAAAAATTGAAATCCATGACTAATCAAAGGTCAACAAGCCTCCAGCAACAGATCTGCTAAGATTTTGCCGTTCAAGATCTAAAAGCTATAATACAGCAGAGTGGGTTTATTACTTCAAAGACCGTTCCCAAACCAATCAGTCTTTATTACCATCAATAAGCTTGGAAAGCTGGGTCCCCCCGGTGGTGTCAGCTGCCTCACTTCTCCGTGATCCTTTGCGGTATCGGATCTTGTATCCAGTGATTTCTCCATTCTGGGAATTTAAGGGCGGGGGCTGCCACCGAAGCATGATGCTCTGTGGAGGATAAATGTGAGTCGAGAAATGCAAAAGTGAAGAGCTCTGTTCCCTACTTCAGTGAAATGAACAGACACCACATTATTTACAGTATTTTCTTTACATGTTATGTTGTAGCTAAAGCCAATGTGGGAATTTTGCTTGCAGCACCACACTGCACACTGGGATTCATGCATCCGGAGTTCTGTGTGTGTGTTTAAGCGATAGGTGGGGGGTAGCTCAGCTTGAGCAAGAAGTTAATTAATGCTTCCCCACTGTCACACTGATGCACAAAAGACTGAATGCATGAACAGGTCACACACATTCTGCGACCTGGCCCCATTGGGGAAAAGGCACAAATTGAATTGCGCTCAGTGAATTATTCATTTTGCATGATCAGCCGCTCCTCATGCCAGTTGCATTTGTCCATTCTTCTCACTTGAAACAAAGTTGAATTGACTCTTAAGAAAGTCACAGGGAAGTAAGTGAGGAGAAAATGTGACCAAACTGAGAATACGAAACCTGTGACATCAATTTTTCCAATACTACTGACAGCAAATTAGATAAAGCGCAAGTGCCTCGTAAAATTAAAATAAACATTTTTGACTAATCACATTCAGAGTCAAAGAGACTGACTGCAAAACATACGAAGACGGAGGAATTTTAACAATGTTTGGAAACAGAAGAACACCAGTTATTTGTTTTACAGTTGAATTGGGCTCGTTTCCGCCCATAAAAAAACGTGAGAATTCTCATCTTTTCTGCCACATGACTTCATGTTCCTCCTAACATTTGCAGCAGCAGTCGTTGTTTTCTAGCGCTCAACTCTCAGCTGACTCTCCCTCAACATGGGTGGTCAGTTCCCTCTCAAGCTGCTACTGTGTGATAGGATTATTGAACAGTTTCTTTTCCCGCATTGCTTTGACAGTTCTCTCTCACTCAGCCTTTGAGCAGCACTGACCAGCGAAAGGCCTGCATCCTTCAACATTTGCAGTCGGAGCATGCACCTTTTGTATCCTCTCCTCTGCTTCAAGGCTCTCGATACACACGTGATGTCTCGTATATAATTAGTGGAAAACTTAGAAAAACCGTCGCTTATTCTATTTGAAGCGTACAATAAATAGGCCTGCAGTCTTCTTTTTAAAGATGTACAATTGCGGATAAAAAGCGAGGCCGTCTAGGGCAGCTTTCTGTTTTCATCAAGAGCCTGCTGTGAAGCTTGCAGTTGCCTCAGCAGCCTATCGAATCAGCAGTGTGACACAAGAGCAACAGTGTGCTCAACTGTAATAAATCTGATTTAACAAATATTGTTAAAAGACTCCGACACAAAGCGTTATTACAAGACTTGTGAGCTGTTTAACTAAATATAGCTGGAGAATCAATGAGAGGGAGAGAGAGAAAAAACATCCTGCTAAAGCAAAAGTTGGAAAACATTCAAAGCAGCCTTTTTTATACGATTTTACGGCGAAATGTTTGGACAGACAATGGTATATTTTCTCAGTTATGCTATGTTAAACATTCAAACCACAAAATGTGTAATCTCTAAGGAATCTAATTGAAATTAAAATTCTATGAAGTCAACCCCCGCTATATCGAGGGTCATCGATCACAACCCTATGCAGTACGTGGATTCTTTAGTAATTGCCTTTAAGGGTGTTTACAGCATAAAATCAAGTCTGAATATAGTTGTGTACCTTTAGTACCATGTTGGGCTCTAACTTGCTGCAGCAGTGCGGTTTAATGGATGTGATGCAGTGTAATTAAAAGCAAGAAGATGCAAAGAAGGTCCCTAACTAAGCTCCAGTAAAAGACATTGTAACAGAGTAGAGCGAATACATGATTGTGGATATTATAGTATGCTCTTTTGTATACTGCTTCTCTGTGTGCTAGTTGCTGTTTGAAAGTTTATAGCTATTATAATATCAATGAAAATTTGATGTTGAAATATACTGTACAATGTTTGATTTTCTTTTAAGTGTCAGTGACAAACGGTTTAAAGGAAGCCCCCTTGCTTCCTATTCGGAGAACTGTACGAGCAAGTCTTTTATTCATACCTCAGAAAAATAAACTGTCTCTCATTTCTTGACAGCGAGAAAGAGATAACTGGGTCGAAGAGTGAAAATGCATTCTAAGAAACTATTCATTGGATGATTTTTGTCGTGAATGTTTTGAGGATTTTAATGTTTCAGAATTTATTTTAATCGTAAAATTCCTCGGTTAAGGTAAAAATGACAGTGTCACCGTTGGATGTGTCATCACAAAAGATATCAAGTACCGTAATATCAAATAATAGCATTTCATTTCACAACATCTGAATTCTCTACTGCTTGTCTTGAAAATATAGTACAGTTGTGTTCAAAATTATTGAACCCCCACAGTGGATACGTGTTTTTGGAAGTTTGACATTCATTTTTCATCTTGTTTATAAGCAACGTCAAATAATTACATGTCAAATAGACAAATACACTTGAAATAACGAAAATATTTTTCGGGAATACAGTGGCACCCCTACATACGAAGTTAATTGGTTCAAGGACCTAGTCTGTATGTGGAAATAGTGGCATGTCGGGCATAAGAATACATTATAATTCCATTCATTCGTTCCACAGCCAGAAAACCTCAACTAAATCCTTAATAAATACTGCTGGTACTATTGCAAATAGCAATTACATAGAGCAAAACAAATACATTGTGAATAAAAAATTGAATGATAATATAATGATAGTAATAATAATAATAATTCCTGTAATAATGTAACAAATCGGGTTCTAATGTGCCAAATGTGTTTGCGTGGTGTACCTGAACGCATCGCGTTGCTGACTTAGTGACAGAGTGAGATGGGACTTTTTACTTTCACTTTGCTTACTTTGTTCAGCTGTGTGGGACTGTAGGCATGTTGTGTTGCACACGTTGAAGGAATAAAAAGGATTAGAAACCTGCCAAAGCTGGCAATTTTTTTGGCGATGTTACCACAATCCTTTTAACTTGTTTTTTCACAAGAAAATCTGCCGTGCATCCGCCTTGCGGGAAACCAACGAAACTGCGGCGCTGTCGTAGATCGTCGTGTTTCGAAAATGTCATCAAATGTAGAAACAAATGGCGAGTCAAATTTTATGTCGGATGTCAAAAAGATTGTGTATCAAAGCGATCGGATGTCGAGGTACCATTGTATTCCAATTAATGGCCTTTCTGTTATTACCTCATTGATAAAATTATTCAACTGGCGTAGTAGAAAGAGGTTATTGTCTGCAACTGCTGTGTGATACCTGAAGCCAAAGGTGAAGAAAAAACCCCGGGTGACAGCTGAGGAACTACGACAGGACATGTCATAGGAAGGTATTCAGGTTTCATCCCAGACAGTAAGACGCACACTACGAAATGATGCCTTCCATGCAAGAACTCACAGGTGCACCCCCCTGCTGATTCCACAAAGCACAAGAAGTATGCCAAAAACCATGTGGACACAAAGGTTTTGGGATACTGTTCTCTGGAGTGATGAGACCAAACTGGAACTTTTTGGGCCAATGGATCAACGGTACGTGTGGAGGAGAAAGAATGATGCCTATAAAGAAAAGAACACCCTATCTACTGTGAAGCTCGGTGGGGGGTCAGTCATGGTCTGGGGTTGTTTTGCTTCTTCAGGTACAGGGAATCTTCAGCGTGTGCAACATATTATGAATTCAATTCAATACCAGGAGATCTTAGATGCAAATGTCATGCAATAATTGACAAAGCTCAGGCTTGGGTGAGGTTGGACCTTCCAACAATGATCCTAAGCATACCTCAACATCTACCACATCTTGGTTGCAAAAGAAGTGCAGGAAGATTCTGGAGTGGCCATCGCAATCATCAGACTTAAATCCCATTGAAAATCTCTGGTGGTACTTGAAGAAGGCAGTTGCAGCACGCTAGCCCAAAAATGTTAATGAACTGGAGGCCTTTCCCCATGAGGAATGGTTGTTGCAAAGGATGTTGTACCAAGTACTAAACTTATACATACCTAAGGGGTTGAATAATTTTGTCAATGAAGTAATCACAGAAAGGCCATACATTAGAATATTCCCCAAAATATTTTTGTTCTTTCAGTTGTATTTGTCTATTTGACATGTCATTATTTAATGTGATTATAAACAAGATGAAAAATAAATGTCAAACTTGCAAAAACCCTTATCTATTGTGGGGGTTGAATAGTTTTGAACACAACTGTATATGGCTTGCATAACCATATACCATGTATCCATAGTACCGTGCCTTAAGCTGCTACAGAGGGGTAAAGCAATTCTGACAGCCATTCCGCCTGCTCCTGATGAGACGATCAATAAGGGCTCACACACACCCTCGTAGCCAGACAGAGCTGTGGGGCTGTGTCAGGCATCTAATCACACATGCATGCAGACACTCCTACATACATACGTACATACACATACGCATACATAACAGCCCTGTTGCCTTCTATGCACGTTAGCGTGAAATTTATGTTTCACAAAATGAGCAGCTCGCACTCAGTAAAAAGAAAAACCATGAAAACTGTGGCTTACCTTTGAGTTCTGAACCTCCAGAGTGAAATTTTGAGGAGGGGCACTTGGCACTGCAAGGAAGAAGACAACTATATCAGTGTTAAAGAAAAGTGAACAAAATCAATAAAAGAGTCACCTTTACAAACACAATTCTTAGTTTTGACAGCGTTAGAGAAGTAGGAATTTGTGCTCACTGACCGTCAGACAGTGTGCGGACCATTATATCATCAGTAGAGACACCTGGACCGTGCTTGTTGTTTGCAACCACACGGAAACTGTACTGTGTGTTTTTCTTCAGCCCGGTCATGGTATACGATACACCATCCACGTCAACGTCCTAAAAGATAAACAGAACCTTGTGAGCAGTCAATGCACATAGAAAGAACGGGAGGCATACATTTAGAATACTGATATAGGGTGAGAATAAATCAGTACATAGTGAGCAAACATTCCGCATTAAGCACACAAGTTTAGTGATTCTCTTTGCACCATGTCAGTGCTTTCTTTACTTTTTACTCAGACCTAGACTACTTTTTATCTATCATAATCATCCCAGCATTGGCACGGCGGGACTAATAAAGCATTATCTTATCTATCTAATCTAAATTCACACTATAAAACGGCTGCATGAATTGTGCCTCTCAATTTTCCTTCGCCTAAGTAGGCCAATCAGTGTGTCCTAAATTACTTAAAGCCCATTTGCATACACTTCTTAGTTTGTCAAACCCAACAACGCTTCCATGAAAGTCTAATTAGAACTTTTTAACTTGGATCAGAGTTTCCATAGCAACTTTATTTATACTTAAAGATAGACGGTTTAGAAGATTACGGTATACCGTAATTTTCTTTTGCAGATAAAGTGTTAGGGGTCATTTCTTTGCAGCTCTCTCCACTTCTTAGTTTTTACCAGCTCATCTCAGGCTCTCCTCCAGGGAGCTGAGGCATCATTACTCAATGCACTGGATGACGTGTCATCCATTATCATATTAAAGGCTTTTTAATGCCTCACTGGCTTGCATGCGGCAGCTGCTGGGCCTAACTAAATATCAAATCCCCTGAATTCTACTCCAGTGACACAGAGCTACCTGTAGATAAACAAGATGCAAACATTTACTCAACTGTGCTCTACATTTGAACATTTAACAGTAGAGTAACTCAACAGTAAAGTAATGAGTAAATTTAGAAATCCGTGCAGGGCAAATAGGTTTAGTAAACAGGTGTCTCATCATTTCCCAAAAATATGGTACATCCAGATGGTCATTAGTTTACATCGGTCTTAATATACTGTATTGTATCCGTTTCTGAGCTCACTATAAGCACACACTGAACTCATTTGCCAGTAGCATAAGGTAAGTCATCACAAAAGATAAGAAGACACGCTCAAACCTTCAGTCAGTCATATATGTCAATAAGCGGATTTTAAGGGGGGCCATGGGGGACAGCCCCCCCGGTGGTCAAAAAGTGTCATTGCATGAAATTGACTTTCATATATACTGTATATATATAAAGTTGTAAAGCAATAAAACTGCAACAAAAATGAATCAAATGAAAAAAAAAAAGTATTTTTATAATGGGTCAAATTTGTTTTTTAAACAGATCATGTGACGAGCACCTTAGACAGTCATTTGCTTTGCATATAATAAAAAAAAAATAGGGGAGGGCAATTTCATTTTTTTAAATGATTTTTTTCTTTGATTGAATATATATATATATATTTTTTTGATTGAAGCAACTTTTTTGGGAATTGAATGATTTAGACACAAATGTCCTACCTATAATATGGCCCAAACACAAAAGAGATTGCTTCAAAGACAACTTTTTCAATGAAAAATTAAGTGTTCAAATGCAAATTTTTCAATCTCAAATATTTTTTCGCATTCAAAAACGTTTTCTATAATTAATTTTTTTTCTGTTTTTGATTGATTTTTCTTTTTGAAAATATATATATTTTTAAAGCAACCTATTTTTTGAATGAATAAAAAAGACAAAAACGTCCTAGCCAAAACGTGGCCCAGACACAAATCAACATTACTTCAATCAAAAAACTTGCTTCAATCAAAAAAAAAAAAAAAAAAAAAAAAATCTAAGAAAAATAGGTTTCACATGCATTTTTCAGAGTTTCAAATTTATTTTTGCATTGACATCTTTTTTTTTCATTGAAGGGTCTTTTTTTTTTGGGTTGAAAACATATTTTTATTGAAGCAACTTTTTTATGATTGAATAATAAAGACACAAATCTACCTCCATATGACTCTGCCCAGGGGACACAATTTTTGACTGGGGTAACTACATTGGCACGACTCTGGCGGGCATACCATATTCAATGGATGACGATCTTGGCGAAAAGTATTGCCTAAGCAGCCTGATTTAGAACTCCCCTCAAGAATGATGGGACACAAAAAATGCTCATTGTCAACTTATTATTATACATTTTCTTGTAAGTTAATTTTATTGCTGACACTGCGTATCGGGGTCATCAACATTTTGTGGCCCCTCTGCCCCAAAAGTCAAACTCCGCCTATGTATATGTCATTCCAATCTGTAACTAACCTGTTCATTGCCAATGCTTTTGTCGGTGTAATACAACTTGTAGGTGAGGACCTCTCCATTGCCAGTCAGGGGTTTCTCCCAACTCAGAGTGACAGAGGTAGGTGTATTCGATGCCGCCTGCAGATTTGGGGCCGGGCCGGGTACTTGAACTGTAAAGCAAATGACAGATGAGAACAGGATTTTGAATACGTTTCTAAAACGAGATGTCCATTCAGAGTTCCTACAGATTTCAGCAAATCCCATTTAATGCTTTTCAATGCAACTTTAAACTAATTTAATGTCCATGCCCGACTGCAGATTGTTTCACACAAATTGTAAATAGAGTTGTCCGATAATGACTTTTTAACTGATATCCCAATATTGTCCAACTCCAAAAATCCGATACAGATATCAAACCGATACCGATATATGCGGTCGTGGAATTAACATATTATGGCTAATTGTATTGTGATGCCCAACTGAATGCTTTAATAATGACAAATGTACCAACTTCAAGATTTTCCAATAAAGATTCTGTGAAAAATAAGAGAGTTATGGGAAAAGTACCTATATTACACCACTACCACATTTATTGTTGAAATCAAATTAATGCAAACATCAGTTTTTTGGATCAAGTGCATATGGCTCACACAGTGCTTCTGACTCAAAATAAGAACAACACAGTGAATTAGGTATGTTTTAATTAGGTAAGTTTATAATTAATTATTTTTCAATCGTTTATTGTTCATTTAATTTTTGCAAATGGTCTGCTAACATAACATACCAAACATCATAGTTTGGAGACATCTAATGGCCAATAAGCATAACTGCGGTGCTAAGCTGTGACCATCCCTTGTACAAAGGCAGAAGGCTTCTGCATTCACTTTGAAGACAACATGTATATTGTCCCAAAAAAGGTAATGAAAAACCGATGCCGATATCATCCGATATCATTTTAAAATTTAATTGGCCGATATTATTGGCAACCCGATAATATCAGACAATAAATTATGTAAAAAACCATCAAGTTGACACAATTTGTCATGCAACAAACATTTAGTTTAATGCGTTTTAATGCTTTTCAAGGCCTGAATTGACAAAATCCATTAATGACTTTTAAATGCTTTTTAATGACCCGTATAAACCCTGCCATTGTTTTTTCGAGAAAACAACAAAAACAGTCCACTTAAGTACATGAATGCCCTGTTCCTGTCTGAAACTCTATAAGGGTATTTACAACACCTGGGGAAATGCTAATATTCCATCATTTATCCATAAACGCATGCCTTTTGGATTCATATCATGCCACCTGGTGTAATTACACACGTCGCAAGAAAATGATAAAAATTTGGATCGATTGTCAAGCTAAAACGACCGGCGCCCGAGATCCCGGAAATCTAGCATATTGTGTGCGTGACCTCACAACAAGGAAACAACTGGCTCAGTGCTTAGTACTGAATGGCGGCGATGATGGCGGACAATTTTGTTTCTAATTGCAGCGACGAATCTGACGTAACGAACATTCTTCTAATGGTGACGAGGAGAGTTATGAACCTTTCTTTGGTGTTTAGGGTTATCAATTTGAGCCCAAATGAAAGCCAATGCAGCCTAATGAAATGATCATTGAGGGGAGCAATCACACTGATGAAACACCGGCAACAGATAGTTTGGGAAACACCGAATGGTTTGTTTTGCATTTCTTTTTGTGAAGCTGATACACCGTGACCGCAAAATAAAGTAATGTATAGAATAAGGGTCATTTATTGTGCTATCGTAGGTTTTCGCTCTGCCAACAGACACAAATATGAATGGGATTAGAGGATTTGTTCTATATATTTTACGAGCAATAATTTATACATGTGTCCAGTCCTATATCCAATGCGTGATTTGTTTTTATTATAAAAGAGTACTCACTCTGGCCATTTCGAGCTTGGCTACTCTGCTCCTTTGGTTAGCCTGGGGTGGTCTCATCAGAGCCAGTCATCGTCCTCTTTCTTGCTATCTCGGGACATTTAGGTGGCTGTGCATGTATGGTGGGCACCGCATCTGCTTTCAGCAGCAATTTATTAGCAAAACCTGATTTAATTTGTCCATAGTTCGAATAGCTTTCAGGTGGAAAATACGCACCACACAAAACCGTGCCGGAGGCTGGGTCTGCAAAATTAGCCCTCTTAGCACGGACGAACTTTACTCATTGTCTGCGTAGTCCAGCTCTTTTTCACGCGTTCGGGAACTCAAGGGTACTACGTTACGATAAATGGCTATTTGTACTCCACATAGCATGACAGGTTTGAACCATTTTAGCGATTTTTTGATAAAATCCGAACGCAACTCTATCGTCGATAAACAACTATGGTACCTGCCTCGACCTTTTGTTTCCTTGTTGTGACGTCTCCGCCCCATTCGGCTGTTTCCGGAATACTTTCGGAAATGTTCGTAATTTTCGATCTATTTTCGATAATTGCTCATGAATGTGATTTATTTTTTATTTAAATTTATTAATATTTGTTATCTTGCCACATAACTGTTCTATTGATATCTCACAGCCCCTTAGTATTATAATACCCTTTAAATATCCAGATGTATGTAAACAAGTTTCAGGGGTACTTCCGTATTTCTGCTCGTGACATCCGCTTTACACTTTCTCTAACCAAAAGAAACAGTGGAGCCTGAGGGGCATCACTTATCAAAATCCCTCAATAAAGAATTTGAAAAACCGCATCCATCTGCCACACCACAAAGACTGAGGGTTTATGTAGCCATGTTGTCGCTGTGTTATGGAAGGTATGTTCTTCCTAACCCTGCATTTTCATGCGTCCGGTGCTAAAAAAAAATACTAAAGCTAAAATCTTGCACATGAAACGACTTGTTGTCCTAGATATTGTTATTACGATGATGATTGTAATTATGATGATATTTAATATTAATTACTACAACTGCTGCACTGCAAAACATGCTATCTGCTGATAGCCTGTTGCCAATCAGTCCGTGTAGGATGGCACAATTAAGTAAACGCATAAATGCAAGTGTTACAAGAAGCTGTTAGGCAAGGGAAGACAACTTGATGTGCCTCACAACACTTACATTGATGGACATATTGAGACAACGTGCATTGTACCTTGATGTTTGAAGGCTAGATTTATGCTCCACCTTCAATAAACTGCGATTTATTGACCTGTTTGGCACATGTACGAAACGTTTTAACTAAAACAAGAAATTGAATCATGTTGTCTAAAACTTTTATTGCAATCAATATCTGCAATAAAAATGAATGACATACTATTTGTGTTTATATGTACATGTCTGATGAGCTTATAATACCATCACTATAACCATATGAACAACACTTTGTAGTACTTCCTTGTAACAACAAAATCTGTGTCAGCTCTTCTGCATTCGGCGACTGTAATATTATTTGTAATTTTGCCTCATTTTGGTCACTCAAGAGGCCGGTGTACCAATCTAAACCTCATGTTAACACAGGGCTGCACAGATTTTTAGAGTTTTGTCCACGAACGATCAACGAAGTGATAAGAACATGTGCATGCTTCATCTACGTCGTGCTGAATCCATTTTTGGAGATTCCGTGGATTCCTCTGGTTTGATTTAGGAGTTTTAACTTTGTCTACACACTGCTTACTTCAATCGCACTTCATGTTGTTCCGTCAAAACCGGAAGTCTGTAGCAGAAAATGTCAAAGATGGCGCCACCCATGTTTCCCTCAGGAAACCTGTCTATAGACCGTACTCACATGACGTCACAACCACGCCTCTGCGCCATATTGTCCGTCAGCTCGTCGGGTTTAAGCATTACTGCTACGTAAATTCCTCCTATTATGGCGTGTTTTTCTGCTCGTTAACATTATAATCAAAATGGTGAAGGCGTGTGTGGCAGTTGGTTGCAATAACAGAGAAGATGGACGGAGAGACTTGAAGTTCTACCGTATTCCAAGAGACCCGGAGAGGAGAGCGAGATGGACTGCTGCAATTCGACGAGAAAACTGGGCACCAAACGATCACTACAGATTATGTAGTAGTCATTTTATATCTGGTAAGATGCATTTAATATACAGTATATTTACAGGGTTTTGGGCTGACAACCACAATTAAGATCATTGCGAGGCTAATCGCCGACAACATACAGTTTCAAATTCAAGATGCTTATTTCTTCCACCATCATTATTTTTTGAATAATATTTAGCTGGTACCAAGTGAAAGAAGTTAAACAGGTGTGTCCAAACCTTTTGCAAAGGGGGCCAGATTTGGTGTGGTAAAAATGCGGGGGGCTACCATGGCTGATTTACATAGAACAATATATTTAAACAAATTTTAGCAAGCCCTTCTGTGTGTCACATTTGCTTTATAATTTTTTAAATTCATAATTTCAACAATCTCGTCTTTGTGGCGTTCTCTTTCTACACTCGGGCTCTTGCGAAATACTGCTGCTGTGAAATTAAACTAGCTTCAAGTTGCTATAATTTCTCGCTGCGTATCTTCCCTGTAATGTTGTCGTACATGTCAGCGTGTCTTGTTTGGTAATATTGCGTCACATCGAACTCTTTGAAAACAGCGACTGTCTCTTTGCAAATGAGGCAGACAAAGTTGTTGCATGTTTTATTGAAGAAATAGTCCAATATCCACCTATCCTTGAAGCGTCGGCCATCGCAGTCAACTTTTTTTTAATTGATTGTCGCCATTTTAGAAAATTGGAAGTAAAGGGTCACACCGGGTAATGTTGCTTAGAGTGCTGCTCTTAAAGTTTTTCAAACTTTCGTGAGAATAGGCTGATTTTGTGTGGACAAGATAGTTGTAGATATCAGGGTAGCAGATGTCAGGCAGAGAGGGCGAAGACAGCGGGTCGAAAAATATCGATTTAGGCATCAAATATGGATCTGGCGAATGGATAGACTGAAGCTTTTCCACATAACGCCTTTTATGCAACGCATCCAATGAGTTTACAGCATCTGAAAGCACCGGGGCTTCCATGAATTGCACTATAAATTGCACGACAAATTGAAACCTTTGAGAATACGGATAAACACTGACGGACAATATGGCGGCCGGATACAGCGACACGTCATTCTGTGACGTTGGTGAGTAGGGTCTATAGAATATTTATAAATCCCAAAAATTGCAGTTATCTGAACACTCTCGTTCAACTTTCACTGCAGGGCAAATACCCATCACAATCCATTTATTTTCTATAGAATTAATCCTGTTCAGGGTCATGGATAAGAAGGCGTTTACCCCTGCTGATGTAAAATGATAGGCAGGAGATGTGCGGGATTGACCATCATTCAAAAACAGAACTCCATGTACTGGTTCTAATTTTGAGATAGAATCAATGACAACCAAGGCAGCACTGAAAATCTTACCTTCAGGTGTCATTTGTTCTTAAAAGTACTTTGGAGTGGAAATATAACTAGGCTTTTAAGCTTTGCATGTCAACATATCTCCATACTCTATATCATAAGCTTTACTGCAGATATTCCTGACAGGAAAGTGAGGCTGCCATTTATCAGTGTGCATACAGCGTGAAAGCGCCTGCTTTATGTTAAGC
The DNA here is from genome assembly GCF_030265065.1 of Corythoichthys intestinalis. Lineage (NCBI taxonomy): Eukaryota > Metazoa > Chordata > Actinopteri > Syngnathiformes > Syngnathidae > Corythoichthys > Corythoichthys intestinalis. The sequence goes on from NC_080395.1 coordinate 59,795,620, forward strand.
CATTTTCTGAAGAGCTTCAGTATGCTGTATGCGCCCAGATCAAAAGTTTAAGCTCCAATTTGAAAATAGGAGCCCGCATGAGACAGAAATATAGTGTCCAGGTAAACCTGGAGACTACCCCCCCCCCCTTTCCATTGCTTGCTATCCCCCGGCTCCCACTGGCACCCTAAGTGTGTTGATTCATCCGTCTGCCCTCCAAACAAGGACACAGGTAGAAAGACAGCAGCTGAATGAAAAAGTGACAGTGAGTGAAATGCTGCCAGAAGCTAGGGAACATCAGAAGAGGAAGTGTGGGAGGTGGATTCCAATTGTAGCTCTTTTATACATAGCGATAAAAGAGTGGGCGCTCCAGTGTTGAGCCACCTTCGCACACAAAAAGAGTAAAACTAAGTCCCGTCTTTCCGCTATGATTCAAGTCTCCACCAGTCAAAAAAATTTAATGAATATCTGAAAAGCGAGGATTTTTTGTTGTTGTTGTTCTTGTACTTCTGAACACAAATCGTACTTGCATAGCTAAGCTTAGTTTAGTGCACGAGACGTACATACACAAGAACGACTTCAGAAATGCTTTGGGGTAAACATGGAGCGGCTCGCAAGGAGATTGGGCAATTCCCTGGTGTGTTGTTGGGTGGTCGAGCTTAAAAAGACTTGGCTATGTGTAAGTGTGTTCGGCGGTGGGAGGTTGTTTGAAGCCAGTGTTTGTGTGCGGAAGTGAATATTTGCACAGGTGAGGGTTTATTTGCACATTTCTACACTTCTTTTGAGTGCATCCTGTTTTCCTCTGTGAGCTGGTGCAAGCAGGTTTCCAACAAACTAGCTGGAGTTTGTCTTTTTGTTTACACATCCTGTTTACTGAGCACACAAATGCACCGCATGCCTGTGTGCACATGTACAGTACGCGGGTATGTGTTTGCCTCACCTTCAGCCTGGGTGGCCACCTTTAGTCCGGCAGAGCTTTCCCCGTGGCCGTTGATGTTATGAGCAACAACTCTAAAGCGATATTTGGTGTCTGGCATCAGGCTCTGGATGGTGACCTGCAACTCCCCTGGCCGGCTTGTATTTACAACTCGCTCCCTGATGTGGACACAAATAAACAAAAATACAAATCAGTGTACTGTAAGTATTCGAAAATGTGATGGCTATCTCAAATAATTACTTTGTTTCTAATCACATACACGAGTATACTTACATCACACTAGGGTCAGTAGGAGTGTCAAAATGTCTACAACTTATTCTTTATTGTAGTGCACAAACACTTATTGTCACTTGCGCATTTTATTCGACCTGGGAGACTGATTAGACGGCAATTTTTGGCAGTCACTAAACTGTTTGATAGAACCGTCAAAACTAGAAAACTTTGATTTCTGATCACAGAGCAGTAATTGTCTATGGTGATGGATTTATCAGTAAATATGATGCGATAAATACTGTATACAGTTTTATAACAAATACAAATAATGGGGGAATAAAATAAGCTCTGACCGTCTTGATTTTTGTTCGTATAGTACATTTTTTTAAACTATATAGATGAAAATATAAGGTCACCTAGTCATTAACACAAGTAAGCTTGATTTACATATCATTTTCAGCTGTTTTAAGGGAAGTGACCATTTTTGGGTAAAAACAAACACACAAGCCCTAGCATCCATGTACAATGTATTAAAAAAAATACAACTTCTGAAAAAATAATAAAGCCTAGAACCAGGTATGACTACAAGCATTCCCCGGAGCTGACATATATGGACGCCAGGTCTCAATTATATTATCATTTCTCTATTAGTCGTATTCAGCATAATGGTATTGTATGTATTGTTATTCATCTAACTTATGATATATTACAATCATAAATCAATAACTTGTAATAAAAACACATTTAATACAATAAAATGAATAAAAACTGCAATACTGTCTGGTTATGGGCACCCTACAATGCTCTAAAGTTCATTTATTTTAATTTCATAGTATTTAAAACTTGTTATTGACAAGGACAGGTGTCCATTTCATTTAAACTAGGAGGACTGGCTGTGAATTCTCATGTGTCAGTGCCATTGACTGTGCTACATGTCCACTCCATCTTGACTGTGAGAGGTGGGCAGTGTGAGTTCTGCCCAATCCGATTTTAATTTGGAGGGTTGGCAGCAATCATTCAATGTCAGCCTCTTCCAGTCAAAATTGATTGGACATCTGGCCCTATCAATAGCAGCCAATTAGTTCAATGAGTGTCCTATGTAAGGTTAAGAACAGCATCGACTGCAACAAAGCGCTGCACGACAAAACAAGAGCAGAAACTCAAGCCTTTTAAAGCCAAGGAGTTGCCCTTTGCAATGGTAAAAGCTTCTACTCCTCTAGAAATATTTTCTACTCTACTCTGGAGTAAGCCTAGGTCAGGGGTCGGCAACCTAAAATGATATTGGACCAAAAAACAAATATGTCTGGTGCCGCAAAAAAATTAAAAGCCTACTGTAAGCCTCACAACGAAGGCAACATGCTGTATGTATGTATGTCTATTAGCTATAACAGCCTACCGGTATTATCAAAATGATTAAGTTGGCAACAAATACATAATGAGCCTTCATGATTATTTCCCCTGGAGTGCATCCTATAGTATAGAGAATGACGCAAAATGTGACTACTCTGTTTTACGATGCTGCCTCAAGTTTAATTTCATTATAATATTAATGAATAAGAACATTTTTGTCATATTTGTCCTCCGACAGAAATCATATTAAAACAAAAAAAAAATTCCCTTACCCATCCTTTTCCATTTTCAAACATTTTTTAAAAAAGCTTTCGGGAGCCACTAGGGAATACATCGGCAACAGAAAAGTTACAGAAGGCCACGGCTTAGAGGAGGAGGTAGAGGGTGGCTGCTAGGGCTGTAACGGTACGCAAAAATCTCGGTTCGGTACGTACCTCGGTTTTGACGTCACGGTTCGGTTCATTTTCGGTACAGCAAGAAAACAAAATGCAAAATATAAATGTGCTAGTTGTTTATTACATACTTTTGTGCTTTCAACAATAGGAACATGAGTCTATACAAAGCTAGAATTCTGCTCAAAAAGTAGCGAGTATTTAAAGATAATCCAACAACAATTTGCCTTTTAGACCCCGCGTATTTGTCAGCTTTCTTTCTGAGAGAAAGAAGAAAAAAGAAGTCCTGTGCTAAAGAGAAAAGCAATCCCAATGACATGAATGATTTTAACATGTATTTTACAAATGAAATGCCTCAATGAAACATTTTTTTCCCTATGAACGGTTTTCAAAAGCTTTATTGGTGGATTTTCTCAAGTTAAAGCGCCACACAAAAATTAATGAATGTAATTGTGTAAGCAGGATGTGTGTATTATTCTTATAATTCAATAACAGGTGTTTTAGCTCATTTCAATTTATTTAAATGGGCTATTATTTATATATATTTATAGTTTTTTTTTTGGATTGAAAATTTTACAAATTTTATTAAAACGAAAACATTAAGAGGGGTTTTAATATAAAATTTCTATAACTTGTACTAACATTTATCTTTTAAGAACTACCAGTCTTTTTATCCATGGATCGCTTTAACAGAATGTTAATAACGTTAATGCCATCTTGTTAATATAAACAAATACAGTCCTTATGTACCGTATGTTGAATGTATATATCCATCTTGTGTCTTATCTTTCCATTCCAACAATAATTTACAGAAAACTATGGCATATTTTATAGATGGGTTGAATTGCGATTAATTGCGATTAATTACGATTAATTAATTTTTAAGCTGTAATTAACTCGATTAAAAATTTTAATCGTTTGGCAGCCCTAATTTTTTTATGTGTTTATATTTTACAAATGTGATGTAGTATTCATTTATATTGTATAATTTATGTTGTATATCTTTAGTTCCTATGTGAATATTAGTTCCTACTTGTTTTGCTGTGGTAGGAGGGTTTAGTATTGAACACGGGGCCGTGTTGGTTATTATTATAGCAGATAAGACAGCAGTAAATCAACAAAGACAAGTCAACTATGCCCCGATCTGCCACTCAAGAGATCTGATGGACTCAAAAAGTAGGTTACGATTGTATATTAGTTTGAAAATCGACCGGATCCACCGTATTTTTACACGAGTGACTTCCGGCCCGATCCTAGCTACCGGTAGTAGTATTGACCCAGGAGGGCCACGTCTCGCGTCAAATAATAAACTCTGCCATTCTTTTCGCGTGCGTCGCGTTGAGCCGCTTCTGGGACGCATCTAACACGCGGCCGCACTGCGACTGGTGTGCATTGGCTGATTGACTCTAACGCCTGCGTTTCACTGCGTTCTCGTGGCGGCCACGTTGTCGCGCCGTTGATGTTTCTCGGTTATACTGTCCTACCATGTTAGTCCTCATTATAGTAGAGAAGACGGAGTAAATCTAATCTACACAAAGAAACTGTAACCTGATCGACTCACAGCCTCGGAAAGTAAGGATTATATTACGTCAGAAACTCGTTCGGTACGTGCCCGTACGTATCCGAACCGAGCACCACGTACCGAAACGATTCAATACTATTACATGTACCGTTACACCCTTAGTGGCTGCGGAGGAGGCGATACCTCCAATATGATTTCGCATTTATACAAAATTAAAGGTTAGTAAACACTGTCATGAACGTTTCCCACCAGCTACAAGAGTTAACTTCAGCGTGTTTAGTGCGTCTAGCGGTGGTAAAACGTGGTGTTTGTTTTCTCTCTGGCAACTGTCTGTGTTGAGAAAGAGAGTGTATAATGTGAACCTGATACAAGTCATACACACAAGCTTTTTGTGGAAAATCAAATATTTTTGTTCTGATGGTAATACTGCTAAGCTGTGGCTGTGAGTTTAGGCTCACCTAAAGGACTGCATTTATTTTATTTAGAAAATTTCACTAATATTTTTTTCATTTGTTTTAACATTATACTAATGTTCCAATTTGATATGTTTTGAAAAATAAAAATCAAGTTAAATGGAAAAAGTATGTTTTTTTTCTCAACGTAACAAATTTTAGAGCTGTAATTGCAATATCGTGAAACCGTGATATTTTTGTTTAAGGTTTTCATATCAGCAGAATCTCATACCGGCACATGCCTAGTCGGAAGCATAAAATTCCCAAAATGGCGTTGGTAAACTTTAGCATTACAAACCAGGGTGTGGATTGGATTAAATCCCAAAGCCTTATTCTCTCGGCCAGTGGTTCCCAAACTTTTTTTTTTCCAGGGACCCATACTTTTACCATTGTAAGCTTTGGTGATCCCCCATGTACATTTTTTCTCTATATTATATTTCCAACTTAAATATCACAGGGTTAGGGTTACTATACTTGTAAAACACAAACGATATACTTTCAAATAAAACAGCAGAACAGAAAATGTGGGAAAACTTTAATTCTTTATTTATCGATGAATCTCCGTTGTACACAACAGGCGAGGCAACCTAAGTTTTAATGAGAGTTCTGACACTCAGACAGGAGGAACAGATTATTTTGACAGGTGTAGATTTAACTAAATGTACCCGTAGAAACTTCCGTGTCAACAAAACGTCCGTCCATTTCTACTTTTAACTTTAGCATAATTTCACGGATTATTCTCGTTTTTCTACCGACAGATTTTTCAACAATTGTAAGACCATTTCAAATCTCCAGCAATATGTTCGTCTCGGATACAGAGGAGTTCACGCTTGCGCCTTTCCTGTCTTCCGCTCAGTGTGCTACTAAGCGAAGAACGGTCTGACTGCAGCCGCAGATTCTTTATCCTAAACTTAACTAGATGCAGGGGTATAGTGGATATTGCGATAACAAGACTGTAACCTTTGATATTTTTGGATGTAATTTAATGTTGTCAATCAACTGTTAAAGTTGTTAAAATTGCTCCCGTTATTGCATTATTTTCCTTCGACATTCGACATGTGAAAGTTTTAAAACTGTTTCATTATTTTAAGATAGATTCAAGTCAAGATTTTGCCGATTCAGGAGTATTTTGGATAAAAAGTTAATTAGGTTAGCTACAACAGAGCGTCGCTGAGAAGTCTACTGCTTTAAGATGGCGACTCTTTACTAACACCGCCGAGTCTGTCATTTCGCATCCTGTTCTATATACATGTGATATCTACCGTAGCATCATGTGGGCGTAGTTTGTAGCAACGTGGGCGTAGTTTGTAGCGGCTGTTGGCCGCAGTCAGGTATTGTACAGGTGTCTTACCACTATTTCCTGTAGTAACAGAGATGCATATACTGACGTCACAGACGTGCGCAGTAAAGACGGTTTGTTCTCTTATTTTGCAATGAGTGTTTCGATGCGAGCAGATCGAATTATAGAAAGACATAAACCACCCCTCTCGTTTGGAATAAAATCCTGATTGCAATGGGTTTGATTGGAACAGAATATTCCCCGAAGCATTTTTATTCCGATCAGTCTTTTAATCTAAATTAGAGCCTAGTTCGGGCCTAAAAAATCCAGCCCGACCCGACACGGCCCGCTGGTATTGAGGCCCGACCCGGCCCGAGCTCGATCACTTAACTAGATTTGCAGGCCCGAGCCCGAAAAACCCGATTTTTTTTGTTTGTTTTTTTTTTTTTTTTTTTGAGTGACGCGGAAAAAACGCAGCAGCAGCAATTTATTTTCATTTCTTCGAGTTGGCAGAAAAAAAACGCAAATTTTCTTAATGTTTAAATAATTTACATATTTTTTTTAGAATTATCAAAGCATTCACACAACGAAATAACGCTGGGAAAGTTTGTTAAGCATATTTCTGAGTGTGTGGGATATTGTTCTCACATGGACGCGCCTCTCTGACAAGGAGAGGGAACAGGAGAGGGGGGCGCCTCGGCCGTGCGCAAACGGTAGAGGGGGAGGACAAGAAGGAAAAGCGGCCGGCGCCACGGCGTTCGTGCACACGCACAAGCAAAAGCGCAATACAGAGAGACTGCTCTCCATTTATTTTTTTTTTTTTTTTTTTTTTTTTTGAGTGACGCGGAAAAAACGCAGCAGCAGCAATTTATTTTCATTTCTTCGAGTTGGCAGAAAAAAACGCAAGTTTTCTTAATGTTTAAATAATCTACATATTTTTTTGAGAATTATCAAAGCATTCACACAACGAAATAACGCTGGGAAAGTTTGTTAAACATATTTCTGAGTGTGTGGGATATTGTTCTCACATGGACGCGCTTCTCTGACAAGGAGAGGGAACAGGAGAGGGGGGCGCCTCGGCCGTGCGCAAACGGTAGAGAGGGAGGACAAGAAGGATAAGCGGCCGGCGCCACGGCGTTCGTGCACACGCACAAGCAAAAGCGCAATACAGAGTGCTTGCTCTCCATTTTTTTTTTTTTTTTTTTTTTTTAAATAATTTATTAGTCCGGCATGGCGGCCCGACCCGACCTGACCCGAACGTGAATGCTTAAATTGTGGGCCCGACCCGACCCGACATTCGGGTCGGGTCGGGTTTGGGTTCGGGCACAAAATCTAACCTCTAATCTAAATAAATGTGTCCATGTAGTAAAATTAAAACCCTTAAAATCAAGAGGGCTTCAGGACTCCCAGGTTGGGAATTACTGGTCTAAGAGATAGATTAATAGGTCTCTCAAGACTTTTGTGCTTTTTGCATTTTGTATGGAGAGATTGGAACAGGGAAGTGTGGGCTTAAACTTATATTCAAGAAAAGATGTGCAAGAATAAAAAAATACCCATCCCTGATTTATGTAGAACAGTAAGTAGTCTACTTGTTTAGAGTGAAAATACAATTATGAATATGAAAATCTCTTAGCTACTTAAATTCCCTTTTTTAATTTCTCTAATAAGTGTGCATTTTGAGGGAGGAAATGGGGTTCAAGGTGCTAGTGTTTGTTCATTTCGATGAAAACCCTTTAGAGGAAATAATTAGCTTTAAAAAGTGCTTTAACGACTTTAATGAGACACTTTCACAATGCCCTGAGGCTCAGGAATGCACCAAGAGTGGTCCCTCATAGAGGAGCGCTTTCATGCACAGATACAATGTAGACTGTGTATTACCTGCTTATGCCCTCCTGGCTGTAGAAAACAGAGTAGGTTAGCTCGTCTCCGTGCGGTTCAGCCGGCGGGCGCCAGGTAAGCTTGATGAAGCGGGTGGAAACCAGCGAAGCCACGACATCGCGGGGGGCGGAGGGAGTGGGTCCCGCTGGACCAGCTACACCCCCAGAGCCTGGCGTTACATGGTCAGTAGTGTTAGGAGTCAGTGAGGGGGGAGGGAGTGGGGGCAGGGCTACGTCTTGGGGTGGGGAAGAGGAGGTGGGAGGGTTGAGGGGATACAGGGGAAACAGAGGCAGCATGGGGGGTGAAAATGGGAGAGGTGTCACCCAGAAAAAGGAGAGCGGGAAAAGGAGGTGAAATGGAAATGACGGTGAAACGAAAGAAAGGAAACAAAAACAGAAGAAAAACAAAATAACAACAACGTAACAAAAAAGACGTCTGGTATCACAAGGAAACACATAAATAAAACAGTTCTACTACACTTACACAATACAGGGGGATACTACACATGCATTACTACACTGCTCTCTATAAAACAACAGTATTGCACACGACATTTACACAACTATTTGTCATGAAATATTTGTCATTTATGGCACTGATATTAATTGGCTTTATCAGCCAAAGTAGACTATAAACTTTGACACTTGAATACTTTCTTGAAGAATGAGCTTTCTTAAGACATGCCAGATAATGTTTTCAAACATTTTTCCACCTCATTCCACAACCTGGCTTCAGAAATGTTTGATTAGGGATTCAGAAGGAAGGGGAGGTGGAAAGAACAATATGTGGCACGATGTAGCGAAATCTGCTTTCCATTTGCTTGGTGAGTGGAAACCATATGGAAAGGAATGTCAGGACATTTCCATTTGCGTGCAGGTCAGGAGAAGTGATGGGGTCTTGCATAAATATAGCAAAGTAGCATGTCAAGTGCGGCCTGTGTTATTGTTAGCCAGAGTGTGTTCAAATGCAAGTCCTGCTGGCTCATTTAGCTGTCACTCCATTGGGACAAAACCACTAATTTGGTTTGCAATCGTTTGTTTACATTTTGAATGTCCATTTGGATTTGTGTGAAACATGTGCAGCTACTTTCCTCTCAGAGTAACAAATGCTTATCTATCCACAAGGACACAGAGTAACTAACCATTTCTTTCAGTGCATCTACTGTGTACACAAAATGATCTTATATACGTAGCTCCTATAAGCTCACATAAATGTTGCAACATTGTTGATTCCTGACAGTGTCAAAACGAATTTGTGTATTAACTTGAGTAGAAGGCAGGATTTTTATAAAGTCAAATGTACCAACAGACAATAAATAAACCAAGGAGTCTGGACAATGACACATTTTAGGGACTTCTCATTCAAAAGGTTTGAGCTTCTGGGTAGGGTTGCCAACTGTCCCTTGAAAAACAGAATCGTCCGGTATTCAGAAACAAAAGCACGCGTCTCTTAGGCCTGCACAATGTATCGTTTCAACATCGCCATGTGCTAATGCGCAACAGTCGCATCGCAGGACGTGCGATTTTGTTTTGTTTTGAATGTAAACTTTTGTTTTTCTTCATAAAAGCAATAATTGTGTAGACACATGGCTCTCAGGATCCTTTTTACATACACCAATCGTCATCATTCACATATAAACTCCCTTAGCCCGGACTAAGCTGTATTATATGATTACCAGGGATGTTCCGATCGCATATTTTTGCACCAGAGTCCGAGTCACCTGATTTTGAGAATCTGCTGATACCGTGTATTAGGGGTGTGACAAAATATTGAAATGGTGATATATTGTGATACTTTGTATCCCCAAAGGTTATCGATATGCTCCTGCCAAGAATCGAGATATCGTTTTAAAAAGGTGTCAATGTCTAAAAAAAAAAGAAAAAAAAAAGGAACCAACAAGTTGCTACCAAAATCTTTCGACACAATAGCGTCTCAGTTAACTCTAAGGCTGCATTGACGGTGCTTGACGCCCAATCCATTTAGACTAGAAACGTTCATTCGTTCTAAACCAGAGCATTCACAGTCATTCTGTCCGATTTTCAGGGCATTTACAGGTCACTTGCTGCTCCTTTTAGGTCATTTCCTGTTGAGTTTGAGTCACTGCCTATTCATTTGGGTGATTCCCAGGTCACTTCCTGTTATGTAACTTAAAATAAACAGGAAGTGACCCATAAAATACCCCAAAATAAACAGGAAGTAACCGAAAATCAACAGGTAAATGACCTTAAAAGACCCAAGATTAGCTCAATGCCTGGCATTGGCTGCCACTGACAGCCATAGACGTTCAATCCGTTTGAACTGGGAGGGTGGCAGCGAAGGTTCGTTCCTTCGCTGCCACCCTCCCAGTTCAAACGGATTGGACGTCTACTAGTGATAAACTCATTCCAATTCACAGCAGAAGCTTGTTTTTCTGTTTATTGGTCGTTTGTAGAATATCATAGAATTATTTCCTGACCAAAGTATCGATAGTCGTTGTATCGCCATATCGTCAGATCATCATTATCGTGAGCTTTGTATCCCAAATCGTATCGTATCGTGAGGTACGAAGAGGTTCCCACTCCTACCGTGTATCAGCAGATTTTTTTTGCTTTAAACCTCACGCTGCTGAGAACAGCCTCTAAATTAAACAATGAATGAGTTGCAACAGCACAATTCAGACTGTGTACCAAGCTTAACGATGATTAACACATTTGTGCCTTTGATCATAGAGCTATCGAGGCTTCTCTGGCCAGACTTTAAGTACCCAAGAAAAGGAGCAAGAGGGAGAGTGAGAGGCTGTATGAGCATGAAGCAGAAAAACATAAATATATATTTTAAAATTAAAAACTCGATCCTTTTTCACCCAATTCTGATCCCTGAAAAATGGCGCGATCGTTTCGATTTTCGATCCTGTGATCGGATCAGGACATCTCTAATGAATACAATGTGGTCGTAATGAGTCAACCAAAGTCTTCCCAAACAGAGCTATTGAGGTCTGGTGAATATTATTCAGTGTTAATATCCCAATTATTGCAAACCCCCCAAAGTATCGCAATGTCAGTTTGTTCCAGCATCATTTAGCCCTAGCGTCTCTTATTGAGCTTTCAAGGGACGTGCTTTGTCCCTTATTATCATCAAACTCGAAAATAGTGTCTTATTTGCAGAACAAACGAATACTGGTATGATGCTTTATAAGAATATGCAGAGAAACGCATTGCCCCCCGATACTGCTTTTTGACCAATGAGCTGACGGAACAATGACTACAAAATCCCACTCATCTTATTGATCGAAGTACTGTCGCTAACGGATATAGTGTGGAAGATAAGAGGGTTGAGTGAAGCAAGAGTAAAAAGCATGTTCAAAATGATGATCAATTGTTTTCTTGTTCTGTGTACACCATTTTCACTAATTGTATTATATTTTTGTGTTCTGTCAAATTCATTATATTTGTAGTGAGCATTTGCAAAAATGTTAGAGCTGCGGGGACTTTGAACGCACCTAAATTGTAAACAATTTACCCGAGAGTTTGCTTGCACTTTAAAAAACTACACCCCCAACCCCACACACACATTCGGGCTCAGGACCTTAAGTGTTAAATTACGCAATTATTAATTTAGCAGGACAGATTTCATTCTAGTAGATTTTTTATTAAAAATACATTTCTGATATTATATATGCCATGTCACTCAAATATGTACCAAATAATTCAATGTTGAGTAAAATTAATAGTAATAAATAATACAAAATATTATAATTATTAATTAATTTAATTAGTTTAATTAGGGATTTAATTAGAAAATATTATATTATTTAAAAAAAAAAAAAAAAAAAAAAACACTTTTCACATACAAAAAAAATAATTAAAGTTTGACAGATATCAGGCCGGCCGGCTCTACCGATGAGGTGTCCCTTATTTTGTTTGGAAACCCTACTTCTGGGTGACTATTTCATTCTGAGCTACCTTAAGTTTCTATATGCACTCAGTGTGTATGTCATGAATAGTCACAGCTGATAGATTCTTGCTTTCATTTTTAAATTTCACTTTGTCAATCTGCTCTATGTTCAAGACAGAACATTAACATTCAAGCGCGCTACTAATAGTAACTACATTCATTTTCTATTCGGAGATTATCCAGCTCACTTTATACCTGACGCTAAGCAAAGGTTTGCATGGTGTGTTGAGTCAGTTGCGGTGATCTCAAATTTTGGATGGATTTGGAGATGTTTCTCAAGTGAAGTTTTATGAAATGTATACAGATCTACTCTAAACTCTGCCTGGAACATGTAAATGAAAGAAAATGATTGAAAATAGTGCTAAAACCGAACTAAAATATGTTCAGAAATTTTAGAGTATTAATATGATTTGATCACAAGATTTGATTTGGGCAAAAGATAATTTTGAATATTACGTAACTATTTGTACTACCACCACTTGAGAAAACATTAGGGCTTGGTCTCAGAACTAAAATAAGTTTGTCATTCCAGCAAAGAGCATAGAGGCTAAGTGCTTCGAGATATCATGAAAAACACTGTGCTATTGTCAGTTTCCCTATCTTTCTATTCAAAAAAAGCAAGTGGTTGAGGAAAGTATCGCTGATAGACCGAGACACTAATGACATTTCCATCTTCCGTCATTTGCAAAAAATCGACATGCAGCCGCACTACCAGTGTTTCTCTGTCCAATCAGTCTTGTACATGCAGGCCTGAGGTTGTTACAGTACGGAGACGTCAGCCATCTAGCACTATTGCAGGGCTCTACTCATAGCTGATTAATTGTATCATTAGTCCTTGTACCGGAGGTAATGAATAGCTGGCATTAAGGCTTTAATGAGGAAGGTTACTTCATATCTACATAATATATTTGGGCCACCAACACATAATACAGCCGGGTAAAGGCATTCACAGTGAAGTATTTGTCTTAATATTGGAGAGTGTGTGTGTGTGTGTGTGGGGGGGGGGGGGGGTGTAGACCTATCAACTGGGAAATACAATTACAATTAGTCACATGCAGAGGCAGTAGCAAGGAGCACTTGGCAGAATTGGACACATTGTCTGCACCCCAGAGCTCTTTGTGTGGCCTTCTTAACCACGATTCAACAGCTGCTGCACTAAGATGTTTGCCAAGTGTTCAAGGGACAATTACACTGACCAGAGTAAAGAGACTGCGACAAAACAAAGAGCTTCCGATCTCATAAATTTAAGCTTTGTATAACTTTCAACTCTGCTTCTAACTTCACTCATTGGCTTTAGGAATATTCCAGAGATGTGACCAGGGGTGCGAGAAGTTGGGGGGAGTGATGAAGATTTTATGAAGCCCTTCACAGACAGATGCCTTAGAAAATAGTATTTTGTATTTGTGGCAATGAAGTGGCAGGGCCCAAGGTGACACTTTTTCACAGAGCCCAAATGCCTGCCAGTGTCCTTGGGTGCAATTCTTAACATTCACCAAGTATTCCATCAAATGGTCTGAGTGCACAGATAAGAGTCAGGCTCAGACTAAAATACGGCATTCATATCTGCCAGAAACACACACGGGACTGGAGGTTCTGATACACCAATGAAGGTAAACATACGAGACCATGCCAGGTTCATGGGGAAAAATGTGTACTTAACTATTGTCTCGGAATTGAATGCCATTTGTAATTATCTTTGAACATGTTTTTTATGTTCCATGATGGTAATGGTTGATCCTACGGTCATTTATCAGACAGAAAAAAAGACCGATGTTGAAACAGAATCAGAAAGCCTTTGTTGTCACTGCAAATTAAAACAACAAAATTAGTAAAGTGCTTCTTCCTTAAAAGAACATTAAAAACCTCAAACCACTCTTCCCACAATCAACATTCACACACTCACACTTAAAATGAGCACTGACTTCTATATTTGAATCACACAAAATAGTTGCATGCTAGTGCTCCAGTCAGGGACAAGAATTCTTCCGTCTGAGAGTTCAATGTAAGTGTACAATAAAGGTGGCAGGCAAAAACAATATCCTGTAATTGCTTTAATGGTTCTGGGGTAAATGTTGTGGAAAATTATTGGTGGCTGGGAGCAACTTTTGGCTCATTTCTGCCACTGCTCACTTTCACAACTGGCAAAATCAGAAAACCTGGCTATTCATGATAACTGAGCTGTAAAAAGCGCTAGCGAGGGAAAGTGCACCAGAAGGAAATGGTTTAGAGCAAGAAAACTGTCGAACCAACAACATGCTGTTGAGATCCTCCTAAAAATAATAGAACTAAATATTCTAACTAAAAAATATAGTGTTTTTTCCGACAGTTTTGTAATGGTGTTAGTACTCGACTGCATTTGGAGGAAAACTGGACAAAATCAACAACAAACCGAGAAAAAAATAATTTCTAAATAAGATGTCTACCTACAGTGCCTTGCAAAAGTATTCGGCCCCCTTGAACCTTGCAACCTTTCGCCACATTTCAGGCTTCAAACATAAAGATATAAAATTTTAATTTTTTGTCAAGAATCAACAACAAGTGGGACACAATCGTGAAGTGGAACAAAATTTATTGGATAATTTATACTTTTTTAACAAATAAAAAACTGAAAAGTGGGGCGTGCAATATTATTCGGCCCCCTTGCGTTAATACTTTGTAGCGCCACCTTTTGCTCCAATTACAGCTGCAAGTCGCTTGGGGTATGTTTCTATCAGTTTTGCACATCGAGAGACTGACATTCTTGCCCATTCTTCCTTGCAAAACAGCTCAAGCTCAGTGAGGTTGGATGGAGAGTGTTTGTGAACAGCAGTCTTCAGCTCTTTCCACAGATTCTCGATTGGATTCAGGTCTGGACTTTGACTTGGCCATTCTAACACCTGGATACGTTTATTTTTGAACCATTCCATTGTAGATTTGGCTTTATGTTTTGGATCATTGTCCTGTTGGAAGATAAATCTCCGTCCCAGTCTCAGGTCTTGTGCAGATACCAACAGGTTTTCTTCCAGAATGTTCCTGTATTTGGCTGCATCCATCTTCCCGTCAATTTTAACCATCTTCCCTGTCCCTGCTGAAGAAAAGCAGGCCCAAACCATGATGCTGCCACCACCATGTTTGACAGTGGGGATGGTGTGTTCAGCGTGATGAGCTGTGTTGCTTTTACGCCAAACATATCGTTTTGCATTGTGGCCAAAAAGTTCAATTTTGGTTTCATCTGACCAGAGCACCTTCTTCCACATGTTTGGTGTGTCTCCCAGGTGGCTTGTGGCAAACTTTAAACGAGACTTTTTATGGATATCTTTGAGAAATGGCTTTCTTCTTGCCACTCTTCCATAAAGGCCAGATTTGTGCAGTGTACGACTGATTGTTGTCATATGGACAGACTCTCCCACCTCGATTTTTTTCACATCGTTTCAAACTGCAAGCATGGTACGAAAAACATAATAATTACCTTGAATCCTCGAACAAATCACTCCTGAGACAATCCTTCCTGTTTGTATGCGGTACAGCTTTCATACTTTTTCAACCTAAATCCGGCGTTAGATCTCTGCGTGCGTGTTTGAGAATAACTTCTCTTGATGTGGGGAGGCCCCTTACTTGAAGACGAGGTGCAGTGTATGACGGATGTGACACGTCTAGAGGTGTGCATCGACACCGCCCTCACGATTCGATTCGATTACGATTCGGAAGGCCACGATTCGATTCGATTCGATTCAGAGGGTCACGATTCGATTCGGTTCGATTCGGCAATGCATTGCGATGCATTAAAGCCTGGGATGCATTAAAATTCTAAAGCAAAGCATATTTTTTGTGAATCATGAGCCAACACAAGCGGACAAACATTAAACAACTTTTTATTGGCTCTTGTGTCACTCCTGGTCGAAGTCAAATGAAAATAGTATACTTTCCTATATATCTTAAAAAAAAAAAAAATCAGATCACAGCATTTAATTAGTGCTTATAATGAGACCAGGGCTTTCTCTTTTTTTTTTTTTTACACACAGTAGCAGCCTTTCACACAGTGCAACATCTGAACTCCTGTGCAAAATCAGTAATAACAGTCACTGTATTTTAGTCACAACGACCCATCAATAAAAATATTCAAGTAAATATTAAAGAAAACGACAAAGAAAATATTGTAGTGCAGCAGCATCTTTATCGCAATATCAATCCAGAGATCAGTTCAGTTGCAAACAAAACATCAACTAAATTGCAATGTAGAACAAAAGTAAAATGTAGGCCTAGCCAATCTTATATCTATAATATTTCTCGCTCCCTCTTTCTCCGTTTCAGCCATTGTTATGTTATGTCCTATCTCTCTGCTCTCTCGATTACAACTGCGCTTGTCTGTGACGTTACTCCGGTAAGGAAGCGGATTTGGGTTCCTCGTCCCCCCTGCATAGAGGTTAGATCTTGTGCCCGAACCCGACCCGAAATGTTAAGCATTCACGTTTCGGTGGGTCGGGTCGGGCCGCCGCGCCGGACTAATAAAGTATTTAAAAAAAAAGAAATAATAAAAAAAAATGCGCAGAGGGCTGTGGCGCAGCCCTCTTTTTCTTCTTCTCCTCCCGTTATTTCGTTGTGTGAATGCTTTTATCATTCTCATAACTATATGTAGACTATTTAAATATTGAGTAAACTTGCGTTTTTTCCCTGCCAACTGAGAATTCGTTACGAAAGACACTTTTATTTACGCACACAAAGGCAAATGTGATCCTTTTGAATCTTCTCCTCTGTGTGTCTGTTAAACCGTGTTTTTTATTTATTTTTTTAAATCAAACTTTCCCAGCGTTATTTCGTTGTGTAAATGCTTCTATAAATTTCATAAAAATATGTAGACTACTTAAATATTGAGTAAACTTGCGTTTTTTGTCTGCCAACTGAGAATTTGTTAGGAAAGACACTTTTATTTATGCACACAACAGCAAATGTGATCCTTTCGAATCTTCTCCTCTGTGTGTCTGCAAAACCGTGTTTTTTTTTTTATATTAAACTTTCCCAGCGTTATTTCGTTGTGTAAAGGCTTTTATAACTCTTATAAAAATATGTAGACTATTTAAACAGTAAGAAAACTTGAAGAAATGAAAATAAATTGCTGCTGCTGCTGCATTTTTTTCCCTGCATCACTCGGCTCGGGCATGCAAATCTATAGTTAATTGATCTGGCCGGTCGGGCTTCAATACCAACGGGCTGTGTAGGGTTGGGCTGGAATTTTTTAGGCCCGATCTAACCTCTACGGGCTTGCTTTGAATGTAAAGTAGCTCTCTCTACAGGTAAACATGAGAATAACAATACAAATGGGGAAACCAAATCCATTGCATCACCGGAATTGCGCAGGGAAGATGTTTGAACGTACTTATATATTTTAAAATGCGCTGAATCGATTCAGTGTGTTGCCCGCATCGAATCGAATCGTCCCTGCCCCGCATCGGGATGCATCGCCGCATCGATTATTGTTGACACCCTTAGATACGTCCATATGAAGTCTACGGCTCTGCCTAAATGTGATGACTGGGAATTATTGGAGATGGTGCATTTATAATTAATGTATCATGTTAACCCATAAATACAGCATACATCCCAATGTGCACAGTCACGGTCCATGGACTCCTTGTGAGTCGGTATGTTTTTGTTATTCATCACAAACATAAGTATCACACATACAAATACATGCCCTCTAGAAACTTCACGCTGGGTGTCTTCGTAAATAAAGATTCACAGATATGGTAAACAATGTAAACGCCACAGGCTGACTGCAAAAGGAAGGCAAAGCCCCTTGGGCTCCCTTTCAAGCACATCAAAACAGCCAATGATGCTGCACATCTCCAGAGTCTCTCACCCAAGATGCTTGGAAACACACTTCTTCTCTGTTCTCAACGGTCTTAACGCCTTACAGTCTGGAACTACACAAATAAACAAACAAGCAAAAAACAAATGAAACCTCTGAGCCCTACAATTACCATTCTGGATTGTATAATAGACTTCATAATGATATTGACGGGACACATTCCCCAGACACCGCTACGCCTTCAGTGGGGGGCCGTCCCACACTTCGCTTCAGTTGGTCGAAGTCGGCCGCAGTTATTCTCAAACACATGCAGCGATCCAACGCCGGATTTAGGTTGAAAAACTCTACCGCATACAAATAGGAAGGATTGCCTCAGGAGTGATTTGTTCGAGGATTCAAGGTAATTATCATTTATTTTTCGTACCATGCTAGCAGTTTGAAATGTTGTGAAAAAAATAGGGCTGTTAAACGATTAAAATTTTTAATCGAGTTAATTACAGCTTAAAAATTAATTAATCGTAATTAATCACAATTCAAACCATCTATAAAATATGCCATATTTTTCTGTAAATTATATATATTCTGTAAAATAAATTGTTGGAATGGAAAGATAAGACACAAGATGGATATATACGTTCAACATACGGTACATAAGGACTGTAGTGGGCATTTCACTCTACTGTCATTTAAATCTATCTATGCTGTCCTCACACTGAAGTGTCTACTTTTTCCAAAGCTAGACAGCTAGTGAACGACGCCTTAATAATCAGACTTCTTCCTTTTTCATCTGATTTATTAATAAAATGGCCTCAAACCATTGTCCTCTTTAGACTGTAGTGAAACTACAAAAAAAAAGTACACAAGCATTGCATTAGCAACAACGTTAGCTTAGCACGCTATACAGGTTCACTAAACATAAACAAAAAGCGTCTCACACAAAAAATATAACAGTTCGCTTACTAACATAATATGTACATTCTTTACAACAACCATACTTACGGACAAATCTTGTCCAAGGATCATATAAGCACAACATTACAACATAGGCGTCAGCCTGAGACGTCATGCAGCCATATTGAACTGGCAAGAAAGCAATAAACCATGTCGCAAAGCGACCACAAGAGTTCGCTGTTAGACAGCACAAAAAACGTTGCTGTAAAACTTACCAAAAGGGAGAATACTGTCTGAGCGGGACATGTGCGTTAATTGCGTCAAATATTTTAACGTCATTAATTAAAAAATTAATTACCGCGCGTTAATGCGATCATTTTGACAGCCCTAGAAAAAAATCAATGGGAGAAATTAGCCGCTACGGCACTGGCGTAATAGTTTGCAATATTTACATAAAATAAATGCCAACTGTACGGTTGTTTTTGCTTTTGATGGATATAATTTGGAAATTATGTGACATGTAGGTATTATTGAGTTTATATCATTTTAATGTTACCCCACAAAAATATTAATGTAGTTTCGCAAGTGTAGCTCGTGGATATTTATTTTGCTAAACATAGCAACCCGAATTAGGAAGGGGACACATTATACAAAATATTATACGACAAAAATTAAGAACAGTCCATCATTTTAATGGACTCTAACCAATATCTAGGTATTAGGGAAATGTTCCATTAAAAATGATATCTAATTTACAAGCAATAACAACATTCCACTACTTAATGCAAGTGAGATAAAGACTGGTGCAGGATGTGTATCGTATGTGTGTGTGAGTATGTTGGTGTACTCAATCATATTATGAGTTATATGCTCACTTCAACATTTGAAAATAGCACTATGAATCACCCTGGTATTTAGGTGTTCACTTTATTTATTTATTCATTTATTTATTTAAATGTTTAAAAAATCGCCTAGCACCATTACGACTTGTGAAAATACCACTGCCTTTATCAGCTCTAAAAATTCAAGATTTATATGAAATGCAAGTTATTTGATTAAAAAAAAAAAAAAAAAAGTACAATGGACCCTCATATATGAACACCTCACCTTACGAGTTTTTCATCATACGAGCAGGCCACGGCCCACGACAGAGAATAAGTCTTGTTATACGAGAAATTTTTACTAAACGACCGCCAGAAAAGTCTCTCTCGCTTGGCATGTCCAAGTGTCTTGGCATTCTGCCAGGTGGCTCTTGCTTTGTCTCCCCAAGTGTCTTGGCGTCCCACAAGGGGCATACGAGCATTTTGCATCAACAAAAACCCCATCTGCTTCCCTCTTTCCCATCCTCGTTGTCACCAGTGATTGAATTTGTATCGAGGTGCATTTGAATTACATGTGCTTGCAATTGAATACTATCAACTATGTTCCCCAGTAAAATGGTGAGCAAAGTCGAGAAAAATAAAAGAATGCTCGGAATTGAAACAAAGCAAAAGTGTAAAGAGTGTACCGTACATAAGCGTTCAAGTTCTTGTTCTGGTAAGTTCTTGTATATAAATAACATTGATTTTATACTTTTAATTTCTTTTTCTTACTATTTAACCTTAAAATGATGCATTGAATTATTATTCTGGGGTAACATGGCGGGGGGGTCGTGGTTAACTGGAACTAAATGATTTCTTATGGAGGAAAATCAATTCAGGATACGAGCACATTCACGTTACGATCTTGGTCGGATTGTGCTCATATCATACTGTTTTTCATTGGAAAACCTAATAAAATACAAATTACCACAATCCAAAAAACAGCATCCAAATAACCGCACTTTTTTTTTTTTTTTTAAATAAATGTGGTTATCTGCAAACTGCAGTGGGAAGAATACATACGGGAGCAATGTACAAAGAGAAAAAAAATATTTGTAAAGGTCAAATTGGTGGGCCAACTATACACTATAACAGTGGTTCTTAAACCCTAAGGGTTTGGTGAGTGAGTCTCAGGGGTTCGGCGAAAGTAATGAAACGCAGAGCCCTATTTTTGTACGCTGTTTAAATCCAGGCAAAATGGCTTTTTAGACCAGGATTTGGACTGGTTTGCTCCCAATTTACAGGCTTAATCAATTTCTTTTAACTGCTAGTCCTCGATCTGATGGGAGGAGGAACTGGCTTGCCCAGTGGAAGGTTGAGTCGCACTTGGTATGAGGGAATAGAACAGACCAATGGGCAGCGTGGTCTCAAATTTTGACCTGTTTATAAAACATGCTGTCAAAATGAGAAGAATTTTGAACAGGGACTTTCTAAATTATTAACTTAGTAGCTTTGATATATCGGTTTTGAATTTGGAAAACAAAAGCTTTACTAATTCCGAAGGGTTCGGTGAATCCACATGTGAAACTTGTGGGGTTATATTATACTTCAGAAATTATGGTACATGGTTTGATTATTTGATTATTTATGCACAATACATAAACATGACATTTTACTTTCCGATTGTTTTGTTAACGTTTCCATTGTTAATAAAAACTCCATCCATCCATCCATCCATCCATCCATCCATCCATCCATCCATCCATCCATCCATCCATCCATCCATCCATCCATCCATCCATCCATCCATCCATCCATCCATCCATCCATCCATCCATCCATCCATCCATCCATCCATCCATCCATCCATCCATCCATCCATCCTCAACACAGCTTATCCTTGTGAGGATCATTGGGGGGGCTGAAACCTAGCTCAGCTGACCTCAGGCGACCACATACTAAACATTTACTGTATATACTGTACAAGCTTTATAACAAGCTGAATTGTTCGAATTGGCACAGAAAATTCCTCATTTACACATCTTTCTGGCCCTCGTTTACATTTGGTGGGTAGATATAGGGTAAATACCAAAATCACTACTGGAACACTTTGAAACTTCAGCTACTCTCTGCATCATTTCCACCTTTATTATTGTTGCGTAGACATAATTATAATACTACTTGCCACCTTATGTTGCTTAATGACTGTAACGTTGCTATATCATAATCACAGTACTAATAGTCACTTTATATCGCTATGTAACACCCTTCATCACTTGCACAGCTAGCTGTCTTTGCTCAGTACCTATGCATCACTGCTTATCCTTAAATTGCCATATGGGTTTCTGTACTTCTGTGTGATGTCCTTAATGCATTTTTGTTATCGTAGGTTGTCAGTTGTACTACCTGGCTCTGACTAGGGGAGACAATTTTTTAAACATATTTGGGAATATAGATAATTTAAACACTTGTGAATTAAATTTTTAATTATGGATCGAGATAAAGGGGCCATTTACACGGAGTCGCTGCAACAGCAATCAGCAATGATTGTGCTGTAATTGGTCTCAAGTGTTGAGCAAAGGTGCAAGCTTTCGATTGCAGGGCTTTGTTCCACAGCCTTATGAGCAGAAACCGCAGCGAACTCTCTTGCTGTCATGACTAGGGATGGGATTGATATGATTTTTGCGCTTCCGATTCCATTATCGATATTGCTTAACGATTCGATTCTTTATCGATTCTCTTATCGATATTTGGGGAAAAAGAACAAACATTTTGATTGGCATCTAGTTTGCTTAATCAGAAGTCAAAACCTTACAAACTCACAACGAGGTCAAAAGAGGCCCAAAGCCTCGATGTTAACAGTGGCAAATAGACAAGAATGTGTAACATTTTACCGAAACATTTTTCTAATAGAAATGAAAAAAATCCTCCTTTTTAAATGGACATATGAGCTGATAGCACCCAAAAATAATTATAAAAAAGATGAATACTGTCAAATACAACAGAACAGTGCGTAGTGCAAATGTGCAAAATTAACAATTCTTTTGCAGAAAAATAAGCATGTGTGCTTTTTCAGGTAGGATACGTGATTTCTTGGACTTATGGTGTCGTAGCACAATCCTCCATTAACTTGGATTTGTTAACTTCCTACACATAGTTGGGCTAGTCTATGGTAAGGCCTTTTGATACCGAGTAGAATAAAAATGGTTTGGGACCAATGGGACCATCGTATCTCGAATTACGGGCGAAAATACGCTGATTGGCTGTAGTCGTCAGGTGCATTATGAGAAGTAATTTGGAACATCCCCTTCCGTTAGTTGTAGCAACACAAAAATACCAACATCGGATGCGGAGTTATATACTTTTGCGTGAAATCAGTAGTCAGATTGGCTCTACGACCAAATTTAAATTATTCTGAGAAAACCACTGATTGGTGGACTACCGACTGAAATGAGCATTAAAATTAGTAATAAAATCGTTTAGGATTATTTTAGATGCATATATGTATATTTTTCTAATACAGTATTCGACAAGGAATACGATAGACCCATTTATAGACTTTTTGGGAAAAATCTCAATTTATTTAAGTAGTCTCATAAATAATGACCTGGCCTGGGAAAATCAATACATAACACTTGGGTACGACCCTTCAGATTATACTTGGTGAGTGGTCTCTCTTTGAATAACCACGTAGTGTTACTTGCTGAATCAGCGTGTATAACGTGTAATTAGCGTGACGTAATTCATGCTTGCTGGAATCTATAAGAGAATAATTAAATAAACTGCCAAACAATGACATGGAATTAGAACGCACGGAACCGATTCTCTTTTGGAACCAGTTCTCCATTCCCCATTCCTAGTCATGACATCACTATACTGTATACCACACATCCTTTTGGGCAGTCTACAGTGTATCATTCAGGGGAGCCTCGTCAAGACATACATTCAACGCTTCATTTTATTGGTGATTTAGTTTCTATACGATTGTGCGGTAATTAGAGGTGGGAATCTTTGGGCACCTAACGATTCAATTACGATTATGATTCAGAGGCTACGATTCGATTATAAATCGATTAATGATGATACCCCCCCACCCCCGCTATTTGCTGCTAATGTTTTGTACATTAGTTACAAAAACAGTATAAAAAAAAATAAAAATAAAAAAAGCCTCGCAGGCTTAGATAAACGACTATTTCAGTATCAAGTTAACAGTTAAAAACAAATAATATACTAAAATCCCCATTCTGTATCAGCAGCTTTAAACTACATTCAATTAATTTAATGTTGTAATGATGGCGGCTGTTTACTAACGCCCACATCTAGCTTTCTCTACATGTGCTGCTGTTGCCACCGAGTCTATTCTACATCTAGTCCTATATAATAAGATATCTACCTTAACATTATGTATTGTGGACGTACTTTGTAGCAGCTTTCGGCAGCAGTCAGGTATGTTGTTGTTGTTTTTATCTCGCCGCATGAGTTGAGCTAGAGCCGTGAGTTGAGCATTGGCATTAACCGAGTGGCCGGGTAATGACAAGCATGACGTTTAGCTACTCTCGCTCCGTTACTCATTGCGTCCCGAAGACAGCGCTGCGCGCTGAGTGTGTTTTACTTCCGCTTTACTTGACATATTTCAATAATCGGAATTTGGATGTTTGTGAATCGTTCCCGAATCTTCCAAGGCCGAATTGCAAATAATCTAAGAATCGGAAACTTCGCACACCTCTAGTGGTAATACTGATTAAAAAAAAACTTTGTACGTCTTCAATTTTTTAAAATTCTCCTTTTACATACATACTGTACACAAAAACTCTTAAATGCCAGGTTAACACAGGTTGCACTGGATTCATAACTTGTTCAAGAATTAAAAAAACAACTCATGTATATTAGGTTTTGTGTTGGTTTTCTCCTAGTGTGACTTGTCCCTGTGATTGCCCATTGATTTCACCTGTTGTTCCTCCTAGTGTATCCTCCAACCTGCATCCTCCTGTGCTCACCTGTTCCTCGTTGTGTCGTTACCCCTCGTCTCTGTGTGTGTATATAAGTTTCCAGTTTCTTTTCACTCCTTGTTGCGTCATTGTCTATGTCAATGTCACTTTCAAGTCCTGTCCAAGCCCTCGTGTCCCAGTCCCTCCGTTTAAGTAAGTTTTGGTTTGAACATTGCTCTTTTGATCCCCAGTCCTTTTGGTTGTACTTTGTGCTTTTGGTTAGTTGTTAATAAAACGTGTTTTAAGTTCACCGCCACCTGCCTTGCTGCTTTTTGTTTCCCTGCAATTGGGTCCACAACATCTGCCTTCCCGCGTTTCCCTGACAAAATGACGCAACCAATTGTGGACCCAGCGGGAAAAAGCCGGCACCGGCGTGCACGCCGATGACCATCCGCCCGTCCCCTGATTATATTCTGCCTCGCCACGTTTTTTTGGATTCAGATTTTTCTGATTTTGAAAAAGATTTTGAGTTGCCCTCTGTTTCCCCTGGTTATTTTTCTATCCGCCCTCCGCTCTGTGTGTCCCGTTCGGAGATTGTAGCGAAAGACTCCTACCTGGGATCCCGTTGGGCCATCTATCGGGGACCCCCCCCCGGGGTGGCCTGCAGGGTCGCCCAGGCTCATTGCGGCCTAATGAGGCTGTTCTGCCGCCCCTGCCACCCGAAGGCACTCGCCAAAAGCCTCGGCGTGGTCGTCAAGGCCAACGGCATGCTGCGGTGCCGACGTCGTGGCTTCCCGAAGCTAGCATGCCGACGCACCGGCCTCCCGCGCCGACGTCCCGGTCTCCTGCGCCGATGTCCAAGCTGCCCGCGGTGCCTGTCCCGGCGCCTCGTCGCCTGGTCCCTGTCCCGGCGCCTCGCCGTCTGGCCTCAGTTCCGGTGCCGTCGCCTGGTCCCTGTCCCGGCGCCTCGCCGTCTGGCCTCAGTTCCGTTGCCCGCGCCGACTCCCCGCAGTCACGTGCCCGCGCCGACTCCCCGCAGTCAAGTGCCCGCGCCGACTCCCCGCAGTCACGTGCTCGTGCCGACTCCCCGCAGTCAAGTGCCTGCGCCGACCGCTCCTATTTTCCCCTGCGACTCCGCTGCTGTCCCGCCAGCAGACTCCTGTGACTCCGCTGCTGTCCCGCCAGCAGACGACCGCGACTCCGCTGCTGTCCCGCCAGCAGACGACCGCGACTCCGCTGCTGTCCCGCCAGCAGACGATCGCGACTCAGACGCTGTTCCGCCAGCAGACGACCGCGACTCAAACGCTGTTACGCCAGCAGACGACCGCGACTCAGACGCTGTTACGCCAGCAGACGACCGCGACTCAGACGCTGTTACGCCAGCAGACGACCGCGACTCAGACGCTGTTACGCCAGCAGACGATAACGACTCGGACGCTGTTCCGCCAGCAGACGACCCAGACACTGTTCCGCCAGCAGACGACCCAGACGCTGTTCCGCCAGCAGACGAATCAAAAGCTGTTCCGCCAGCAGACGAATCAAAAGCTGTTCCGCCACCAGACGAATCAAAAGCTGTTCCGCCAGCAGACGAATCAAAAGCTGTTCCGCCAGCAGACGAATCAAAAGCTGTTCCGCCAGCAGACGACTCAAAAGCTGTTCCGCCAGCAGACGACCCAAAAGCTGTTCCGCCAGCAGACGACGACATTGCTCCCTGCCACGGCTTGGCGGCATGAATGACAGAGTCCTACCTCGCCCGGGGCGCCCGCCTGATCAACCCGTGCGGTCGCCTAACGTCTGGCGCCCCAAGCGCCCACCTGATCGACCCGTGCGGTCGGCCCACGTCTGGCGTCCTGGACGCCCGCCTGACTAGTCCTCACGGGCTGATGTTGCTCCCTCCTCCAGACATCCTTCTTCTCGCCGTGTTTGGGACTTTGTTTTCTTCGGGACGTCTGGGATCTGTCCCTTGGGGGGGGGGGGGGGGGGTACTGTTAGGTTTTGTGTTGGTTTTCTCCTAGTGTGACTTGTCCCTGTGATTGCCCATTGAATTCACCTGTTGTGCCTCCTAGTGTATCCTCCAAACTGCATCCTCCTGTGCTCACCTGTTCCTCGTTGTGTCGTTACCCCTCGTCTCTTTTTGGTATATACAGTAAGCTCCCAGTTTCTTTTCACTCCTTGTTGCGTCGTTGTCTATATCTTGTCCAAGCCCTCGTGTCCCAGTCCCTCCGTTTAAGTAAGTTTTGGTTTGAACATTGCCTTTTTGATCCCCAGTCCTTTTGGTTGTACGTTGTGCTTTTGGTTAGTTGTTATTAAAACGTGTTTTGAGTTCACCGCCACCTGCCTTGCTGCTTTTTGTTTCCCTGCAATTGGGCCCACACCACCTGCCTTCCCGCGTTTCTCTGACAATGTGTCCTTCATGGATATTTGTGCAGTTAGATTAGCGTGGCTCCGTCGACATCTCGTTGAAATTTCGATGATTTGTAGTCTAGTGTAACTGAAGTAGTAATTCTAATTTTCTGTCCGTCCAAACGCCATTATGAAAAACAAGTTTGGTTGTCTGCACACTCAGCCTGACGTGAAGACGATGTTGTCAAAGAAGTTTGTGCATTGGTTCGGCGTTGTAAAACTGCACTGCCCCCACTGCATGGCACAAATACTACATCGTATTCATGCAGATTTGCGGCTTCATTCGAAATCATGCTTTGCTCATTTGAATGTAAATATCTAATGGGTCGTTTTCTGATCATCAGGCTGGGCCCTAAACTTCTTGCCTGGCACGGCCAGACCGTTCTCCCTGTATTTTTCAAACACTGAGAGAAAAGTCTGGGAACCAGCCCATTAACGGCCTCTCGAGCAGGTACAAAATCAATCGACAAATCAGATTAGTTTATTTGCGTGACGTGTTCTTAACGAGCAACGTCACTCTTGCGCGTCAGAAGTCGTCTCCACAACAACACAGATGGTGAACAAGAGAGCCGAGAATATGTTCCAATCCACGGTAAAATCAGTTTTAAATTACCAAAAACACATCGACACGAGTCATTGACAACAGTCTGTCTCGCGCTAGCCATGTTGAATAAACTCCGCTCTCCTCGTATGTTTACTTCCGCGCGCAAGCCCCTTGTCCTGCCCTCGTCGTTTTACTAACGTCACGTCTGCCCGTCGCTGATTGGTCCGCCCTGGAAATTGTATCCACTGAATGGTGGCCAGACTCAATAGCTGGAACAGTGGTGAGTCTTGTGTACCAGGCAACTAAACTTCACCTCATTTATTTATTACCATCCTTGAGCAATTACACGTACAGCAACTTCGAATGAACAGTCCTGAATGGACTAAAAAGGTCTAAATGAATGTTTGTATAAGTACGGTCAACTGCAGCAGCCAAAGGAGACTGAAAAAACAGCTAATCTAACTTGCACCAATATTACGGGCTACTATCGGGCGAGCTAGTACTTAAAAGTGGTAATAACACTCCACCACCAGAACTGCCCTCTGTGAAATTA
The DNA here is from genome assembly GCF_030265065.1 of Corythoichthys intestinalis. Taxonomy (NCBI): domain Eukaryota; kingdom Metazoa; phylum Chordata; class Actinopteri; order Syngnathiformes; family Syngnathidae; genus Corythoichthys; species Corythoichthys intestinalis. Next base: position 59,823,459 of record NC_080395.1, read on the forward strand.
CTCCCTATTCTACTTATAGCTTATGGAAACTGGGAGGTACAATGGAGAGAAAGAGCGGGTGGGTGCTAACAGGAAACATAAAAGCTTTAGTGGCGCCGCTCGCAGGGGTCATCCGCCTGGCGTTAGGGGAAGAGTGTGAAAGGAAAGTGGGTGAGCTACTTTAATTACTATGCCCAGGGGACCAAGTACATCCAAAAATGTCAGGTTGGCATCCTGGATGGCTGACTGCACGTTGAAGGACAGTGTTACATAGTAATAAGGGCAAGTGTTGAAAGGAGTATAAAACAAAAACATAGGTCGCAAGCAGGCGTGAGCTGCCAGGCATAAACTGGTGTTTATAACATGACTGACCTTCAAAAAAACAACACTGACGCAGGTACCCAAGGCAATTTGAGTCTTTTTTTCCCTCTCATTCCAGGGCAAAACAACAGCAAAATTGGCACCCGTAACATTTCGGTTAGCACTTAGCTGACAGGCCGTTTATGAATAAAGCAAAGCTCTTCTCCACGCTTGAATTAATACAACACATTGAAAAGTTCACCATGAAAACAGCCGCTTTAAATGCACAAATATACACTCAGCGTAAGCGGCATCTGTGAAAGACAGCCACAACTATCTTTATTCTGCAAAAGCAATAATTTAGGACCAGTTGTTTTAAGATGGAAGCTCTATGATCAGCGCACACGCATATGATGTGTATTTATGTTTTGAATGAATTTTCACATTTTCATCTTCAAAATTCTCTTTGACAACTATGAAATGCATAATTATGGACTACAAAAACTAGTATTCTATTCATTTTATGACCAAATTCTGACTTTGCAACTAAGCAACAAATATTGAGTGAGCTGGATGGAGCTGCATTTATGAGGCAGTTTACCACAGCAGTTGCACCTTATTAGCCTCTGCAAAGTGTTCACCGTGGTCTCATCTTTTGTAGATCCTTACGGTCTTTGCAGTGAGAGTGCTCATTATTGATTGACCTTTGGAGCTCGCCAATTTCAGAATGAATGGCAGTAGGCACAAAGAGACTTATTACAAAGGTAGTTTAACATCGTCTGGCCTAAACAGTAGACTCACTATTTTCAAAATAAGTGTACCAGTTGTGGCTCAACTCATCGGCTGCCATTGATGGCAATAGCATTTTAACTTGTAAAGCTGGCAGTGAATGATCACTGCTATTGGGCATCTATCACCATCAATAGCAGTACTTTACAGTTGGTCAAAGAATGACTGCCTTGCTAGCTGTGAGAGCTGGGACTGTATGTGAGCATATTTGTGTTTCCCAGTGGAGCCTGACATTTTCTAACACTCTAATATTGACGCTTGTGTTGGAGTTGGACGTTTGATGGCATCTGACCGGTGTGTGCTGTGCCGAAATGTTCGCACATTCGCAGCACTGCGTGTTTGCATCCTGCTGGCCTGGCAGTGACCCTGCTGGCAGATGATGGAGTACACAGTATTCCTGAAGGATGCCTGAGCTTTTACTCAGTGCTAGTCAAACAGGAGGAAAGTATCTTTGAGCGGGCCATTATCAAGTCTTGATTTGAACAGGGAATAAGAGTGTTGAGCAAAGGCAGTGGAGTGATCGTCCGTCTACATCATGTACGATTGGCTTTTAAAACTTGGTTTACTGCTTTGTTTATGAAATCTGTGGAGCTTTGGTTCTCAGTACATTTTATGTCGCAAAAGCTCCCAATATATTATTCCCCCCCCCCTTTTTTTTTTAAAGCCGTATTTTAAAATGACTAAACACCACTGAGCTCAGTCTCACCACTCTATTTTAAAGCAGGCGTTTATACAACAATTAAACCACTGCTATGTCATCATTTATTATTAGTTTCCCTGCTATAGTAACCTGGCACGCCAGATTGATTGTTCCACAGATCTGTCGTGAAAATATTCCACATATCAATCTGGGAAAGATCTAATCGAGACCTGTGTTGTGAGCTGATCATTAAAAATATGTACTGTCTCGTCACATCGGTGGAAAAAATGTTTCCCGTCAAAAAGAGGTTTTAGTGATGTTTTTAGCTCCTCTTTTAATGAGGAAATTAAGTGTATTTCAGAAAAAAAAACTTGGGAAACTGACCTATGTATCAAACCACTTTGCATTTCACCTTAGTAGTCAAGCAAATAGTTGCTTTCTGGTCACGTCTGTAGCCTCCGCCTCTTTCCCCTGATTGGCTCGCCATCAGAAAGGGACCAATCCACATGAAGCCATAGTATGACGTATTAGTACACAGAAGAGGAAAAACATTGTTTCCCGTAAAAAAAAAAAAAAGGTTTCCTGACATTCTTTCCTGTTCCTTTAATAAGGAAAATAAATGTATTTCCGACAAAACTTCAGAAAATCAACTATTTACAAGAACCGTCTTGCACTCAGACATTTTATTCAACCAGATAGTTGCTTGCTGGTCATGTCTGCAGCTCCCACCTCTTTGTCCTAATCAGATGACCGGGGAATTGGTAGGACAGTTGAGGTTTGCAAGACGGTACTGCATGATGAATCAATGAATCGGGAAGTACTGTATTGCTTGCAAGGCTACTGCTACAGTGTATTACAAAAGTGAGTACACCAGTCGCATTTCTGCAGATAAGTATATCTTTTCATGGGACAACACTGACAAAATGAAACTTTGACATAATGAAAAGTAGTCTGTGTGCAGCTTATATAATAGAGTTAATTTACCCCCCCCCCCCAAATAACTCAAAATACAGCCATTAATATCCAAACTCCTGGCAACAAAAGTGAGTACACCCCTTAGAAACTACATCCCTAAATGTCCAAATTGAGTACTGCTTGTCATTTTCCCTCCAAAATGTCATGTGACTCGTTACCGGAGTGCTGTCAGCATTGCTGCAGAGATTGAAGAGGTGGGGGGTCAGCCTGTTAGTGCTCAGACCATACGCCGTAGTCTCCATCAAATTGGTGTGCATGGCTGTCACCCCAGGAGGAAGCCTCTTCTGATGACGGTACACAAGAAAGCCCGCAAACAGTTTGCTGAAGACATGTCAACAAATGAGACTAAGATTAATTTGTTTGGTTCCGATGGTCTCAAGCATGTGTGGCGACGACAGGGTGAGGAGCACAAAGATAAGTGTGTCATGCCTACAGTCAAGCATGGTGGTGGGAATGACCCCCCCCCCCCCCCCCCCCCCACCTCTTCAATCTCTGCAGCAATGCTGACAGCACTCCTGTAATGAGTCACATGACATTTTGGAGGGAAAATGACAAGCAGTACTCAATTTGGACATTTGGGATGTGCATTTTTTCATAGGGTTGTATTCACTTTTGTTGCCAGGGGTTTAGATATTAATGGCTATATTTTGAGTTATTTTGAGGGGGAAATAAATAAGCTCTATCTATCTTTATTGTGTCAAAGTGTCATTTTGTCAGTGTTGTCCCATGAAAAGATGTACTTAAATATCTGCAGAAATGCGAGGGGTGTACTCACTTTTGTGATACACTCTATAGTGTAAAGGGATTAATAATCAAATGCTATTTGTATGTGTTTTGTGTCAGGGTAAAAGTTGTTTAAAACTTTATTACGACTCTAACAGCGATGCTAATTCCGGTTAGCTACTACAGCAATGAAGCCAGCAGTCTTTGGTGTATTTCTGGTGTTTAAAAATCTAATTGTAATTTCATTGTGTTCTTTTGCCACTCACTTACAGATTAAATGTGTGAAAAAGTGAATCTAATTTTCTTTTCTTCAAACTGTGGTGATATTATAGCTTCCTATATTGCAGGGTTCACCAAATCCGGACCTCGATGCCACCTATCCTGTCGTGTTTTCCATGTCTCTCTCCCCTAACACACCTGAATCAAATGATTATTTGACTTTGTGCCCGTTTACATGGTGCGCTCCGAGAATACAACAAAATTCAAGTTTACATTTATATGGTTCCGTCTCCATTCGAACGATGTCGCAATTCCATGTGAAAACGATGCAGTACAGTGGTACTTCGACAAACGATCGCTTCGACACACGATTTTTTCGACATCCGACGTAAAATTTGACACACCATTTCTTTCTACATCCGACGAATGCTCGAAATACGACGATTCATGACAGCGTACCAGTTTCATTGTTTTCCCGCAAGACTGACGACCGGCGGATTTTCTTGTGAGATAAATCGACATGGGTCCCAAGAATGTTACAGCAGGTGATGAAAAAAAGGTGAAGCTTACCATTGAAATGAAGATGCAATGATGGAAAAATATGAGCGTGGTGTGCAGGTCCATGAACTGCCAACACTCCGACAATCTCTGTTCACCAGTCTTTATACGTTAAGGTAACAATTATTATTCTGGTACGATCGCCAAAGAGATCACCAGCTTTCTCAGGATTTTAATCATCTAATTCAGAACTTTTGTAACAAACACGCGTCGCCAACTGATAGCAACAACAGGACGTGAAAAGAGAAAGTCAACTGCACTCTGTCACTCTGCCGTCAGCCCCGCGGTGCGTTCAGGTACACTACGCAAAATAATGTATTTGTTTTGCTCTTGGAATTGCTTTTTGCAATAGTAACAGCAGTCATCTATTAAGGATTTTGTAAAAAAACACTGAGCTGGTGTGACTAGAAGAATGGATACCAGTGCAGATAGTCCGGTTAGAGCAATAATGATGCCCGTCCCGAATTAATCAGACCAAAACTTTCTCTTCATCAGCGCGTTGCCTTTTTATTTTCTTTCTATGAGAACGTAGGTCTTAACTTTCTTTAGGTGGCCAAAATATGCCTGATCATAAAAACAACAAATTACAACTCGCTACCAGGGGGATCCAAAACACGTAACATGCAAACAACCTGGCATTTTAACAAATTTAGTGTAGGTTTTTGGGCTGTGGAACAAATTAATGGAATTATAATGTATTCCTATGGGAAAATCCTGCTCGACATACGACATTTCGACTTACAAACAAGGTCTTGGAACGAATTAACTTCATATGTAGGTGGGGGAAATGCAGTTTTACTAGGCGAAAGCCAATGATGCACTTCCTTGACAACAACCTTCTTCGCCTGGAAGACAACATTCCAAGCAATAAAACAACCTTCTTCGCCTGGAAGACAACATTCCAAGCAATGGCGTCCACGTTTTTTTTCCCCTTTTTGCTCCAAGTGGCACAAAAATGCAAACATTAATATATCTAGATCATAAATGGTATAAAAAATGTAAATTAAAGCGGTCGTTTTACCATGTTTGCTGTTTTGAATGTTGAGAAGCAGCGCTGCACATGCCCAAAGTGACGTGTGCAACTGCTGACGTCATCTGAGTGAGAGCTTTCCATTTTTATATATCTCGAATCATTCCACTTTGGAGACCAGAATCAAAAGTTGTCGTCTATGCATTTCATTTTCGCCTTCACCATGTAAAGGCGAGGCCATTCCGCAACACAATTGTTGCGACTTGGTGTCGCAGCGTCACCATGTAAAAGGCCCATTTGTGTCATCAGCAAGCTCTCCAGAATCCTGATAATGATCCTTATGATTTGATGCATGTGTGTTGGAGGAGGGAGATATGGAAAACACAACAGGACAGGAGGCCTTGAGGCCCACATTTGGTGAACCCTGCTATATTGTAACGGAGAGAAAATGAGAACAGGCAACAAGGAATACTTTTGTTTTGACAATGATTTTCTGTCAGTGCAAAAACATTGTGAAAGTTTGTTGTAATTCAGATGAAGACTCTTAAAACTACGAGAAAAAAATAAATATCAATTATTCACAAACATGCACCTCACACCCCACACACATGAGTGGCCCTTGTGGAATTAATTACTGTTTGCACAACAGCAAGTTTTGATATTTGCATTTTTAACAATACTGCAGATTTATAACCCCAAAAGTAGGTGTATTTTAATCAGTGAAACTTTACCCCAAAATGTCAGATTTTGGAACATTGCATTACCTATTTCTCCATTTATCCATATGAGTGCCTCCACATGTTACTAATATTGATAGAGAAAATCAAAAAGAATAGCAGTAATAGGTCGTCATCATTGCTTTGTGGGAGTCTTGTATCTCTGATTGAATAGGGATTACGCAGCTTTTAGTGGAGGAATTAACGAATTCTGCCATTATTGAAAAAAATATCTAAATGATGGCTGGATGAGGGAATGGTGATAAATTATATTAAGCCATCTAATTTAATTTAGAAAACATCTTGAACCATCACTTAGCTTGCTGATGCAAAGCAGCAGCAATAGGTTTCTTGAAGTAGCATGTGTCGTGGATGGCAACGTTTTCCCACTACAAAGTAAAATGCTACAGTATGCAGCTAAAAAGTCTAGAGGGAGAAATGCCCAAACAATTATTTGCTTGCCTATGACATATATGCTAGGAAGCAGGCAAAATGTCAACTTAAGGCATCCACTAATTAATGGAAGTTGTGGGAGTAAGGGACGCACAAACGCAGACAAAAGAGTATTTCAAAATAGGAAGTTGCAAATGAGGGCAATGAGCAACCTCCACTCCTGTTTGGCTTATAGTGGTAAATTCAGAAGTTTACACATTTTTTTAAAAAACATTTTGATCCTTTAATTCCTCATTTGCTTTTGAGATGAAATTAAAATCCATGATCTCCTGTGGAATTTGAAGTTCCTCTTTTTTCTATCTTTACTTACACAGAATGTTTAAAACTACGTGGCGAGCAGTGTTGTCACAGATTACTTGGAAAAAGTAATTGAATTACGGATTATGCCTCAAACAAGTAATATAGTTAGTCTATTGATTACATTATTATCATAGTTACTTTAAAAGTAATTTATTCGTTACTTTTTACCAATTTTTATCGCTTTGCTGCCTCAACATAAGAATGACAACAGAAAAATGCCATCGCATGTAATTGACTTTCTGATAACTGGCATGTAATTGACGTTCAGATAACTGGCATGTAATTGACTTTCCGATAACTGAATTTAAACAGGAAGATCAGAATTTTCACATAGGCTTAATCTTCGAGTTAGCGGGGGTTTAATCAGTCAACAGAGTTGATTTCAACCACCATTGACTCGCGCTAGCTTATCCACTCAGGAGCCCTGAAACTAACAAATAACAGACAAACTGCATGGAATTTGTTTAAATCAACCCCACCAACTACTTAAACCCCAACTCAGCTCGAATGTACACCCGCATTCTCAGTCCAGAAACACTTAGCGCGTGTTACCCGAGACCAAAACAGGAAGTAACTATGAGCGGTTACCATGGAAACATACCTTTGAGAACCTTTCTAAGATTTTCAATTCAAAATGCTCTTTGTACATGATTACAATATTCTTCATTCTACATACATTATGAGGCAATAACAAAATTAGTTACTTAGTAACGCGTTACTGAAAACACTGGTAGCTAGCGACTGTTTGAAAAAAATAAAAATAAAATAAAATACCTAAACAAAAACTTTACTGAAAAACACGGTTAAGCAGTGCAATGCTGTGCCATTTGATCAGACTTCAATTCTGTACTGTCTGTGAAAATCATTTTAATGAGTGCTTTGGGTAACCTCATAGTTGAAAAACATGATCCATTTCCTCGGCAAGCTGAAATTGACACCTGCCAGGATTTCATGCACAAACACTTCACAGATGGAAAAGTTTGCAGACTACTGCAGGACACTGCCCAAATATGATGCAATAAGAAACCCTTTAATAGCAGCAGCTGATGAAACCTTTTTCCATCATTTTCAGAACGTAAAGTGCTGATGCAGTACTAATTGCTGAGAAAAGAGTTGACAAAAGATAATTTAACTTATATCATTTCTATCTCCTCTTAAATAAAGATGGAAAAAAACTATAAATAACTTGAAATGTATTTACTGTAGCTTGACTGAAACATGTCAGTACTTTTACATTTTCGTGTGGTCCTGAGCTTGCAACAGTTTCATTCGTAAAGCTGTGCCGTAGCGTAAATCAATCATTAATTTACGCTACAAGCACAACAAGCCTACTGTTCGCCGCAGCAGAAAATGAAAAGTGAAAGTAAAAAGTCCTCTCTCAAACTGTCACGTCAGCCACACGGTGCGTTCAGGTACACCACGCAAAACACATCTGCAACATTAGAACCCGATTCGTTAAATTATTATAGGTACTAGTATTGTTATTACTATTATTATTCTGATTTGTATTTATAATGTATTTGTTTTGCTATTTGCCAGCAGAATTTATCCAGGATTTAGTGTAGGTTTTCGGGCTGTGGAACGAATTCTTGGAATTATAATGTATTCTTATGGGAAAATCCAGCTCGACATACGACCATTTCGACATACAAACAAGGCCTCGGAACGAATTCACTTCATATGTAGAGGTACCAATGTACTAATAATGCATGCCCAAAGAAAGAAAGAGCCACCAAAATGCCTGCTTCCTACATATCTCACTACATTGTATGACAAACACTTCCACAAGATGAATGACTAGTCTGTATACGACTATTGTGGAAGAAACTCCTTGAAACAACAATTATGTACAGTTTGTGTCCATTTGGCATTTGGGTTTCAATTTACTTACATCTGTTTGCAACTATCTGACCCAAAATGCAGATGTGGAATGTCAGGCCTACACACCAATCTGAGTTCTATTTTAAATACCATGAATGCTGCATAGTTGTTGGTGCTTCAAAACTGTATGGCCCTTATCTAGTGCTGAAATGTTTAAAGGCAACCATAGTATCTAAGGGCACATACTTCTAAATAACTCCCTGCGCCTGTTCAGCTGACAACTAACCTTTGTCTGTTCCAAAATACAAGGAGTGAGGATACTCAATTTGACAACAAAGACTTGAAGCTGGCAAAGTCGAGAAGCAAAGATAATGATCACTAATAAATATTAGCCATGCCTCTACCACTGGGTGTTCATAGGCACTACTCTCGAAATCCCTATAAAAGAACAATTCCATAGTACAGTTCCCATAGGATAATAAATACAAATACAATAACTTCTGATATGGCTTCAGCCTTTACTACAGGCGGTGTAACCTGAATAATAATAGTTGCATGAGCTACAGTATGTGAAATAGGACTGCAGCAGTGCGTACCTCACTCGACATTTCAACAGCAATGACACAAAGCCGTGCTGTTTGTTGAGATAATCTGCAAACAAGAATCTTTTTTACATAATAATATGCAGAATTCTATAAATGGTGACTTTTTGTTTTCTTTTGTCTTCTTACAATAGTCTATTGAAAAAGAAAAACCATCAACTACTATGCAAATGAAGGTTCTTACAATGAGGAAACACTTTGCGGGACCAATTACAATGGGGAGCGCAAACAGCAAACAAAAATTTACTGTTTGGCGTAATCGGCTCTGACCTCTGGCTGACCACCAAGGCATTTTCTCAAGCATACAGTGGCTTTGGTTTCTTGTGGTTGACTCTCATATGCCAAGAAACAACAAGAGATCTTCTCCCACTCCTACTCTTTGCACACGATTGCTTTAATGTGCCTTTTGCTGCAGTTTTATCACTGAGAGGATCCTCTATTCTGTTTGTTTTCCTTTTTGTGGGGGGATTTTAACTGGCCCTGCGGCTTAGAATAGGCATGTCATCAACTTGCAAATGAGGCTGAATTTATGTCCTACTACATTTCCATTAATGTTTAGAGGTAATGACACAACAACTAACCTATTAAAACATTTTCCATAGTCTATTGTGGTGTTATGAGCCACTGACTCTGGTTACCCAGTACGAGAATAAAAACTAAAGGATATTTTTCCCTACATACAGCAGTATACTGTATACCTTAGCCCTAGAGACGCTATCGCCATAACAGCTAAAATTTCAGTGGTTTCATTTACTTTACTTATCAGTACCTATTATTACGCAGCAAATGTACACTGGTGCCAAACAGGCAAATTTAAGCCATGCTGAATGCTGTGTTAAATCCAACTAATGTAAATAAAAATAAATTACTCCAGACTTCAAAATTGGCAGACAGGCTCTTGGATGAGACTTTTGAGCTTTACTCCATTACTTAATGGCGTGGAAAAAAACGACTCTGCTTTATTATCTGAGCAAAACGATCAGATGTAGCCCTACCAGGCATAATAATTTAGTTAGCTGACATGCTTAATCAATTTTTGATTATCATCCATCTCAATGAATTTAATCTGCCTTGAACATGAGTGTGTGTTTGTGGTGTGTTGCGTACCGTGATCCAAGATGATGAGTTGGGCGCTGGATTGAATGTTTCCTGCATCATTTTCTGCCAGACACTGGTAGAAACCCTCATCAGATTTGACCAGGCCTAGAACCTGTAGATCATGTTCTTTCTGCACAACACACCAAAATGGACAAAAGAAGGGAATAAATTATGTAAAGCAAAAAAAGACGACTGCCCAAAATACCAGATGAAAACGCCAATGCTGCAAATATACTAGTATTTCAGCGCAAAAAGTGTTGTTTTCGTCAACGATGACGACAACGACGTTCTCAGAATGCAGGCCTACTGGTAGTTCCCAGGGTCTCTAAAAGTACAGTAGGAGCTAGAGCCTTTAGTTACCAAGCTCCTGTCTAATGGAATCAGCTTCCAGCTAATATTAAAGAGGCCGACACAGTCTGTACATTTAAGATTATACTAAAAATGTTCCTATTTGACAAAGCTTATGCTCAGGCTAGTTGAAAACAGACTGGACTCACAGTTCAGTCTAAGCTGCCTAGGCGCTATATGGCTGGGGGAAGTACAGCCACTGAGTCCTATCCCCTGTTTTTCACTCTACTTACCACTTGTCTTTATTTCTCACTTCTAATTCTAATATCTAGTTGACTAGTCTCTTCATCACTAGTCACCCGGTGTCCGCTTTCCCCTTCCCCTCTGGGGGAGAGGCTACTTTTTCAGCTGCAGCCGCCTGACTATCCTGACCCCTGGCTGGATGAACGTCCACTTTCCCCCCCCCGTCTCATCTGGCTAGATGGACCCCCTCATGTTCCCTCATGCCATTGCATCTCTACTAACTGGAACTCCTTCTGCTAATACCCATCATCAGTCCTGGTACATCGCTAGCCTGTCCGTCCTGGGAGTGGATCTCTCCTGACTGTGGTTCTCCCCAAGGTTTCTCTTTTCCCACTGGGTTTTTGGAGTTTTTCCTTGTCGCCATGGAGGGTCTAAGAATGGGGGATGCCCAAGACATGGACTCATCTCATTCGTCTACTGTATCTGACTGTAGAGCTGGGAATCTTTGGGCACCTAACGATTCGATTACGATTACGATTCAGAGGCTCCGATTCGATTATAAAACGATTATTGATGCACCCCACTCCTTTTTTTTTTTTTTTTTTTTTTTTTTAAAAAAAATGTTTTGTACATTAGTTCCAAAATTGTTCAAAAATCCTCTCAGGCTAAACCAAACTACTATTTCAGTATTAAGTTAACATATAGCAGTAAACAAATATACAAAAATAACAGTAAATAAAAAACTCCAGTCCCCATTCTATATCAGCAGCTTTAAACTACTTTCAATTAATTTAATGTTGTGAATCAACCGTTAAAGTTGTTAAAATTGCTCCTGTTATTCCATAATTTCTCTTTTGTCTACTTTCAACATGTAAAAGTTTTAAAACTATTTTAAAGATAGATTCAAGTCAATATTTTACCGATTTAGGAGTATTTTAGATAAAAAGTTAATTAGGTTCGCTTGGAAGGTTCGCAACAACAGCCTTGCAGGGAAGTGTACTGCTTTAAGATGGCGGCCGTTACTAACGCCCGCATCTAGTTTTTTGTAGATGTGCTGGTAACGATACCGAAGCTATAATGCATCTAGTCCTATGCAAATGATATCTACCGTAACATAATGTGGCTTGTAGCAGCTTTTCGGCAGCAGTCAGGTATGTTGTTGTTTTTTTTCATCTCGTGGCATGAGTTGAGCTAGAGCCGTGAGTTGAGCATTGGCGTTACCCGAGGGGCCGGGTAATGAGAAGCATGATGTTTAGCTACTCTCGCTCCGTCCCTAATTGCGTACCGAAGACCGCGCGGTGCGCTGAGTGTGTCGTACTTCTGCTTTACTTGGCATATTTCAATAATCGGAATTTGGATGTTTGTGAATCGTTCTCGAATCTTCCACGGCCAAATCGCGAATAATCTAAGAATCGGAAATTTTGCACACCTCTATCTGACTGTGTATCAAATTGACTCTGTAAAGCCCTCTGAGAAAACCTTGTTGTGATATAGGGCTATACAAATAAAATTGAATTGAATTTAACAAAAACATTTTGTCAACAAACACTTTGTTTCATGACGACGACGAGACGATAACGAGCTAAAATAGTGCTTTGAGAGACTAAAACATAACGAGACAAATGACAGTTTCCGGCTGACGAGACGAGAACGCGACGAGAATGCACAATAGTTTCCGTCACATGTTCTCAATTATGTGACATTTTATGTGTAGTTAGCCTGCATCGTAGCAGTGTCTGTATCACTCATGTGATGTGCTGCGCCCCACCCCCTCACCAGTGTGTAGTCTCCAGTCTCCATGCAGGCTTGCTCATACAGTAAGATGTGTTTTCTATCTTCGCCAGAGAGAATACCTGTATGTAATATTGCTTTGGATTTTAAGGTCTGTGCTGAGCGATCATCACACACTAAGGCTAGGTTCATACCGCAGGTCTGAATGCACACATTCGATTTTTCTTCATATCGTTTTTTTTTTTTTCCGGCTATGCCTGTTCAAACTGCCTTTTCCCACTGAGACTCACTCGCAGTCCAACATGAGAAAACTGACCCGCATGCGCAGAGGCATTAAAATAAATGACTACAATTGCTAGGGTGATCATATTTCGATTTACAAAAAGAGAACACAAATAACAGACATAAATAATCCCCGTTTAGTCTCATATACAAAGTTTATATGGATTGATAGAACTAGGGATGGGAATCTCTGGCATGAAGCCGATTCGATATGTATCTAGATACACAGGTTACGATTCGATTAAAAAACGATACGTTTTTAAGGCCGACCGATTCGATACGATTCGATACAGTTTAAGAACGATACGGTTCGATACAGAGTGAAAACGATACGATAGTAAACATTTGTTGTGTGTGTTCGAACAGTATTTTAAACATATAAAAAAGACCACATTTCTAATAGCAAAATTAAACAACAAAATTTCATACCAATGTTATGTTTTATTTTTTTATGAAAAAAATAAAAATAAAAATAAGGCTTACTATATGACCGTCATTTTGTTGGATGGGATTTATAATAAAATAAAACTCCAGTGACAGACAACAATAAAGTGCAGTAAATCAATTAGTGCATTTCCTGGTGTTTCGAACACAAGAGGTAAGCAATTTAAGTGCAAACTTTCAACGTAAACATCTTACCAACAAAAAATATTAATTATATGCAGCAGCTCTAGAAAAAAAAGAATTAAACCCGCAATGTTATCATAAATAAATAATAAATTATGCTTTACCACTGGTATAATTGGGGGAATAAAAACATGGCATTTTAGACAGACAGGTCAATAATCATTACTTTTACCTTATACACAGCAATATTTCACTTATGCCTGTGCTTCCACATTTTTTTTATTCCTCATCACTGTCCATATCTTTTTTGAAGGGCAGATTTTTTCTTGAGGAAGATAAACATTAACATGTGGATTAGTTTAAGTAGACTGCGTTTCGTGGGAAAAAAATCTCCAAAGGAGCGTGCTGCCCTTTCCACCATTGTAGTGGGTTATTTTTCCAGGGTTAAAAACTCACGATCCCTGTACCGCTCCTCACTTCACACTAGCTCTGTCTCATTCGAACAGATCTGGCTGCCTTCCTCACTTCAAAGTCCGACTTTTGTATTTCCTGGGTACGTTGAAAATCAATCGCTGCACGTCGCTGGCGTCGGTGCTCAAACTGCCCATTGTTTTAGCATGTTGCTTCGTTGCCACTACCGGTTTCGTTTTCGTTTTGGGCTGTGAAGAAAAAGCTATGGAGCGTGCGTTACTGTGGTTTTATTAGCTCTCGCGTTGTGACACGCCCGTGACGATCGGGCAATGACGGCGACTAGTAGCGGTTCTGCCGAAATGCATGGGAAGTAGAGGCAACCATACCGTGAGTTGTGCTTGTCCATATTATAGCATGCGTGCTGTCTCAATCTAAGCGCGCTGTGTGGTGAATGACACAAGCGCAGCAAGTGAAGTAAAAGCTAAATTATCATTCCATTAAGCAATGCATTGAATTAGGCATTAGAAGCCGATTCTTGTGCTCGCGATAGCCGAATTATAGCTCTACTATCGGTTCGTTGAATATTTAATGGCAAATTACTGTCGAATAGTAACTTTACAATCGATACAGCTGTATCTCTCACCTGTAAAACCGGATATCCGGTCGTATCGGTTTATCGTTCTCAAGCTTAGATAGAACGCATGCAAGCACTGTGCGTGCATGGCGCACACACATACGGTCAGTTTGCCCTGACTCTCGGCCATGTAAGCAATATTGAAATACAGTACTGCTCAATTGGCGCACGGAAAGAAAACTGAGCATTCTCAGACATATCCCCCCAATTTATTTATTTATTTATTTTTTTATAACTGTTGTCAAGCCCGCCTCTTCCCTAAAAGCAGAGTTCAAGATAGGTGCTAACGCTAATGTACAGCTCCATTGCTTACGTCCTCCCTGCCTCTCTCACTCTTTGCTGACGCATTTGCTGCATGGATTCTGATTTGGGTGACAGTTTAGACCGCAGTCACACTCTGGAAAAATGTGGCCGTAATCGGATTTTAACCACATACGAAAGTGACCTGATTGGATTTGAAATGGTCCATTTTGATGTGACCTGTCCCGTTCAGATCGTGAAGTTATTACCTCACTCGAGTCGGAAAAACCCGAAAAAATCGGATTTGTGCATTAAGACCTGCAGTATGAACGTAGCCTAAATGTAACTTGTAGCATTAGCATTTTTTTTTTTTTTTTTTTTTTTTTGCATACAGTTTGTGGCGTCCATGTGGGTATAAATAAATGAAAATAATGTACTGTTTTCCTGCTGAGTGTGTATTATCACCAAGCTGGCGTTGTCCTTGTAGACGCTACAAAATGTGCTCGTCTGTCAAATTTTGAAATAGTTGGAAACTTAAAAAAAAATTTTTTGAGTAATTAAAAAAAAAAAATTACAGAGAAAAACATTTTTAATTAAAGGTCGAATATAACTAGACGAAGACAAACACATTTTAAGATGACTAAAATATGACTAAGACTAATAAGTATTAAGACGAAAATTAAAAGGGCTGCCAAAAACAACACAAAAAGCAAGTTAAAATGTTTGTGTGAATAACAAGTTCATTATAAAACACTGCCTTGCAGCTCAAAATGGTGGAGGTTAAATCTGCATTATTAGTAAGCGTCTTTGTGTGGCTTGAAAAGCACTCTAGAAATAAAATGTATTATTATTATTATGTCAGTTTTGATGGCAAAGATTACATTCATACTGCAGAACACAAAGTAAAGTTTCCTTTAAAGAGGAAAAATGATCTTACAATAATTTTGAAGTAGTCACTTGGAATAACAGCATCGCCATTCTTCACCCATTTCACAGTGGGGGCTGGGGCACCGCTGACTTCGCACTCAAACACGATGTCCATGGACTCATGGGCATAAATGTTGGCTGGCCTTTTCACATACTGGGGAGGAACTGTGGAGGATAGACAGAAACAATGCTTATTTTGAAGCATATGCAATCGGCCAATTATGTGAAATTTAATAAACGATTGTCAGTTCTGATCAGGAACACTGTGTTACGATCCCTGGCAGGAAATAAACAAAACCCAATAACATCCTGCTGCCTTTTCATATGCCCAAATTTATTTGAACATATAGCAGATTAAATAACTGTCTAATATAAAAGCATATTATGCACCTGTGAATTTCCAGGCAGGTACTAAACTAATGCGTCTGCTCTACATGATCAATCAATACAACAGGTAAAACAATCAACCTCAATATCAATGTTGTGTGTCTGTATAGAACACAAGCTTAGGTGAGCTCTTGCATATGTCTCCTGGTTCTGGTAATGAGGAACAGAAAAGTTTTTTGATCTTCTGCAGCCAAGCCGCACCACATCAATCAGTCGTGGAACAAGGTCAGAAGGAGCACGTCCTCTGTAAATAATTGGACTGCATTGTATATGTATGTGAGGAGAAGCCATAAGAGTGACTGTGCATGGATGGGCTCCGTGCCTGATTGCATTGACTGCACACGGACTGATAAGGCAGCAGCCCCACTGACCAGTTTCTGGGCGAGTGCTGATGCTTCTCCTTTAGCCTTTCTCAGCTCTGGGATAGCTATTAGTGTCTAATTAGTTTTCATCCTGACAATTTGATATTCTTGGGAGTGCATGCATAAAGATGATGTCTGAATTTATTAATCACAGCAGCAGGTTGTGAGGTCAAGTCCCCCTCACCCTGTTGACACTGCCAACAGGTAACAAGAAGAGCAACAATGAAAGCAAACATGGCTGGCGACACTTCTCTGCACGGCAGTCAGAGAAAGGAGTCTGCTCTGTACATATTTGCGTTTTTATATACAGTGTAGAGCTGGGAATCTTTGGGCACCAAACGATTCGATTACGATTCAGAGGCTCCGATTCGATTATAAAACGATTATTGATGCACCCCACCCCCCCTTTTTTTTTTTTTTTTTTTTTTTAAATGTTTTGTACATTAGTTCCAAAATTGTTCAAAAATACTCTCAGGCTAAACCAAACTACTATTTCAGTATCAAGTTAACATATAGCTGTAAACAAATATACAAAAATAACAGTAAATAAAAAACTCCAGTCCCCATCCTGTATCAGCAGCTTTAAACTACATTCAATTAATTTAATGTTGTGAATCAACCGTTAAAGTTGTTAAAATTGCTCCCGTTATTCCATAATTTCCCTTTTGTCTACTTTCGACATGTGAAAGTTTTAAAACTATTTTAAAGATAGATTCAAGTCAATATTTTACCGATTTAGGAGTATTTTAGATAAAAAGTTAATTAGGTTTGCTTGGAAGGTTCGCTACAACAGCCTTGCAGGGAAGTGTACTGCTTTAAGATGGCGGTCCTTTACTAACGCCCGCATCTAGCTTTTTGTAGATGTGCTGCTAACGCTACCGAGTCTATCTTGCATCTAGTGCTATATAAATGATATCTACTGTAACATTATGTGGATGTACTTTGTAGCAGTCAGGTATGTTGTTGTGTTTTTTTATCTCGTGGCATGAGTTGAGCTAGAGCCGTGAGTTGAGCATTGGCATTACCCGAGGGGCCGGGTAATGAGAAGCATGATGTTTAGCTACTCTCGCTCCGTTCCTCATTGTGTCCCGAAGACCGCGCGGCACGCTGAGTGTGTTGTACTTCCACTTTACTTGGCATATTTCAATAATCGGAATTTGGATGTTTGTGAATCGTTCTCGAATCTTCCACGGCTGAATCGCGAATAATCTAAGAATCGGAAATTTTGCACACCTCTAATACAGTGTATCACAAAACTGAGTACAGCCCTCGCATTTCAGCAGATAATTAAGTATATCTTTTCATGGGACAACACTGACAAAATGACACTTTGACACAATGAAAAGTAGTCTGTGTGCAGCTTATATAATAGAGTTCATTTATTTTCCCCTCAAAATAACTCATAATATAGCCATTAATATCTAACCCCTGGCAACAAAAGTGAGTACACAGCATGGGGACTACGTACATCCCTAAATGTCCAAATTGAGTACTGCTTGTCATTTTCCTTCCAAAATGTCATGTGACTCGTTACAGGAGTGCTGTCAGCATTGCTGCAGAGATTAAAGAGGTGGTGGGGGGGGGGGGCAGTTTGTTAGTGCTCAGACCATACGCTGCACTCAACATCAAATTGGTGTGCATGGCTGTCACCCCAGGAGGAAGTCTCTTCTGAAGACGGTACACAAGAAAGCCCGCAAACAGTTTGCGTCAACAAAGCACATGGATTACTGGAACCATGTCCTATGGTCTGATGAGACAAAATTTGTTTGGTTCCGATGGTCTCAAGCATGTGTGGTGGCGACCAGGTGAGGAGTACAAAGATAAGTGTGTCATGCCTACAGTCAAGCATGGTGGTGGAAATGACCCCCACAACCTCTTCAATTTCTGCAGCAATGCTGACAGCACTCCTGTAACGAGCCACATGACATTTTGGAGGGAAAATGACAAGCAGTACTCAATTTTGACATTTAGGGATGCACGTTTTTTCATATGGGTGTATTCACTTTTGTTGCCAGGGTTTTAGATATTAATGGCTATATTTTGAGTTATTTTGAGGGAAAAATAAATTAACTATTATATAAACTGCACACAGACTACTTTTCATTGTGTTAAAGTGTCATTTTGTCAGTGTTGTCCAATGAAAAGATATACTTAAATATCTGCAGAAATGCGAGGGGTGTACTCACTTTTGTGATACACTGTACAAGGCTTGCTTCCGGTGACTCGCAAAAAATATCTTTCATGGCGTGGTGCGCCTTGATGTTTGTTTCTCAACAAGTTTCTCAGTCAAGTTATAAAAATTATTTTTTCTAAAGGTGGGAATTTGTTTTAAAAGCCAATTAATCCACTTAATGCAAAAAGATGCAAAATGTTCAGAAAGGGTCGAGTGCGTGTGGTGGGAGTTGAGGTTGTTGGTGGAAGCCGGGCCATCTGTGAAAATGAATTTTATGTTAAATTGCATCTGGAAACTGATATGTTTCTGTGTCTGCAAACCTGTTTACATGCCGGGTATTTTCTGTCCTGTATTTGCATAACACATATGTGTGTGCTGTTTGCGGAGATATTTGTTTAAGGATGAAAACAGATTGCATTCATGCAGTCAAAATCTGTGAAACACCTATATTTACATATGTTTTGAGTTTGTTTTACGTGCATGTGAACCCCGTGGTGAAATTTGCCTGTGCCATATTTTGATTAGGTACCCTGCAGCTTTTTTATTTTATTTTTTAAAATCTTTCTCCATCTGTACTTCTACACTCCATCTCACATTTTCCTTCCACTTAATCTCCCTCTAACTCTTTGTCTATCGCTTCATCTCCAGGCTCCATCTTCTCCTTCCATGTGAGCAGACATGAAGCCATTTCTTTTGGGGAAGTCAAATTTTTGGAACCTATTAGACTGGGCAAAAGCACTGTGCTCATCACGCTTGTCTTTGTTAAATGTTAGTTGAGAATATTGTTTAACGTGTATTGTTTTGGACAACACAACATAGAAAATTGAATTTAAAATGGCTTTAGTAGTTTAAATGCAACAAGAAAAAAAGAGAGCTAACTAAATCATTTTAAAATGTTTTCCACAACAGCGTAGCTTTGCATAGGGACGGTAGGGACATAACTCTACCAACTTTTCACTTTCAGGATGCTCACATTGTCCCCACCAACTTTTAAGCAGCCTTATTTGCATTAGTTATATAGGTCATTTAGATTGTCTTCTAATATCTTAGAAGAATAGGATTCATTATGTTCAGACTTATATTCCCCCCCATGCACATTTGATTGGGTGATGACTTGACCCCCCCCCCCCCAAAAACGTATTCAACTCCCCCCCCGCACCGGCAGAAATGCAACATGCCGTGGCGCCAGCCCCCTTTGAAGACGAGGGATAGTAGAAGTTTTTTGTCCGCCATCAGCAGCCACTGTAAGTCATGAAAAAAACGTAAATGTTGTGTAGGTGGGTTACACACCACTAATTTTGCTACTGAAAGTCCGACCTGCATCAGAGTTAGCATAACATTAATCTGTGCGAATTTCTCGAGGAGGAAGCTGCTTTGAGAGAAATATTCTCCTGGATGTTTTCTACTGTTAACGTTAATTAAACTAAGAAATGTAGTGAACCAAGGTTTACCCCCTTCTGACCATTTTTCATTTTTATTTTATTCATGTGGTTTTACAGCAGCTAAAACGAGCTTTCATTTTTGTTGAGTTTGGCTGTGCTTGTGGACAAAAGCAGTAGTGTTTTACCTGAAGGAAGGGCTCTATTTTTTATTCATTTTTGTTCAGTAAGAAGTTTTTTTTTTTGTTATATTTAATATATTTAGACAATTTTGAGTGGTATTAAGACATTTATTATTATTTTTTTTTCCGCATTCCTGGATACTTAAGAGATTATTAACAAGTTTGTATTTCTTGTGTATGGTAATATAATTTGTGTTCAAATAATGCAATTTAAAATTGCTAATACAATCCAGACATTTATTCTGGAAGTTTTCACCATGTTTCTTTCGTAGTTTTTGAAAACAAAGGTTTGAATCGAATGGTGTATCACATGAACCAATTCGTATGCATTGCAAACCGACATTAAATAAACGGTGATTTTCCATCAAAATCATTAGTATGGTTGACATAAAATTTTTCGACATCAAGTGACGTTGAAACAACTTTGTTTTATGGTAAGTCAGGCGATGGTTGGGTTAACATTGTTTTATAGTTGATCAACTAATGTTGACAAATAGTTGATTTATGATGGACTGGGAAATATGATTGAAAATTCATTGAATTATGGATGAGCGGGTGTTTTGGTCGAAAACATAACATTAATTCCATTGTTTAAATATTATTAATAATCGAAATGACGTTTAGGTTTTGTAAGGATTTCAACGTTGAAACAACATTAATTGAGTGGCAAAAGTGGCGTTGATTCAATGATGTAACATCAACAGCGGAATGTTGGTCCAACATCTTTTCAACGTCGGTCTGCTATCTGGGAAACTTAAATTCCCTCGTTTTCAGTGTGAATCTACTAGAAATAAGTGAAATTATCTGCCAGTGCTTCAAGTAAATTTTACTCAGATTTCTTGAAATAAGAAAAATAGCTGAAAATAAGCTTAACAGACTTATTTTAAGCAAAAAGTTCTTGATTTAGGTGAAAAATGGCCAACTTTTAGATATATGGGTTTAATAAAAACAAATAGTAATATTTAGCAGAAGTAAGTGGAAGAATCTGACGCCTTAATCTGTTAACTAGCATTTAACACTCAAAACAAGATGGAGAAAATTATTCGACTAGGTTTAAGAAAAATGATCAGATTAAGATGTTATACTGTAAATTTGCAGTGTGAAAGTTAGTATAAGTCAATACAGATTTATTTTGTATTAATCATTTAGCCTATCAATTAATTACGTTGTTATTGGTGAGAAATGAAGCCCTGATCACCGTTCACCCAATCTGTTTGAGCTTATTAATGTCCCGTCCCCAGCTAAAGGTGTACATGCAGGTTATCCTACTATATCGTCCCTACCAATATTGAGACCAAACCTACGCCCTTGGTTTTCCACCACCAATGTGACCTACAAAATGAAGGGAAGTAAAAATGAACAACTTAAATGAAGTGGTTGCAGAAGTGATAACACCCTCTATTAAACATGGATTTTGTTGTCTCCAGAATGAATCACATTTTAACATGTTAATTTGGAGTCAGCACACACCTGCCACCATCTTAAGACACTGTTTAACCTCATAAAATTCAGACAGACTAATTGGTTTTCCTGCCATATTCCCCCTGCAGACGCCAAAAGGTTTTGTACTAATATTGACTGCCAAAATGTTCATAATTCCATCATCATGATGAGCAGTGTTGTGTTCGCGCTAAACATACTTTTTCTGGAATTATGGCCAAAATGTTCAACCTTGGTTTATTCAGCCCATTAAACATTTTCCCCATGTTTTCTTAATGTTTTGGCTGCCACTGACTGCCATAAACTTCCTATAGATTTTGACTGGGATGGCTGGCCGCGAATAGACGCCTTTTGCCGCCATTGACCATTCACTGCAAGCCATACCCTGTTAAAATTGATTTGGTGTCCGTCGCTGCCAATAGCAATCAATGAGACTAAATTTAAAATTTTGCAAAACGGAACTGGACTTGAAAGTCTTTCAAGTTTTGTCTTGCAAAATACCTTTGAGTAAGGGTGTAACAATTAGGGATGTCCCAATCCGATACTCGATCGGTATCAGCATCCGATAGGGCTAATTTCGGCGTATCGGACAGTCTCGGATTCGGTCAGAAGATCGGATTCAATCCAGTTGTCATCTTATTTCAGTTCAATGGTGCTTTTCGGCTGCTGTAAATCAAACCACTAGGCAAATACTAGTATGTCCACTGATTGAGACTATATTGTCTTTAGAAACTAAAGATAGTAAAAGAGCATCATGTAAAATTCTTGAGGCGTAACCAGCAGAGCTTGGTTTAATTAAAAAAAAACAAAAAAAAAAACATGATTTTTAAAAATTATTTTTACTGGTCTAAAAAATATAGGTATAGGCTCCGCATCGGATTGGTATCGACAAAACATTTTGAAAAAAATCAGATCAGAAGTCAAACAATCAGCATCGGGATCTTCCTTGGGACAATTAATCAAAGTGGATAGATATTAGGGTTGTAGCTATCGAATATATTAGTAATCGAGTAATCGACTGAAAATCCTATCGATTAATCAAGTAATCGGATAAAACAAATTTTTTTAGGTAAAGAGCAATTATAAATATACATGAGAAAACAAGACACTTCATCTAATATTGAACCATTTTCAGTCAATCAATTTCTTTATTTTTGATGTACATTGTTGAAAACAGCCAACAATTGCCTCTCAGAAGTGACTAGAATATAAAAAAAGACCAATTCACTGCTTTCACTCCAAAAACTTTTAGATCTTATTTAAAAAAAAAATAAAAATAAATAAATAATATATAAATAAATAAATTTATATATAAAAAAAAAAAATATATATATATATATATATATATATATATATATATATATATATATACTTACCTAAAAATGCCATTACACTTGATAACACACATCACTTAAAAGTTAGGTTTCCCACGTGTTTCAATTGAATTTCCATTTGTGTCAAGCCATTTTGAAATTCTAGTTAAGTTTTAAGTTAGTCTAAACTGTAAGTCCTGATAGGATTTTGAGTTTTTGCAGTGTTTAAAATAAATGTATTGTAACATATCAGGTTATAATATGGCAGGGATATTTGCATGCGTTCCTGAATGCACCACGTGACGTGCGGGGGTGAGGGAGGTGCGGGAGAGCGGGAGACGTGCCTTACTGTTGTTGTTGTCGTTCCACAAGTTCCCACAAAACAAATAACTGCAACCTAACGAAGCGGGTGAGTCTTTGTCAACGTTACATATGATACCTGCTATATTGGAGCACGTTAGGGACCAGTGCTACTTGGTGTTTTATCCAGCAATGACTACCGAGCTAAAATTGACAGTTAGCTTTATCATATTTTCATTTTACACCCTCATCACTCTACAGCGCTATGTTTTGATAGCTTTTCATATGTTTCATGTTTTAAAAAATAAAAAAATAATAGAATTAATTGAAACCTAGCCCTCTGCAGGACTAACGTTACGTGAGCGAGTGACAGTAATGTTAATCTTATTTATTAGCGCTGAGAAGTGTACTGCTTTAAGATGGCGGCTGTTTACTAACACCGCTAACTGTCATTTCGCATCTAGTTCAACATACATGTGATATCTATGAGACACATCAAATGCTACCTGCTACCACCGTACCATCATGCGGGCTAGTTTTTAGCAATGTCGGCGTAGTTTGTAGCGGCTGTCGGCTGCAGAAAGGTTTTTTTAAATATTTTTTTATTGCTTCTTCCTCTACTCACGTGACTTCAG
The DNA here is from genome assembly GCF_030265065.1 of Corythoichthys intestinalis. Lineage (NCBI taxonomy): Eukaryota > Metazoa > Chordata > Actinopteri > Syngnathiformes > Syngnathidae > Corythoichthys > Corythoichthys intestinalis. The sequence continues at coordinate 59,847,096 of NC_080395.1, forward strand.
CGGGTTGTCCCGTATTAAAAGTAGTCCGGGCAAAACATGATGCTTAGGGCTGGCAAAAATTAAACGATTCATCGAGGTGAATAAAATTACTCAGATCAGTTTTTAAACTCGATTTACTCGAGTATTCGTTTCAGCTCTAATATATCGATTTGCTAAGCACAATGGAAATAATCAAATTGCAAAACATCAATTAGTCATTGCAATATCCAGTTTTATCAAAAAGTGGCTTTCCTCAAAAGGTCTGAAATATTTCTCTATGGACCATGGCGTGACTTCAAAAATCTAATTGCAGTCTTTAAAGTTCATCCGGAGGACATTTGGAAATTCGATAATCAAAGTTTGACTTGCTGAGAGTGATGAAATAAAGTTCCTTTGAATGTTATCAATTTCAAAAATTACATGTAGGCCCATGAACAGTACACAAAAGCCAAAAAGCAGGCGCTAAAATGTCCTTATATGTATGTATGCTTTCCATGAAATGGCTTCTCCTGCGAGTGGTGCACCAACTCAAACTGACAAGAAAATCATTCGACCCTCCTCTTAAAAATAAATGACTGCCTTAAAAAATAAAAAAGGTAGCTGTGTGTTTTTGTTCTCAGCCCGAGCAGTGAGGCAATGTTTGGATTAGCAGTCCCCGACAGTCTTTGTAGGCTGTGCGGCTGTTAATGAAGACATGCAGCAGATATGTTATGCCTACTGGAGGGCAAACAGATATATAAAGTCAGTTGTTCCTGCTGCGACAGCCTTCTTAAATGACTCTTGATAAATATTTGATTGTATTTATTGTTCAGGGTTGTATGTGATGTCTGCTTATTGCTTTGTTAATACATTATTTATTGGTGGATTTTGACTTCTGGCTGAGGGATGATAAAGGAGACCTCTAATTCTATGGAAAGGCGTACACGCCACAGGGCTCAAACCTTTTCATTGAAGTCATTTCAAGAAAAAAAAAAACATTAGAAATACAAAAAAAGCAAAAGTATCTCAATGACAATGAACAACGTAGCACACTTGACTTTAAAACAAAATTTTTTTTGCCATTAATTTTAATAACATTGGATGCCATCCAACCAGGTTTGCATGACAATTTGCATTGAAAGTGCACAGAATGTCATTTTCTAAGCCATTTTAAGTAGTCTTTTTCTGGCTCTGCTGCAAAAATCTTGTTTCTCATTAGTATGCAGCTGACTGGAGATAATTGGCATACTCTTTGGTCTGATTGGCCGTGGCTGTAGAAGGCGTGTCTGTAGGAAGCTCGTGGGTATTGGCAATGCATGTGGTGACTTACACCTTCTGAAAAATGACACCAAGCTTCGCTATTTCATAATTATACAGTAATAAAATATTCACTCACGTTACACTTTTGGCTTCAATTCTGGTCTGTGTGCGCAGTGAAGGTGTATTTCATTCAAGAAGCAAGCTTTCACTAAGACTTCCAGGTCTCAAATTCCTTATTTCTACTTACATAAAACATTCACTCACTTGCCAACTAGACACGTGCCGATTAATGGTTTAAAGGTATACCGTGGTATGAAAACATCACAGTTTCAAAACCGTAAAAATTTTCCGTCACACTGTCCTTAAGGTATTTGCTATTTTTTTAATGTCCCAAAAATGCATGAAAATATCCCTCACTTACAGCTGCAAGGCTCAACTCTCCCCCACCGGTTGTTGCTCAGCGTCAGTGAGTCAGCTGTGCTCCACGATGGCTGGAGTAGGCGAAACTCCTAAACTTTTTTCCCCCCATCGAAGAAAACAAAATCTCTGGTATGGGAATACCTCGGCTATAGAAAAGTTACAGATCGCCACGGCTTAGAGGAGGAGGGCAAACCGACAGGTCACTCAGTGTTGAGAAAGAGTGTGTGTGTATAATGTAAACATGACACGAGTCAAATACATGTGCTTTTTAAGGAAAAATTTTTGTTCTGATGGTAATAATGTTGAGCTGTGGCTGTTGGTTTAGGCTCACTTAAAGGACTGCATTTATTTTAATTTTATTTAGAATATTAATTTTTTTAAACTTAGCATTCTACTTATGTTCCAATTTACTAATACGTTTTGAAAACTAAAAATCCTGTTCAATGGAAAAAAAAAAAAAAAAAAATATATATATATATATATATATATATATATATATATATATATATTTAAACCTAGATATCTCAAAGTAACACATTTTAGAGCTGTAGTTGCAATACCGTGAAACCGTGACATTTTGGCTTAAACCAGTACTTCTCAAATAGTGGGGCGCGCCCCCCTGGGGGGGCGGAGAGCAATGCCGGGGGGGCGCATGTGACCTCGGGGAACCTGTTTTTTTTTGCCATACTGGAATAAAGTGTACTTGCACATCCACTCAGTAGGTGGCAGTGGCGCTCTCATTTTCAGAGTGCGCGCAGTATTTTTGAGCTAAGGAAGAGCACTCAGCACACACAGACAACAGATGTGAAGAGCAGTGTGCCACCGCCGTTTTCGAAAGCCGTTTTCCGACCGGACTCACTCACGCAGCGACCCACTGTCTTGTCCGGTTCTCACGTCGCCGCCCGAGAAGTGCCATTTCCGGCTTGGGATCGTCACGACGACTGCCCTCACTACCTCGGCCGCCGTGAATGCGCTTTTTTCGTGCCGTTTGCCTTTTAGCTTTGACTTTTAATACAGTGGGTGATGATGAAACACCACTGTTTACTGTGTCTAAGAATAATTATAGCAGACAGCAAGAAGCCAAATCAATTAAGACGCCACTTAAAGACATTAGACCCCAATCTCATTGTTAAGCCGCTTGATTTTTTCAGTGAAAACGTGCCGAATATTGCCAACAATCGTCCTGCTTTGTCAGTGTTATATCAGTAAGCCAGTGAGCATTGTTAGCATGCTAATTGCAAAATAACTCCACACCATTGCAAAGGAGGTAAATACTGTGAGCAGCAAAAATAAACTGTCCTGTCCAAGGACACTTTTTTCCCCCTTTTATTCAGATGTTTTTTCGGTCAAATTTTTTGGCACATTGTCCTCATGAGTGAATGTTTCTAATCAATTTTAATTTGGTATTATTTACTGATTTTATTACATTTTATTTTTCTGTATCAAATGGTCAAAAATGTACCTTGAGTGTATTTTTTAGTTTGGATGTGAATTTTTTTTTTTTTTTTTAAATTCAGGCAAATTGATGCACGTCAAGTCTTCTCTGTTACAAACAAAACAATGTTAATAAAGTTATACTTTATTATAAGTTGATCTATGTTACTTTTTTTTCTTTATTAGAAAAAAAGGAACCAATGTTAGGCAGATGCGTATTTATAATAGTAATTTTATAGACAAATGATACTATTTACAGTGGCGGCAGAGAGTTTGGGGGGGCGCGAAACATTTACGTCTTCCTTGGGGGGGCGTGACAGAAAATAATTGAGAAGCACTGGCTTAAACCTAAGTTATGCTTCTGCGTTGCGGTGACAGGGTGGCGACTACGGCGTCAATAAGCATTCGATAGTTCTGCGGCAAGGGAAGGCGTTGCTCTGTAATTCACCGCCAACCAAGGGTGTGGCGTTGTGTTTGTTTGGTTTGGGGGGGACTCTTCTCAACTTCCTCTAGTTTTCTTCCGGTTACACAGCAATGCCAAAGGAGGTGGTACGCTTGAATGTGGATCTTCAGCTCATCGACATTGAACAACAAATGTTGATCATACTGTAATGTCCGTAACTAAGCGCCGGTCCTTTAAGAGGCGATCCGACTGGGGAGCTGTGACATAGCAGGAAGCGAGTGGAAAGAACGGGAGAAAGTGAACGTTAGCGGTCGCATGTCGCAGCAGCCCGCTATTGTTTTGTTATTTGTTTATTTTATTGTTGCCACAATAAATTAGGGAAAGCCATCATCAACTCCTCGCCTTCTTCCCCCATCCGGGGCTATTACAATACAAATGTTGAGGCGCAGGCGACGGTAAGGACGGTTGCGGTAGAAGCCAGCAAGCTGAGTTGTCCAGCATTTTGTCCGATTTCATTGCCGTATCCTACTTCCCAAACTGCGTTGAAAGCCTCGATGGTAAACACGTTATCATAAAAGCACCGAGGCACTCTCAATCAGTGATGATGTATCAAGTGTGTGAACTGTCTTGTTGAAAATTAAACAGCAAAACAACTCTTTTGACACTAAACCTGTGCTTTATTCTTCATGTACTTGAAGTTTGCCATGTAAATAAGTCACACACTCACAGAAAACATATGTACACAATAAATAATAAAGTGCAACACCCAAAAATATGACAAAGTCATAAAAAGCTGGCAGTTTTTGGCCGACTGGGCCACTGCTTTGGGTGGCCATTCGCTTCCGAACACACGCATACTTGTCTCGGTGGTTCTTACATTTTTTATGCAATCGCTGACCTTGCCATTTGCCAATCTTTATAATATCTTGACGAGACTTGCTCTTCGATGATACTCTCTTTGGCTTGGTCCATTTTTGCATATAGCAAAACAATGTTTGAAAATGGCGGTGATTTTGCGCTGAACCGGAAACAACAGTCTGAGCGGACCAATCACAGTCCATTTGTGCCTCGTCACCATGCACTGACGCCGCACAAGTCAATATTTTCTTGAAGTGCACGAAAGGCTACGGCGGAGGGTCGTAAATCGGGTCTGCCTTGATGGCGCAGGTCTACCGCAGAAGCATAACTCGGCCTTTAAGGTTATCATACTGTCAGAATATCATACTGGCACATGCCTACCGCCAACGCACTAACACAGTGCATGGAATTCATTGTCGTCTTGCAAGTGTCAGGAAACAACGCATAGGAGATTGGGGTGGTTATAGTCGATCAGACAAGGACGGGACTGTTGGCGGCGAACAAGCTGGCACAGGTGCCTCTCAGCCAGGTAAATCCTGCGGCATAGAAGTCGTCGCGGGGGAAAAACAGACATGAACTGGTTGTGCGACAACTTATTGTACTAAACCATAGCAAATGGACATTTATAGATGTAAATAATATATTACCATACCAGACGGCTCAGTGCTCGGCATGCCTGATAATAGTGGGCGTGAAAGATGAATGAAGAGGACGGGTACTTGCAGCGTGTGACATCAGGGAGTGCACAATTTTAAATCCTAGTGTCTGCAGAAGGATTTTACTTCCATATGTGATTGCAATCCAATAGGAAAAAAAAACATTTTGCCAACACACTTTAACAAAGGGCATGCTTCCATTTCGACCTCTTATGCATGAAACAGTTCAAAATATTGGAAACTGAGTAGAGTGTCTCTCAAAGAGAAGAAAAAAACATCAACAAATCAGGTATATAGTCTTCAGTACAGTATTTTCCCACTACACAGATGACTCCTAAATGTCTGACTGTATATTGAATTTGAAAAGCCCGTTAATGAAAAGCAAAATCCTAGAGACAACATCAGTGAAGCCCATAAGCAAAATCAAATTACATGAGGACTGTTCTAAATGAGGACAGATGGAGCAAGGAGTCAAGTGAATTTCTTAAAAGGTCAGAAAAAGGTTGTGTTTGGGCCATTTAAAATTAAAGAATGCATTTAGGGATTTTGTGAGGTTTTCAGAAGATTATCTGTTCTCTGGGTGCCTGAAATATATCTAAATACACAAAAGGTTATTCATTACTTCTCATAAATATACATTTTTTTAAATGAGCAAAGATACTGGGAAAGATTGACTTTAAAAAATAGCAGTAGTTGCTTTTTCATTGGCCGCAATCAAAACATCAAGCCATTTACCGTAATTTCTGGACTACTAGCCGCTACTTTTCCCCCCTCATTTTGAATCCTGCGGCGTGTGCAATGATGTGGCCAATTTATCGATTTTTCTAACTGTCGCCAGGGGCGCTGGAGCACAAAATGTAAGAGTGAGACACGTTGAATATATGTGTCGAGGAAGACGCTAGTTTGCACTATTACTGGTAATTTAACTTTGTGCTTTGTGAGTGAATAAAATTGGCAGACCCTTATCTTTGTGCATGAGTAAAATTAGCAGACCCGCATCATGGAAAATGCTAGAAGAAATGCATATGACGTAGCTTTTAAGTTAAAAGCAACCGAAGTGGCTGATCAAGAAGGAAACAGAGCTGCTGCACGTAAGCAGCCATCAAGAGGACAAACTCCACTCCAGCTGTGATTCCTTGGAGCATAGAAAAGTGTTTCCAACAACTTGACATTAGTGTGAATCGTGCATTTAAAGTGGCACTCCGAGTTGACTGGGAGGCTTGGATGGCCAGCAGCGAGAGATCATTTATCAAAACTGGCCGCAACTTTTGCACAATTCTGTCAGTGGATCCTGACAGCATGGAGCAGTATGAAAAAATTCCACCATCACCAACAGGTTTCAAAAAGCCGGTCTGCTGCGTGATGAAGAGTGCGTGACGGCACAAGCTCAGGAGTGAATTTGCCTCATTATGAGAGACATTGTAGTGTATCCGAGCCTATTCATATCAGACACCGAGTGTGAAGACTTCCATGGTTTTAGTAAACAGGAGGAAGATGAAGATGGTGAACAACGATGTTTCTAATAACCAGTCCCGTTAGTGTTGTACTGCCGTGTTGCTGGCGCTGTTTGGAAAGCAAAGTTAAGGTATGTAATTAAAATTTAGAAAACTGTATTTCTTTGTAAATATTTCATGTTACTATGTGGCACACACGGCTTATAGACAGGAGAGGCTTATGTATGCACAAAATGGTTTTTCCTATGAAAATGTACTGGGTGAGACTTGTAATCAGGGGTGCCCAAAAGGCCAGAAATTACAGTAGTTATATCGCCGCAATCTCCTCTTTCGCAGGTAAAATGCATGCTCAATAGTGCCGTAGTGAAAAGTTGGCAATTTCCCATATTGCACTTGTACACATCAGCATACACACACAGGCACAATGACGTCACTCACTTGCCACCGTTTCAATCACATTCACAACCAACAAGCATGGATCGAAAATGAGAGATGGGAACGAGATCAAAAGTATGGCTCCATTTCTCGAAATATGATGCAGATTATGCGCTTTGCAACATCAGTGATGCAAGGTACAAGGCCAGCAGGGGTAATGCATCCAATCTAAGGAAACACCTAAATAAACAGAACATTTTGCCTCAAGCAGAAGAGTACACTATATTTGACAGCAAAGCCCAGCATTTGGAACATTTGGAATTGAAATTACAAATGTCAAATAAAAAAATGCAAAAAAAGATTTCATTATCTATCTTTCATCCATCATCTATCAAACGCAGAAATCTCTTTAAATGTCATTGTCAAAATTTGTTTGGAGGGTAATGTATCTTTACTTTTAAAACAACACATGGATGGGGGGAAACCAAATCCCTTCCCTCTGGAAAAAATCACAGGGTAATTTAATTGTTTGGAAGCACTCAATGCACTTGTGTCCATTTAAAGGCCCAATTAGGCAATGTTTTGATAGACGATCTAGGCTTTTGCATTAATCGTTTTTTGTTGTCCTTTGGCTTTGTATTTGAACATTCTCGGTCAACAAACAGTATACTTTGTCCTTTTGGTAGTTTCACACACAAATGTTTTTATATAAAGGTCAGTGTAGCTGTTAGTCTTCATGAGTGACTTAAAAGTATGTACCTTTTTCAAATCAAATATGTATTTTTAAAATATGTACTATTGCAACTCAACGTAGAGTAAAATTTAACCATATTTACTGCATTTTATTTGTTACACAATTGGTGGTGTGATTGCAAGGCCGTAGGTTTGGTCTCAACATTGGTAGGGACAATACAACAGCGTAACCTGCATGTACACTTTTTGCTGGGGACGGGACATTAATAAGACCAAACAGATTAGGTGAACGCGTGTCAAGGCTAATGAATATGAGACTAATTAATTGATAGGCTAAATGATCGATGCAAAATAAATCTGTATAGATTTATAAATAAAGTAAAAATGGAAATTTGGAAGAAGGGGGTAAACTTCTCTTCACAGCATTTCTCACAGTTTAATCAACATTAACAGTAGAAAATGCATACAGGAGGAGACTTCTAAGCAGCTTCTTGTTCGAGTTTTGCAGGTTAGCAAATTCACACAGTTCAATTTTATGCTAACTCCAATGCAGGTTGGATTTTCCGTAGAAAAATTAGTGATGTTGCCCCCACCTCTACAACATTGATGCCTTTTTCCATTACTTAACAGTGGCTGCTGCTGGCCGAAAAAAAAAAAAAAAAAAAACTAATCCAGTATCCCTTGTATCCCTCCTCTTCCAAGGGGGCGGAGGAGGTGGCATGTTGTCGACATGAATCTGTCGGGGCTGCGTGAGTGTGCGTGTGTGTCTGTGTCGTGGGGAGTGGGGGGGGTCAAGTCATCAGCCAATCAAATGTTGGTTTGGGGGGAAAAAATGGACCAGCACATTCAGCAAGTGGAAAGGGATAAAATTCTCTGAACATAAAGAAAATAATTCACTTAATAATGGTAGGGGATATTCTTTCCTTACAACATAGGGGAAGACAATCTAAACTACCTATAGCTATAATTGAACTGATTATACACCATATTTTTTGCACTATAAGGCGCACTTGACTATACGCCGCCACCTACCAAATTTGCAGCGAAAACAGCATTTGTTCAAAAATAAGCCGCACTGGACTGTAAGCTGCAGCTGTCCTCACTCTATCATGGGATGTTTACACCATAAGATATTAACCGATAACACTATTTGGCCATGGCATCATATGACTGTCATAAGACCAAATAAACCACAATGAAGCTTTGAACCAATTGGCTGCAAAGCTTCATTGCTTCAAGAAGCTTCATTCGTCCATCACTGCTTCCTTGGGGTAGACAGTCAACCACTGCTGCCATCTGCTGTCAATACTGTTTTTCAACATGCCTCTTAGCATGTTCACGCTCTCATTGTAAACATTAATTTTGGATTACAGCAAAATACATGTGTGTTATACTGATTGCAATATATATATATATATTTTTTAAAAAATCATTAAATTGTAATGTTTATGTTTTGCTTAGAATTTCATCCAGCTTCACTTCCCGGTTACAAATTGCTGTTCTTGTGCATGTTTGTCTACCTTTCTATTTTCTATACTTTTTAAAGTATTAGTAGTGAACGAAGGGTGGCAACACAACCAGCGGTCCCATAGTGGTGAATTGTAGTAATGATTGTGAATTCGACCCAACCAAACATAAACTTTTCAATATGGGAAAATTTAAATGGTACGCACAAAAAAAAACCACAAAAAAAAACAAAAAACGGTGCAAACGTTTGTTTAAAACATTGGGTATACATTCCAACACTGTTTCAGTGGAAAAGTTGAATAATAGAAAAAAACAAAACAGTAGGGGAGAATGTTTCACAGGTCATCAAAACAAAAGTGTTCACCGCCTGCAACTCTACAACTGTGACAGTGACAAACGCCCCGGAGAGTTGCAGATATTACTTTATCTGAAAAGAATGGCAGACAATACTCCAAACAAGCCAGTCAGTTGATGGCAATCAGACAAAGACACCTCCCTGCTGGTGGTGGTGATAACACCCACTGAGGATATGGAAAAAACGTGTGTAGGAGAGCACTTTACCTTATGTTTCGTTTGCTTTTTATACTTCAGTGGAATGTTTTTTGTGTGTGTGTGTGTGTGTTATATTTCTGTGAGGATACATCACTCATTCTAAAATACTCATTTGAAACTGTGCTTATCCCTCTATCTAAGGTTAAAAGATTTATGGAACATCAGAATTTGATGCATACATTCCTACACTAAACTGGAAGAACTAAAAAAAACAAAAACAAAAATAACCACTTCTTAAATAAACACTACTTTCACCCTTAAAATTCCTTACTTGACCTAAATAGTGGTAAAGAAAATATTACGAAAAAAAAAAAAAAAGGCATTTAATTTGTCGTGCTGATTATTCACATTGACACAAATAGGATGTGGACGTGGCTCATAACCTTTGTTTTTTTAGAAGTACTTAAAATTCTGAGGTTAATGCTTTTAGCTTATAAAATCTTCATAACGAAAGTAATCCAACCATTTCTTGGCGGATCTTGAATGCAGCACAAAAATGTAGTAAAAAACAAGCTGTTTTGACAATATTGGGAGGATAAAACTAGCCAAATAGGGTGAAGATGAAGAAATAGCGGAAGAATTTAGACCCTACGGAACGAGTCTAGTCTTTTATTTTTGTCCATAGACTTCATAATGATATTGACGGGTCACATCCGTCATACACTGCGCCTCGCCTTTATATAGGGGGCCTCCCCACATCTAGTGGAGTTATTCTCAAACACATGCACGCAGCGATCTAACGCCGGATTTAGGTTGAAAAAGTGCGAAACGTGTACCGCATACAAACAGGAAGGATTGTCTCAGGAGTTATTTGTTCGAGGATTCAAGGTAAATATTATATTTTTCGTACCATGCATGCGTTTTAAAACTTGTTAAAAAAAAAAAAAAAAAAATCAATGGGAGAAATTAGCCGCTACGGCATTGGTGTCATAGTTTGCAATATTTACGTAAAATAAATGCCAACTGCACGGTTTTTTTCTTTTTTTGCTTTTAACCAAGAATCGAGACTGTTTTACGTTCATATCTATAAACAATTTATTCACAAGAATTTCAAAGTAAAAAGCTCTTTAATATGGTAAGGCGGCACCAAAGTGACTTAAAGACTAGCAGCACATTCGACATATTTACTGCCCGTTTTTTTTTTTTTTTTTTTTTTGCTTTTAACATAGACCCAAGACTGTTTTACGTACATACCTATAAAGAAATCAGGGATTTAAGCATTCATTAACAAGAATTTCAACGTAAAAAGCTTTGTTGAGGTAAGGTGGTGCCAAAGTGACTTAAAGACTATTAGCACATTCGACATATTTACGTAGAATAAATGCTAACTGCCCTTTTTTTTTTTTTTTTTTTTTTGCTTTCAACTAAGAATCGAGACTGTTTTACATCCATATCTATAAAAAGGGATTTACGCATTTATTCACAAGAATTTTCAACGTAAAAAGCCCCTTTGTCTGTGTTTCCACTCAGTCAGCTTTGACAGAGCTAGGCCTCGTCCCCGCACCCAGTGTCCCGTCAATTTCATTATGAAGTCTTTGTTTAGTCATTTTAGCAACAATCTAAATTCTGTTGGTACTGCTGTATGTGATTTTAGTTGTCAACCCATAGCGACATCATGGAACTTTTATATGGCTAGCGATTTCCTCTATGTACCATAGACTCAACAACTTTGGGAAAAAGAACACATTATATTGATGCCATGATAAGAGCAGGACATGATAAATGAGGGACAAAGACCTTTAGCACCAGACGAGTGAAAACCTACATATTAGTGTAGGAGCTATTTCTGTTCTGAACGTGCACACACATTGGGCGGTGTCCCCGACATGCAAGGCCATAATCAAAATCCACTGTCTCCTCTCGCCTCATTAATCATGGTAGCTCTAATAGAGGGTGAGATGTCAAAGCAAAGTCAGTGTAAATGTGGCTATTGTAAGTGGCTAAGTAGTAGGGGGAGCCCAACATTGACATTGAAACTGTTCAAGTTGTTTTCAAACAAATACCGATTAGCCTCTACACAATACACAAACTCAAATAATCTGTCATGCTGACCAGAGGTTGCGCTATACTTTTTCGTTGTCTGTCATTTTGACTGACAGTGTCATAAAAATCCGGTCATGATCTATTTTTACCCGTCGCATTTAAAAAATGATAATAATGACATATTCAATAGTATTTAGTTTTCATTCATTTTTAATTAATATTCTGTCCGAACAAGCTTAACAAGAGGCAAACAGACAGCGGAGTGCACCAATCAGCGACGGGCAGACGTGCCGTTAGCAAAGCGACGAGGGCAGCACGAGGGACTTGCGCGCGGAAGTAAATATACGAGGAGCACGGAGTTTATTCAACATGGCTAGCGCGAGACAGACTGTTGTCAATGTCTCGTGTCGATGTGTTTTAGCTCATTTAAAACTGAATTTACCGCGGGTTGGAACATATTCTCGGCTCACCCGCCATCCGTGTTGTTGTAGAGACGACTTTCGGCGCGCAAGAGTGACGTTGCTCGTGAAGATCACTTCACGCAAATAAATAAATCTGATTTGTCGATTGATTTTGTACCTACTCGAGAGGCTGTGTGCCAGACTTTTCTCTCAGTGTTTGAAAAATACAGGGAGAACAGTCTGGCCGTGCCAGGCAAACACTCAGTTGCCTTGACATTTTTCCGAGTAAGGCCAACGACGTCATGCTTCAAGAGAGAAAATAGCTAATTAATATGCTCACTCACCACCCTGTGGTCTGGGGTGTGAATTGCAACCTGTCAAAATGACGGATGGACTTCAGTTTTTTCCGTCACCGTTTTAAAAAAACGGTCAACGACGGAAAATATTCGGTTAACGCGACCCCTGATGCTGACTGAATGATTCCAAACCACACTCTATAGCGACTTGTATTTGAAATTGGTATAGCAAAGTTTTCTGTTTCCAAAAGCACAAAATGAAATTATTGTACATGAATTGCAACTGGCTAAGAGTATAACGGAATACGTCCCTGTTATTACACTTTGGATGTCACGACTATTGATTAAAAGTTATTTTAAAAGAACAAAAAGGTTATTTCAATGAATACAAATCAGCCAAATTTACTTCAATTCATCAGTCATCCATCTAGTCAGATTCTGTTTGCTGGCATAAACTATACTGTAAATGTGTTTTCTTGAGCTGAGTCAGGCTAATATTGGGTATCCAATTCCAAATATATCAAATAAAAATGCCACCAAGTCAGCATTGGAAAAATAATTCGTTTGAATTTCATTTACAAGAGCAGTTATTTCTTGGGGGAATCGATTGATTTTGCAGGAGTGCGTACCCTGGCTGTTGAGGGAGCAAATCAATGTCACAATCTTGTTTTGTCATTAATTTGGTCTGAGGAAAAAAAAGCAATTTACTCTGCGTGTCTACAGCAGTCGAACGCGACTGTTTTAACTTAACATAACAGCTAATGCCTTTCAAATATATTGGAGATCAATCTTTACACGCCTGTAACATTGGAGATGGGTCACGGGTCAGGTATTAGACACGAGGGATTCCAAGGAATTGAAGCGGCAGATCAGAAGGCTCAAAGGCAGCAAAGTCAGATGTCCTACTGCTACCTGTTTCAATTTTCCATTACTGTCTCCTTTAATCGCAGTGTCTGACAGGAAATGATGAAAGGGTGTTGAAGAGGAGAGGAAACGGATTTGTGAGCAAAGGGACGGATTCCTAGCGGGATGTGGCTTTGTGTGAAATGGGATGACATTGGGGGAAGAGCCTCAGGGTATCTCCCAATGTAATTGTTACTTCTCACCAAACTGTTGACTTGCTTGAGAAAGGAGAGTGTATAAAAAATACCCACACTGGTTGCCCACCCCAATATCAAAAGCAGCTGTTTCGCAAATTACTTTTATTACTTCCAAATTACATTTGGAATCATTGTGTTAAATAAAAATGAACATGCATTCACTTACAAGCATTTCATACCCAGATAGCAGACCGACTTTGAATAAACATTGATTTTCCATCAAAATCGTCAGAATGGTTGACATTGAAATTTTCAACAATAAACAATGTTGAATCGCAAATACCGATGACACCTGACACTGACGTTGAAACAACATTGTTCTATGGCGTGACAAGCGATGGTTGGGTTAACATTGCTTTATAGTAGATGAAATAATGTTGACAAATAGTTGATCGGGAAATATGATTGAAAAGTCATTGAATTATGGATGAGCGGGGGTTATGGTCAAAAAATAGTTGTGTTCTTGGTTGAGCAGGAAGACAGCCATAGATAGCCATATTAAAAGGTAAGTCTGCTGCTGTTCTACAGAGCCTTTTAGCAAAGATGTCTTACGGTAGAATAAACAGAGTTTGTCAACAAAGTTGTACATAAAACGGTTTGCCTGAAAAAACGTGACAAAGTTGCTGAAATTGTAAAAAACTGCATTTGCTGTGATTGGCATACAATAAAAGACATACTTAGCATGTATGTTAGCTAAATAAAACTGAGTTCAGGCAAACACAATTCTTTTTCCAATTAAAGGGCTAAAATCACTAGATATGACACAATTGAGCTTTGTCAAAATTCATTTATTAAACACAAAGACAGTGCGGTCATTTTTCCAGGGCTACATATGGGAACAAGCTAGCTAGCTAACTCCCAATGTTGTTCCCATATGTAGCCCTAATTTGGTTTGGGATTGGCTGAGTAAATCACTTCATCACAAAATACTGAAGTATGTTAAACTAACCCATGACACCTGCTTAAATTCTGTGATATAAATTAAATGTGAAAGCTGTTTTGTTTGTATTTTTTAGATTCACTGAAGAGGCAGATAGGGATGGCCGCGTCTTAATATGTATTTGCTGCTGTTGTGCAAAAGTGGCTACGTTATGTCCCAGACTGTGTTGGTGGCAAAGTTTGCAGCAAAGCTTGTCAGACTGAGGAGGAGGCTTAAGTTTGAAATAACCTTATTGAGAGTTAATTGTTTTTTTTTTTTTTTTTTTAAATCGTTCATATATACCGTATTTTTCGGACTATAAGTCGCACCTGAGTATAAGTCGCACCAGCCCAAAAATGCGCAATGAAGAGAAAAAACAAACAAACATATGTCACACTGGAGTAGAAGTCGCATTTTTGGGGGAAATTTACTTGATAAAATCCAACACATAGATCACATCTTGAAAGGCAATTTAAAATAAGAATACAATAGAAAACAACATGCTGAATAAGTCTACAGTCTGATAATGTTACATGATGCATGAACAACGAAATACGAACGTGGTCGGTATGTTAAAGTAACATAGCTATTAAGAGTTATTCAAATAACTATAGCATAAAGAACATGCTAACCAGTTTACCAAGCCATCAGTCTCACTCCAAAACACCAAAATAACATGTGAAATGATATAATAATGTGTTAATAATTTCACACATAAGTCGCTCCAGAGTACAAGTTGCACCCCCAGCCAAACTATGAAAAAAACTGCGACTTATAATCCGAAAAATACAGTAATATTTTATTAGTCAGCCTAGCTTTTTCTTCTGTATGTAAATAAAGCAGGACCTCTAAATATGGGCATATTTGTAAGCATTAAGAGCATCATGGTTGAAAATGAAGGAAAAGATAACAATGATTCAGCGCTGCTCCAACATTATTAATAATCGAAATAACGTTCCAAAGTTGAAATCCTTACAAACCCTAAATAACATTAATGGAGGATGCAAAAGTGATGACAAATCAATGTTGGCTGTCAACGTTGATTCAATGATATAAGATTTACAGCGGAATGTTGATTCAACATGAGCGTCTGTCTGCTATCTGGGTAGTGATTTTTTGTTGATGCTTTCAAAAAAATTGATGTGTCCCGGTTCAACAATGGCCACATACATAGCTGTGATACCTTTTGACAACTAAATGATTACGAGACTAAACAGTTGACCTGTGTTTTATTGTGAGTTTAAGCCTTTGATTCTTCCTAAATGATTTCGCTATTCTGATGTAAGACTTATTAGGGGAGTGCACAGTCTAGTGTATCTAAACTAATACAGTGGTATTAAAAAGTATCTTAACCTTTTGGAATTTCTCACATTTCGACATAAAATCACCATCAAATGTGAGCTGTGTCAAAATCACACAGATGAAAAAAACAGTGTCCGCTTTAACTAAAACCAGTCCAACAATTATAGGTTTTATATTTTAATGAGAATAGAATGCAAATAATGACAAAAGGGGCAAAAATAAGTGAGTGAATCAGCACATTTAATATTTTGTGGCCCTCTCTTTGGCAGCAATAATTTAAACCAGACGTTTCCTGTAGCTGCAGATCAGTCTGGCATATCGATCAGGACCAATCTTGGCCCATTCATAAAACTGCTGTAGTTCAGTCAGGTTCCTGGGATGTCTGGGATGAATCGCTGTTTTTAGGTCATGCCATAGCATCTCAAGCTCTTGACAACCAGCTATCACAATGAGAATATTCTCACCTGTTTACATGAAGGATGAATAAAAACTTTGTTTATGCATAATTTTTGGTTGCAATGTAATATTAAAAAATGTAAAGCCAAGACTATAACCTTGACTTTAATTAACATCACCTGTGAACATTTCATAAATACTGATACTTTCTGAAAAGAAAAACAAAGAACTTATCTGTACTTTCTCCTTTGCATTTTTTTATAAACCATTTTCCTGTTTATATTGGTTGAAATCAATGTTTAAAACAACAATAAGAAAAAAAACAACAAATAACTAGTCAAACTGAATATATAACTTTACATATATATATATATATATATATATATATATATATATATATATATATAACTGAATACTGAATAACTGAATAAGTGTCCGATCGCGGGTGGAAAACACACAACAACAACAACAGAAAAGATGATACACACAGGCGTTGCCTCTGTAGAGATATTTTAAAAGCATAAACAATGAACGTAGGTTCGCAGCCGTGTTTCTCTCTCACTAACTTACCCACTCACTCAGAGCTATGTAGCTGTCCGTCTTCTTCTGGTGTGTGAGCGCTCTTAACGTAAACAAGTGCGAGTGCGCCCCCACGTGGGCGTGAAAGAGCCACAAACTAAAACCATGCATTTTAATATAAAAAAAGTCAATAATACAATTGAACACACATTGCCAAAGGCAGAATGCGAACGTGGCCATAGGTATTAAGAGGTATTCAGATAACTATCTATATATAACATGCTAACAAGTTTACCAAACCATCAGTGTCACTCCAAAACACCAAAATAACATGTGAAATGATATCATAATGTGTTAATAATTTCACACAAAAGTCGCTCCTGAGTATAAGTCGCACCCCCAGCCAAAATATGGAGGGAAAAAAAACACGACTTATAGTCCGAAAAATACGGTAATCACATTCTTCAGTGCGTAATAAATGTAATGTGGAACAAAACAAAGAATACAATATATTAAGTTATACATGTTCAAATTAATTATAACCACACTATTGACACAACTGACAGGTTGCTTTAGCAACAAAAGCGTCATCTAGCATGTATTTAGCTCTAAGTATTATCTTTTTGTGTAACTAACCCCAACACTGAAAGTTGTTTAGAAAATGCATGAATATTAATAACTGCCGGACCTGGCATTTAGAAAGTCACGTGACATTTGGCCTGTTGAGTGTACCTTGCACAGTGAGTTGAGCCTGGGCTTCGATTGTTGCATTGGCGTTGTCAGCCACACAGGTGTAGATGCCAGCGTCGTCCTCTTTGAGATTGAATATCTGAAGACTGCCACCTCCAAGCAATTCTCTGTGGCCCTCACTGGAGACAAGAAAAAGAGGATTGAAGAATAGAACAAAGTAGAGACATTGCCCCAAGTTTCTTTTCTCACAGTATTGATGGCTGAAGGTCTCATGAGCTGCCCAGGGTACAATCATATATTTGTTCTACATCTACCGATTTAGTAAAAACTAATTTCAGTCTTTATTCCCTGAAGCATATTATTAGTAAAGGTTTCAGCTTGCCACTGCTTCCCGCTGGGCCGTGGTTTGCTCCTTCCTCTTATTCTCCCACTATCAGACTGAACAATTGTATTAGCAATAAATTCTGTTCACTGAATCACATCTGAAATTCTCTTTTAAAAAACATCAAGCAAATAGGCAATTTTTTGGTAGTGAGGTATGACAGATTCTGTTGTGTTTTAAAATTAACCGGTACAATGTAGAAATTATACTGCCTTTTTTGCCATATTCTTATGTGTTTGTGTGACACTGAAGTAATGAGTGCGCTATTGTTAGATTATCTCAAGAAACAATTTCTTTTATCGTCCTTTTACACACATCAACTGAAGAACCGCCACAGTCTAATTTCAAGAACCAATCATTTTTCATTTACTATTGGGATGCTACCTAAAGAAAGCACTTTAGGACGCTTATCACTACGCCATTATTTGTCTTTATGTTTGTGATTTTCTGCACGTAAATACCAAACCTAACTGGTGTAAAGGCTCCCTAAAAACTGTATAACAAGCAATGCTTTTCCTCAGCAGCCTAGCACTGGGCAGTCTAAAATATTATCCTGAAATATTTACGCCATATGCAGAAACACACTCACACAGCTTTCCAGAGAACTATTGACCCTCCATATTAAACGGCACCCACTTTGATTTCCCCAATTAGCCCAAAGGGAAGCCGTCTGCGGCTGAGCTCAGGCTTGATTCAACAACCACTAGAGCATGGGCAATAAGGAGGAAGAGGAGGAGGTGGTGAGTGGAGGAAACTACAAATCAATAGCTTGCATCCAGAACAGTACATTTAGATTCCAGGCAGGGAGAATCAGAACAAAGGAAAAAGTGAGAGAACAAGGGTACTATCCTCACATGGTCACAGCAAGGTGCAGGTTCTGAAATGAGAGCTACATGCAGAGGTAAGGAGTGCAGTGCAGCTTCAAGGAAGGCTTCCACTGCAGCCTATTTTTTCTCCCTGAGTGGACAAGAGTCTAGTCTAGCACTCGACATGCTGTGACCATCACCGCTTGCCATCTTCTTGACAGATAACACACTGTTCATGTCAAAACTAGCCACAATGACTTCAAAGTGCAAAAGTGACATTGTACTTGAAGTAGAGCTGGGCGGTAAACCGAAAATTTACCGTCACCGAAATTCTTCACGATGACCGACGTAATTTTGACCATGTCGGTAAATTCGGTAAATTAATAAAACAAGAAAATAGTCTTTTCATCCCGCTTTGACTCTGTGTTGTTCGTCTATGCTCATTCCCCTTTAAGAAAGCAGTGAATGTACTTACGAAGGGAGTCACGTGATCATCAGGAAGCCAATCAAACAGAAGCCCGGTAAGCCAACGCTAGCAGCTAATGCTACAAGCAAAACGTGATGGAGTGTGGCTTAAGGGAGGTTCGCCAAACTTTCACCCGACATTTAATAGACTCTTGGTGGCATCCAGACGGGCTTTCACCAGCTGTCCTCCCTTGTTCTCACAATTTCCGGAGATGGTGCTTTCAGTGCTTTCTACCGGTAGCCAGGCCACAGGCTAACGCTAGCCGCTAACGCTAGCGGCCGCTAGCGGCCAACGCTACAAATGAACGTGATGGAGTCGGATAGCGGCTCTAACCTTGTCGAAACGGCTGAATTTAATGAGTGGATTGGGCATGGACTGCATCTAGCAATTACTATGTCGCGTTATTTTGTATCTGACTGTGTGTGATTTCTCTGATAGCTTATGTGATGGTAAAGCATTCAGCATAAAGCACAAATGGCCCCAGCTATTTTTCTGTATGTGTTTAATTCTGTGTCATTATTGCTATCATAAAATCTTAAGTGTTTCATTTGCAGAAGGTCAATATAGCTTTAATGTGTGTCTGTCTGTCTGTCTGTTTGGGGGTTCATGTATGTGTGCATTTATTAAAAAAATGCACTGGGGGGGGGGGGGGGGGACCCTGAAACCATAAAGTAAACACTTGTATTGAATAATTATGTCACAGCAGCCATTAACAATAAATTGTCTTTTTGAAGTGTACTGTTCGAGCTGCAAGTCATTTGTGTTACAATGACATGTTTGCACAGGCATATCGATTTTGACAATGTACATTGTTCAAGCCATACACTCTGTTATAAATGCTCATACTTGAATTCTTATTGTTTACAATTCATTTGTATAAACCTAATGTCTAGACTGCATGTACATTTGTTAAATATATCAAATTGAATGCTGGTAACTAAATCAACAAGAAACTGTTAATCTGTATTTCATGCATTGATTCAGATTTTCAAATTATATAACAGTCCGCTTGGACGACTTTATCGTCATTTATCGTTATCGAGATAAATCTGCTCCATTTATCGTGATACATGTTTAAGGCCATATCGCCCACCCCTAACTTGAAGTATGTTAGGTAAATCCTATTGTCTTTAACTAAAGCATCTACTGTATCACATATGAGCAAGCCTCATTATTATGTCAACTCACACTCCAATGGCAGAGCTGCATGAAATATTCTGTCTTTATAAACATGGGTAGTAAGAACCTTTACTGATCCCAGAAAAAAAATCTAGTTAACACCAAGATGTAGATTTATATTTTTACGTATATAGAGGTGTGGTTAATATTTACAGTGCAGTAAAATTTTACTACGTTAAAGACACTTTTTTTCGCCATCTTTCATATGACTAGACAAAATGGTGTTTTTCTTATTATGATGCACAGCAGTTCTAATCTACAAGCACAATAGTAAAAGTACAGTGGCATGAAAAAGTATCTGTACCTTTTGGAATTTCTCACATTTCTGCATAAAATCATCAAATGTGATCTGATCTTTGTCAAAATCACACAGATGAAAAAAACAGTGTCTGCTTTAACTAAAACCACCCAAACATTTAAAGGTTGTCATAGTTTAATGAGGATAGTATGCAAACAATGGCAGAAGGGGGAAAAATAAGTAAGTAAACCATCACATTTAAAATTTTGTGGCACCCCCTTTGGCAGCAATAACTTCAACCAGACGCTTCCTGTAGCTGCAGATCAGTCTGGCACATTGATCAGGACTAATCTTGGCCCATTTTTCTCTACAAAAATGGTGTAGTTCAGTCAGATTCCTGGGATTTCTGGCATTAATCGCTGTCCTTAGGTCATGCCACAGCATCTCAATGGGGTTCAAGTCTGGAATTTGACTTGGCCACTCCAGAACGTGTATTTTGTTCTTCTGAAACCATTCTGAAGTTGATTTACGTCTGCGTTTTGGACCACTGTCTTGTTAAAGCATCCATTCTCTTTTTAGCTTCAGCTGTCTGACGGATGGGCTCAGGGTTTCCTGTAAAACATCCTGATAAACTTTCGAATTCATTCTTCAATTAATGATTGCAAGTTGTCCAGGCCCTGAGGTAGCAAAAGCACCATGCTTTACGGTGGGGATGAGGTGTTGATGTTGGTGAGCTGCTCTATTTTTCCTCCACACATGACGTTGTGCTTTACTCCCAAACAATTCAACTTTGGTTTCATCAGTCCACAAAATATTTTGCCAAAACTTCTGTGGAGGGTCCAAGTGCCTTTTTGCGAACATTAAACGAGCAACAATGCTTGATGTGTGCACAGAGATACTGGACTGTGTAAATCTTTAGTAGACACTCTAGGGTTCTTTTTTACCTGTCTGAGTATTCTGCACTGAACTCTTGGCTTCATTTTTGGTGGACTTCCACTCCTTGGGAGAGAAGCAACAGTGCCAGACTCTCTCCATTTGTAGATAACTTCTCTGACTGTTGATTGATGAACATCCAGACTTTTAGAAATGGTTTTGTATCCTTTCCCACCTGTATACAAATCAACAATCCTTGATCTGTGTGATTTTAAAAAGGATCAGATCACATTTGATTGTGATTTTATGCAGAAAAACGTGAGAAAATTCCAAAAGGCTCAGACACTATTTCATACAACTGTATATTGAAATGAATACCTTACTAAACCGAAATACAAGACAGAACATTTGCTACAGCAATTGCTTTGGATACCATATTGTTATATTGTTGATTTCATATTCAGTGTACATCAGAACCAAGCCACAATCAGATAAAAATATCAAATTTAATTTGTTACTCCATAAAGCTGTACAGTCCAAATTTAAAGAGGTCAATCCTGCTCAAGTTCTGTTGTTGCTTCTGGTAATGCCTCAACCACTTCGAAGGTTTTAAAGGCATAAAATACAAGTTGTCCTGGACATTGTGGATAAATACTTGCTGCATTAGCTGGAAAATAAATCTTTTGAAACAAACTAATATTTGGTTTTACAATTTTTTTCTCCACTTGTCGACTAGGCATGCTGACCCTAGCAGATTGATGAAAAGTTGGAAACCGCACAATAAAGTCATGTTTCCAAGTAAAATTAAAACACCAGACATTTTTTTTAGGCATGCAGTTGAACTCAAATGTCAAGAACGCTCTTTTTAGTGCATTGATTAATTGAACAGTTGAAAAGAAAGCTAATCATGCTGGGAAGCTTTGAATATCCAATCCACAATGAATGAACTCTTTCTCTGCCAGACGTCCCTCAGCTCACAGCGCCGAGCCGCCAGCATTTTGTCTCACCAGGACAACTATTGAAACACTCAGCCTTTAGTGTAGCATCTACAGTTTCCTCTTGTATAGAAAAAGAAGAAAACATACAAGACCACCGGGGACTTTACCAAGCTGTTTAGAAGAAACCCTAACTGTCGTATTTGAGAGCAGTGTAAGAGCTCTTGCGAGTGAATAATGGTAAACCATGGAGGATAAAATACATTGGTGTTATCATGTTGAAGCAATTTTTCTCACTGTTGGTGGTGCTCATTGGACAAGATCAGTCAAAACAATACCGATTTTGTAGCCAAACACAGTCTCTGTGTTCTTGTCTAAAGGATGTTAGTCATGCAAATTATTTAACCAGCAGATTAAACTAACACAATTCTAATTTTTGTATTTATCCCTGAAGGAAATGGCAGCCCACAGAACTCTGGAAAGGATGTGACAGAGTTTTCCACAACACAAACTGCTGACAAGGCCAGGCAACCTGCCCCCCCCAAAAATGCCAATCACATTTACAGCAAGCTGTCATTGGGATGGAATACTGTTTGCCGAAGGTCATGTTTTCTTGAAGCCAAGAAGTAGGGATGTCGAGAAAAAAAAATAGATGTCACAAGATGTTTATTTGCAGTGTTGAAATGAAATTGTTATAAAGAGGACAGGAAATTGACTTATCAATGTCTGTACACAACGCACCCTCCCTGCTCCAAAACCAAGTTTTAAAACCTTTTTTCCCCTGAACTTATGCTTTGTATAAATACCAATTCCAATGAAATCTGGGCATTTTGGAAAACAGAATACAATGATTTTGCAAAAAACTTATTCTTAATTAAGTATTTCAGAAGGCATGATATTAATGCCCAAACAGATGAATGTTATTGGATTTTTTTGTTGTTGTTTCAAATATTCTCTCATTATTTATTTGACGTGTGAAACACGTTGCTTTGACCGGGATAAAGAAGACGCCGAGAAACAATCAGCCACAGGAATCAACCGGTGCCACAACGATGTCGCTTCGGCACTGTGTGCGGGTAAAGAGACGATTTGTTTGGCAGACATTGTTATTAATTTTTTAATGTTGCACCGATACAAATACCAGTATCGGCGGGGGGGGGGGGGGGGGGGGGGGGGGTCCGATAAGGCGAGTACTGACAAATAGGGCGCTGATACCATTTACTGGTATCACTTGAATGCAGCCTTCTTTCTCCTGACATTCACTACCTTCTGTGTTGTGTGATGACACATGCATGCCAAGCAGCTATCGCTATTGGCCTGCTCCAGACCAATGAAAGCGGGCCATTAGACGCTCTTGACCAATGCCGGGGCAGTTTTTCATATAGAGGAAAAACAAACCAGGAGAAGAAATGTCGGCGGTCTGGAAATATTTCAGCATAGAAACTCTGTCGTGTACAATGGCTGCATGTATGATTTGCGGCCTTTAAGTTTCGAGAGGTGGAGTTAAATCGGCTATTTTCAACTCGAACCTGATAAAACATTTGAAGACGAAACATGTGAACGAACACAAACTGTTTGAGGCTCCAGCAGCAAGACTGCTATCCAGAGGAAGGGGGCTAGACCGGAGCAACAAACCCTGGTCAGTTCACTTCGTCTACTTTACTTTTATTGTCTTTTACTGAAAGAAATGCCGCAGTAATTTGAGAACTGTTTCAAAACAAAAGTGCTGTTGCAGTAAGCAAAGTATGCTTAGCTACGTGGCTAAGTTGTGTGTGTCAGAGAGACTCACTCGTGCGCTGCTAGCATTGTGCATTGCTATAAAGACCGAGTTGCCATGTTGCTGCTGGTGTTCAGAGAGGTAGGCTGATAGAGAGACAGGATGCTGTGATCAATTATTATTAAATTATTATTTGTCACACATCCCAGGTAAGCAATAAAAAGTTGTCCTGGATTCACTCTGTATTAGTCTTTTTCCTGTTTCACAAAGGTAAGCAGCAGCCTGACAAAGCCATGATA
Organism: Corythoichthys intestinalis; assembly: GCF_030265065.1. Lineage (NCBI taxonomy): Eukaryota > Metazoa > Chordata > Actinopteri > Syngnathiformes > Syngnathidae > Corythoichthys > Corythoichthys intestinalis. Next base: position 59,871,127 of record NC_080395.1, read on the forward strand.
GCAATGATTTCACAACCAAGTATGTAGCTCTTCATATATATATAGTACTGTGCAAAAGTTTTAGGCAGGACACCTGCCTAAAACTTTTGCACAGTACTGTATATATGTATTTTTAATTATTAAATTTATTAGGATCATGAAAGCTTCACTTGGGGAAAATATATACATAAAGTATATCCTGTATATACATAATATAATAAAAATATACAGTACTGTGCAAAAGTTTTAGGCAAGATACCTGCCTAAAACTTTTGCACAGTACTGTATATATATATATATATATATATATATATATATATATATATATATATATATATATATATACAGTGCCTTGCAAAAGTATTCGGCCCCCTTGAATCTTGCAACCTTTCGCCACATTTCAGGCTTCAAACATAAAGATATGAAATTTAATTTTTTTGTCAAGAATCAACAACAAGTGGGACACAATCGTGAAGTGGAACAACATTTATTGATTAATTTAACTTTTTTAACAAATAAAAAACTGAAAAATGGGGCGTGCAATATTATTCGGCCCCTTTACTTTCAGTGCAGCAAACTCACTCCAGAAGTTCAGTGAGGATCTCTGAATGATCCAATGTTGTCCTAAATGACCGATGATGATAAATAGAATCCACCTGTGTGTAATCAAGTCTCCGTATAAATGCACCTGCTCTGTGATAGTCTCAGGTTTCTGTTTAAAGTGCAGAGAGCATTATGAAAACCAAGGAACACACCAGGCTGGTCCGAGATACTGTTGTGGAGAAGTTTAAAGCCGGATTTGGATACAAAAAGATTTCCCAAGCTTTAAACATCTCAAGGAGCACTGTGCAAGCCATCATATTGAAATGGAAGGAGCATCAGACCACTGCAAATCTACCAAGACCCGGCCGTCTTTCCAAACTTTCTTCTCAAACAAGGAGAAAACTGATCAGAGATGCAGCCAAGAGGCCCATGATCACTCTGGATGAACTGCAGAGATCTACAGCTGAGGTGGGAGAGTCTGTCCATAGGACAACAATCAGTCGTACACTGCACAAATCTGGCCTTTATGGAAGAGTGGCAAGAAGAAAGCCATTTCTCAAAGATATCCATAAAAAGTCTCATTTAAAGTTTGCCACAAGCCACCTGGGAGACACACCAAACATGTGGAAGAAGGTGCTCTGGTCAGATGAAACCAAAATTGAACTTTTTGGCCACAATGCAAAACGATATGTTTGGCGTAAAAGCAACACAGCCCATCACCCTGAACACACCATCCCCACTGTCAAACATGGTGGTGGCAGCATCATGGTTTGGGCCTGCTTTTCTTCGGCAGGGACAGGGTAGATGGTTAAAATTGACGGGAAGATGGATGCAGCCAAATACAGGAACATTCTGGAAGAAAACCTGTTGGTATCTGCACAAGACCTGAGACTGGGACGGAGATTTATCTTCCAACAGGACAATGATCCAAAACATAAAGCCAAATCTACAATGGAATGGTTCAAAAATAAACGTATCCAGGTGTTAGAATGGCCAAGTCAAAGTCCAGACCTGAATCCAATCGAGAATCTGTGGAAAGAGCTGAAGACTGCTGTTCACAAACACTCTCCATCCAACCTCACTGAGCTCGAGCTGTTTTGCAAGGAAGAATGGGCAAGAATGTCAGTCTCTCGATGTGCGAAACTGATAGAAACATACCCCAAGCGACTTGCAGCTGTAATTGGAGCAAAAGGTGGCGCTACAAAGTATTAACGCAAGGGGGCCAAATAATATTGCACGCCCCACTTTTCAGTTTTTTATTTGTTAAAAAAGTTTAAATTATCCAATAAATTTTGTTCCACTTCACGATTGTGTCCCACTTGTTGTTGATTCTTGACAAAAAATTAAAATTTTATATCTTTATGTTTGAAGCCTGAAATGTGGCGAAAGGTTGCAAGGTTCAAGGGGGCCGAATACTTTTGCAAGGCACTGTATATATATATATATATATATATATATATATATATATATATATATATATATATATATATATATATATATATATATTTACAGTATATACCGTATTGGGCCGAATATAAGACGGCCCTGATTATAAGACGACTCTTTTTCAAGACTCAAGATTGAAAAAAAGACTTTTTGAACACCAAATTAATTTTTATACAGAAAATAATTACAGTACATCCGAATTAAATGATTATAACAATATATTTGAGAGAAAAAGCATGTTATTCTGAACATTTAAATATGTAAACTAAAGTGCAATCACATTCGTAAATGGCTTGGTTTTTGAAATCTAAAACCAATCTATTGTGATAAAACAACAAAATTGCAATAACTGCATTAACCATTAAAGTGAAGTCTAACTAACTGTAGTCTTGAAACAAATCTGAAAAAGGAAAAACAATGCAATAAAATAATGCAAACTGGTTAAACTAGTAGCTGAGATTTGTCATGACAGAACATCGCTTCAATGATATCTGGCGCCATCTAGCGTCGTAAATGGGGAGAGTAGTTGAGATCTCTCATAACAGAACATCGCTTTAATGATATCTGGCGTCATCTAGCAGCGTAAATGGGTATAATGTCTAGACCGCGAATACGACCCCCTTTTTTTCAATCTTATTTCAATGCAAAAAACACCGTCTTATATTCGGGCCAATAGGGTATATATATATATATATATATATATATATATATATATATATATATACACACACACATACATATATTTCAAACGGAGTGGTATCAGAATGGCATCGGTATCGGCCGATACTGCACAGCCAGGTTTCGGTATCGGGGCCAAAAAATGGTATCGGTGAAACACCAATTTTAATAGCAGTTGCTCAAATGGATTATTTAAAATTTCATGGGTTGGAAGTACGTACTATGCCTTAAGACTGCGTAAAACAGATATTCACTAATGTTGTGCTAAAACGATATATGACTTGCTGTTATGTATGTCAATCAAAGCCATACACACCATGGAAGGTGAGTGATTGGCTACAGGAGTACTGACATTGGTTCCTTTGTTAAACCTTGACTGGTTTACCTGTATGTCATTCAAAAGATAAATCGATAAGTATGAAAGGACCAACAGACCCAATCTTTGAGATCTCCTAGTCACTTGTGGTCGGCGTGTCAGGCATCTCTGAATGACAGCATCGAGTAGTAAAAATATTTTTACAACGCACTCTGGCCCGTTTTTAAATGTTTTGAAATTAGTCATACAGTAAGAAAAACGATCATTTACAAGAACAACCTAGTTTAAAAATGTAGATTAACCTGAGCAGGGTGAATGGTATCGAGAAAGGACGGCTGAACCTTGTAAAAATTGGAATTTTTGTATCGTTATATTTTGCCAAGTTTCCCTTTCCGACGTTTCTCTACTTATTCATGCATACGAAGAAACAAAACGCCTGAGGCAAGGAATTTGCATACTCTGTCCATAACTATGTTGGTATGCATCAACAGCTTGCCTTATCCAAAACCATATTTTTTAAATCTCTGATCCAGACGTTCACAACCAGTGTGCCACAGAACACAAGTAGACAGTGCACAGTGGGAAACAATCTAATTAGTAATTACACTCAAATTTTCTTTCAAAAATAGCAGAATTTGTTGAACCTTCTGTGCCAACTAGGGATGAGTAAGTATTTTTTAATAAATACTTACAGACTAGTCTAAGGCTTGAGATTCAGTGTTTTTGATCATAGTAGCAGTACAAGGCCTATTTATAAATCTAGAAATATTTGCTTAATATTTGAAATGAATATGCATAATGAATACAACACATGCAGTAAGAAATCATGACCTAATAATCATCCATGAACTAGAGTTGTCAATACCCAAAACATTGTTTATTGTATTTTTTTTTTCTTTAATCCTAACACTACATAACTAAATTGTATCCGTGCACACACCTGTTCACACGCTCTACTGCGCATGCGCAGTGTATGCCTGAGCAGAAATAGTCCCTCACTCACTCAGAGACAGGGCTCATAACATTATCTTAAAGGTGCACAATGTAGGATTTGCAATTTAATTATTCATGAAATGGCCATAATATTTCAATAGACATTAAAGAAATATGTTTAATGGGAAATACTCCTAAAGCAGTTCATAATGGTTAAGTGGAGATATTCCCATTTTAAAAGACAATTTGTGCGTTGTAAATTTGTTAGTTTTGCTTCCGTGTTCATCATCAGCCATCAAGAGACCAGTTTCCAGTCTTTGTCCGGGTTGCCACAGCTCTGTACACTAAGGCTGCGGCAACTTTGACAACCAGTCTGAATTATGTCCATCACTCAAGCAAAAAAACATCGTTACAAGTCTCAAAGGATTCAACATAACAAGAGAAGCAAAACAAGGTTATGCATTCATTTGGCGTGGTTGTACTACGTTATTTAGCATGTGGATCCATTGATCGGTGCAATGTTATTTAGCATGTGGATCCATTGACCGGGGCAAAGATAAAAGTCTTTACGCGTGTATATACTGTATTTAGTTGGTAATTGAAATTAAAATAGATATAGCAATTAAATAAATTGTCTTTGTAGATGCTGTCAATGCATTACCAAATGATATATTTCTTTGCCAGTTTGCCCATGCACTGAGAAAAGTAGCCCCCCCGCCCCCACTTGGGTTCATGGGTCGCGTTAACCGAATATTTTCCGTCGTTGACCGGTTTTTTAAAACGGTGACGGAAAAAACTGAAGTCCATCTGTCATTTTGACCGGTTGCAATTCACACCCCAGACCACAGGGTGGCGAGTGAGCATATTAATTAGCTATTGTCTCTCTTGATGCATGACGTCGTTGGCCTTACTCGGAAAAATGTCAAGGCAACTGAGTTTCCGAAGTTTCTTCAGAAAAGTTTCTTCTTGAGACATTTGATTATGCACAAGTGGGCACGCAATTCAAGTCCATGCGCACCAGGAGGAAGGTGTGAGACTGCGTTCAGGCCACAGCAGGTGAACTGTTAATTTCATTGTTCCATATGTACCTACCTACTGGGGCCACAGTCAGCTGTTTTTTGTCACTGCGGAGAAAAAGTTACATATTCATCTGCTTGATGTGTGATGGCACGGTGTGGATTCTCTGTTAAGCTTGTTCGGACAGAGTATTAATTAAAAATGAATGAAAACTAAATACTATTGAATATGTCGTTATTATCATTTTAAAAATTTAAGTGACGGGTAAAAATAGATTATGACCGGATTTTTATGACCCTGTCAGTCAAAATGACAGACAACGAAAAAGTCTAGCGCAACCTCTGCTTGGGTTATGGTTACATAAACTAACTTGGACCTCATATCACTGCTCTTTTAATTGTCATTACCAAATTTTGGCATTATTATTTTGAAAATATTTTGCATGGAAATTAAAAATTAAGATACATCTTCTTTTCCTAGAGGTTCTCCAATATGAAGCATTTTGCACTAGTCATTATTTTGATCTAGTTGCAGTCTCGTTTTTGGTCATCACTCCTACATCGTACTTGCCTGGCACGGCCAGACTGTTCACCCCGTATTTTTTAAACACCGGGAGAACGGTCTGGGACCCAGCTCCTCATTGGCCTCTCGAGCTGGAACGAAAGTAACCATGCAATCAGATTCGTTTATTTGCGTGACGTATTCTTAACGAGTAGCGTCACTCTTGCGCGTCGGAAGTCATCTCCACAACAACACAGATGGCGATGGGCGAGCCAACAATATGTCGGGAGTCGCTAAAACCAACAGTCTGTCTCACCCTAGCCATGCTGAATAAACTTCTCCCTTCTCCGCTCCCCTCATATGTTTATTTCCTCACGCTAGAGTTTCCTTTCACTTTACCAACGTCGCGTCTGCCCATCGCTGATTGGTCCACTCTGCTGTCTGTTTGCTGTGGCTTGCTCCGCCCTGTGAATTTAATCAATGGAACGCTCGCCAGACTCTATTGCTGGAACAGCAGTGAGTCTGGAGTTCCAGGCAAACATTGTGCACCTTATACCAGTGTTTTTCAACAAGTGCCGAGGCACAGGAAAAACGCTGCCTTAAACATATCAGATTATACTCAACAAAGCTATATACAGGAAAAGTATTAATATAATAATCTGCTTTTTGTGTTCACACTGGCGTGTGTCTAAGTGCTCTGTCAAGAATTGTTTAATGACCTGTGTGACTTTAACAACCTATTTTTACAAACATCTACTAATGTCAAACAGGGAAATAATACACCATTGTTTAGTCTTGTTTTGAAAAGCACTACGCTCAGTGCAAAGTTACATTACCAGCCAAAGAAAGAGCATGCAGACGGTTAAAAAAAGAAAAACAAAAAAAACAACACCAGAGCCTGGCAGAGACTGACACGACACAAGCCAGGTTCAGCTCTGCCTAATAAAATGCACAGTGTTGGCCACCTACATAACAATACAAGTCCATCAAGTAACTTTACAATCTTAGAGGAAATATTGCAGAGAGATCAATGCTCACTGCAACTACTGAATCATCGCTACATTTTGAATTTCAAAGTAATGTAAAGCGCTGTACACAATGTAGGTAAATGCGCTATGTAAGTACTATAGTTACACGATAATTATTGGTCCGATATTTATCGGTCCGATAATTATGACGTCATCCCAATAAATACAATAACATTATTAATAGGCCCGATACCATACAGTATAATTATTTTGGCAGTGTCGGCAGATTGGGATGTGTGCGTTCGTTTCAACTAATGTTTTGCCAGTCCAATTTATCAGTAACTGTGTGTGGGAGAAAAGAGGGAGTTGTGCCACAAATCAAGCGCTCCCTTCTGTGACGTAACGCTCAAACGACGGCAGTCTGCAGCATGGCGTCGGTAGTGTGGGATTTTTTTAAAGTTGTCAGTGGAAAACGCTTCACTCGCAATTTGTAACAAAATAAAACCGAAGTTCCACAAGGAAGGAAAAAAGTGTTGAGCTATAACACGTCTTAATAAGCCACTTAAAAGCTCACAATCGCTTCGATGGTGTTTTAAAAGAGTACGAGGACGCGCAAGCTGCGAATGAATCTGCACATTCAATTCCAAAGACAGCTAAGAAAGCTGAGGTTGTTCCATTTAACGAGGCCCTTGAAAAGTTTCACAAAGCTGACCGAGGGCTCTAGTGATCATAGAACTGATGGCGCTACCAACCCCTTTCCCTCGTAGAAGACAGGATTCAGGCGGCTACTTCGTCATTTGGAGCCCAGATTCATCATTCCCAGCCAAATGTTTATCGGCAAAGTATGATGAGATTGCCACACGCTTCCATACTTCGATTGGCAACCATGCACGGCACGTAAATTTCACCATGGACATATGGATGTGTAATGTTAGTCCTGTCAGAATGCTTGGTATGACGGCGCAGTGCCTGGACAAGGATTTCATTTTGTGCAGAGAAGAAACCTCATCCTTTATTGAAAATGGGTACACTCACTGCCCTTTATATGGATTGTTATAAGGCAAGCCATTAATCCTTTTTGTTCGACCATATTTCTGATAATGAGGAATGAGTGATGAACCTTACTATATAATGTTTGCATTTTACAGTGTTAATTAGAAGTTAGTAAGTTATTGAGAGGCCTTTTGGTTATTGATAGTCTTGCTGTCCTATAATTACCAGGTTAAGAAAGTTGTTTCATAGACCAAGACCACAACAGTAGTGTGTAGTCCTGTACCACCAAATGTTTTTATCTGATGACAAGGCACAATACCTGTTGGGTTTAAGTTTTTAGTTCAGTGCTCATCGTTCAGGGAACACATCTTCAATGACATTGACTAATTGATTGTGATTGACACACATTATATTTGGAAAAAATAAATATTGGCACTTTATTTGAAGTTGATACTGTTCTTGTCTTTTTTTTGTTCATTATAATAATGTTCATGTCATCCTAAAAAAAATGGTTAGGTCAAAGGCAAACCTATGCTGAATGCACCACTAGTTTTCTTTTTTTTAACCTCCAGGTGTTCAAAAACTCAGGTGAATATACATTTTAAAATTATATATTTATTATCGGTTATCGGTTTCAAAAAATGGGTATCGTACACCCCTAATAAGTACTCTCCATTTATCATAACGTGTTTGCAATGCAACTAATAAATATACTTTTTATAGATGTGTTATTACTAAATTCACGGGATGCATGCAAAAGCCATGTATTCGACCATTTATGAATTCCTAAGTAATACTTTTAGAATGAAATAGCATGAATGCTGTTGGTGTGCTTTCTTTCTTCCTGCTCCCCTCTCCGCTTGACCCAACCACCAAAACCTCCCTCCCTACCGCTACCTTTTGTGAGCTCCTTATATTTAGCGTTCTGTTCCAGGAATTGTCATTCCTGACTCACTTTCATGTTCAGGGGTGCTATGAAATAAGAGGGATTTCATTTGACAACCAAAGAGAGCAGAGATTACAATGATTTGTACAGTTGTCATTTTTCTCTGCTTTATAACCCAAACAAGGTCTTAAAGAACAATTTTATCTGGGTTTTTCATTGTTGCACGAAAATAAAATGTCCTTTCATTCGGTGGCCTTATCTTTATATGTCCAATGTTCACACAAACATACAGTTAACATCATCTCCAGATGTGTCATATATTTTCACAAAAACACACGGTAAAATATGGTCAGAAGGTTGTGAGACCATACACAAGTCTAAACTTTCACTGAAGCTCACTACAGGCTGGCTTATTCATTCATTAATAAAACTGTTGATGGTGTGTTTAGAGTGGCTAAACAAAGTGTAGCGGGAGTAACCAGCTGTGATGACGCCCAGTGTGGTCACAGGGTTAGATGTGCTACGAAGCTGTGTGTGTTCAGTAGGAGGCTGATTAGCGTGATGTAGAAGCCTCGCGGCACCCACTGTGTTCCTACACTGACAAATCTCTAGTGCCTCTCTCCAGGCATGGCTTATCCTGCTTGTGTCATTTTCTAGGTTTACTAGTACTTTCTGTACCTCCTTTACGAAAACACCAACATATTTTGTGCGTAACGTTTCCTGTGGCTCCTTAAAACGTATTCATCTTCTGAGAAATTTAGTTTACTTCAGAAAGTGTATATTTATTCAAAATAACTGCATTGAGGAGGAGATACTTTGGCACAAGTAGCTTTCTGGTCTGAAAATCCATTTATCTAACAAACATGCTACTATTTTATTGATTTCACAGGCTGAGTTTAAATCCAAATGATATATGGTTCAATAGAACATTTTTAAATGTTTTTTCAGGCTATTACTAACTGTACACAAATATCTGTTGAATCCTGTGTGTACAAGCACCAACAAATGCATTCACTTGACATTAATAAAGTATGGTCAAAAAAGTAAAAATCCATTGTTCATTTCCCTTGGCGTTCAAAGCCTTCAGAAACAGCAGGTGGGAGGCCCACATTATAATGTGTGTTTGTTTGTGTTTCATCTATATTGCAGTAGAGTAAATTTGAGGTTTTCTGTGTGAAAGACATTTGCATGATAGGTTTATTCTGCAGCTCTATATTTCAGACAAATTTCCTGGCCCACTCGTACGTCTTCCTACATAACTAAACAGTGACAGTGTCACATTCAAATGAATTCAAGAAGAGAAGGGAAGACTGAGAAGTGGCACGATTTGGTTGGAAGGTTGATTTACATGCTCTTCCAATTCGTTGTTCGCAGGCATGCATATCCATCCATTTCAGACTACTGGAGGACTTTATTAAACAACAGTGATACTTCCAAGAACAAAATTTGTTTTCTTCTTTTTATTCGTGTCATCATGAGTTTTGTATACAAAAAGCCCAGTCACTGCCTTTACTGTCCCCATAAGCAAACGGCGATGACGTCAGTGACTTGGAAAACTACAATACTATTTAGTCAGCATTGGCGTTGGGACCCGGTTCTAACACTCCGATGCTCCAGGTCTCGTTAGAATTTTAAAATTTTGATTCCACGTGTCGATGCCCTGACCGCCGTGCGGAAAAAATTGCTGCCGAAAACCACGAAGAAGAAGCCACAAGAAGCGCGTGTTCGTGCATTGCAACTTCATTGCAACCATGGACACGGTGTGGCGGCGCTTAAAAGTTTGGCTCAACTTTACAGAAAAAATATGACCAAAAATATGATATGTTTGCAACACAAACATATCATGCAAAGGTAGCTGCACGACCAATATGATTAAACACCCCCGGCTTCATGGAATACAAGTGCCGAGTGCATAGCTGAGTGCTGCGTATTTGACATGCTGCGCCATCAGAACCAGGTAAGTAAAACAATAAAATACGTCTGTCTTCTGCTGCCTACGCGACCCGAACCCGGATTGAGCAGTAGATGATGGATGGAATGGTACGAGAATAAATTGGATTATTGCGTCAAACTACGGTAGATATCATATGTACAGTATATTAGAACTGGATGCGAAATGACAGACTTGACGGCGTTAGCACACGTATAGAGAACTAGATGCGAAATGACAGACTCGCCGGCGTTAGTAAACAGCCGCCATCTTAAAGCAGTAGACTTCTCAGTCTATATAGCCCACAGCAGTGGTGTCCAACCTATTCCACATAGGGCCACAGTGGGCGCGGGTTTTTGTTCAAACCCATCATGAGGACGACCTTTCACCAATCTGGTGTCTCACAAGTGTAATCAGTTGATTGCAGTGAGGTGCTGCTTTTTTTTAGCACAAACTTCATTGGTTAAACTGTCTGTGGTCGATTGGTAGGAACAAAAACCAGGACCCACAGCGGCCCTTGAGGACAGGTTTGGACACCCATGGCCTACAGTGTATCACAAAAGTGAGTACACCCCTTGCATTTCTGCAGATATTTAAGTATATCTTTTCATGGGACAACACTGACAAAATGAATCTTTGACACAATGAAAAGTAGTCTGTGTGAGTTAATTCCTTTTCCCCTCTAAATAACTCAAAATACAGCCATTGATATATAAACCCCTGACAACAAAAGTAAGCACACCCCTTAGAAACTACGTACATCCCTAAATGTCCAAATTGAGTACTGCTTGTCATTTCCCCTCCAAAATGTCATGTGACTCGTTACAGGAGTGCTGTCAGCATTGCTGCAGAGATTAAAGAGGTGTGGGGGTCAGCCTGTTAGTGCTCAGACCATTCGCCGCACTCTACATCAAATTGGTGTGCATGGCTGTCACCCCAGAAGGAAGCCTCTTCTGAAGACGGTACACAAGAAAGCCCGCAAACAGTTTGCTGAAGACATGTCAACAAAGCACATGAATTAATGGCACCATGTCCTATAGTCTGATGAGACGGGCAGGCTTTTTAATAAGCTGCACACAGACTACTGTTCATTGTGTCAAAGTGTCAATTTGCCAGTGTTGTCCCATGAAAAGAAATGCAAGGGGTGTACTCACTTTTGTGATACACTGTACAGTATATAAAACATTATGAACTTGAATTTCAAATAAAGAGCGAACAAAAATACTAACTCGTTGGTCAACTTCTGCCCTATGCACCGCAGTGACCAGAATTTTTTTGGGGTAACTCATAAACAGTGTTGTTAAAAATAGCGTTATTTTTTTCACTAGTAAGTAATTTCATTACTTTTCCCATCTTTGCAACGGCATTACCGTTAGTGAGGATGTGAAGGGGCGCGTTTCTAAAATTTGGTTGAATGAAGTGCAAGATGTCTGAGAGACATGAAGAGAGCAGCGCGGGAGGAGGGAAGTGGCGGTGGTGACGCCATTGCAAATGCGATGATGAAAGGCTAGGTAGCTCAGAGGGTTTGCATAGCATTCGTTTTTTAGCGTTAGCGTTTTTTTCGTTAGCATTAGCGAGCATCATAAACTCTCTGGCAACTTTATCTTTTTTTTTTTTTTTTTTTTTTTTTTTTTTTTTTTTTTTTAAACATACAGTTAATGGCGTCCAGGTAGGTACAATTAATTGGAAATAATGTACTCTTTTCCTGGTTAGTGGGCATTATCTTCAATCTGGCGTTGTCCTTGAAGACCAGACATGTCCAAAGTCCGGCCCTGCGGCCCAATGCAGCCCGTGGTCAAATTTCATCCTGCCCCCAGCCTCTGTCCTAAAATCAGTAATGTCTGGCCTGCACAAAGACTTAATAAGTTGGTCAGCAGTACCGCTACCAGGATATGAAGTAGATTACACACTAAATGCTACTCATCATTTACCCACTAAAAGGCAGCAGCACTCTAAGCAACATTACCCCATGTGACCCTTTACTCCCAATTTTCTAAAATGACGACAATCAACAAAAAAAAGAAAGTTGACTGTGACGGCCGACGCTTCAAGGATATTGGACTAAGGAAATTGGACTATTTCTTCACTAAAATACGCAACAACTGTGTCCATCTCATTTGCAAAGAGACAGTCACTGTTTTTAAAGAGTTCAATGTGAGGCGATATTACCAAACAAGACATGCTGACATGTACGACAAGATTACAGGGAAGATCGTTGTGAGAAATTGAAGCAACTTGAAGCTAGTTTATTTCACAGTAGTATTGCACAAGAGCCCGAGAGTCGAAAGAACGCCACAAAGGCTAGTTGTGAGATTGTTGAAATAATTAACTAAATAATAAAAAAAAAAAAAAAAAAAAAAAAAAAAAAAAAAAAAAAAGCAAATGTGACGCACAGAAGTGCTTGCTAAAATTTGCTTAAATATATCGTTCTTAGGGCTGTCAAATGATTACAATTTTTAATCGAGTTAATCACAGCTTAAAAATTAATCGTAATTAATCGCAATTCAAACCATCTATAAAATATGCCATATTTTTCTGAAAATTATTGTTGGAATGGAAAGATAAGACATAAGACGGATTTATACATTCAACATACTGTACATAAGTACTGTATTTGTTTATTATAACAATAAATCAACAAGATGGCATTAACATTATTAACACTCTGTTAAAGCGATCCATGGATAGAAAGATTTGTAGTTCTTAAAAGATAAATGTTAGTACAAGTCATAGAAATTTTATATTAAAACCCCTCTTAATGTTTTCGTTTTTATAAAGTTTGTAAAATTTTCAATCAAAAAATAAACTAGTAGCTCGCCATTGTTGATGTCAATAATAATTATGGTGCTGAAGCCTGAAAGTGCTGAAACCCATAAAATCAGTCGCACCCAAGCGCCGGCAGAGGGCGGAAAAACACCCCCCCCAAAAAACAAGTAACAAGTGAAAATTACACTTTGCTGTCATGTTAAGCTGTTTGAGCAGGGCATGTGCGTTAAATGCGTCAAATATTCTAACGTGATTATTTTAAAAAAATTAACGCCCGTTAACTCGATGATTTTGACAGCCCTAATTGTTCTATGTAAAAAACGTCAGCCAAGGTCGGCCCCCCAAATTTTTACGACACCAAATCTGGCCCCCTTTGCAAAAAGTTTTGACACTGTTGTAGACGCTACAATACAATAATAAAATATAATAATATAATAAAATATAATAATAATAAATAATAGTAATAAAAAACAACAAAAACAAAAACAGGAGAGGTAGGAGATTCAGAACCTCACCTGCATATTGAAATATATGCAGTATATATTAGGGGTGTGACGATACACACAAGTCATGGTTCAGTACGTACCTCGGTACAGTGGTCACAGTTCGGTGTGGGTTCAGTACAACAGGAAAAACGAAAAGGCTTTTTTCCTCACAGCATTTGAAAGTTGAAGTTAGTTTACAGTTACACTGTCATATAGGTGAATTTAAAAATAATAAGTGTGACCTACGTTTTTTGGGGGGTAGGCAGGAATGAAAAAACTAGTTCAATTCCATCAGTTATCTTTTATGTGAAATATGTTATACAATGTATAACATATTCTAATAACGTGAACAACATGAAAAGTACCGTCATTTACTTTGCTGAGTAACTCATTACTCTTACAATGAGGTAACTGAGTTATTAATTGAATTACATTTTGGAAGAAGTAATTTGTAAATGTAACTAATTACTTTTTTAAAGTACGATAAACAACACTGCTCACAAAGGCCAATCAGTCCGGGATAGATCTTTCTCAACGTTGAGACAGGCAAGTAAAATGTTGGTTATCTCACATTTCACCAGAATTTTTCTTTTTAAGGAAATGGGGCATAGAAATAACAAAGACTTAGAAAGCCACCTGTTCAATATATCTATTTCAGGTGTTTTCCTTATCCCTTGTCTGTTTTAACAAACACAGAGAATTCTGAAATGGCAGCATTCCCACATGTTCCAAGTCAAATATAGAAGCCGCCAAGTACGTCAACAAAAAATGAGGGCAGAAAAAAACCTCGAAAGTTTGGGGCAGGAGAAAGACATTTGAGATTCAATATCTTCGAAAACTACAACACATGGGTTTGTTCTACAAATCAGTTTAGCTTTCTAGGAGTGAGATAATAGGGGAAAAAGACGAAACGCATTCCTTGCAGTCAGATTCACCCAGATTGCTACTATCACAGATTGTATCTTTGAGCATTGATGTTGTCACTTTCAAGGCCCTGTTTTTGCCATGCTCCTAAGACCAATTAAGACTCTCTGCTGCTTCCTTTCTATCACCCTCACACCGGGTGCATTAATTAAGAACTGACAGCAGTGTCTAACCCTCAGCTTTTGCACAATAGGACACTCAAGGACAGCAAAGTTATTCTTTCATTCATCAGTGTCACAGAGAAATTCAAATGTGGGTATACACACCCTTTCAGGTAAGGCTGAATTCACTTTAATATCCTACATGACTCTCCCTGTTGTGTTAGAGTGCACTTGCTAATTACCAGTGTGGGTAACTGAGGGGGCAGGTGTTTACACGAAATGGAATTTGGTAATTAAAAGCTCTATTAATAATTTCCACTTAGCCCATTCACATTGGAGGTGAATGTTCGGTCTTAAAAAATTTAAATAGGAATGTTATGCATAACAGAGGTATAGAAACCCCTCAGAGGATGCATATTTGAATTCCATTTTGTTGTGTGTATACACAAAAAAGCACACCCGACTCTGGCTATGCGCTCAGGCCAGTCCCCTTGGTGACGACATTATGGCCACATACAAATAATCTTTGAAGCCCAGATGCCTGTGAATTATATAACATGACTGACGTGTGTCTGAAAAGCACTGACAGATTCAAGGTTGCTTATACTCTACAAAATGCTTGCTGCAGAGTTAATGTGTTGATTTTCCTTGACGAGCCTTTATATTTTTTATGATTTGCTTAATTTGAGGTTATTTCTCTCTGTGTCAATCGCTTATCCAAAATCGTTATTTCAGTCAACTCCTGTGGAAATGGCAACGCCTGGTGGTCGAGAAGAAAACAATTATTTGTGTCCAATTAATATAATAATTTTACCGATTTTGAGGTTATTACATTTTGGATAGATCACGCCTGGAAAGTTGATACGTTTTGTGCATATAAACACACGCAATGTGACGTGCTGTACTGCACTGCTGCAGTATTGCTCCAATATGTGAAAATCAGTCAACTATAACAGGTTAATGTTGAAAACGATTTGGAAAAATGTATACAGTGATCCCCGCTACTTCGCGCTTCAAACTTCGCGCCCTCAGTCAATCGCAGACCCCCCCCCCCCCCCCCCCAAAATACAGAAGAGCTGTCCTGAGCCGATCGTGTAGTCTGACTCTCGCTCCCTCCCTCCCTCTTCCTGCTCTTTGTTTGTCAAGCCGTGCCCTGAAGTTGCTTTTTAAAGTTAACGTGGTTGACAGATGTTTGTGTCTGATTTTGCTAGTCACGAATTTCAAACGTGCAGCATGCATCAATCATCATTTAATTTGTTAAACAGTTGCTGCGGCAACTCATTGTGTGTAAGTGAGTAGTGGAGTGAGTGGACTCACTCAATGAAGCATTTAGTAAACCCAAGCATTTTTCCACTACAGTACTTTATTCTTGTTTAAAAATAATTCAGGGGGACAGTAACATGCTTAAAACATGTTTAAACTAACTATAAACTAATTATTACATTTGAAGTCGTTAAAAAACATTTTTTAAAATATACTTTTTTTTTCAATTATACTTTGGGGAAAAAAAGGAAAAAAACATTTTTTATATGTATCTCTTTCCATTGCTAAATCTGAATAAATACATTGAACACACACAATATATATATATATATATATATATATATATATATATATATATATATATATATATATATATATATATTAAGAGTGTGACAATATCTCGATACAACGATATATCGCGATATTTTGCAACCCGATGGGTTATCGATATGCTCCCACCAAGAATCGATACTTTTATTTAACATATTGGCTATACAATGGAGTATGGATGCTGTAAACTGCTCAATGTTTGTTGAGCAATTCCTTGGCGGTCCACTAGGGACGCTCGGGAGTGGCGGTGAGGGTAAAGTGCGCACAAGTTGTCTAGAGAAGAAGAGAGGAACTCCAAGTGGGTTGAAAAAATAAAAAAGCTCCGTGAGAACGGTGGAGGAAAAAATGAGAAAAATATTGCTACAAATCACACATGGGGACACACTTTAGATTTTACACCAACAAGAAAGGAAGTAAGGTGAACAAGGACTTTGCTGTATGCAAGAATTGTCTAAGAAAAATAAGTTTCACTGGGAGCTGGTGACGTAGTGGACACTGGAGTTTGTGAGCTTCGCTTTCATCACTTGAGGTAAGAAAGTTTTGCAATGTAATTTACTTTTTAATTTACATGTATTATTTTAATGAAATTTGGTGTTGAATGATATAAAATAAACCAGGACCCTAAACTGGATGAAAATGAATATCGAACAAGCCCACATGAATTTACCGATTTATTTGAGAACCAATTTCCGTCTAGTTTACCACACAAACTGTTATTACTGTCATTTTGATACAATAAGCTATAAAAATGGTTTGAATAGGTTCCAAGATATATAAAGTGATGTGCATGATAATTAATGTAGCCTACATATTAAAAATAGGTAATTATTGAATTTTTAATTTCTATACATTCAATTCATATTTTTTTTAATTCAATACTTCCAACACACACAAAAATCAGGATTTCAACTCAAACGCTATGAAGTAGCTAATATTTTTTGTTTTATTTTGTTGTTTTTAAGGTGAGGAAGACTGTGACTGAGCAAGTCTGACATCTTAAATGCTGAAGCAGATAGCGGAAGTGCTCAAACCAAGCAACAAAGTTCATAAACGAAGAAAAGACCCACCAATTTTATCATTGCCCCACTCCAAGCTCAACTGCTGACACCTACGGCACTTTTTATTTATTTATTTTTTTAAAGATTTAAAACTTTAAAGAAATTAAGGGTGCCATTCATCATGATCTCTCCAAGCGACATCAGTGGTCGTGGTTGGTTTCCTCTATATGTGCAGGGGCACAATTTGCAGTAGATTTTTATTTAACAGCAATGTTGCACAGAAAAGGTGTCACTGTTTAATAAATGACTTTTTTTTTTTTCGTTTCAACAGTTGTATCGTAGAATGTCATGTATCCAATTTCTGACCAATATATCGATAATTGCTGTATCGTGATACAATCGTTATCGTGAGCCTTGTATCGCGAATCGTATCGTATCGTGAGGTGCCCTGAGGTTCCCACTCCTAATACATATATATATATATATATATATATATATATATATATATATATATATATATATATTTGTGCTACTTCGCAGTTTTTCACTTATCACGGCAGGGATAGTGGGATCACAGTGTAACTATTCTAAGGACGGAAAAGTTCAACTTGTATTGGATGAAAACAAAGAATCTGCATAAAATTCTATTAATACAGCATAGGAATATCAATTCAATAAAAACTAAAGCATATAGATAAAAGCTGAAGGCAGTAACCTATATAAAGCATATAGATAAAAGCTGAAGGCAGTAATCTATATAGAGTCAGTTAAAAAAACATGCAACAAAATTGTTGGCTGGTATTATTTCTTAATGAATCATTATTTTCTTTCTCCTCAAAGTTAAAACTGCTACAATAGGTGTGCTATACTGTTAAAAAAATCATTTCATGGGTGATAAAAAGTCTAAAAAAAAAAACTTCCTGGGATTTCAGCTACACTCCTACAGCTAATGAGCGCCATAGGTGTAGGTGCACAAGTGCTAGGTTCCTAATTTGTGAAGTTCCTCTCTGCGGGAAAGTAGGCAACCTCATCTCGCGCATGGAGTGGCTTGTATGACATGTCCAGGTCCCCCCTGGGGTGATTTTTGGTAGAACAGCATTAACACCATAGGGAGCAGTACTAAGGAGCAGCATAATTACAGCCTCTGCTGAACATCATACATCCCTCCCTTCATCCATCCATTCAACTGGACAGCACAGGATTGACCACAACCCTTTCATTCCTTTTTTTTTTTTGAGTGGAGAATCTTTTATAAACCGTAACTTTCTAAAAATTCCATGCTATTTTTGAGATCCCTGTGTGTTTTCCTTTCGTTAGGAAGTGATGGGTAGCAACACTTTAAGTCACATCAGTATTTGGTTATTGATAACTAACAACCATGTGGAATACACCAATGTTTATCCCAATACAAGTACTAAAATCTACTTCCTTTCATTTAAGGGATGGTAAATGGTTTCCACTTGTATAGCGCTAAAAACATACTTCTCCACATCAGTGTTGTTTACGTCAACGAACACTTTTTTTAATGCCGATGACGAGACGATAACGAGCTAAAATTGTGTTTTGGGAGACGAGAACATAACGAGCCTAATGCCAGTTTTTATCTGACGAGTACGAGATGAACACGCGTGGTAGTTTGTGTCACATGTTCACAATGTGTGACGTTTGATGTGTAGTTAGTGAAAGTCTCATTTCTCTAAGCTCACATCTTTCTAGATGGAAAGATTCAACTCTGCTAATTAACAGTTGGTGGTTACTTATCATTTTAAGGAGATGAATGACAATGGATGCAAACAATGCAGGAAGTTCAGACATTTTCTTAAACATAGAAATGGTAATTAAGAAATAACTTCTGCATCTTAAAGCAACACTAGGTAACTTTCCAGTTTGGTCGATTTTAGCGACACACCGGCGAGTGAAAGCCGGGCCATTGTTTATTCTTGATTATCTTTTTATCCTGGTAGCCTCCCTTTTTCTTTTTGTCTCCTCGCACAAAACTTTTAGTCTCTTTTGTTGCTTTACCATCTATACAGAATGGCTTACCGCAAGCAACACGTCACTTATGCGCATTAATATTCATGACGTTAGCGATTGTTGCGAAGCGGGTATACTTCCCGTTTGTCCCTAATAGTAAATGCATAGAAATAGTGTACGAACGAGATGTTTACTGAGCTAAACCTACCAATTCTGTCCGAAAATGATGTCCCTGGAGCCAAATTCACTAGGAAAGCTGTGGAAAAACATACGAATGTTCAGTTAAAGCAATGGCTTGAGTGTCAAGGGCTGTAAAAGACGGGAAAAAGAAGCGACCTGATCCAGACTTAGCTTTTTATTGACACCTTTTTCTTGTGTGCATTCCCTTACGGCACTGACAATGACATTTTCCTCTTTCAACAATCTATCCTTTACCACCATGTGCCCTGTCTTTCATATATATTATATCCTCTGGTTGTCTTACGTCTCTGACCGTTCTTGGGCGCAATTTACATTGCTATTTTGTGTAGTGATCGCAAATGCTACTCAGAGACAGCCAATAAACACTTTTAATTTAACAAATTTTAATTCTATAATTTCTTTACACTTCACTCTTAATAAAGTTGTTTTCTTACAACAGAAAAGGTACAGTTGCAGTCAGATGCCATTTTAATTTTTTTCAGGTCATTCATTGTCAGACAGAAGCAGCACGGGAAAACTCCACTCTAAAAAAATACGTAAAAATATCAAAATGGCTTACCTCTTCGTCCTATGTAGGACCATGGCCCCCAACAAAATGTTTACTGCATATGAAATGTGAATGGCTTCACCTTGCTAGCGTTAAACTGGTCTTTTGGGCGTCCGCGCAAGTTAACCCATTCTTGACATTTTTTCCTCCGAATTTTTGGTTTCGGGAAACGTATGAAGAAAACATCCTTCATATGTCGTAATGTCTACAGTCGTTTCTACAAGTTCCATAGCAGCAGTTTTTGATCAGCATGTTCTTTTCTGAGAGATTACCGGAGAAAACAAGCAAAAATAACATGGATTGTTTGCGAAGGCCTGTCTATAATGTCCCACTTCTGCATTACGATGGCGACGTCACGGTCTAAAAATTTGTGCGGTACGCTATTGGCGCGAAAGCATTTCCATCAACTTCCGTCTTTATAAGGAATGGGGAAAAGGAGGAAGTGACGTATGCCGTAATGCAGTCAGCCTATTTGTAGTTTTTTTGTGTGTGGCTGTGTTCCTGCCACCCTCCTCAAAGGTAATTAGTGCCGGTGAAAGCGATACAGACCCCCTCAAGATATAAAAGCGGTGTCATTCAACTAGTTGTCAGTTGACATATCACAAATATTATGAAAATATGTTATAAAGGTTGAAAAGTTACTTAGTGTTGCATTAAAGTAGTCATTTTAATTTCAAGTCAGTGTTATCAGGTTTTTTACTATTTCAAATTATATACCCGGGAAAAAAAAATATGACTCCTTGGCCAGGTTCATACTCATACCTTTCCTCAAGCAGTTTATCTTGAAACATCCATCGCACATGTGGTGTTGGAAAACCCGTGGCCACACAGGGCAGCAAAACACTGGTGCCCAGCACCTTAGTCACAGGCACAGGCTGCACAAGGAACTCCATCTTTCTCTCATCTCCAGTTTCTAAAACGAGAAAAGAAGGCAAGTCTAGGTTATGGCAGGGGGTAATCTTGGAGTGAGTTAGTGAGCCATAGCACCATCTTTCAAATTAAGAGGGTCATCTATCTCAAAGAAAAAAACTTCAAAAGAACTCAGGTCCAAAGCATAGTTGTTCTCGACACCCGAACTAAGAGTGGTCGGATGAAAAATGTCCATGTCACCACTTGAAAGCAGTCGGCTCTCTGGAGCACGTAAAAACAAAAACAAAAAAAATGGGGAAAACGCGAACGAGATATCTTAGAGATCAATGATGAAGTTAATGTAGCTAGGCCTGCAATAAACTAAAAGTCATATTTGGCCTCTATCAGTGATGTCACCTTGCATTTGCAGTAGTTTAATAAAAACAATTTTTAGGACTTCTTTAAGTCGCTTTCTGCGAGTGCCCAGAACTCCCCATTTAACTTAATTCCAAGCCAATGAAAACTTTCTTAAACATGTGGTGAAACAAAGTTTTCATTTTTATTCATACAGCTCTGTAATTGCAGTATAGTCATGCTTTTGACGCTTTGCACCTTGGAGGAGACGAAAAGATAAATTCCCTGACTGGGGTCTTGTTCAAGACTAATTTATGGCTTTTAAAATCTTCTCTTTGCCAGCGGGAACCTAGTGCCTAACAACTTAGTCAACAAAATGTGTAGCAGATGAGATGTGACAGTGCCACAGAGGAATTCCTGACTTCTAAGGCATTCTCTGATAAGACCACCGAAAGCAACAAAAGTCTCTTTCCAGCTGGGCACAGTTTTTGCTTAAGGCAATTTAGAGCAAACGTAATTTGCTTCTGAAATTAGAAACAGCAGTTGTCACAATTCTCCCCCAGATAAGAATGAAATAAATCCATTAATCCAAGCAATTCTGTTACTCCAAGTTGATGCATCTTTTGAACATTCCAAATTAAAAAAATCTATTTCATTAAAGATTTAAAATGTATCGCAAACATCATTTTTCAATTATTATTATTATTTTTTATTCATTCCATTGCTATTGGATAATTATTGCAAAACAAAAACGGCACATAAGACAATAGGAGACTAATTTAGTTTTAGTAGTATGTATTATTCTCATTTTGGTTGGTGACCCATCAATTGCTTTTCACATAAGAGCACAACAGCTACAGTCGGGCAAACTCTGTGCAAGTTCTGCCACTGGAAAATATTAGAGAGGCCTGTAATTGTCAACATGGCTAAACCTCAACCATGAGAGACAGAATGTGGGAAAAAAAACAGAAAATCACACTGTTTGATTTTTTATGAATTTATTTGCAAATCGTTGTGGAAAATAAGTATTTGGTCAACACCAAAAGTTCATCTCAATACTTTTTTATGTACCCTTTGCTGGCAATAACGGAGGCCAAACGCTTTCTGTAACTCTTCACAAGCTTTTCACACTCTGTTGCTGGTATTTTGACCCATTCCTCCATGACGATCTCCTCTCGAGCAGTGATGTTTGGGGCTGTCGTTGGGCAACGCAGACTTTCAACTCCCTCCACTGATTTTCTATGGGGTTGAGATCTGGAGACTGGCTAGGCCACTCAGGACCTTGAAATGCTTCTTACGAAGCCACTCCTTTGTTGCCCTGGCTGTGTGTTTGGGATCATTGTCATGCTGAAAGACCCAGCCACATCTCATCTTCAATGCCCTTGCTGATGGAAGGAGATTTTCACTCAAAATCTTTCGATACATGGCCCCATTCAGTCTTTCCTTTACACAGATCAGTCGTCTTGGTCCCTTTGTAGAAAAACAGCCCCAAAGCATGATGTTTCCACCCCCATGCTTCACAGTGGGTATGGTGCAATTCAGTATTCTTTTTCCTCCAAACACGAGAACCTGTGTTTCTACCAAAAAGTTCTATTTTGGTTTCATCTGACCAGAACACATTATCCCAGTCATCTTCTGGATCACCCAAATGCTCTCTAGCGAACGGCAGACAGGCCTGGACGTGTACTTTCTTCAGCAGGGGGACACGTGTGGCAGTGCAGGATTTGAGTCCCTGGCGGTACATTGCGTTACTGATAGTAGCCATTGTTGCTGTGGTCCCAGCTCTCTGTAGGTCATTGACTAGGTCCCCCCATGTGGTTCTGGGATTTTTGCTCACCGTTCTTGTTATCATTTTGATGCCACGGGGTAAGGAGGGAGCTGAAAGTCCGTGTTGCCCAACGACAGCCCCAAAACAGCACTGCTCTACAGGAGATCTGCATGGAGGAATGGGCCAAAATACCAGCAACAGTGTATGAAAAGCTTGTGAAGAGTTACAGAAAACGTTTGGCCTCCGTTATTGCCAACAAAGGTACATAACAAAGTATTGAGATGAACTTTTGGTCTTGACCAAATACTTATTTTCCACTCTAATTTGGAAATAAATTCTTTAAAAATCAAACAATGTGATTTTCTGTTTGTTTTTTTTTCTCCACATTCTGTCTCTCATGGTTGAGGTTTACCCATGTTGACGATTACAGGCCTCTCTAATATTTTCAAGTGGGAGAACTTGCACAATTAGTGGTTGACTAAATACTTATTTGCCCCACTGTACCTGGTTGATCCGACCAGTTAGTGCTTCATGATAAATCAAAACCAATATGTATCACAACAGATGTGATCAATATCAATAGAAAGGATGTTTGATAAAATGCTTAATGGGGAAGAAATCAGAAAGAAAACCCCGATCTTGGATTGAAAGCCATTCTGCAGCATATAGGCAAGGCTACAGTATGGTGTTTGATTTTTGACACAATTTCAAGCACGCTAGTGAACCCCCCTAACCCCAAAAAATCCCCGCTTTGAGCACATAAAAATTATTCTGTGAGGCTATTCCGACGAGATATTGATACTTCCCCTACATGCACAGCAAGAATGTAATAGTTCGTGAGGATTTGTAGAACAAGAGCAACTTCCCATGCCACATTCACAGTGCATTGTGTGAACAACACATTAAAGTTTATCCAACATCAACACATGCTTTAGGTTAGCGTCTTCACATTATCCACAAATACATATTCATGTAAATGCTAGGGAAGCATAGATGTAAACAACATTACACAGTACACTACGTTTGATTACACGGAACACAATGACAGTGTTCATTCCTTGAAAACTTGTATATGGCGGAAAACACAGATAAGACTGAAAAAGCCGCTTCTACTCTTGCACACCTCTTTAAAATACACTAGGGCTGTCAAATGATTAACATTTTTAATCGAGTTACTTACAGCTTAAAAATTAATTAATCGTAATTAATCGCAATTCAAACCATCTATAAAATACGCCATATTTTTCTGTAAATTATTGTTGGAATGAAACGATAAGACACAAGACAGATATATACATTCAACATACGGTACATAACTACTGTATTTGTTTATTATAACAATAAATCAACAAGATGACATTAACATTATTAACATTCCCTTAAAGCGATCCATGAATAGAAAAACTTGTAGTTCTTAAAAGATAAATGTTAGTACAAGTTATAGAAACTTTATATAAAAAACCCTCTTAATGTTTTCATTTTATTAAAATTTGTAAAATTTTCAATCAAAAATAAACTAGTAGCTCGCCATTGTTGATGTCATTACACCATGCTCACTCCCAAAACCCATAAAATCATTTGGACCCAAGCGCCAGCAGAGGGCACCAAACAACAAAAAACAAGTAACAAACTGACACTGCTGTCATTTCAATCTGAGCGAGGCATGTGCATTAATTTAATTGCGTCAAATATTTTAACGTGATTAATTAAAAAAAAATTTACCGCCCGTTAACGCGATAATTTTGACAGCCCTAAAAAAAACTGATGTATTTTAAGCCAAAAGAACTGTTTTGTTTGATAGAACAATATGTCTATATGCTGCTATAGCAGTTTCATGGTGCATTATGCCTTGGGACTATTTTTAATTTGCCCGTTTTATTCTGGAGACCCCCGTTTACAGACACCGCACAACCGCTTTTGTTTCAGCCCAGTCATAAAAAGAAGGTAAGTAATAATTTTTGTTCTTTGACATATCTATCATTTTTAGCTTTGAATCATTAATTGATGTTTAATAGTTAAAAAAAAATATATATATATATATAAAATTATTCACTTGCATATTTTAAACTTTTAAACAAATTACATCACAATGAAAAAAATAGTGCCTATAAATAGGTCACACATATACTGTATATACCTCATAACTACCGCTTAATTGTATTTTTTTTGTTGCTGTCGCATTTTCCCCGATATCTGAGATGATAAATAATCGATGAACTAAGAAAAATTGAAAGAAAAAAAAACGTTTAAAAGGGTAAATATTTGTAAAAGAAAATCTCAACCACTCCTTGATGTCTGCAATGTGACCCTTGTTATATTACAGCGTTCCACTCATCTCCAAAAAGTCGGGCTGTGGCCATTCACAGCTGTGTCTTGACACTTGATGAGACATACTGCATGGAGTTTTTGGATCGAAACAAGGTAAGTACGCTATAATATCTTGTTAAAATTATGGTGTCTTTAATTATGCTCTCTCATGCTCTCACCTCGAGTTAGGGTTTAGGGGTTTAATTAAAAAAAATTTTTTTTTTAATGCCCTCACGTTCAAAATTTTTCTTTCCCCAGAAAATTGAGATTTTTAAGCTTTTCAGTAATGTATCACACATGCATATGGGACAATTTTGAAATTTGGCCAAATTGGGGGTCTCAGAGCGGAGCTATTTGAGTGTTTTCTGCCATATGTTTTAATATATTTTAATATTATTTTATCATTAAGATATTTTGAATGGGATCGTCCCTGTGGATCGTTGTGTTTCATTGTAGTTTAGCATTTATCTATTTAATATTGCGTCTTATTTTGAACAGAAAAAATAAGTGCAATGTTGATTGAGTGATACAAAATCCATGAAGAATACTTTTAGTCTATAAAAAATTAATCAATTCATCGACAGCAAATCTATCCTTAATTATTTTGCAACTATTCTAATAATCAAATCATTTAGAACCATTTTTAAACTCATAATTAGAGGTGCAACAATTAATCGGTTAATCGACAGCTATTTTTAACCAATTAATCGTTTAGGACATTCAACTTAAACTTGTCTAAATTCTTGAAATTATAACATACAATTTCCCAGTAGTAAATATTACCAGATTTCTTTGTTACATTTTTTTTAAGTCAAAGTAGGACATGAACAAAAATCTGCGTTTACTTTGGAAAACAATTCATATTTTTTCCAATTTTGGGACATCTTACTGTCTAAACTAGCTTCTTAATAAGGCTGCAACAAATAATCGATTAAATCGTTTAATAAATTAGTTGCCATCAAATTTGATAATCGATACAGTTGTAGAGTACAGTTAAGTCAAGAAGCTGTAATAAAATATTTTGAAGGAAATAGTCATCCATTTTGTCTTCATTGTTACTTACAACCAGGGGTCGCGTTAACCGAATATTTTCCGTCGTTGACCGTTTTTTTAAAACGGTGACGGAAAAAACTGAAGTCCATCTGTCATTTTGACAGGTTGCAATTCACACCCCAGACCTCAGGGTGGCGAGTGAGCATATTAATTAGCTATTGTCTCTCTTGATGCATGACGTCGTTGGCCTTACTCGGAAAAATGTCAAAGCAAAGTGTCCGAAGTTTCTTCAAAAAGCCCCAAAACGACGATGGTGTTGATAAAAGAGGTGAAAAAAGAGGGACTGATGCAGTGGAGGATGAAGGATGACAACGAATCAAGTGAATCGCCGGTTCACTCCTCACTTCGGCGAGCAGTTGAAAACGCCGCCAATTACCAAGAAGGGCAGAATTGGTACCACGGTGAAAGCGGCATAAAGCCAAAAAAGCGGACCAGACTAGCCAGAGCCTGAAATTATTTTAAGGAAAATATGGAGGGTGCCACCACTGTGTGTACTCTTTTTGCCAAGCTGAGCTCGCATACCACGGTAGCACGTCGGCTATGAACGAACACTTGACGCGCCGTCACCCAGGTGTATTTCGGAGGACAACAGGAAACAACAAGCTAGCGGATTGTAAATCCATACAACTTTCTAACGATTTTTTAAAAAAAATTGATGTTTCCTTTATGTGCGTCGTATCAACGTGCATTTTTATTTAATAATAATAATAATAACAATCAATTTAAAGTAAATAAATAAATAAATTATATATATATATATATATATATATATATATATATATGTATATATAAAATGGAATTATATAATATTTCATTATTATTAAATGTATTAGGATCATGGAAGGAATATATATATCCTGTATATACATAATACAGTAAAAATATATATGGAAACACAGCACTGGCCTGCTTACTGGAATCCATGACTGCACTAATGTTAGTTACTTTATATTATAAAGTATTATTGTATTATTGTGTATATACATATAGTGACTGCATCAAGATATACAGTAGTCATTTTAAAAATTTAAGTGACGGGTAAAAATAGATTATGACCGGATTTTTATGACCCTGTCAGTTAAAATGACAGACAACGAAAAAGTCTCGCGCACCCTCTGCTTACAACAGCTGAAAACAACTTCAAGGTAAATTATGAAGGTAATTGAAAAAAGTGACTTTTATCCGATTAAGCGTTTAATTAATCGTCCGATTAATCGATTATGAAAATATTCTTTAGTTGCAGCGCTACTTATATTCATCAAAATTCTCTTATTTTAGCCTGTCAAAATTTAACATTTTCTTGATTAATGTAGTATTCAGTCAAAATAAGACATTTGCTAATATTTGTTTTTGATTTGGAGAAAAATGATCAATATTCTACCTTCATTTTTTGACACGCAGTGGACCAAAACATGACAGTATCATATCAACTTCAATGGAAAAAAAGTCAATTTAATCCATTACGAAAAATAATAATTTGCAAATGCAATATGAATAACCTGCAATTAGCCTGCAATTTAAACCTAAATCGGTCTAGGGAGTGTTTATCGAACTCACAATCATTGAATTAATTTCAACAAGAATATAGTCTGCTTGACATACCAGGCAGGATCTGGAGCTGTGCCTCTTCGCTGGACTTTGATGACCCCACATTCTCCACTAAGCAGCGGTAAAGACCAGAATCACTTTCTGTGGCATTGCTGATGACCAAGGCACCAGTGGATAGCTGGACCAGCCTTGAGTTGAGCTCCAGGGGCTGACGATCTTTCTCCCAGCGGGTGAAAGGCACCAGGTCTGTGTTGACCTCACAGGCCATGATTTGGCTGTCACCTTGACGCACAGTGGTAGGTGCTGGCTGGCTGGCGAACCTGGGCATTCCTTCAAAAAGGATAAGAGATGTTACAAACAAATCTTGATATAAATAATATTTCCAAGTAAAAATACATTTTGACCATTATTTTTAGATTCCGTTGACAGGTATTTCTGTGTCCTCAAGGGCCACTGTGGGCCCTGGTGTTTGTTCCAACCGATCCCGCATAGACAGTTTAACCAACGAGGTTAAAATAAGCGGAATCTGACTGCATAGAATGATTACACTTCTAAGAGACCTTGGTGTTCATTTGTTTATTTGGAATGAAATCGTGCACCCACTGAAGATCTTTGTGGAATAGTTTAGAGACCCCTAGTTTAACGCATAAGGTGTAAACTGTTTTCTTAAGATACAGATACATACAAATATATTTACAGTGGTACCTCTACAGTCTACGGCAGGGGTGTCCAAACTTTTTGCAAAGGGGGCCAGATTTGGTGTGGTAAAAATGTGGGGGGCCGACCTTGGCTGACGTCCTTTACGTAGAAAAATATATTTAAGCAAATTTTAGCAAGCCATTCAGTGTGTCACATTTGCATAATTATATTTTTTACTTTTTCGACTCTCGGGCTCTTGCGAACTACTGTTGCTGTGAAATTAAACTAGCTTCAAGTTGCTTCAAATTCTCGCTGCATATCTTCCCTGTATACTTGTCGTACATGTCAGCATGTCTTGTTTGGTAATATCGCCTCACATTGAACTCTTTTAAAACAGCGACGTCGCAAATGAGGCAGGCACAGTTTTTGCATATTTTAGTGAAGAAATAGTCTAATTTCCACCTTTCCTTGAAGTGTCGGCCGTAACAGTCAACTTTTATTTTTGTTGATTGTCACTATTTTAGAAAATGGAAGTAATGGGTCACACAGAGTAATGTTGCTTAGCTCTTAAATACCTCCAACATGAAGCAATTATCAGAGAATCCCTACATTTGGAAAATAAGGTCCTAATGAAACCTTTTTTTCAAATTTGTAAAAAGAAAAGTCAAACTGAATATGTGTAATAAGCGCTCTATATCTAAAATCCATGCTAAATCGTGTTTTTTTCTCATGGAACCTGCAGGTGCATGTGTTGACTTGCATCCATCACTTTTTTTTTTTTTTTTTCCCCAAAAAGAAATGTCAAAATTCTAAATTAGTCTCAAAATCATGAAATTTTAGTTGTATCAAACGTGATACATTTGGTAATAAAGGGTTAAATTTGCTGCTGCCTTTTAGTAGGTAAATGAAGGGCAGCATTTTGTGTGTAAGCTACTTCATATGCTGGTTGCAGTACTGCTGACCAATTCATTCAGTCTGTGTTCGGGCCAGACGTTATTGATTTTATGACAGAGGCTGGGGGCCAGATGAAATTTGACCATGGGCCGCATTTGGCCCCCGGGCCGGACTTTGGACATGTCTGGTCTACGGTATATACAAATTTAATTCGTTCCAGGACCTTGTTTGTAAGGCGAACTCGTCGTATGTCGAGCGGGATTTTGCCATAATAATACATTCTAATTCCATTAATTCATTCCACAGCCCGAAAACCTACACTAAAACATGAATAAATACTGCTGGTACTATTACAAATGGCAATTATACATTGCAATACAAATAAATTATAAACAAAACTCAAAATACCGGAAATAATAATATAATAATATTAATTCCTGTAATAATGCAACAAATCGGGTTCTATTGTGGTGGATGTGTTTTGCGTGCTGTACCTGAACGCACCGCGTAGCTGACATGACAGAGTGAGATACTAGGTGCAGAAGAGATTTTACTTTCTCTTTTAGTGTTCTGTTGTTGGCATCAGCTGCGGCTGACAGTTGCTGTGTTGTGATGTAAAAGTTCTGAAATGATTAAAACCTTGACGAAGCTGGCAATTTCTTTGGCGATATTACAATAATAATTAAAGATGCACCGATACCGATACCAGTATCGGCGGGGAGGGGTCGATCCGGCCCGAAATGGTGGTATAGGTATCGGCGAGTACCAACAAAAAGGGAGCTGATACCATTTACCGGTCCAATATTATAACACTTGACCATAGCCTTTTTTTTCCTCCTTACCCTCACTACACTCTCTGTTGTGTGATGACACGTGATCACTTTGCATGCCAAGCAGCTATTGCTATTGGCCTGCTCCAGACTAATGAGAGCGGGCCAATAGCTGCTCTTAACCAATGCCAGGGCAGCTTTTTCATATATAGGAATAACAAACCACGAGAAATGGCGGCGGTCTGGAAATATTTCAGCATAGAAATTCCGTCAATTACAAACAATGGCTGCATGCAAGACTTGCGGCCTGAAAGTTTCAAGAGAAGGGGTTAAATCGGTCAGTTTCAACACCTCAAACCTGATAAAACATTTGAAGACGAAACGTGAACGAACACAAAGAGATTAAGGCTACAACAGCAGCAACTGCTACCAAGTGAAAGGGGGCAGGACCGGAGCAACAAACCCTGGTCATATTACCTCGCCGACATTACTTTTATTGTCTTTCACTGAAAGAAACGCCGCAGCAATTTGAGACCTGTTTCAAAAGTAGGGTTGTCACCTTTCAGAAATAAAAATAGGGGACGCCGCCCTCGCGCCCAAAGCCGTACAGGTAACGAAAAAAAAAGACATCCCCAAAACTCCTATAATGCATAAAAATGTATCTATTTATATATATTCCGTATTGGTTCAATACGGAATACAACTTTTAATTGCAAATTCGGAACTATTCCTTATTTCAAAAGACTGGTGGCAAGCCAATTCAAAAGTGCTGAAGAAGTAAGCAAAGTAAGCTAAGCTAAGTGGCTAAGTGTGTGTTGCTGCTGGTGCACAGAGAGGGAGGTTAATAGAGAGACAGGATGCTTTGGTCAATTATTATTAGCGCTGAAACGAATACTCGAGCAACTCGAGTTAAAAAACTGATCCGAGTAATTTTATTCACCTCGAGGAATCGTTTAATTTTGCCAGCTCTAACCATCACGTTTTGCCCGGAGTACTTTTAATGTGGGACAACACGCTGACGTCACGTGCATAGAGGAAGAACCAATAAAAAAAAATACCTTACTGCAGCCGACAGCCGCTACAAGCTACGCCGACGTTGTTACAAACTACGCCTGCATGATGCTACAGTTGTAGCAGGTAGCTAAGTTCTGATGCGTCTCATAGATATCATATGTATGTAGAACTAGACACGAAATGACAGACAGGCCGGCGTTAGTAAACAGCCGCCATCTTAAAGCAGTAGACTACATAGCGCTAATAAATTAGATTAACGTTACTGTCACTAGCTCACGTAACGTTAGCCCTGCGGAGGGCTAGTTTTCTATTAATTATGACCACTGTCGATGCGTGGCTAACGTGTCTTACATACAGGCTTTATTTAATCTGTGAAAACATAGCGCTGTAGAGTGATGAGGGTGTAAAATAAAAAATAATGCTAACTGTCAATTTTAGCTCAGTAGTCATTGCTGGATAAAACACCAAGTAGCACTGGTCCCTAATATGCTCCAATACAGTAGGTATCATACGTACATTTATTTTGAACACTGCAAAAACTCAAAATCCTATCAGGACTTGCAGTTTAGACTAACTTAAAACTTAACTAGAACTTAAAAATAGCTTGACACAAATGGAAATTCTATTGAAACACTTGGGAAAAGCACCTAACTTTTCAGTGATGTGTTATCAAGCGTAATGACATTTTTAGGTAAGAAATATACATATTTTTTTATTAAGATCTATAAGTTTTTTTTTTAAGTAAAAGCAGTGAACTGGTCTTTTTATTCTAGTCACCTCTGAGATGCAATTGTTGGCTGTTTTCAACAATGTACATCGAAAATAAAGACATTGATTGACTGAAAATGATTCAATATTAGATAAAATGTCTTGTTTTCTCATGTATATTAATAATTGCTGTTTACCTAAAAAAAAAAGTTTTATCCGATTACTCGATTAATCGATAGAATTTTCAGTCGATTACTCGATTACTAAAATATTCGATAGCTGCAGCCCTAATGATTATCACTTTTAATTTCATGAAAGTTGCACTGTTTGGCCTTTGAGAGCCAAAACGCAGGGTTTAAAAAAGTTTATTCATTCATTGTATTTTTACATTCTTACTGTTGGGTTAGTATTATACATGTTTTAATTTCAGGAATTTAGCAGTATTTTGGCCTTTGAGAGCCAAAGGTTTATTAAACTTATTTGTCACCCATACCAGGTATGCAATAAAAACTTCTACTGGATTCACTTTGTATATACAGTACATACACACACACATATATATATATATTATATATATATATATATATATATATATATATAATTTCAAACAAAGAGGTATCGGTACCGGCCGATACTGCACAGCCAGGTATCGGTATCGGGGCCAATAAATGGTATCGGTGCAACACTAATAATAATAATGGCGAACGGAGGTCAAAGGAGGACCGTCGGGATTGTAGACATTCTACAGCCGTATTGTCGAGTCAGTTTACATACGTGCACACCACTCTCTTATTTTTCTATCATTTCCATCTTCATTTCAATGGTAAGCATCTCCTTTTTACCATCTGCATTAACTTTCTTGGAACCCGTGTTGTCTCTGACTAGAAAATCTGCCGTGCGTCATTCTTGCAGGAAAACAAAGAAACGGTGTCGCTGTCATAAATCGTCGTATTTCGAGCATGTTGTCGGATGTAGGAATAAATGGCGGGTCAATGTCGGATGTCGAAAAGATTGTAGAAGCGATCGTATGTCGAGGTTCAAGGTACCTACCCTAACAAACGACTTCAAGGGGTTACCAACACCCAGCGCTGATTTCCAGTGAGTCACAACTACAATACCATCGTCACATATTCCAAAACATTCAAGATGTGATGCAAAACAGGAGACAGGGAAAACTAATTTGAAATGAATGTTTCCACATGCTGTTGGTGCTTACCTCTAATTTCATTGCTTCATAAAATTTTCAAGTGTTTGGAGCCACTGATATGAAACCAACATTCACAGGATGTGTTTGAAACAACTGCGTGTAATTACTTTAATTACAGAGCATCTACAATATGTAAACAGCAAAGGGTAATTAGAGAAGATGAATAACAAGGCCACGCCATCAACCATAAAAAGCAGAACTACAGGGACCATATCGGGCAAGCTGCGCTTGTAGGTGTGAGATCAGCAGATAGCAGAGTAAGCAAAAATGGGAACCATTTTTGACTGAATTTGTCTTTTGGTAGGTTTGTTATCAAAATCTTCCAAAAACACATACCTTTTTGGAAGAATATCCAATGTCTCAATTGAATCAACCGTTTACCTTAATTTACTTCTCACTGTATAGAGATCTCTCAAGCCAGGTGTAAAACTTTACATTTATGTACTGCCAATTATGTCTATGAGAATGTGCTTTAAATGCGTTTCTTCTCTCTTAAAACTGTACTGTAAGCACTTTGCCAAGATGGAGTGCAATCTCAACTTGAAAGTAAAATCGAGGAGTTAAAGACCACCTTCAGCTGATCCGCAGCTTTACTGAGGTTACTACTGCAATAAGGAGCAACCAATCACATAATGTATGATTAAGGACTGCACACATTACAAAGCTCAGAACCATATCCTTCAGTAGATCAAATATTAGTCATGTTTTTATCATAACTAGATGAGAGGCTGGGTGAATAATTCATAAGTAATGAGGGAATTCTGCGGTACAGATCTGGCTTTTAATAATGATTTTATGTTGTTTAAAACTTTGATAGCAATCCCAAGAATCTCTTGTACTAGCAGTTTTACATAGTTTCATCTTTGGACTTTCAGTACCATTTTTTGGTTTAACTTTTTAACTAAGTTATTAATGGCAATGAGAGTTAAATATTGTTTGAAATACTATAGTGGTATTTGATGGAAACATTCGGGGCTCATTGGAAAGGTTTCTTTTTTATTGGTTCAACAGAGGAGGATGTTAGATCCTGGATTTATAGTGTATGTTTCTCACCACCATAATATCATTACTCTCTTCAACTGTCTAGCCTAATTGGGTAGGTGTAGCAGTCAGACATAGGCAGCCAGGTGAGATGTCAAAGTTTAGAGTCTTAGGACTAGAGAAATTGAAATCATTTGACCCAAAGAGGCCTGACATTTGAAAGGATGAGGTCGAAAACAAAGGTCTCAGGTCTAATAACCTGCAATATGAGCTGGCTTTGTGTTGCATGTGAGAGATGACATTTGGCCCAAACTGCACATGCGGGAGTTGCAGCTGGAAGCCATTACCAGATATGACAAGATATTTTATTCTTAAAGAAAAAAAAAGAAAAAAAAAAACAATCGCTGCCATCTTCTATTAGCAATGGGGACACAAGATTATTCAGTTCAAGCATGCACTGAAATCTTAGATGTGGCTAGTTTCTCTATTGATTGTGTTTACAAGGAATTAGCGCAACGCGATATACCGAAAATTTACCGTTACCGAAATTCTCCACGATGACCGACGTAATTTTGACCATGTCTGTAAATTTGGTAATGTAATAAAACAAGACAATATAGTCTTTTTATCCTGCTTTGACTCTGTCGTTCGGCTATGTTCATTCCCCTTTAAGAAAGCAGTCAGTGTGCTTCCGTACGAAGTCTAGTGATCATTAGAAACTCAAAAAAACAGAAGCCCGGTAGGCTAACGCTAGTGGCTAATGCTACAGGCAAACGTGATGGAGTCACGCTTAAGGGGGCTTCGCCAAACTTTCACTCGAAACTAAGTAGACTCTTGGCGGCCTCCAGACGGGCTTTCATCCGCTTTCCTCACTGGTTCTCACGATTTCAGGAGAGGGTGCTTTCAGTGCTTTCTACTGGTAGCCAGGTCACAGGCTAACGCTAGCGGCTAATGCCACAAATGAACATGATGGAGTCGGGTAGCGGCTCTAACCTTGTCGAAACAGCTTAACTTAATGAGTGGACTGGGCACGGACTGCATCTAGCAATTAGTATGTCACGTTGTGTTTGTATCTGTGCGTGTGTGTTGGATTTCTTTGATATTTTTTATGATGGTAAAGCATTCATCATAAATTATAATCCAACATTGAAGCCTATAATATGAATGTTTAATGGCCACAGCTATTTTTCTGTATGTGCTTGCTTTATTCTGTTTCATTACTGCCATCATAACATCTTAAATGTTTCATTGGCAAAAGAACAATATAGCTTTAATGTGTCTGTGTCTGTGTGGGGGTTGCATGTATTAAAAAAATGCTCTGAAGGAAAAAAAAAACCCTGGAACGTTGAAGTAAACACTTGTGTTGAGTAATTATGTCACAGCACCTATGAACAATAAGTTGTCTGTTTGAAGTGTACTGTTAAAGCTGTAAATCTGTTGTGTTACAATGACATGTATGCACAGTCGTCGTATTGATTTTTATAATAATGTACATTGTTCAAGTCATACGAGCTGTTATAAATGTTCAGACTTGAATTCTTATTGTTTACAAGACATTTTATATACTTAATGTTAGACTGCATGTACAATTGTTAAATATGTAAAATTGAAAGCTGGCAAATAAATCAACGAGAAGCAGTTAATTTGTATTTCATGCATTGATTCAGATTTTCAAATTACGTAACAATCCGCTGGGGGCGAATTTATCGTCATTTATCATTATCGAGGTAAATCTCCTCAATTTACCGTGATACGTACTTAAGGCCATATCGCCCAGCCCTACAAGGAATACTAGTTTGGTGTTATAGTAATTTGTTGTAAGTGTTTCAGCTCAAATAGAAGACTATTCAAAATGTGCTTGTTTGTGCTCATCCAGAGCTGGAAAATTAGACCAAGATCACGAGTAGCAACTTGAAAGTCCCATGTGAGGTTGCATTTTAATGCCAGACATCAACTGCCACACTTAGGGGATCATTTGAAATCCCATTACCCAAGATGCACAATAATACTAGAAGGAGACCTAATCTGTTGCACTCCTGGACACAGCTTTTAAATCAATATGTCCATCCCATTATGCAACAGCCCATAATCATGATGTGAAAATTATGTCTTGCTTTGTGTCTGTACAATGATGTATGTACACGTTGGTGAGGGTCGGGGAAGGGCATTCTAAATAGGAAGTGTAGAGAGTTGGTTCCAACACTATCGATTCCAATTAATCACAATTACGTTTGAATTGGCTATGCGGGACTTGGTATCCACATTTAGTGAGCACGAATAAAGTGCTTCCCAAAAGAAGTGGAATGTCACAGCGGTGTTCATGTTATTGATATTTATTTCATTATTAATGTTGATATTGATGATCTACAATACTTTCTCGAACAGTGTATTAATTCAATGGACACACCATCTTAAATCTGCTTTGAGTGGCATGCTTCGGATCCACCAGCCTTATATCATCTGTTTGTTTTACATTTATACTGTACAGTAGAGCAGGGCGGTAAACCGATAATTTACCGTCACCGAAATTCTTAACGATGACCGACGTAATTTTGACCATGTCGGTAAATTCGGTAAATTAATAAAACAAGAAAATATAGTCTTTTCATCCCGCTTTGATTCTGTGTCGTTCGTCTATGTTCATTCCCCTTTAAGAAAGCAGTGAATGTGGTTACGTAGTGAGTCACGTGATCATCAGGAAGCCAATCAAACAAAAGCCCGGTAAGCTAACGCTAGCAGCTAACGCTACAAGCAAAACGTGATGGAGTGTGACTTAAGGGAGGTTCACAAAACTTTCAACCGACATTTAGTAGACTCTTGGTGGCATCCAGACGGGCTTTCACCCGCTGTCCTCACTTGTTCTCACGATTTCCGGAGATGGTGCTTTCAGTGCTTTCTACTGGTAGCCAGGCTAACGCTAGCTAGCGGCTAACGCTACAAATGAACGTTATGGAGTCGGATAGCGGCTCTAACCTTGTCGAAACGGCTGAACTTAATGAGTGGATTGGGCACGGACTGCATCTAGCAATTACTATGTGGCGTTATTTTGTATCTGTCTGTGTGTGATTCCTCTGATAGCTTTTGTGATGGTAAAGCATTCAGCATAAAGTACAATCCAACGGCGAAACTTATAATGACCGAGAAATGGCCCCGGCTATTTTTACTGTGCGTGCATTTATTAAAAAATGCACTTTGGGGGGGGACCCTTAAACTATAAAGTGTACACTTGTATTTAATAATTATGTCACAGCAGCCATTAACAATAAGTTGTCTTTTTGAAGTGTACTGTTCAAGCTGCAAGTCATTTGTGTTACAATGACACCATTAACAATAAGTTGTCTTTTTGAAGTGTACTGTTCAAGCTGCAAGTCATTTGTGTTACAATGACATGTTTGCACAGGCATATTGATTTTGACAATGTACATTGTTCAAGTCATACACGCTGTTATAAATGTTCATACTTGAATTCTTATTGCTTACAATACATTTTTATAAACTTAATGTTTAGACTGCATGTACAATTGTTAAATACAGTATATCAAATTGAATGCTGGTAAATAAATCAACAAGAAATAGTTAATCTGTATTTCATGCATTGATTCAGATTTTCAAATTATATAACAGTCCGCTTGGGCGAATTTATCGTCATTTATCGTTATCGAGATAAATCTGCTCAATTTATCGTGATACATGTTTAAGGCCATATCGCCCAGCCCTACTGTACAGTATGGATGCTAAAACACCCATCAACTTTGAACATTATGACTGCCAAATGCACACTTACATATAGAGAAAGTGTAACCACACATGCACATTAATGGGCATGTACTTAAATTGCACAGTTGGGTTCCTGCTGCTGTGAAATAACAGCCAGCACAGAATAACAATGAGCGGCTTAATGGAATATGCAGAGATTCAAAGATCTCTCTCCAGAGTCAATGCATTAGTAGCTGCCTTGCAGAATAGCCGTCTTTCTCCTTGGAAACCCCACATTCCATGTTACAGAAGTGTTATTTTTTGAAAATGATGAAAGAAATCGTGGCACAGCAGAAATAAGGGATCCTCGAGCTTCTAATGTGCAAGGTTGGTCTGACAGACGACGAGATTTCAAATCCATTTTTTCCCATTTGAATCATCTTAATTCATTGGCTGCCATTGAACGCGCAAGATGCCCAATCCGTTTGAACTGGGAGCTGCAGTGAGTTTTGCTTTTAACACATTTTAAATATATTTTTTTTATATTCAATGTTATATTCATTTGTCAACACATATTGGCAGTCACTAGAGAAGGAGTAAGACTACGACGATTGCATGACCTCTACAGTAATCAAATGTAAAGTGCAGGCATGAAAATGGGTCAGGGGTTTAAAAGGTGAGAAGGGTGTGGAGGAAATATGTTCTGGTACACTGTGCAACTAGGGCTGTCCCAAACGACTAATTTTCTCCCGATTAGTCAGCCGACTATTTTTACGATTAGTCAACTAATCTAATAATCCCCCCGCCCCTTTTTTTACTAATTTAGCAAAGAAATTTTTGATGATGCTTATTAATTAACAAAAACATTTTGGAACACTTAAATTCTTTATTAAGTCACAAACAAACAATGAGGTCAAATGCTGATAGCATTAACTAGTGCAAAAGAATGGAATGTAAATAGATTCAGAACACTGACTTCGCCTTTTCAACATGATTCAAAACATTCATTCATTCATTCATTTTCCATACTGCTTTTTCCTCACGAGGGTCGCGGAGGTGCTGGAGCCTATCCCAGCCAACTACAGGCATTAGGCAGGGGATACCCTGAACTGGTTGCCAGCCAATCGCAGATGATTCAAAACAATTCTTAAAAAAAATAGCTTTAATATTATAGTATACTAGTATACTATAGTATACTACTATATATAATAGTATTATAATCATTGCCAATCAGATTTTTCATAAAGGGTGTCATTTTAAAGCTATTCTTAGTGTAGAATCTGAATTCCGAAGTATGTGGGATTAACTCCAGAAATTGTTATTTATATTACGAACATGACGTGCTTTTGTTTTGAAATGTTCGCCTGAAGTGCGTTCGCTTAACCGCTAACAGTAAGCTTTACACTCAGCAAAACAAAGCTATTTTTGTCTTGCATAAGCAGCGATTTTTCGTATTTGAAGTGTCACCTTTTAACTGCAAATTTGTGTTTTGGAGAAGACTGCCAATGTTTTATAGTAGGCTAAAGTAGGTTGTCTTTTTTCCCCATTAGCCTCAATGTAGCAATGCTAACATTTACAGTGTTTAATATAGATGCGCTTCCTTATTTTGTATGTCTGAACTTTAATTCTTGCATGTTGATGACCAATAAACATCTGTGAAGGAACTGGAGTCTCATATGCCATCAACACGCACATGTACGTATAGTACACGCACGCACAAATGTATGCACGCACGCGACGATAAAAAGCAGCCATGAAAATTACCGCCCTCATTTTAATTTACCGTGCGATAAATGGACTCATTGCATATCGCGACAGGCTTAGCAACTTCAATAAAACATGTTGTTAGTTAGTTAGATGGACTTACAATCTGCCACCTTGTAATTGTCTCCTGTCGTCTTCCAAAATTATAACTGGTGCTTTAGGTGTTCATTCACGGCCAACGTGCAGCCAAGCTTGGCGTTGAAGTGACGGGACACAACAGTGTCCCCTTCTTCGTTTCGTTGAAATAAGTCAATGTTTTGGCCACTGTGGTGCGGTTTTTTTTTTTGCTTTGTGCCGCTTTCCCCGCTTGCATACCAAGTGTCCGACATAAAAAAAAAAAAAAATGTAAAAATTTTCTCCTCGGATCTACACAATTCACATTCGTCACCCTTTTGGATTTCAGAACGGTGAATTTCACCAAAAGGTGAGAGATTTTCATGCCGAGCAAAGGATGGGCCTGATTATTTTAACCGAGGAACACATGATATAGTGGAACAGCCACTTTTCAATCATTAGCTATTAAATGGTAGAATAATCAAAATTTGCATTGGTGATTGATTATTAGTGGACCGCAGCTTATGAATGTTTCAAAAGGACTGTGTATTACTACCCTAATACATCCACTGCAACTCAGCTCCATTTAATTCAACAAGTTCAGAGCCATTCCCTCGACGTTGGTGAAAGTCATTTTAGAAAGGTGGGGGAAAAAAAACAATAGCTGAAATTGAGCAGCTGAAATGGAGGCCCTTCGTGTCAGAAAAATCTTTAAAAATGAAATTACTAGCGATAATAAACCCTCCTCATCCGTCCTTTAGATTTCTTTTATTGCAGAAAGTCACAGCGTTGTGGACACAATCCCTCTCCCATTACTGGAGCAACGTTACCCTGCAAAGTATATTTATCTTCGTGAGAGTGAACTAATTCATGTTTAGTGAACCAAAAATTTTCACCCAGTAAATGAGATGTAATGGCTATGATAATGGTGTGGAAAAAGTCTTGCGTTCGGACGAACTGTAACTTCCTTTGTACAGCATTTGCTTAGCTTTTCTTATACTCTTTTTGTTCAAGGCCCTTTTTGTACATGCTGTAGCATAAGTGATAATTAATTCCATAATTGAAAGTTTTCAAAGCTTCAGGGAAGACAATTTCTAAGGTCTTTCTTTATCACGGCAAATCCTGCTATTCAGCCAAATTATTACTTTTTCAGGGTAGTTTAAGTATTTACGCCTTATTAATATTCAACAAATTTTCATACATTTGATTTCAGTGGTTCCCTAAATGCAAAGGAAACTTTCAATTATGCAGTCAGCTACCAGTGTATTTTAGAGACTACCAGTGTTTGGTTTTGCAGAGGCAATAATTTGCTGAGCTCTGGAAAGGACGTCACCACAATGAATCAGTTTACAAGGCAAGGACGACAAACACAGGGAGTCAACTATTGGGGTCATTTTAATTAGCAACTTTCCAACAAGACATACTCATATAGCCAAACCAGTGGGGTGGGGTAGGGTGGTGGTGGGGGTTAACCAGTTCAACATCTTTCAATTAAAAAAGCATACAAAATCAGAAAACTACAAATATAAAAGAAGCAAAGTGTTATACCTGTATATAGTACGTTAAAGTCTACAGATAAGACAAATGTTTTCTTTTAATCATGACACTATATATGCTCCTTGTGCTTAGTACTAATTTCTCTGAGAAGTGCATGTTTAATCATTCATCAACCACCATATTAATCATTTAACCTAAATAAATAAATAAATAAATAAATAAATAAATTAAATAAATGGCAGACTATCAATAATGAATCATTAGCTACAGTTATTACCAAATAAAAAAAGATGTGTTCTATATCAATAGTTAATTTTTTTTTCTTTTGGTGTCTGCTTAAATAGGTACAAATGCGTTCATTCATAAGATTTTTTTTTAATTTTTTAAAATTGATTGTCCCAGATCCAGTTTTGTCAGTAACACATTACTAAGTAACGCGTTACTGTAATCTGATTACTTTCTTTCAGTAACGAGCAATCTAACGCGTTAGTTTTTCCAAGCCAGTAATCTGATTAAAGTTAGTTTCCTCAGTAACTGTGCGTTACTATTTTGTTTTTGCCTCATACTGTATGTAGAATGAAGAATACTGTAGTCATGTATGAAGAGCATTTGAATAGAAAATACCGCATTTGAGTTTGGGAGTGACATCACATGTCACGTTTTCTCATAGGAAAAAAACGGGTCACGTGCAGTACGCGCGCCGTCTGCCACATAGCCTATTAGCCTGGCTATTGGCTACCTATCAGGATGCTAACAGTAAAGGAGCCGGAGAGATACAACAAACGGCTGCGTTTGCTCACTGGAGATACAGCCATTACTTCACATATCCGTCCAGTAAAGATGAAAAAAAATATCTCCGTGCGTTGCAAACTCTGCGCTGGCTCAGATGGACTGTCGACCGCTATATACTCGACATCCAATTCAACAAGGAAGCACCTGGAATTACAGCACAAAGCGTCGCGAAAAAAACTCAAAACAAGATGACAGGTAACGGGGCAGCCAGCAACTAGCCTTTGTAAGAGTTTTACATTTGTGGGACTGCGGGGAGAAGCATTTTTAAGACTGAAACAAAAGTCAAAAGTTTGGACACACTTCATAATTTTTGCGTTTTATATATTTTCACTGCTATTGTAAATTCTCACTGAAGACATCAAAAACTATGAACGAACATGTGGAATGGCAAAAAAAGTGAAATAACAAAGCAGGTTTTGTATTCTACATTCTTCAAAGTATCCACCTTTGAGGTGTCTCCAAACTTTTGGCCAATACTGTACAGTGGGGAGAACAAGTATTTGATACACTGCCAATGGGAAAACCCATTGGCAGTGTATCAAATACACACATCTTGATTCTGTTCGAGTTCAATCAGCTGTTGAAGTTGTTGTTGGTAGCGTTTGAAAGCTTAGGTTTAAAGAAATTCTAAATATCCATCTTGCCTCCTCTGGTGTAGTTTTGGCTAAGCAAAGCAAAGGATAGTCTCGGTGTTAGTCACATGATCTGTTCGAAAAATGATTTTGACCCATTATGAAAACTACGTTGTAGGATTTTTGTTCATTTCATAGATTTTTGTTGTTTTATTGCTTTTCAACTTTTATAGAAACATTTTAATGGCTAGGTCTTTATTTCAAAGGGGAAGTTCAGAATTTTTTACATTGGGCTTCACCTTCGAGTTAGAGGGGATTTAATTAGTTGTTGGACTTTATTCAAACAAATTTCATGCAGTTTGTCAGTTATTTGTTAGTTTCAAGGCTCCGGGATGGTTAAGTTAGGGCGAGTCAATGGTGGTTGAAATCAACTCCATGGACTAATTAAACCCCCGCTAACTCAAAGATCAAGCCTTATGTGAAAAACTCAATTACACGTGATGAAATTTTTCTGTTATTTTTATGTTGAGGCAGCAAAAGGAGAAAAATTGGTAAAAAGTAACTGATAAGTTACTTTTAAAGTAACTTAGTTACTTTGATAATAAAGTAATCAGTAAAGTAACTAGATTACTTTTTTGAGGTGTAATCAGTAATCAGTAATTAAATTACTTTTTTAAGTAATCCGTGACAACACTGCCCAGATCCCACCCTCAACTTATGTTATCACTTCTAATAAAAGCACTTCAGGCTTTCTGGCATACAAAAAAAAAAGCGAGTTTCTTTAAAGCAGTCGAGAGCTTTCTAAAATATTTTCAAGGAGATTTGTTCATGTTCTAAGCCGCTGTGCTTGGTTTGTCTGGCAAGAGGGAGTTTGATTTTATGAGTTTGTGAGGCCAGATAATAAAGGGAATTAAAGTATTTTACAAAAAAAAACAAAAAACTAAACAATTGTTGGAGTTTTTCTAATATTTTGCAGGATGCAACAAAATCCCCAAAATATTCTTTGTTTGACTTTGCATTGCAGATAATGATGCAAATACATTTAAAATTGTGACTTACTAGATTTATAAATATTAGGGCTGTCCCAAACGACTAATTTTCTCCCGATTAGTCAGCCGACTATTTTTACGATTAGTCGACTAATCTAATAATTAATTTATTATTATTATTATTATTATTTTTTTTTTTTTTACTAATTTAGCAATGAAATTTTTGTTGACGCTTATCAATTCACAAAAAACATATTGGAACACTCAAATCATTTATTAAAGTACAAATAAACACGTAAATAACAATAATAAATCACAAATAAACAATGAGTTCAAATGCTGATAGAATTAACTAGTGTAGCATCCCGATTGAAAAGATGGTCTCTTAAACTGATGGTTTACAACTTTTATTCCATCCTTGATGTAAACACACTGTAAAGGCTACGGTGCACACAAATAAAGCAACACAATTAGAAATTAACAAAAACTTTTCACCTTTTTACTTTTAAACCTTATTTATATATCAATGAATTGCCTATATGAATTGCCTTTACCTTATCATTGACAATCTCTCCCTTGAGTGCAATCACTGTATATATTTATGACCTTTTAACCTTATATAATTTTCTATACCATAAAATAAACCATAACATACATGAAATAAACCTTTCAATTAGCATTAAGAACAATACTAATAGCACTTATAGGCCCATTGTCAGTGAAACATTATTATTTAGTAAGGCGACAGCACCCTCTGGTGTACAAAAAATGAAGAAAAAAAAAAATTACAAACTGCGTGAAGGCGCTTGAGGTGTTTATTCACGGCCGACGTGCAGCCAAGCTTGGCACTGAAGAGACAGGACAGAAGAGCGTACTCTCCTTTGTTTCTTTGAAATAAGTCGATGTTTTGGACACTCTAGTGCGCTTTTTTTGGCTTTGTGCCGCTTTCCCCGCTTGCAAACAGAGCATCCGACATTCTAACTTTCCACGCATATATTTTTTTAACCCTTCATTAACCGTCGACGACGTCATCGATTACGTCGACT
Source organism: Corythoichthys intestinalis (assembly GCF_030265065.1). Lineage (NCBI taxonomy): Eukaryota > Metazoa > Chordata > Actinopteri > Syngnathiformes > Syngnathidae > Corythoichthys > Corythoichthys intestinalis. Next base: position 59,915,408 of record NC_080395.1, read on the forward strand.
ATGTCGACTAGTCGGGACAGCTCTAATAAATATATATACTAAGGTTGTAACGGAACATGTAATAGTATTGACCCATTTCGGTATGTGGTAGTCGGTTCGGAACGGACGCATACCGAACGAGTTTCTGACGTAATCTAACCCTAACTTTTCAAGGCTGTGAGTCGATTGGGTTACAGTTTCTTTGTGTAGATTATATTTACTCCGTCTTCTCTACTATAATGAGGACCAACACGGTAGGACAGTCCAGAAACGTCAACGGCGCGACAACGTGGCTGCCGTGTGTTAGATGCGTCCCAGAAGCGGCTCAACGCAACGCACGTGAAAAGAACGGCAAAGTTTATTATTTGGCGCAAGACGCGGCCCTCCTGCGTCAATACTACTAGCTAGGATCGGGCCGGAAGTCACTCGTGTAATAATACGGTGGATCCGGTCGATTTTCAAACTAATATGCAATCATAACCTACTTTTTGAATCCATCAGATCTCTTGAGTGGTAGATCGGGGCACAGTTGACTTATCTTTGTTGATTTACGGCTGTCTTCTCTGCTATAATAATAACCAACACGGCCCCGTGTTCAATACAAAGCCCTCCTACCACAACAAAACAAGTAGAAACTAATATTCACATAGAAACTGAAGTTATACAACATAAAATATACAATATAAATGAATACTACATCACATTTGTAAAATACAAACATATAATAAAATAAATAATAGCCCATTTAAATAAAATAAATTGAAATGAGCTAAAACACCTGTAATTAAATAATAATAATAATACACAGATCCTGCTTACGCAATTAAATTTATTAATTTCTGTGTGGCGCTTTAACTTGATGAGAATCCACCAATAAAGCTTTTGAAAACCGTTCATAAGAAAAAAAAAATCATTGAGGCATTTCATTTGTAAAATACATGTTAAAATCTTTGTCATTGGGATTGCTTTTCTCTTTAGCACAGGACTTCTTTTTTGTTCTTTCTTTCAGAAAGAAAGCTGACCAATAAGCGGGGTCTGAAAGGCAAATTGTTGGATTATTATCTTTAAATACCCACTACTTTTTGAGCAGAATTCTAGCTTTGTATAGGCCACTGTTCCTATTGTTGAAAGCACAAAAGTGTGTAATAAACAACTAGCACATTTATATTTTGCATTTTGTTTTCTTACTGTACCGAAAATGAACCGAACCGTGACCTCAAAACCGAGGTACGTACCGAACCGAGATTTTTGTGTACCGTTACACCCCTACTGTCTAGTCAGCCTTTCCTTTGGCCTGGGCCTTGTGGCCCCCATTTAGTCTATGTATTCTATTCTATGTTCTATGTTGCTTTCCTGACCCCCCTCCAATTCTATTGTTTGCCCATGAATAAAGACGGTTTCTATCACAGCAGCTGGGAGAGCAGCTACCCACCTCCACAAACGCTAGATCGACTTCCCGTGTGTTCTTTTTAGCCAAGCTAGGTGTACATAAACCTAGCTTCAAATTTAACAGCGACCTACTAGTTAACCTAATTTTACAAATTGTATAAAAACGAAAACATCAAGAAGGGTTTCAATACAAATTATTTTAACTCACAATAAAGTTGATCTCTTAAGAACTACAAGTCTTTCTATCCGTGGATCCCTTTAATAAGGCAATAAAAATAGGGGTGTAAATCTTCAATTTAACACTGGGGCAGTTCATTATTCACGAAGCCAAATAATAACACTATACTGTCATCATTATGAAATGCAGTTAGGAGGTATCATTACAGCATATTTATCTTTATCAGCAAAAGGGATGGATGAGTGAAGGTGTACTGACACACAGTCAGTTCTAAGACAGTGGAAAGTACCAAGAACAGCAGTTTATCACAGTTAAAAAGCAAAAACCATAAAATAAAAAAAATGTAGCATAGAATGAAGATCGATGGACAGTATTCCGCAAGAGTTGGCCACAGACAAGTTTTTATTTTCTCACAAGTTGAAAAATGTTTCTTGGCTTCAGGTGGTGCTGCAAAGAACATTCTGCCCTTGGAGGTGATTATGCCACTGGACAGCATAATAAAGCCTTTGGTTTGGGAGTTCTGGAGGGACACTAAAGTGTATTGTACAACTTCAGATGTGTCAGGTGGGAAAAATTCTAATGGCAGAGAAAAGTTAGTCAAAGCAGGGCTTTACAAATTTGGACAACTGCAGAGTGCAGATTGAGCGAAAGACAGGGTACAGAATAGGGGCAAGGTTCAAGTGGAATGTTTGTGACACACTTCCAAGAGAAAGGCAATAAATGTGCCGTTTTTACTTCAACCAAATAAAGTGGTAATTAAGCTAAACATCTGTTGGTGGTACTGGAATGACAACAAGCCTTACACAACACATGATAAGACAGCTAAACAAACCTCTCTTATGGAAAATGAACACAGATATGAGCTAATGGGATAACCTTTGCACACTCTAACAAATACATTACATCATCTTTCCTTCTAAATGTCCCATTTTTCATGCTATGCTTTAATTATTCTCAAGCTGCTTGAAGTCTGTCCCCACCCCTCCAATTGCTTCTTCATCTTCCCACCACATATTTCAGCGAGCCCTGTTGTTGCTAGAGAGGGGCATGCTGCTGCTTGGTTCTTATCTCTTTGGCAGCACATCTGTAGATGCTATCGCCTGCCGTGTTGCTGTGCTTAAGCTCTAGCCGCGCCAGAGTAAGTAGTTGAGAAATGAGATGAATGGAAGCTTGGGCTAAGGGAAAATAGTACTCCAAGTGTTAAAGAAGGAGAAAACATAGCTGCAGCAAACTGTCCGGATATATACCAGTTTTGGAACAAACCAAATAGAATTTTGTCTCAACAGACAAAAAGTTGTGTTTTGTGCTTTTACACTCTTAGGGTGCTTTCCAACCTGACCCATTTTGAGCGTTTGATCGGAAATAAAGCTTAGGTTCAATTTGTTTGGGCATTTGAGAACACTGCAACTGTGGAGCAAAACAACCAAGCCGAAAGCGCCTACATGAGAAATCTGTTCGTATGCAGAAAGGATGGACTAGGCCTAGGACAATTAGTCACATGCAAATGCAAAAGCAATGAAGACAGCTCATACAATTACTTGCCAGTCATTCATAATAGTCATTATGTTTCATTATTTTAAAAAAAATGCATAGCTTTTTGCTGTTATTTTGTTTCATCTTGCTATATGAGGTACTTAATGGATGTGTAGTATCAATGTCAGAATTTTGGTATCTTGGCAACACTATGTGAGCATATGTCTGTATAAAAATTGTAGGAGATGTTTATCATTGACCTTGGAGCAAAGGATATTCTGCAGCTTAAGAGAAACACAGAGATACAGCAGAATGGATGTTAACGGTGCAGTCAGTTGTACAAAAGGCAATTCTGCGCTCCTGTGCACATACAAAAATGAGTTTGGCATGTCCACAGCTTTTCTCCACCAATCAAAAGGCCATATGAAGGTAGTGCATGGCGTGGAGAGGAGTCTTAACATCCTCCCCAGGGTCCTTCCATTCAGAGTTCAGTGGTGCTCAGTCAAAGCATGAATTACATGCACATCCATGGCTGTACTGTACTAAAATTACATATGTCACTCCTTTGCTTTCGACCTTCCCTAGTTATCAGTCCCATATGTTGCCACCAAAAAACCGAGAAGTGAACATTAATATAGATTTTAGAACTATACTGTCTTCGGATGATGTGGGTTTAAGCAACAAGGTACAATAAATGCAAATGCACCCTACATGGATTGATTGTCTATCAAGTCTGTCCTACCTAAACTCATTTATGTAACTAGTGAAACCAAAAAAAAATCCACAACTGACAAAAGAAAATTATTTTTATTTTTCAGTTCCATTCAGTTAACTAGAATAGTGGCAAGGGAAATAGCAGAAAATCTTTTGAAAGGGTCACATCTCATACGTACAGTAAAGATCCTCTTTTAACACAAGCACCAACTCTCCACTGCCATCCTAAAAGCACGAGGGCATGAATTATACTGATCTCTGATGCATAAAATATCAACTGAGAACTTAGCACCTTGGTTTCTCCACTCCACAATGTGAAATTTTCCATCAGTGCGTAATGTAAAACCAAACACCTTTGCACAATATTTCTGCTTCCTCAGCAGAAGCCAATGTCAAATATGTATCTGAAATATGTTTTATTTAGATGAAGAGTAACAAAACTGAAACCTACTTTCTGTTGCTACACGTATGTACCATCCTTTGGCTTATACTGAAAAGCTCTACCCTAGCAAACTTGACGGTCCAGCCATATTCATTCATTCATCATGCAATACCATCTTGACAACCTCAAATTGTCTAACAATCTCTAGGCTATAGGCTTCGATGACCAAGGGACATGACCAGGGAGCGATTATCTGGTTAAATAAAATGGCGGAGTGCAAAGCGGTTTTTGCACATTTTTAGATCAAATTCCGAAATTTTGTGGGAAACACACGAATTTCCTAATGAAAGGAGGAGCAAGAATATCACTAAAAGATTTTTTTGATGGATTTTCACACTTCACGCCTTGACCAATATGTCATACAGCGGCTTTATGTGGATTGCTCGGTGATGAGTGAGCCATCATCCAATCAGCAGTCGTATATTTTTTAAGGGTGCCTCCTATGAAAAAAATCTCAATTGGATCATTCCCAAACTGATACGGGCAATATATTTGTAGCGAATACATGGATTGATCGATCTGGCGTGCCCGGTTAGAAAAGTGCTGCTGGGCGTAATTGTTAGCTGGAATCGGTTGAAAACAGAACATATTAGTTCTAAAGGGAATATAATTCTGAGTATCATTTTTTTGGAATCCATTTGACGTCTATTTTTTTTCTGAGCAGGTTTTAAAAAGTCCTTGAAACTCTGAACAAGACCAACACCCACACTATTAGACTCACTTTTTCAGCCAACGGTTTGAGAAGCAAAAGGACACTTTTGAAAAGATCTCCCTGTAGAATAGAGAATCTACAAAAACTTGTGAGAGTCAAGTCTCTTTCAGGGTTCAAATACTGTATAATGAAGGCCAATTTAGCTTTGAAACACAGGGACGTTTTAATGTGAATACTCCCAAAACTGCCTTTTGCATGCTTGGATGGGCAAGAACTGATCAGAGGATGAAGCCGTGCACACTAGTCTATAACAGGCTAGATACAGACAGGTGACCTATTAAAGTCAAACGCTGAATAAATCAGTTTGATGGAATGAAAATTATTCATATCCAATGACCTTCGCATTCACCAAATCTCAACTCAGCTGAATATCTATCCAAGATTGTGAACCTGTAAGTCACACAGGTCTCAAACTACCATGTTAAAAACACACACATGCAATTGGAAAATGGAGTGTCTTTGGAGAACTCTGTACCAATTTTGATTTAATTTACCATGCTCATTACGATGCTTCAAAGAGGAATACAACAAGCTTAGAATTTATCATTCAGACTAATGTGTACTGACCTCACAACCAGGGAGACAATATTAAGAGAGGACAGCTCTCAAAAGGAAAGTCAAGACCAATCAGAGGCCGGTATCTTCGAAAGAAAACTATTAATAGTTTTATTATGGACAACCTTTATCTCTTTCCTGACTTATTTTAGCAAATGATGACATAGAATTATTAAAAAGAATAGGAAATTAGCAAAGAGCAATCTTAATACTTAATACCGATCAGTGTTGTTTTCGTCAACGATGGCGATAACGAAAATATTTCGTCACCAAACATTTTTTAAATGACGATGACGTCACGATGACGCGCTGAAAACGTGTCTTGGGAGACAAAATCATAACGAGATAGATGACAACATGAGAATGACATATTTTCTTACTGTATGTGTAGTTAGAATGCATTTAGCAGTAATTGGTCGTGTCACTCGTGTGATGTGCTGCGCCGACCCACCAGCCTCATACACATGGTTAGTAAGCCTGTGCCCATTCTAGGCTCATTTTGTGAAAAATATGTGTCAGGTACTGCTTGGTAAGTTTTGCTTTCCTATATTGGCTAGATATGCCATGTTGCTTTAGCTTTTAAAGGTCTGTGCTGAGTGATCATTACACATTAAACTTCTAGCATTAGCATAGCATTCGCATTAGCATTAGCATGGTGACTGTGTCTTCTTCAATTCTGGGAAAACATTTTACATACAGTTCGTGGCGTCCAGGTTTGTTTAATTAATTGCGAATAATGTGCTGTTTTTCCTGCTGAGTGTGTATTATCATCATTAAAATGGTGATATCCTTGTAGTTATGTGCTCGTCTGTCATGTTTATTTGAAATTGTTGGAAACCTTTTTTTTATTTATTTATGGACAACAACTTTTGAAGTTTATAAACGAAAACATTTTGAGAATTGTTGACTAAAACTAGACGAAATTTGTCTGAGTTTTCGTTGACTAAAACTAGACGAAGATGAACACATTTTGAAATGACTAAAATATGACTCAGACTAATAAGTATTTTCGTCCAAACGACTAAGACGAAAATTAAAACGGCTGCCAAGAACATCACTGATCCTGAAAATTTTGAAAATGTAGGAAAAAAGTCAGGAAAGAGCCAATGCTTTTGAGATCCTTTCTGACGTCCTTTTGTAAAATATGATATTTGAACACTTCACATTGTTTATATCATGATAATGGAAGTTTGAATCAATAAAAGAAGTGCTTATGGAACGTTTAATGAGGATAATGCTGAAAATGTTCATTTTACATTTTGCTTCATATCTCAGAATCTTTCAGTGTGACTTCCGACTCATTTACCTATGCCAGGTCACGAATGACCTTTTTCTGCCTGACTTTTCTTTTGTCCTTCTTCTTTTCCTCTCTACTATGTTATTACTTTGGAGTAGAGTTATACACGGGAGACAACTGATGAATAGAAAGCTTAAGTCTCAACAAGTGAGTTTCCGAAAATGAAATTTTCGTAGCTATGGCATTACCAGAAATGGCTTCAGACCTCACAGAAAGCGACTGTCTGTTGAAAGCCCAAAAAATAATAACTACCAATTTAAAGAATGTAATGGCTGTTGAGTAGTTACTGTACTGCTGCTGGGAGGAATTTAACATTTTCAAAGAGAGCTGGCCGCCTGCAGATAATAAACCTAAAAAACACATGCATGTCTAAATTAGCTGATTGATGTCTAGATTAAGCAGCATCCGGGATTTATTTAGAACTTATGATTTTTTACACTATTTGACAGGTTTAGTGTTGGTGTTTTGATAGGGGATTGAACGTAATTACACCACTGAAAATGTCCTGAAATTGAAATCTAGAAACTGGTGTGTTAGACTCAAAGGCATTTGAAAATTGGTTGATGTAAATCCTCATACATCAGTGGAGGCGAGTGCTAATTTAAAACTGAAAGGGTATCTCACACAAGACAATGTTTTTGTGGTGACGGAAGGAAGAAAAGGCATCTCTAAAAGACATTGCCTAATTAACATGTCACATTAGCTGGCAGACAGTGACGCCCTGATTCCATCTACTAGAGTGCTTTGTAAAAATGAGAATATTTCGAGGAAATCTCCAAGATTGTGTAGCTTATAATAAACAGTGAACTGATCGTGGATAACTTGCACACGCACAGAGACAGACACATAAAATATACATATTTTCTATTGGTTCCTATCCAAAATTGAAGGTAAGATTTCAATTTATAATTACACCAGCTCCATCCAGAATGAAATCGTTAATCAGATTCAGCACCGCCTACAGTTGTCAATCGCATCCAAAACAAGATCTTCATGATGTAATATGCAATATGCGAAATTGATTTTGAATATCATAGTGTAATTTTGATGCTATTGCAATTTTTAACATGACACTGGAACATTTAATTATCTAATAAATACATATTTTTATAGTGACTAAATGAGTAGGCTATGCATATTTTCCCCCAATTTTAAGAATTATGTGACAAAAACATTTAAACTTAACAAGTATTACAATATTAAAACATCTGCTAAGAGAATTTTATACATTTGTCGTCTTGTGTAAATGCCAGACATGTAATCCCTCAGCAAAGGGAAGAACAATATCAACTCTTATTGGTCAAACGAAGACAAAAACCCGGCGTTTGAAAAAGAATGCAACACTTATGTGAAAAACTGACATTGTTGGGAAATAGAGTAAAGATATCAGAAAGTCAATGCACTACTGCTCAAAACAAAATAAAGGGTACCTCTAAAAACTTCATTGCTCCCTTTATTTTTGTGCAGTGTACACGCTATGAACTGACAAACCTCTGCCTTTCAATGTATATATATATATATATATATATATATATATATATATTTTAAATATATATGAAATATCTAATCATTTGTAGTCTGAAAAAGCAGAAGCACTATACATATGGCGGGAAACACAGACAAGGCTGAAAAAGCAGTTTCTGCTCTTGCACCCTTCTTTAAAATAAACTGCTGTATTTTAATCCCAAAAAACTGTTTTGTTTGATAGAATATGTCTATATGCTGCCATATCAGTTTCATGGTGCGTTATGCCCCCGGACTATTTTTAATTTTTCCATTTTAACCTGGAGACCCCGTTAACAGACACTGTGCAACCGCTTTTGTTTCAACCCAGCGATAAAAAAAAGGTAAGTACTCATATTTATTATTCGAAATGTCAATCATTTTTAGCTTGGAATTATGAATTGATGTCTACTATTTAGTTGAAAAAAAAAAAAAAAAAAAACAACTACTAAAAAATTATTCACTCGCATATTTTACACTTTCAAATTATGTCACATTGAAATAAATTGTGTCTGTAAATAGGTCACGCATATCTACCTAATAACTATCGCTTTATTATATATTTGTTACTGTTGCTTTTTTTATGATAATCATTCCAAACAAAGAAAAATTGAAAAAAAAGAAAAAAAGAAGAAAAAAAGAAACTCTCGACCACTCCATTTTGTCTGTTAATTCTGCAACGCGACCCTTGTTATATTACCATTATTCACCCATAAAATCCCCACAAAGTCCGGCTGTGGCCATTCACAGCTGTGTCTTGACACTATTTGACACATGCTACACGAAGTATTTGGATCAAAACAAGGTAAGTACGCCCTAATATCTTGTTAAAATCATGGCGTATTTAATTATGCGCTCTCATGCTCTCACCTCGAGTTACCAGAAAGCTACAAAAAGACGTACATTGCAGTCGAACGTTAGCGTTAGAATTATGGACACAGCAGGCTAACTGACTAGCATGCTGCCCATTATCTTTTCGACCCTTGTTGCCGTTTGGATTGCTTATTAAGGGATGATATTGATTAGATACATTAGATGCTTAAATCATAAAGCCTAGGTCTTAGCTTCAAGGCTAAATACAATAAATAGATAGTGTTATGTACTCACATTTATATGTTCCCTTTATACATATGGAGCCTTTTATTCTCAGTATCTTGCATTCACATTCTTTAATTAGAATTGAAAAAATATTTTAAAAGCCCACTGTAAAATTTAAATATTATGGTATTGCAATTTAACTCCTATAATTTCACTCACTTGATTTGACCTACTTTTAAGGTGTCATAAAAATGCCCTCCTGTTCATAAATTTTCTTACCCCAGAAAAAATGGATTTTAAGTTTTCCAATGATGTATCACACATGCATATATGATAATTTTGAAATTTCGCCAAATTGGAGATCTCAGAGCAGAACTTCAAGTCACCAGAGTGTTTTCCGCCATATACAATAAGAGCTGAAAGCAGGCTAGATGTGCAGTATACTGTAGAACCACCAGCAACCATCAGAAAATATTTTCTTTATTTAATGATTGACGTAGGATATATGATCCTTACCGACATAACATACCACAACCTTATTGGTCAATCTGACCTAGAATCCACACGGTTCTTTAAGACATAGAGAAATGTACATTACCGGCAGCTTTCACATGCAGAATGCGACTCGGGCATGACGTCATGCTTGTTTTCTTATTTTAGATTCCACTGAAGAATGATGTGTCTTCGATCACAATTAGGGTTGTTCCGATCATGTTTTTTTGCTCCCAATCCGATCCCGATCGTTTTAGTTTTGAGTATCTGCCGATACCGATATTTCCCGATCCGATTGCTTTTTTTTTTTTGCTCCCAATTCAATTCCAATCATTCCGGATAATTTTTCCCGATCATATACATTTTGGCAATGCATTAAGAAAAAAATGAATAAAACTCGGACAAATATATACATTCAACATACAGTACATAAGTACTGTATTTGTTTATTATGACAATAAATCCTCAAGATGGCATTTAAATTATTAACATTCTTTCTGTGAGAGGGATCCACGGATACAAAGACTTGTAATTCTTAAAGGATAAATGTGACTTTGTATATTGTGACTAAATATTGCCATCTAGTGTTTTAGTTGAGCTTTCAGTAAATGATACTGTAGCCATTTAACTGTTCTGCCCAAATGCATGATGGGAAGTGCAACCACGACTGTGCGTAGTGTTACCACTTTTATATCTTCTCTGCGTTGGGAAATAACATAGGGTGTGAAGAAAAAGATCGATTACTATCTTTCTTCCCCACATTGCTTCCCACGATATTTCTAATCGTAGTGAGAGGGATTGTAAGGCTTTAGCCAATTAAAAAAAGGCTGCCAAAATTCGCTCAACTCATTTTACGCTGCCTTTTAGCTCTATATATAGGTAAAACGGCGCCAGTACAGATTGAACGCGACAATGCGTGAGTGGGTCGTGCAGCGAATGCGTTAATTGCGTTAAATATTTTAACGTGATAAATTTGAAAAAATAATAATAATTACCGCCGTTAACGGGATAAATTTGATAACCCTACCTTAAGCCTAAACTAAAGACTCTGGATGAGTGTAACATATTATGTCTGTAACGTTAAATACAATTAGAAAACGATTTAATTAAAATATATATATATATATATATATATATATATTTAAAAAAAGGCATGTCCGATATTTTTTTGCTGATTCTGATACTTTGAAAATGACGTGATCGGACCCGATCGATCAGGATGCCGATAGATCGGGACATCTCTAATCACAATGTTTATTTAAAAATAATATGAAGAAAATATTAATATTACTGGTGTGCAGTTGCCAGATATAGATTGTGATTAATTATCATTAACGTCGTCAACCTCTGCGGTGCATTATCTGCTGCAGTACCAAATAGCACGAGCCAGTGATGTACCGGATAAGTGACAAGGTCGCGAAATGGTAAAGTTCCGGCTAATGTCCATGTCAGCTGAACTGTCAAATTATGTTTACACATAGTGCATGCCGAGTAAATACCGGTACATTACCGGAGTTCATTGTATGTCTGAAAGGGGCTTATATGCTTTGACTGTAGTATGAATTTACAGTGTGTAGTTTTAAATTGCTTTGAGCACAAATGGGATTGAGCAGTGATTTCTTGGGATGAAACGTCACACTCCGAGTGCAGTCTCAGCTGATCCTCTGTTACATCTTTGATAGTAAAGTCACTTTCACACTGGATTCCTGTCAAATTGATGCATCGGAAGCATCACCGTAGAGCTCGGATATATTTCTGTCCCTTACAGATCAACTGAAGCGTCTTATTGGTTTTAACACACGCGGCATACAGTTGTGGTCAAAAGTTTACATACACTTGTGAAGAACATAATGTCATGGCTCTCTTGAGTTTCCAGTTATTTCTACAACTCAGATTTTTCTCTGATAGAGTGATTAGAACAGATACTTCTTTGTCACAAAAAACATTCACGAAGTTTGGTTCTTTTATGACTTTATTATGGGTGAACAGAAAAAAGTGATCAAATCTGCTGGGTCAAAAATATACATACAGCAGCGCTAATATTTGGTAATATGTCCCTTGGCCATTTTCACTTCAATTAGGCGCTTTTGGTAGCCATCCACAAGCTTCTGGCAAGCTTCTGGTTGAATCTTTGACCACTCCTCTTGACAGAATTGGTGCAGTTCAGTTAAATTTGATGGCTTTCTGACATGGACTTGTTTCTTCAGCATTGTCCACAAGTTCTCAATGGGGTTTAAGTCAGGACTTTGGGAAGGCCATTCGAAAACCTTAATTCTAGCCTGATTTAGCCATTCCATTACCACTTTTGATGTGTGTTTGGGGTCATTGTCCTGTTGGAGCACCCAACTGCGCCCAAGACCCAATCTTCGGGCTGATGACGTTAGGTTATCTTGAAGAATTTGAAGGTAATCCTCCTTCTTCATTATCCCATTTACTCTCTGTAAAGCACCAGTTCCATTGGCAGAAAACAGCCCCACAGCATAATACTACCACCACCGTGCTTGACGGTAGGCATGGTGTACTTGGGGTTAAAGGCCTCACCTTTTCTCCTCCAAACATATTGCTGGGCATTGTGGCCAAACAGCTCGATTTTTGTTTCGTCTGACCACAGAACTTTCCTCCACAAGGTCTTATCTTTGTCCATGTGATCAGCAGCAAACTTCAGTCGAGCCTTAAGGTGCTGCTTTTGGAGCAAGGGCTTCCTTCTTGCACGGCAGACTCTCAGTCCATGGAGATGCAAAACACGCTTGACTGTGGACACTGACACCTGTGTTCCAGCAGCTTCTAATTCTTGGCAGATCTTCTTTTTGGTGATTCTCGGTTGGATCTTCACCCTCCTGACCAATTTTCTCTCAGCAGCAGGTGATAGCTTGCGTTTTCTTCCTGATCGTGGCAGTGACAAAACAGTGCCATGCACGTTATACTTACAAACAACTGTTTGCACTGTTGCTCTTGGGACCTGCAGCTGCTTTGAAATGGCTCCAAGTGACTTTCCTGACTTGTTCAAGTCAATGATTCGCTTTTTCAGATCCATGTATGTATAATTTTGACCCAGCAGATTTGATCACTTTTTCTGTTAACCCATAATAAAGTCATAAAAGAACCTAACTTCATGAATGTTTTTGTGACAAAGAAGTATCTGTTCCAATCACTCTATCGGAGAAAAATCAGAGTTGTAGAAATAACTGGAAACTCAAGAGAGCCATGACATTATGTTCTTCACAAGTGTATGTAAACTTTTGACCACAACTGTACATAGAGTGCTTCATTTACAGATTTGTAGTGATGTAAATTCAACAACTACTTTCAACACAAGGCATGGCATGGAAATCAAGTTATTAGATTTTGAAACTAACCACCTATTACACAACAGTCACTTACAGTTAGCTGGGAACAAGTTGACAAAATATCATTAATGGACAGAGTGAAACGTTTAGATTGGAAGTAAGAAAAATTGTTGGACAACACCCACACTCCTCAATGGTACCTAAGAAAAGGATAGTGAGCTATGAAAAGGTCTTCTTAGATAGCCATGGTAACATGGGTGCTTGGCTGTATTCGGGAGCCTTATCAATTTACAACCCTACTTATATTGCCTCTAAAATTAATTTTGTGTTCGGATACCAGTAAAATGCTGTAAAAGCCTTACATCAGAAATTTACAAACGTAATTAATGGCCTGGGAGCAAATTTCTTCATAAATACAGTCACATATGTGCACATAGCGCAGAGGTGTCTGGTGGAAAGAGATAGGGCCACCCCAATCAGCCTTCTCGGCTACCCAGAGAGCCTAATCAATCAGTGGATGCACCTAAAATGGAGCCTGTCGTTTCCCTACGACCAAAAAGACTTGCTGCCAACACTGCTTTCCCGGGAGGGTAAAAAGACGGATTTCTCTCCTCTCTCCATACTGGGCTCCGATCTCCCATGTCATATTTTCTAACCTCTGTGTAAGTGTACAACTGCTGTTTGTGTCTGCCGCACATCCGGCATCTGGCCAGAACAGCTTGACTGCACAGTTTTTCTCTTCTTAACTGCATTTTTCTGTCTGTTTTTCATTACTTGATCTCCAAGGGTAGATGAATGATTTCATTTTTCAGCTCAATCTGTGATTAATGCTCCTTAGTGTTGAAACAGTCTCTCTTTATAGTTTTTCTACCCTCTCGTGTGCCAGGGAAAGATAGAAATCAGGGTAATGAAACGCCACTGCGACCCTGACCTCGATTCCAGGTCAGAGCCATTTGTCATGGCAATGACCCAGCACTCAGCTGCAAGACAGTACATAATTGTTCAAAATCCCATGTACAGGGCAAACTGTATATGAACTGTACCAAGGTAATCTGAATTCATAAACACCCAGACTGTTTGGTTACTCAAGTACTAGAAACTACAAATATAGGTCATTCATTTCAGAAATTATTTCCACACGGTTTGGCTTAAAAAAAAAAAAGGAAAACACTATCACAATCTGACTGGAATGTTAGTCCATTACAGAGTAGGCGACCAAATTTTGTCTATACCCAATAGGGATGTAACGATACCAGAAATTTAGGAGTCGATGCCAGTACCATTGAAATTCCACGATTCTTGATACCACTTTGATACCGCGGTAAAAAAAAATACCATGAACTTAAAGTATACTCCTTTATTAGAAGTAAACAACAATACTGTGTGCTTATACATAACAATCGGCATGTAGCTTTAGAGTATTAAAATATTGTGCATGTACTATAGGGTAAACCTCGAGTATTAATCCTTTACACTCTGAGCATATTTTGTTAGTTAGGAGTTGATTTTTCTATAAGTATTATAAACTAAAAAAAAAAAAAATTTTTTTAAACAGTTCGAACATGCATGTTACAAATCTTTTTATCCCTAATTTATCAAAGGATTATGTCATAAACAGCTAAATTTCAAATACCAAATATGCAAAATCACACACATTGCTTGATTTACTGATAAACTATAAATCACAGTCAGGTTTTGATAACTGATCATAAAAATTTAACATCTTAGCTTTAATTTGACATATTGCACATCGAGGTTGAGCAAATGAGCATGGAGTAATTTTCATTCCAAAAATTGAACTTTAGACAATAGTTTGTAAACAATAGATATTAATGTCATGAAACTGTCATGAAGCCCTTGGAGCTCTGGAAGTGAAATGAAGTGAAAAAACACATACTGTATATTCTATTGTTTATGAATAGCCATTTTCACACTGTATTTTCAAATTCACACATGAGTATCATATAAACGTAAAATATAATAATATCTCATAATCTATCAAATGATTTTTTTTAAGTTTCTAATGGGATTTAGAAGTTTATAAACAGAAAAAAAACTTTTTTGTCATTGTGTACATGGGCAATAATACAAGATGTTATTGATTCAGCAGTGAGGGTCACTCTGTTCAAGGTAGGTCTGGAGGGCTCAAATCTTATCCAAGTTAACTAGTTCTTTGATATGTTCATGATAAATGGTGATTCTTCTTCATTTTATTACCTTCTTTGAGGGGATCAATGCCAGTGTACATCAACTCCTCTTCCTTCCCCTTCGAATCTATTTCCTCTCTTTCTGGAAACTCCTCAGACTCAGCATAATTTATTGCTTGTACTAGCCTCCTACAGACTGGATGGTCTTCTCATGGTGTTCTACACCTCCTCCTACCCCTGCCTTGTTGTTGTGATGCAATATTTCCAATATAATTCTGATCAAAATTGATTATTCCTAGAGAGAGGATACAAAATTTTGGTCTGCGCTTCCCTTCTGAAGCTGCTGCCCCCGCGACCCTACCTCAGATAAGCGGGAGAAAATGGATGGATGGATGGATGGATGGATGGATGGATGGATGGATGGATGGATGGATGGATGGATGGATGGATGGATGGATGGATGGATGGATGCAAGACACTGACGCAAACTTTGACTGGATTTTCTCAGTCACCTTGAGCTCAATTAGTTACGATGCAATGTGAAGGGACATATAGGGAAGCGAGGGCGTGAAGTGGGAGCTTAGAGCTGGTGTGCGTGGGTTACGCCCGAATGCAACCCGCTGTATTGTAGTGCATTTATTTTTTTGCCACAATAAAGAATCAAGTGAGGAACACTTCGAACACACACACACACACACACATATATATATATATATATATATATATATATACAGTGGTACCTCTACATACGATCACTTCGACACACGATCTTTTCGACATCCGACGTAAAATTTGAGCCGCCATTTGTTTCTACATCCGACGAGTTCCTCGAAATACGACGACATGACAGCACTGCAAACGAACGCACGGTGGATTTCCTTGTGTGAGAAATCAACACAGTTTTCAAAAAAAGTTGATACAGTTGGAGAAACAAGGAAAAAAGTGATGCTTACCTTTGAAATGAAGATGCAAGTTATAGAAAAATATGAGCTTGGGGGGCGCGTCCCTGAACTGGCTCAACAATACAGCTCCATGGTCCTCTTCCGACCACCGTTCGCCACTATTTATCAGTTAAGGTGACAATTATTATTGTGGTAACATTGCCAAGGAAATCGCCAGCTTCGTCACGTTTTTATCATTTATTTAAGAACTTATCCAACACAAAACGCCCATTGTCTTAAGCAGTTGACCGCTCTCAAGAAAACGAAAGTATTATCTCTACCGCACCGACCTATCTCACTGAGACGTCGTCACCTTCGTGGTGCGTTCAGGGACAGTAAAAAGTGTCCGCCATATTAGAATCCGATTCGTTACATTATTTACAGGAATTATAATGTATTCCTATGGGAAAATCCTGCTCGACATACGAACATTTCGACTTACAAACAAGGTCCTGGAACAAATTAAATTCGTATGTAGAGGTACCACTGTATATATATATATATATATATATATATATATATATATATATATACATACATACATATATATATATACACATATATATACAGTATAGATATATATAACAGCTGTTGCCGCAGTTAGAGACAAACCTGGTGCGTGTGTCACATTCACGTTGCATGCATTGAATGCTGTTCTCGTTACTTATCAAAGGCACTGGTCGTAGACCCTGCGTGGGTTGCTATATAACTGCTCATTTACAAACACCATTTTGGGGTTGGAAATGACCGGGTAATCTAGCAACTTGTGTCACCCAGTATGACATACAAAACAACACACAAGAAGCGGATACATCTGCCGCCTCAGTACCAACAATACTTTGGGTATTGCAGAAAAGGCGGTACCATCAAATTTTCAAAATCTTAGTATCGACTTGGTACCAAAGTATCGATTTTCGTTATAACCCTAATACACACAGAAAGTCAATGTTTCCACATTTTCTTTAAGGTTACATACAATGTATCACAAAAGTGTGTACACCCCTTGCGTTTCTGCAGATATTTAAGTATATCTTTGCATGGGACAGCACTGACAAAATGACACAGTGTGCAGCTTATATAATAAAGTTAATTTATTTTCCCCTCAAAATAACTAAAAATATAGCCATTAATGTGTAAACCCCCTGGCAACAAAAGCGAGAGGTGGGTTGGGGTCAGCCTGTTAGTGCTCAGTCCATACGCCACACTCTAAATCAAATTGGTGTGCATGGCTGTCACCCCAGGAGGAAACCTCTTCTGAAGACGGCACACAAGAAAGCCCACAAACAGTTTGCTGAAGACATGTCAACAAATCACATGGATTACTGGAACCATGTCCTATGGTCTGATGAGATGGGTGGGCCCACCTCTTCAATCTCTGCAGCAATGCTGACAGCACTCCTGTAACAAGTCACATGACATTTTGGAGGGAAAATGACAAGCAGTACTCAATTTGGACATTTAGGGATGTACGTAGTTTCTAAGGGGTGTACTCACTTTTGTTGCCAGGGGTTTATATATTAATGGCTATATTTTGAGTTATTTTGAGGGGAAAATAAATTAACTCTATTATAAAGCTGCACACACACTATTTTTCATTGTGTCAAAGTGTCATTTTGTCAGTGTTGTCTGCAGAAATGCGAGGGGGTGTACTCACTTTTGTGATACACTGTACATTCTTACAGATCTTGTCATGTCTGATATCATGTCATTTTTATATAATATACAGTGCCTTGCAAAAGTATTCGGCCCCCTTGAATCTTTCAACCTTTCGCCACATTTCAGGCTTCAAACATAAAGATATGAAATTTAATTTTTTTGTCAAGAATCAACAACAAGTGGGACACAATCGTGAAGTGGAACAACATTTATTGGATAATTTAAACTTTTTTAACAAATAAAAAACTGAAAAGTGGGGCATGCAATATTATTCGGCCCCTTTACTTTCAGTGCAGCAAACTCACTCCAGAAGTTCAGTGAGGATCTCTGAATGATCCAATGTTGTCCTAAATGACCGATGATGATAAATAGAATCCACCTGTGTGTAATCAAGTCTCCGTATAAATGCACCTGCTCTGTGATAGTCTCAGGGTTCTGTTTAAAGTGCAGAGAGCATTATGAAAACCAAGGAAAAGCACCAGGCAGGTCCGAGATACCGTTGTGGAGAAGTTTAAAGCCGGATTTGGATACAAAAAGATTTCCCAAGCTTTAAACATCTCAAGGAGCACTGTGCAAGCCATCATATTGAAATGGAAGGAGCATCAGACCACTGCAAATTAGGCCTGAACGATATTGGAAAAAACTATTGTTGCGATTTTTTTGGGGTGTGCAATATATTGCGATATTATATTGCGATAGTAATAAATTAAAAAAATAATAATAATAATTTAAAAATATATATATATATATATATATTAATATTAATATATATATATATATATATATATATATATATATATATATATATATATATATATATATATATATATATATTTTTTTTTTTTTTTAAAGAAATGTTCACTAGATGACTTGAATAGCTGTTTGGAAATACTTTGCATGACACACCGTGACCACAGTGTATTCATATAATACCGTTTCATTAGTGAATGATTAAGATTGCTGTATTAAGGGATCCAGGAAGCCATGTCTGCTCAAAATAGATAATTTATTGAACACAATATTTGACACTTCAACAGCAGCAAATATATTACATGACAAATAAAAGAGCAGGTGCATTCGTCCCCCAAGTTTTTGACAAAATATAACAATAAATAAAAACTTCTGTAAAATAACAAAAGTTGTAAACATATTTGAACAAAAATATTAAATATGACAAATAAGAGTTGTTCACAAACTATAACAATAAATAAAAACCTTAGTAAAACAACAATAAAGTTGTCAACATATTTGAACTTAAATATTAAATCTGTCAAATAAAAGTGCAAGTGCATTAATCCCCTGAGTTGTTTGCACAAAATATAACAATATAAAACTGTAAAACTGCAACAAAGTTTTAAAAATATTTAAACAAAAATATTAAGTATCAAAACTTTATGTGCAGCTGTACTATAGTTATTTGAAAAATACGATTTACAATTAATTTAAATATAAAAGAAACTCAATTCAGCTTGTAAATAATTGAACTGAATAACTGCAAATAACTGTGATGAATAACAGAACCATTTTAACTCCCAAATTTCCTTCCTTCCTGATAGCTGTCACATGAGTAAAAAGAAAAGACATTCCTGCAGCTGTGTTATGTATTTGTCTGCATATCGTCCACCTTCCTTGCTCAGCAATTCTCAACTGGGTCTCATAGGTTTTTGGCCAAGACAACTAGTTTATCCACCATTGCAGGCTTGAGACAAGAACGTTGGCACGTAGCAATGTTCCCACCTGGACTAAAAAGCCTCTGATGGGAGGCTCGTAGCAGAAATGCATAGATACCTGCGTTTTAAATGGTCCCATATGTTCGACGGATTACTTCTTGTTGAGGCAACCACGGCGAGGCACTGTCAACAGGGCTGTTTTTTGTTCCTTACAATCTTGTCGATAGCCAAAATACTTCCAAAACTCCTTTTGGAGACAGTCTTCCCTATTCAACGTGTTGCTTGCTTTCACTTTGAAAACGGCCCCTCCTCCCTCCGCTCTGCTGTTCGGCCCCTCCTCCCTCCACTCCGCTGCAGCAGGGGAGGGGGAGGAGCCGATGACTGCGAGTTGGAGGGAATGAGAGGCTGTCCTTCCTGCTCCTTCCTCAAAACAAACGTTAGTGGATTAAAAAAAGTGAAATGAAAAAACTATCGCACGTCCTTGCGATGGGACTATTGCGCATGCGCACATCGCGATGGCGATGTTTAAACGATATATCGTTCAGGCCTACTGCAAATCTACCAAGACCCGGCCATCCTTCCAAACTTTCTTCTCAAACAAGGAGAAAACTGATCAGAGATGCAGCCAAGAGGCCCATGATCACTCTGGATGAACTGCAGAGATCTACAGCTGAGGTGGGAGAGTCTGTCCATAGGACAACAATCAGCTCAAATCTGGCCTTTATGGAAGAGTGGCAAGAAGAAAGCCATTTCTCAAAGATATCCATAAAAAGTCTCGTTTAAAGTTTGCCACAAGCCACCTGGGAGACACACCAAACATGTGGAAAAAGGTGCTCTGGTCAGATGAAACCAAAATTGAACTTTTTGGCCACAATGCAAAACGATATGTTTGGTGTAAAAGCAACACAGCTCATCACCCTGAACACACCATCCCCACTGTCAAACATGGTGATGGCAGCATCATGGTTTGGGCCTGCTTTTCTTCAGCAGGGACAGGGAAGATGGTTAAAATTGACGGGAAGATGGATGCAGCCAAATACAGGAACATTCTGGAAGAAAACCTGTTGGTATCTGCACAAGACCTGAGAATGGGACGGAGATTTATCTTCCAACAGTAGGCCTGAACGATATTGGAAAAAACTATTGTTGCGATTTTTTTTAGGTTTGCAATATATTGCGATATTATATTGCGATATTAAAAAAAAAAAAGATCTATCTTTTTTAAAGAAATTTTCACTAAATGACTTGAATAGCTGTTTGGAAATACTTTACATAACACACCGTGACCACAGTGTATTCATATAATACCGTTTAATTTGTGAATGATGAAGATTTCTGTATGAAGGTATCCAGGAAGTCATGTCTGCACAAAATAGATCATTTATTGAATACAATATTTTACACTTCAACAGCAGCAAATACATTAAATGATAAATAAAAGAGCAGGTGCATTAGTCCCCTAAGTTTTTGACAAAATATAACAATAAATAAAAACTTCAGTAAAATAACAACAAAGTTGTCAACATATTTGAACAAAAATATTAAATATGACAAATAAAAGAGTTGTTCACAAACTATAACAATAAATAAAAACCTCAGTAAAACAACAAAGTTGTCAACATATTTGAACAAAAATATTAAATATGACAAAAGAGTTCACAAACTATAACAATACATAAAAACCTCAGTTAAACAACAAAGTTGTCAACATATTTGAACTTAAATATTAAATCTGACTAATAAAAGTGCAAGTGCATTAGTCCCCTGAGTTGTTTACACAAAATATAACAATATAAAACTGCAAAACGGCAACAAAGTTGTAAAAACATTTCAACAAAAATATTAAGTATCAAAACTTTATGTGCAGCTGTACTATATATAGTTATTTGAAAAATACGGTTTACAATAAATTTAAATATAAAAGATACAAACTCAATTGAACTTGTAAATAATTGAACTGAATAACTGCAAATAACTGTGATGAATAACAGAACCATTTTAACTCCCAAATTTCCTGCCTTCCTGATAGCTGTCACATGAATAAAAAGAAGAAAAGACATTCCTTCAGCTGTGTTATGTATTTGTCTGCATATCGTCCACCTTCCTTGCTCAGCAATTCTCAACTGGGTCTCATAGGTTTTTGGCCAAGACTATTAGTTTATCCACTATAGCAGGCTTGAGACAAGAACGTTGGCACGTAACAATGTTCCCACCTGTGCTAAAAAGCCTCTGATGAGCTCGTAGCAGGAATGCATAGATACCTGCGTTTTAAATGGTCCCACATGTTTGACAGATTACTTCTTGTTGAGGCAACCATGGCGAGGCACTGTCGACAGGGCTGTTTTTTGTCCCTTATAGTCTTGTTCTTGCCAAAATACTTCCAAAACTCCTTTTGGATACAGTCGTCCTTGCTCCTCCAACGTGTTGATTGCTTGCTTTCACTTTGAGAACGGGCCCTCCTCCCTCCGCTCTGCTGTTCGGCCCCTCCTCCCTCCACTCCGCTGTTGCAGGGGGAGGGGGAGGAGCCGATGACTTGCTGGAGAGAAAGAGAAGCTGTGCGCTTTTTTTCCCTCTCCTTCCTCAAAACAAACGTTTGTGGATTAAAAAAAATGAAATTAAAAAACTATCGCACGTCCTTGCGATGGGACTATTGCACATGCGCACATCGCGATGGCGATGTTTAAACGATATATCGTTCAGGCCTATCCAACAGGACAATGATCCAAAACATAAAGCCAAATCTACAATGGAATGGTTAAAAAATAAACGTATCCAGGTGTTAGAATGGCCAAGTCAAAGTCCAGACCTGAATCCAATCGAGAATCTGTGGAAAGAGCTGAAGACTGCTTTTCACAAACACTCTCCATCCAGCCTCACTGAGCTCGAGCTGTTTTGCAAGGAAGAATGGGCAAGAATGTCAGTCTCTCGATGTGCAAAACTGATAGAAACACACCCCAAGCGACTTGCAGCTGTAATTGGAGCAAAAGGTGGCGCTACAAAGTATTAACGCAAGGGGGCCGAATAATATTGCACGCCCCACTTTTCAGTTTTTTATTTGTTAAAAAAGTTTAAATTAGCTAATAAATTTTGTTCCACTTCACGATTGTGTCCCACTTGTTGTTGATTCTTGACAAAAAATTAAAATTTTATATCTTTATGTTTGAAGCCTGAAATGTGGCGAAAGGTTGCAAGGTTCAAGGGGGCCGAATACTTTTGCAAGGCACTGTAAATATAAAGCTTGCAGGCCCCAAGCTAAACAAAACCACACAGAAAATGTTGCATTATGCTTCTGGTGGTTCCTGGGAGGACAAATGACATGTTTGTGCTGTTGTTTTATGAAGATTGGTTTGCTATTTTGTCTCTTTATGACTAAGCACTGTGGTCACAGTGGAACTGCAATTCAAGGGAGTGTGTGTCTGTAGGCCATTGGGTGTGTTTGAGCTTCGCAGAGGAATGAGAGGATAATAAAGAAATAGAGGCTGGAGACGTAGTAAAAAGAAAAGATGGTGTTGAGTCATTGAGGAAAAGAGTTAAAGAAAAAAAATAGGAGAAAGGCAGTGAAAGTAGTTTGACGAGAAAAATAGAGGAACTGCGGACACACCAGTTTCCCAGCTTCAAGTAACATGTCTCACTTTGTGTCAGTAGCCTGCATTTGTGTTTGAATGCACATGATAAACAAGTTGCAATGTTAATAAAGTGAATTGGATGAGTCATTAATAAGATAACCTTCATTAGTTGCCTGTCAGCAAAACAATATTGTGAGTGTCTGCAATATGTCTGAAAAATTAAAAAGAAGAATCATCTGTGCAGGTATTTGGACAATGCAGGAGCCTAGCTGTCTGCAGCATAAACACAAGGGCATCATTGTGATCCTCACACAAAGTAGCAGGTGGAAGTATAGGTATTTTCATTTAATGACATCGTATTTAATTGTAGGTTGATGTCTGTGTTAACACTGACATGAAACCTATGGGTACTACCATCATGCACTAGTTAGCATCTCTGTGGCTATTGGGGGAAAGTGCGTTTCTACGAAATACAAATCAGTCACTGTAGCAGCGTGTCTTATTACGGACATGTCCATGCAGAATTGAAGATGGCCAAAATAATAAATTACTTGAAGAAATGTGTGTCTTGTCCACACCAAAATGCCTGTAATGTTGCAATATCTTGAAGGTATGCATGGTGCTCTGACCTTGCAACAGTACGTCAACCAAAGCTGAGAATAAGGAGCAGTCTTAAACAATTGTGGTGAATGTGGAGATTTAGCTAGAAAAGCCCTATCATGCACCAGAGTTTCTGCAGCACAAATCCAACACATTCATTCAACTTTATTGGTGTAGCTGTTGCCAATAGTCCCTCACAGTCATTTGAGATTTGAGACAACTACTTCATCGAAAGGAAAATGTGAGGGCAGTGCTCTGAGATTAAGTCACTTTGTGACACAGCTATAAAACAAAACGAAAAAAAGCTTGTATTCAGGGTCCCAAAACGCCAACTCCAAGGAGATGAAATGCAGAAACAAAAAATAACCTTTGCAGAGACACTGATACTTGTGTCTGTGTTGGTGGGGTTGCCTAAGGTCTTACACGAAAGAATTGCTTCCCGTACATACCTGGTAATTCATGTATGATAAAAATCACACATTAGGCTTTTCCAAACAAAACGTTAACATCATTATAAACAACGACACATTGCAATATAACAATAATTTGATGAAAATTTCCATGAACAAAAAATATGTGTAGGTTCCCTAAGGCTGCACCATAGACTTGGCTGCACAATTATGAACACACAATTATGATGGCGGTATGTGGTTATTGTTGCGACGTCTCATTGAAAAAAACTGTCGGAATCTCTGGCAAAAATAAAATCACTATGTAGAAAGAGGAAAAATGTAACAAGTGTCTTCTTCACAAATCTACTCAACTAAAAGTATTTTGTGATAAAACTACTTGAAGATGTATTTTTCTCAAAAAGTCACTTAAGTAGATGTGACGTAGTAAATGTAACGCGTTACGACCCACCTCTGGTCATTCGTATACATAAAAATCAGCTATTTAAGTGACACCTATGCAATATAAACACATATCCGCATGAATGTTACCCAATCATCATCAACAAGTAAAATATGTCACCACTGTTCGACAAGACAAACAAGATACACGAACGGGCAAAAGCATAAGGTAAGCAAAAGACACCTTTTCCATCTTGGTCCCTCATACGAAGCTTTCCTTGCCTGGCACAGCCAGACTATTCTCCCTGTATTTTTCAAACACTGAGAAATAGTCTGGGACCCAGCCCATTAACGGCCTCTCGAGCAAGGTACAAAATCAATCGTCCACTCAGATTTGTTTATTTGCGTGACGCGTTCTTAACAAGTAACGTCACTCTTGCGCGCTGAAAGTCATGTCTACAACAACACAGATGGCAAACGGGAGAGCCGAGAATATGTTCCAATCCGCGGTAAAACCACTTTTAAATGACCAAAAACACATCGAAACAAGTCATTGACAACAGTCAACATGGCTCGCGCTAGCCATGTTGAATAAACTTCTCCATTCTCCGCTCACGCTAATTACTTGTCGCTTTAACAACGTCATGTCTGCCCGTCGCTGATTGGTCCACTCCGCTGTCTGTTTGCTGTGGCTTGCTCCGCCCTCGGAATTTGATCCGCCGGAGGGTCGCCAGACTCAATCGCTGGAACAGTGGTGAGTCTGGTATACCAGGCAAAAGCTTTCTGGTTAAAATAAAAATGGTAGCAGACTCCAGTAGCAATAAATCCTTAAAGTTGCCACAAAAGCGAAAGTCAACTACTAATTGTGCAAGCCACTCTTTTGTTCCCCTGGCAGTGTGTTTGGGATCATTGTCATGCTGAAAGACCCAGCCACATCTCATCTTCAATGCCCTTGCTGATGGATGGAGATTTTCACTCAAAATCTCTCGATACATGGCCCAATTCATTCTTTCCTTTACACAGATCAGTCGTCCTGGTCCCTTTGCAGAAAAACAGCCCCAAAACATGCTGTTTCCACCCCATGCTTCACAGTGGGTATGGTGTTCTTCGGATGCAATTCAGTATTCTTTCTCCTCCAAACACGAGAACCTGTGTTTCTACCAAAAAGTTCTATTTAGGTTTCATCTGACCATAACACATTCTCCCAGTCCTCTTCTGTATCATCCAAATGCTCTCTAGCGAACCGCAGACGGGCCTGGACGTGTACTGGCTTCAGCAGGGGGACACGTCTGACAGTACAGGACTTGAGTCCCTGGCAGCGCATTATGTTACTGATAGTAGCCTTGTTACTGTGGTCCCAGCTCTCTGTAGGTCATTCACTAGGTCCCCCCGTGTGGTTCTGGGATTTTTGCTCACCGTGCTTGTTATCATTTTGACCCACGGGGTGAGATCTTGCATGGAACCCCAGATTGAGGGAGATTATCAGTGGTCTTGTATGTCTTCCATTTTCTAATATGCTCCCACAGTTGATTTCTTTACACCAAGCATTTTACCTATTGCAGATTCAGTCTTCCCAGCCTGGTGCAGGTCTACAATTTTGTCTCTGGTGTCCTTCGAAGCTCTATGGTCTTGGCCATAGTGGAGTTTGGAGTGTAACTGACTGCGTTCTGGACAGGTGTCTTTTATACCGATAATGAGTTAAAACAGGTGCCATTAATACAGGTAACGAGTGGAGCCTCGTTAGAACTCGTTAGATCTCATTAGAAGAAGTTAGACCTCTTTGACAGCCAGAAATCTTGCTTGTTTGTTGGTGACCAAATACTTATTTTCCACTCTAATTTGGAAATATATTCTTTAAAAATCAAACAATGTGATTTTCTGTTTTTTCCCCCCCACAGTCTGTCTCTCATGGTTGAGGTTTACCCATGTTGACAATTACAGGCCTCTCTAATCTTTTCAAGTAGGAGAACTTGCACAATTGGTGGTTGAATAAATACTTATTTGCCCCACTGTAATTAAAAAACATATTATTTTTATTTTATCACTATTGATGTCACAATTATTAATCACTATCATGCATTGTGTTATCGACATCTTTTTCATTGCACTTTTTGGCAAACTATATTCAAACAATTCCTAGAGTAAAATAACTCCTTAAAATTAATGGATTAGCACTTTAGAATAAATTATAGCAATTTAAATATATATATACCAAAGAAATTCCAATTTACCATTGGCTAGTTGAATAAATAAGCTATTGTTTATTTTAACATAACTTGCTCTCATCGGAAACATATCCAAAGAACGAATGTTGATCCATCTGATGAATTAACAGTGGGTGATTTTTTAATTTTATTTATTTATTTTTTTTAAAGTTATGTTTTAATAGGGCCTTAATAATGGGCTTGCTCTCCTTTTGGTTGGTCGACAACTGGTTGAGAGGATGCTTGATTAGATGGGAAGCAGAGCCCACATATTAAATGTTTAAATTGCCACCGAACAGTAGGGTTGGGCATCGACCATTGAGCATAGATGGGACCCGGTTCTAACATTCCGGTTCACCCGAAATCGTTGGAATTTTAAAATTTTGATTCCATGTTTCGATGCCCTGACCACCGAGCTGAAAAAAATTGCTGCCGAAAACCACAAAGAAGAACCCACAAGAAGTGTGTGTTGGTGCATTGCAACTTGATTACAACCATGGACACAGTGCTGCAGCGCTCACAAGTTTACAAAAAAAAAAAAAAAAAAAAAAAAAAGACCAGTCAGCTCAGTGCATTTGCAACACAACCATATCATACAAAGGTGGCTGCAAGACCAATTTTGCACGACCGGCTTCATGGAATACAAGTTTCAAGAGCATAGCTAGCTGAGTGCTACATATTTGCCACGCTGCGCCGTCAGAACCAGGTAAGTAAAACAATACATTACGTCCGTCTTCTGCTGTTCCAGCACCCCAACCGCGGATTAAGTAGTGGATGGATGGATGGATGGATGGATGGATGGATGGATGGATGGATGGATGGATGGATGGATGGATGGATGGATGGATGGATGGATGGATGGAATAGTACGAGAATAAATCGTATTAATACGTCGGGCTAAGGTCGATATCACATGTATATAGAACTAGATGCGAAATGACAGACTCGGCGGCATTAGATCATGTAAAGAGAACTAGATGCTGGCATTAGCAAACAGCCGCCATTTAAAGCAGTAGACGCCTCTGTTAAAATCAACGTATTAAAAGGATTTTTGTTTTAGAATCTGTTGTGTTGCTTATTTAGAAAGAAGCAGCCATATGAATCATTCTATTACTTTTTTTAATGAACTCGTAGCAGTGAAAACATAGCATCACATCACATAGCATCATTGGCAGACGCTCTCATCTCTTCTTCTACTCATTATACGTATACTCCTACAGCGCCAATCACTGGCCTAACTGGTATTGTCACAACGTAAACATTGCATGTGTCTGTAAACAAAACAGAATCCTTTCATCCATTCATTCATTTTCCATGCCGCTTTTCCTCACGAGGGTCGCGGAGGTGCTGGAGCCTATCCCAGCGAACTAGGGGCAGTCGGCAGGGGACATCCTGAACTGGTTGCCAGCCAATCGCAGGGAGACATACAACCATTCACGCACGCACTCATACCTACGGACAATTTAGAGTGTTCAATCAGCCTACCATGCATGTTTTTGGGATGTGGGAGGAAACCGGAGTTCCCGGAGGAAACCCACGCAGGCACGGGGAGAACATGCAAACTCCACACAGGAAGGCCGAAGCCCGGGATTGAACCCTTGATCTCAGAACTGTGAGGCAGATGTGCTAACCACTCAGCCACCGTGCCGCCCAAAACAACCATCGAAACAGAATCAGTTTTTACAAATAAGGAAACCTCATTATTTTGCCTCATCTACATCAAAGTATAATCAATAGAAGAATGAATACTAATGCTTCATCGTAGCTCCCAGCTAAGGTACATGCATGGCAAAAGAATATGAGGAAATGTTTTCTCTGTGAGCTTTTAAAAAATAGACATCTTTGTGAAAGTGCACTCCTGTGGAAAGAAACTTCATCACATTCAAGTCCAAAGACTGATATTTATATACAAGTTAAAAATAGCCATGTGAGAAGTTAATATAATTCATCAATTTAATATTAATTGTATTAATAATAAATAATAATAAAAATCAATAATATGATAACAATAATAATAATAAATTTTAAATTCATTTAATTAAAAACAATCGAGAAGTTAAGACATTAGCATAAACTAATACATTTTTAAACTATAAATTTTTTTACGCTGCCTTTTTTTTTTTTTTTACCCTGCCTCAAATCGGAATCAATAATTGTTAGGAATCGAAACATGAAACCGGAATCGGAACTGGAATCGTTTTTTTCAAACGATGCCCAACCCCATACGTGACCAATGTGGTCAACAGATCAACAATCTGCTTTAAAGCTCCCACAAGAAAACACAATGCTTAAATATATGAGAGTCAAACACATGCGGTACTGAAAAGGTAATAAAATAAAACTCAATAAAAACACAAGTAGTAAGTACTCGCCGCTTTTAGCCGTGTTTAGCTGTGTTGGACGTTTGTGTGTTGGTCCGTGGAGAGAAACATATCAAATAAATTTAAATATACACTTCAAATATCATGTGTTTGGTCTCATGGGCTGATCCGAAGCTTGTTCTTTGTGTACACTGAACTAGTGACAGAAGAACAATTTCGCGAGAAAACGCAGTGAAGAAAAGAAAGCTGAAATATTTCAAAGGGCATGCTAGGGGGTCAGGATTTAAATCCTAACAAAGGCACACCGGAGAGCATGGACAGAATTAATTCTCAGTTTTCGCAATTGGGGGTTCCCCCTTTAATAGCAGTGAGGTGTGACTCAATTTGAGCAATTCTGAAGGGCTGAGTTCAAAGCCTGACAGTGGGAGGAGTTTGTCTATGTGGGAGAACAGCAGACTGTTAAGATGGGATTTCTCATTAGTTGTCTAGCGCTTTGTGTTTTGGCTATCACCACTGCACACCGCTCACTTGCTTTCTGCCCTATAATGCCTCTTCCCACCTCCTTTCTCTCACTAAGACTCTAGCTGAATACATAATAATTCTCCCCCAGAGCCTCCCTCAACCCCCTCCTTTTATGAGAGTCTGTGTGGACTTCCATGACTGTACACAAACAAGCTAAAGCATACAAAAGAAGCCACATGACAAAGCACAAATAAGACAAGGGACAATTGATCATAATTTCCCCCCCAAGGTACACAGGTATGTAAGAATCTACCCATCTTCCAACTCAAAATGGCTCATTTTCTTTGAAATGAAATAATATATGCTGTTAAATATATAATGGGAACACTATGTACATTATTTTATTCCCCTCAGAATATACTATAAGAGAGCAGGATAATGGTGGACTAAATACCCCCAAATGCAAAAACGGACTATAAAATTATCACAGACTATAACTTCAATACGCAGATATTGTGCAAATACAGTATGTCTCACCCTGGGTATGTAAATGGATGACGCCATAATCTGCTGATCAGTCTAAAGACAAGTTAGAGTATAGAATGCTTTCAGAATGTTCCAGAAAGCACTGAAAAAGTATTTATTCAGGCAGTGAACATGTGCGGTCATTTGACATAAGGAGCCTGTACAACAGTGACAACAATGGCAATTCTGCGTGGAATTTAGCGGCATGTCTCCTGCCAATCAATCTCGGATATTATTTGCCATTCCAACGTGACTTGTACGGTCATTACATCGGAGGTATCATGCCCTAACCCCCCTCCGCTTGCACCACGCAGTACTGGGTCTGATGGCGGCCGATTGGCCTGCACTTATGACCCAGTAATTAAACATTTTACAGGCCACCTGCCAGACAGCTGCAGGTCTATCACCGCCATATTTTTGTGAATGTGTAAAGTAAAACCCCACATGTATGTGTACACATAATAGAAATAATTAACTGATGCATGAGTAAATAGTTATGTGTAGAGTTGTACTCTTCGACAATTGATCACATCTAACGTCCAATCATGGTCGACCAACTTGCTGTGAAGGCCAACAAACATCAGCAATTTTCTCACATCCATACCTGTCAACCCGAGGCCGTTGGCAATCTTACAAATAGTGACGAAGGCCCTTAAAAATTGATGACTAATCTTACAACGTTTTTATATAGCATATGAAACAAAAATAAAACTCAATCTTTAAAATAATATGAATTTATTGGTAATATTGTCACATATAACCCGGTGCAATCAAAGAACAATCAATATCTTCAGCTACATCATGATTACTAAAATTTAACAGTGACTTTTGTTATAATTATATGTAGCACTTTTGGAAATTTCTATCATGTCTTTTGATGGCTGCACTTCATGGCAATTCAGCTCGCCATTCAGTTTGACTTGAAGATAGCTCGTTAGTGTGTCCAATTATAAATTACCGTAATTTCCCGAATATAACGTGCACTTTTTTTCCCCAAAATCAACTTGTAAAATAATGGGTGCGCATTATACACGGGTACATGGATGGAGACAGAAATATATATATTATATATATATATCTAAAGACAGATTTATTTTATTTTTTATTGCCATATTGTGTGTTGAAGAAAACTTATGTGGCGATCCGTTGCCGACCATTACGGTACATGACGTCACCATTTTGTTTCAGTAATACCACACTGATTGGTCGAATGATTTCGTCTGTGTTAAATTCTGCTTTTTTCACTCGTCATTAAGCACAGAATTTAGTTTCTTGAACTTATTTGAGTCAATGTTTATTGCAACTTGGCAACTCGGACCATAATAAACGTAACACAACACAGAGTTCCTGTGTCCGTCAACTATATTTGTCCCTCGGGAAACTCAAACCCAAATAACAATCGTTCCTCTTGTTACAGTCCACAGCGATGCGCTTTTTCCGTTTTCCGACTTCAGTCCCAACGAGCAAGTTATACAGCAGCCTTTAAAAGAAAAGTCACATCTGTTTTGTTTTCTCCGAGATTCTGGTAAATTGGAGAAGTTGTCAAATCATATTATTACCGTAAATATTGTCAGTTTATGGTTATGTTTTGAACTACCAATGTGCTATGCTTGTGCTGTGTTTCACCAGTCAGTAAAATGACATTTCTGTATCTGTACACGAGCTGTTTTCTTGTATTCTTCTATTTATTGGTGCTAAAATTAGGGTGCGTGTTATAAACGGGTACAATAATTTTCCCTAGATTTTAGAAGTAAATTTGGGGTGCGCATTTTGCACGGGTGCGCCTTATATTCGGGAAATTACAGTAAAAAGATCAATTGATAAATGATAATGAACTTACCTATGCAATTTTTGAGTGAGGTAACATTTCTTTTGCTAATTCTGAGAAGTGATCAGCAATAGTTGCAGGCAAATTGTGTTTGGTAACAAATTGGCAGAATAAAATCTCCTCTTTCGTCACTTTTCATTCTGCAGACTGCATCTTTATGACCAGTGTTGTTAATCTTACTTTAAAAAGAATAATTAATTACAGTTACAAATTACTTCTTCCAAAAAGTAATTAGGTTAGTAACTCAGTTACCTCAATGTAAGCGTAATAAGTTACTTGGCAAATTAACTGGTGTTACCTTTCATGTTTTTTTTCTCTTCATTTTTTCAAAAAAAAAACATTAAAAAAAACATTGTAACCTTGCTATGTTCGGAAGTCATTTAATGTTGTGGATCAACCCCCGTTTTTGCATTAGTTCCCTTCTGTCACTTTCGACATGTGAAAGTTTTAAAACTGTTTCATCATTTAACGATAGATCCAAGTCAAGATTTTGCCGATTTGGGAGTATTTTAGATAAAAAGTTAGTTAGGATGGCTTGGAAGGTTCACTACAACAGAGGCTTTCTGAAAAGTCTGCTTTAAGATGGCGTTTGTTTTGTAATGCCGCCGAGTCTGTCATTTTGCATCTAGCTCTATATGCATATGATATCTAGTGTAGCATCAAGTGGGCGTAGATTGTAGGCTGTCGGCTACAGTCAGGAAATATTGGAGCCACCTAGCCTTGCATCGCGTTTGCAACAGCGTCACAACACTCTTCCCTAAATCCCGCTCTGGTTTCTCCGTGTCTGACTTTTCTCGCGTCATTCAATCAACGTGGTAACGCATAGTAACGCACATTGTCTCGTTGCCGAAACGGTGAAAAAATCCGAACGGAGAAAAAAAACGTAATGCATGAAAAACTTACAGATTTTGAAAGTAAGGCGTACACATTTAAAAATCAGTGCTCACTCGTACAAATTACGCAGAAACCGTACAACTTGACAGGAATGCAAGTCCCCATTTGCACTGAATTTCCAAGGGGCTCAGAATTGATGGGGGTACTGCAACAGTTTGTCTAGTTCCTGCAACAACTGTTAAGACCTAAATTTACTAATGAATTTTATGGAAAAACTGGATGATTACTGTACTGTTATTTGGCTTTGATCTGTTTAGTAAAAGCTACTAAGTCATTGTCATACATCCACTGTTCATCCAATAAAAAATGTTAAATAACCTGCAGCTAGACGCACCGTTGGAGTGATAACTCTTATAATAGGGAACCTCCTTACACCAGTGCTTTTGAACATTGAATCAATAATTATAGCAATAGTATCGCAGCTGAAAGATAAATATTATGTACTTGAGACATCAGGACACAGAATCACAGGGAACACAAATGCCGTAACCCTTAATGCCAAACAAGTTTATATTAAAGTATAAGCCCTGCAACTGGCCTCTCTTGAGTATCTTTACAGCTGCCAGTACTGTAGCAAGGGGAAAGCACAGTAAATACATTGCTGGGCTGCAAATTGAATTTCAGGGCATGACTTGACTCCAAACACCTAATAATTCTTTGTCACTCACTGTTCTCACGCTGGGAAAGGTGACATTGGGAATTCAGAATTGTTTTTGTGCATATAGTGCATTCGGTAGCCTGGCAATCCAGTTTAAGAGAAGAAATTTATCTATTTATCTATACCAGGGGTCCCCAAACTACGGCCCGCGGGCCGGATCGCCCCCACATTTGGTCCGGCCCCCTGAACAATGCCAGAGAGCATTTTGATTTTTTTTTTCTCTCAATAGTGTTATTTATTTCCTGGCTTTTTTCTGTGAAGAACCCAGAGAGGCTTATTTGGTTATTATCTATTTAATTAATAGTGTTATTTATTATATCATATTATTATTTTTATTTTATGTACTTTTGTTCCGTGAAGAATCCAGAAAGGGTTATTTGATTGTGGCTTTCTGAAAAACAATACATTTTTACATTTAGGCACTCCTACAATCGTCACACTTTTCCTGTTACAAACTGACCCCAGCCCTTCATCAGAGAAGGGAAAAGTTATGTGGCCTTCAAAGGAAAAAGTTTGGGGACCCCTGATCGATACTATATTATAATAGATGTTTTTGGCGCTTTGTTTTTCTCCTGACTTTGACAGACATGCGTAGTTGCAGTAATCCAGATCATTCAATATATAAATAAAAAGGACCAAAGCCTGACAGTATCATGGCTAACCAGTGCTAGCAACAGCGCATGAAAGATTAGGGGCATTTCACCAAAAATCACAAAAAGAAGGTGATACTGAATATGCAGGGCAGAATTTGCAGATGAAGATTGGTTTATATGCAGATAATATTTGGGTTAAGATCCATATATATTCCTTTAAGACAGTTGGAATTCTAGGTTTACATGTATGATCATACAGGATTGTTCACCGATCGGCATATTCCTTACACACACCATTTCCGCATTCTTCCGAACTCCGTGAACTCGCAACTTTTCGCCTGCCTTTTTTTAAATCTCTCCATTCAGGTACCTTCTACCGCCAAAAAATGGTTCAATATTCAAGACTTTCACCAATGAAATTATGAGTTTCGTCCTCACACAAAGGTTTTCACATTTCCCCCCTGATATCTACAGTATTACAGCGCATCAACTACTCAAATGACCAAGATTCCTTGCAAAATGAGCATGCACAGAATGCTCCTTTTAACAGGGCTATCCTGATAGTGGGTTAACATGACCAGATATTTGCCTTAAAAAAAGGGGTAACCCTAGGGTAATTGGCTTTTAAAGCTTTTAAAAACTGGAATTTTAGCATATTCAAAGTTTTGAACGTGTTTACTTGGTCTTGCACAACCGGGTTAGATCCAAAAACCTGATCATAAAGGGTTATTGGCTACTTCTAAACCTAGCCAGTGATGCACGTGCAAGATGAATAGTAATTCCAAGAATCTATTTGGCTAGTCAACTACTGACAGTTTTTTATAGCCTTGGCCCACATGTTACAATATGTGTTTGATGTCAGCAATGTTACGTTTGAATGTAGTGTCTCCCAAAAAATGTACTGTATATAACCTGTAGCACTTGTTAACTAAATTGTCTATTGTAATTTTTGCAGATTAAACCCATTGAATCGATGACGACAGCCAGACTAAACTTTAGAAAAAGGAAATTCATGCAATGAATGTATAGAAATTCAAGTCTGAACATGCTATGTTATTAGCTGCATGAGGGCATATGGCAGAAAACACAAAGCTGAAAAAGCAGTTTCTGCTCTTGCACCTATTTAAAATAAACTGCTGTATTTTAAGCCAAAGGAAATGTTGTGTTTGATACAACAATATGTCTATATACTGCCATAGCAGATTCATGGCGCATTAAGCCCCCGAACTATTTATAATTTGTCTATTTTACCCTGGAAACCCCTCTTTACAGACGTCGCGCAATCGCTTTTGTTTCAACCTAACATTAAAAAAGAAGGTAAGTAATCGTATTTATTATTCGAAATGTCTGTCATTTTTAGCGTAAAATTATTAATTGATATCATATTTAGTTTAAAAAAAAAAGACTTTAAAAAATTATTTACTCCCATATTTTAAACAAATTACGTCACAATGAAAAAATTAGCGTCTTCAAATAAGTCACGGATATCTACCTCATAACTATCGCTTAATTGTATTTTTTTCGATACTGTCGCATTTTCCCCAATATTTTAGATGATAAATAATAGACCCAAACAAAGAAAAATGGAGAAAGAAAAAAAAAACGTTTAAAAGGGTAAATATATGAAAATGAAAATCTCAACCACTCCTTGATGTCTACGATTTCTGCATCGCGACCTTTGTTAAATAATATCATGTTTCACCTCTAAAATCCCCCACAAATCCATCTGTGGCCATTTACAGCTGTGTCTTGACACTCAGTGATACATGCACATGGAGTTTTTGGATCGAAAAGAGGTAAGTACGCGATAATATCTCGTTAAAATCATGGCGTCTTTAATTATGCTATCGTGTGCTCTCACCTCCAGTTAAGGTTTGCTGTTTAATTTTTTTTTTTTCAATGCCCTCCTGTTCAAAATTTTTCTTCCCCCAGAAAATCGAGATTTTAAGCTTTCCAATGATGTATCACACGTGCATATAGTACAATTTTGAAATTTGGCCAAATTGGGGGTCTCAGAGCGGAACTTCAAGTCACCTGAGTGTTTTCCGCCATATACTACTTTTTTTGGGACGCCCTGTCTATTGTATCTTATAATACTAGAAACAGTTCTCAATAAATAAATTCCACCTAATTTTCATTATCTTATTTTGTTCATCTTACCTAGTTTAGATTATATACATCAATTCAATACTTTTATTTTTAGATACAAGTAGGGAAAATAACAGCATTTTGTTTTACTCTGTTAGGTGCTAGCAATCTAATGCATATGACAGAGTTTTCAATTGCCTTACGTGGCGAAATAAAAGTTACGAAATACAAACCTATACAAATGTACGTTTCAGTTTTCTGTTTCTGTTGTCTTTTGGAGTGCGTTATTTTCATAATAGAATGCCTACATTAAAAAAAAAAAAAAAACATTTGATGCTTGAGAAGAGTAAAGTAAGTTAATTGTTACTAAGTATTCATAGTCCAACCTTTAAAAATGCACAAAATGTACCCATAATTTACAGCTAAAAATGTTCTTAACTTGGGAGGTACATCAAGAGAATCATACACAGGAAGTACTTGGTTTCCAATGAGGAAGAAAAAAAAAACCCCTCCAACTAATTAAAAGTGTTTGACTCCATGATTACAGCATGCAAATAGGAAACCTAATTAAAAGCAGCGTGCAAACTTGCAATATTAAAATCCCATCTATCAAGTCAGAATGAAATCTCATTTTTAGAACTTCAGAGAGGTAAATGCTACAATAAATGACTATTAGTTGCCAAAAAAGAAAAAAATAGCCATATTACTGTATCTGTGTCAGTTTTACCTACCTGCAACATAGAGGTGTGCTGTGCGACTAGAAATGGATCCCAGGTTTTCAATGGTGGCCACACACTGGTAAGTGCCCTCATCAGGTTTGTTGTGCTTTGAGTGAACTACATGGGTGAAGAATAGGGAACCATCAGGAAGTATTCGCCGTCTCTCATCCGAAACCAGACTCATGAAGGTGCCGTCTTTCTTCCACTCTATGCGTGCTGGCGCGGTTACGTCGCTGTGTGCCGAACAGTTGAGCAGCGCAGAGTTCCCTCGAATGGCCACCACGTCCTGGGGCTCCACTGTGAACCAGAATGGGCTGAAAGGCTGTGCTGCTGATGCTGGAAGAATAAAAACAAGGGAGTAAGACAATGCGCCATAAATCTTTGTAAGATTTTCTCATCATATCGTTTCAAAGGAACAAAGATATTTGAAGATCACTGACATTGAAAAATCGGGATTTTTTGTTTTCAAAAGGGCAAAATACCTCCCACGTGTTGTTGAGAAGTAAACTGGCAAGTCACAAGAAAATTACTGCTTGCCAAAATAAAAAAAGACATTTCATGACGCCACGGATGGTCAAAAACACTGAAAGTTTTGTTCCAAGGAATAACAGACTTTTCATTATGAAACCACAAGCCCATTGAAATTGAATGGAAGGACTTGACGAATATAACTCAGACTTGCTCTCCCTGGTAAGTTAATATCTTGCCTACAAACACAGAGTGCAAAGCTATTGCAATTTCCTTTTTTCAAGTATAAATGTGAACATCATACTGAAATGGATAGCACCTAAGTCAAACTAAGTGCAATTGTTTTGCATTTGTACTCATCCATTATTCAGACTCCAGCACCTAAGAGTCACACAGTGGTATTGGTTAGACAAATAACAACAATTGCCATTTCTGCAGGGATGCAGAGGAGCCAGAAAATAATTAAGGGGGTATAGAGGCATTTTAATAATGCAGTGAATAGAGTAAAATAAGAGTTGGAATGTTAAATGCAGTTTAAACTGGTTGCTCTCTTCTAAATAAATGGCACGTCTTCAAGAGCAGGCTAGGTGCACACAAGGTAGAGAGAATGGAAACGGCAACATAGCGATGTCAGTGGTTCAGCTATTTAACTTCTAAGAGGTAATTTCTCTACCTTGCAGCATCATTTCTCTTGGGGGAGCCAAAGAGAGATGCTTATAATGTGGGCTCCATTACGAAGCAATATCAATGCTTGTCCTCAATGCACTTACTTATCTTGAAAGCACACACAACTATGGAAAAGTGCAATAGAAAACGACTGAGGTGAATTACAATTTTCCACTTGCACATTAGGGAATGTCAGACAATTCAGTGTTCACACTTACTGTTGCTGTACAATCATTTTAAATGCTAATTCAGAAAACGGGGGGATAGAAGTGTACCTATTCATCAGTGATTAGCCACAGGGTGCTATGGCACACTTGTGGGTGCCATGAGACATAATCAGTGGTGTGATCTGGTTCACTTATGCTACTCAACCCCAAAATCCCTTTATCAAATACAAATACATCTTTGTTCATGAATCTATGCCAGTGACATTTAGAGACGGACAACAATTTAATACGCTTCGATAACCCATGAGTACTGCCTAACAGTTTTGACATCTGTTCACATCCATGTTTATGAAATGTTGAAGGAGTCAGTGTCGGCACTACTTTCAAACAAATATCTATCAAAATAACTATTAAACCAGTCCAAGAGTTATATCAAAGTTCTTTCACAACCAATGCAGGTAATATTCCTATGGCTTCAATCAATTAAAAGGACACATGATGCAGCATACTGTATGCTTAAAACCATGTGACAGGGACAATGTTGAAGCAATCATATTCGTGAAACTAACATTAAATGAAATACAGCTGTCTAGCAAAAGCTTGTAATACAAACCTCAATGGAAACTTAGGCTACAGTGAAACTGACACTAAATTCTGATTTCTTTGCCCATATGCAATTACATTTTTTAATGCAGTGTTAACAGTCCAATTCCGGACTGTATACTCATTCGAAGAGGTGGGTAGAGTTAAAGTACCAACATTTTTTACTCAAGTAAGTGTAGAACTACTTCTAAATAATAATACTCAAGTAGAAGTAGTCATCTAGAAACATACTCAAGTACAAGTAAAAAAATAGTATTCGTTGAAAAGTTTACTCAAGAAATGAGTAAAATTGTGACTAACTGCTTACAATGTCTGATTTTTTTTAAAAATAATAGTTTTCTTTTTTTTTTGCCACTTCACCTATATGAAATATTATTAGTGTTGCAACGATTATTCGATTAACTTCAAATTAAAAATCAAATTTTACTGCCTCAAGTATTCGTTTAATTAGAGGGGCGTAACTCATTTAACATGGCTGAATCCAACTGCTCCCTGTTAAAACCAACGAAAGCTAAGTTTTTGTTTGAGCAAATGTTTTTCTATTGTTTTTTTTAATGCATTTGTAATTTAGTTTATAGGTATATTTAGTTGCTTTTTGTTGGAATATGTGTTTCAACAATTTGTTAAGAGCATTAAAAAAAAAAAAAAAAAAACTTTACCATTTTATAGCATTTGAGCTAGCAGACTTTTGCTATCCAAGTAGCCAATTGTTCTTTTGTTGCACTGCGATCCTCACTCATTTTTTATACCATTTAAGGCCAAGCTCAGGTATTTTAATTTATTTTTACATGAAAGTGCAATTCTGTATAGTTTGAAGAAACACTCAGGAATTTCATTTTGTATTTCCATTTAAAGCTCTTTTGAAAGTGCAATCTTAGCAAGCCTTTGTTTTACATCTCCTAAAATTGATTCTGCAACGCAATAAATGTTCTTTAATCTGAATACTCGGTTATTTGAAGTAACTAGTTGACAGATTAATTGACTACTAAAATAATCGATAGCTGCAGTCCTAGTTATTATTATATTGTACTATACCCTATTACATGATCATATTAGGACAAAAAGATGGCACAAAAATCCTCGAATTCAGACCAAAACATAACTATGAAAAATCACCTGCCAAATGAGCCACGAGTGCCCTCTAGCGAAAAAAAAAACTTTGGTACCCCTGATTGCTATGATCGAGTTATGTGGTTATTGTTGCGACGTCTCATTGAAAAAAAAACTGTCGGCATCTCTGGCAAAAATAAAACCACTATGTAGAAAGAGGAAAAATGTAACGATTGTCTTCTTCACAAATCTACTCAAGTAAAAGTATTTTGTGGTAAAACTACTCTAAGATGTATTTTTCTCAAAAAGTTACTTAAGTAGATGTAACGTAGTAAATGTAACGCGTTACGACCCACCGCTGGTCATTCGTATACATAAAAATCGGCTATTTAAGTGACACCTATGCAATATAAACGCATATCTGCATGAATGTTACCCAATCATCATCAACAAGTAAAATATGTCACCACTGTTCGACAAGACAAACAAGATACACGAACGGGCAAAAGCATAAGGTAAGCAAAATACACCTTTTCCATCTTGATCCCTCATGTGAAGCTTTCCGGTTTAAATAAAAATGGTAGCACACTCCAGTAGCATTAAATCCTTAAAGTTGCCACAAAAGCGTGACGGCAGAGATCTCCCAAAGGGGCCATATTTACTTCCATATACACTATGACATGTGACAATGTACAGTGGGGCAAATAAGTATTTAGTCAACCACTAATTGTGCAAGTTCTCCCACTGAAAATATTAGA
The DNA here is from genome assembly GCF_030265065.1 of Corythoichthys intestinalis. Lineage (NCBI taxonomy): Eukaryota > Metazoa > Chordata > Actinopteri > Syngnathiformes > Syngnathidae > Corythoichthys > Corythoichthys intestinalis. The sequence goes on from NC_080395.1 coordinate 59,955,842, forward strand.
GAGGCCTATATTTGTCAACATGGGTAAACCTCAACCATGAGAGACAGAGTGTAGAAAAAAAAAAGGAAAAAAAACATTGCTTGATTTTTAAAGAATTTATTTCCAAATTAGAGTGGAAAATAAGTATTTGGTCACCTAAAAACAAGCAAGATTTCTGGCTGTCAAAGAGGTCTAACTTCTTCTAACGAGGTCTAACGAATTTAAAGAATTTATTTGCAAATCATGGTGGAAAATAATCAAATAAAATAAATATTTGGTCAATACCAAAAGTTCATCTCAATACTTTGTTGTGTACCCTTTGTTGGCAATAACGGAGGCCAAACGTTTTCTGTAACTCTTCACAAGCTTTTCACACAGTGTTGCTGGTATTTTGGCCCATTCCTCCATGCAGATCTCCTATAGAGCAGTGATGTTTTGGGGCTGTCGTTGGGCAACACGGACTTTCAACTCCCTTCACAGATTTTTTATGGGGTTGAGATCTGGAGACTGGCTAGGTCACTCCAGGACCTTGAAATGCTTCTTATGAAGCCACTCTTTTGTTGCCCTGGCTGTGTGTTTGGGATCATTGAAAGACTGAAAGACCCAGCCACGTCTCATCTTTAATGCCCTTGCTGATGGAAGGAGATTTTCACTCAAAATCTCTTGATACATGGCCCCATTCATCCTTTCCTTTACGCAGATCAATCGTCCTGATCCCTTTGCAGAAAAACAGCCCCAAAGCATGATGTTTCCACCCCCATGCTTTACAGCAGGTATGGTGCTCTTCGGATGCAATTCAGTATTCTTTCTCCTCCAAACATGAGAACCTGTGTTCCTGCCAAAAAGTTGTATTTTGGTTTCATCTGACCATAACACATTCTCCCAGTCCTCTTCTGGATCATCCAAATGCTCTCTAGCGAACCGCAGACGGGCCTGGACGTGTACTTTCTTCAGCAGGGGGACACGTCTGGCAGTGCAGGATTTGAGTCCCTAGCAGTGCATTCTGTTACTGATACTAGCCTTTGTTACTGTGGTCCCAGCTCTCTGTAGGTCATTCAATAGGTCCCCCCGTGTGGTTCTGGGATTTTTGCTCACCATTCTTGTCATCATTTTGCATGGAGCCCCAGATCGAGGGAGATTATCAGTGGTCTTGTATGTCTTCCATTTTCTAATATAAATCTACAATTTTGTCTCTGGTGTCCTTCGACAGCTCTTTGGTCTTGGCCATAGTGGAGTTTGGAGTGTGACTGACTGAGATTGTGGACAGGTGTCTTTTATACCGATAATGAGTTAAAACAGGTGCCATTAATACAGGTAACGAGTGGAGCCTCGTTAGACCTCGTTAGAGGAAGTTAGACCTCTTTGACAGCCAGAAATCTTGCTTGTTTTTAGGTGACCAAATACTTATTTTCCACTCTAATTTGGAAATAAATTCTTTAAAAATCAAACAATGCAATTTTCAGTTTTTTCCCCCCACATTCTGTCCCTCCTGGTTGAGGTTTACCCATGTTGACAATTACAGACCTCTCTAATCCTTCAAGTAGGAGAACTTGCACAATTGGTGGTTGACTAAATATTTATTTGCCCCACTGTATCACACATACCGCACGCGTGTTACTTGCTGCCAAATACTGTTCACATTGCGACTCGCATCATTTTTTGCAATGTCAACGGCTACGCGGGAAGAAAAAAAAAACAATAAATTAATGCTAATTTGACATCATGGCCTGTAGTGTGAACGTAGCCTCATTTGGTGATTTTGAAACCACCCCACCACGCCCTTGATTTGGCTTCCCAACACATTTGGCTAATTATCGATAAAGGCCTATTAATTTTAGTCTCAAGAGAAAAAGAGAGAAATCTCTGGTGATAGTATTGCAAATACCGCATCATTCATAGCAATTGTGACCGTGTATGTCGTATGTACCGGTAGGTGGTTTGAAGGGGTTTGTTATGAGAAGCAGTTATAATGCTATTGGCAACCAAGGACTGTATGAGTAGGAAAACCCCCAACAGTAAAAAGGTTGAAAAAATGTACGTGCTTCCAAAAAAATGGAAATCCCTCTATAGTTTAAAAAAATTTCATCGTAAATTTATAGATTTTTTTTCAGAACACCACTTCATGTTAATTCTCCAACTATTTAAATAAATCAAATGATCATACATCTTTATATTACAAAAAAAATTGATTCTGAAAAACGGCAGGACTTCAAGTAGAGAAGAGGGATTTCGAAACAGTATCAGATTAAGGGAAAGTGCAGTCTCTACAGGTCCAGCAGTGGGTGTGAGTACCCGCTTGCCTCTGAAAATTAGGAAACATCTCGACAGAAACCTTTGAGAACGAAAGAGCAGAGCGCATGACAGTGGAAAATGAGGTTGTCTACTTGATAAGTATGGACTGGTACCTCTGTCCCAAATCCACTTAGCTCAGAATCATTTGAGGTTTTAGGGAGCTCAGCAAAGGGGTGATGCCATGATATCCTGTGATGCACTCTCAAACTAAGAGGTACTAGGTAATATTACTAAACACCAGCTCGTGCGGGGAAATAGCTGAGCAAAATCATGCATACCTAATCCATGTGTCTTGTTTTTCTGGAAATAAACCATTCTTGTGGAAAATATAGACTGAAGAGGATGGAGATAAGGAGGAAGGTATGCTCACACAAAGAACCTGTTTGTTCCATCAGTCGCTCAGCAGGAAACCTCTCTTCCCCAGACAGTGTTTGGTAGAAACTGTATTGACTGCCTGTCTTATTGAGCCACTTTTAAAACAGAGTAGACCACTTTCAAAACCAGTTGGTATTCCTTTAACAGAGCCTCCTCTTTGACCTGGCATGGAATAAAGGGCAAGCTCGGCATCCTAGCAAAACACTTGGAAAATTGGATAAATTTGCAATAAAAATGAATGTCAACACACTACTCATTTGCAGAATAGATCAAAAAGTGACACATAAACCCCTTTGACACACGCTGAAATACCGGGAAAATTGCAGGAAACGTGCAGCAGTTGTATGTGAACACAGTTTCCCAGGTCAACTGACACGGAGATTATGTGGACATTTCACGGGTCACGTCTTAGTATAATGTCCGGGACTTTCCCGGGAAGCGGTGTGCACGAAAGCAGGCGTTAAATTCCCGGGTCACAGCACGATGACTGATGACATAAATGTCATGGCGAGCCGATCGTCACTTCCTCTTTCTTCACAGTAAGATGAAAAGCGGTACACAAACATCGCAATTATTGACATAGCGAGCTGGAAATAGCTAAATTAAACTTAAAAGATAACGGAATTAGATTTCTAATCTTCGGATCGTAGAGTCGAGGAAGAGAGACCACTGTCCATCTTTGGAAATGTGTGGTTTGTTTTGTTGGCGATGTTAGGGTCCGCAACTGTGGAAACAAGGTTGTACTCTAAAGTAAAAAACGACAGAGGAATGCGTTCGAGGGTTTATTAAAAATACAAACAAAAATACACACGATCATGGAATAGGGGGAATAACACAATGGATCTGTGACAGTAGAGCCGAGGAAGCGCGTCCATCATCCATCTTTGAAAATACAGTGCGTGGTTGATTTTATTGCCGATGTAAGGGTCCGCTACTAAGGGAACAAGGTTGTACTTCAAATCAGAAAACAATAGAGGGATGTGTTCAAGGGTTTATTAGATGCAAACACAATTACACGCGATCACGGAAAAGGGGGAATAACACAATGGGTCCGTGACAGTAGGTCAACGGGGATCAATAATACTAAAAACTAAGCGGTAGGCAGAGAGCAGATATCAAATACCAGCACAATGTAGGAGATTTCAAAACTAGGGCGCTAGAGGTGTCGAATGGCGCCCAGCAAGTTAATATCTCGACACCCTTCTTTTGGATCGCCTGGGCTTAGATACAGTCTTGATGAGCTAGAATATGCTGCAGTTATGACATCGGGAATGCTCCCTCTGGAACAAAACACAATTTGACCAACATTGTGACAGCCGATGCAGGCCAAAAATGACGTGATGTCCGGGTTATAAAATCGCGCCAACAGCCCTCCCCGCACAGAGGGCGCCAGTGGGCAACACGGGACAAGTCTGTGAAAGTGTCCAACCCACGACATTCTCGGGACATCTGTACATGTATGAAAATAATGACGCAAATTAGTGATGCACGATCATACATTTTTCAACCAATACCGATAACTGATAATTTCCTCCTCATTCCAACCAATAACCGATAATGTCAAGCCGATAATTCTATTAAAAGATTTATGAAAATAAATTCATAAAATTTTAAAGTACACACAAGAGAAAATATTACTGGGCAAAAATATAATTTATTGCTCTTTTTTTCTCCACATCAAATATGAACAAGTAGTAAATTCCAACATCTAAATAGGGACACTGTCTGACATTGTGTAATGGTAAACTTTTGGCAAAAATTACTTACAGAGTAAATACCTAAGTCGCACAAAAATGCCTCTAAAAGTAAGCCATTCCTAACATATATAACATTATTACACTGCAAAAACACACCTCCTTAAAACTAGTCAGTTGTAAGTGTAAATCTATTGGAAATAAGTGAAATTATCTGCCAGCGTTTCAAGTGTATTTCACTCAGATTTCTTGGAAGAAAAATAGCAAACTGAAAATAAGCTTAACAGCCTTATTTTAAGCAATAAATTATTATACTTAATCCTAAAATAAAATAAAAAAATTTAAAAAGAAAGAAAAAAAACTTGGAAGAAGGAAAGATCTTGAATAATATTTGTGGCTACATAAAGTTATTGTTATTTCATTACAACAGGAATGTGCATATTTAAATTGATAAGTGTTAATAAGTGCCAATAAGTTTTGATTATCTACAGTGACTAATTGAGCAGACAAATAAGTTAGATAATTTGAAAAGTGATTGCTAATGTTATATGCTTTGTTGCACACTTTGAAAATGATTGACTCAAAAGAGCGAGATGTCATGTATCCATTCTGCAGCGCTTTGTTTACATTTGCGGCACTCACGACACTTGCTTTACAGCAGCTAAACTGATACATGGCAGGACTATTTTGACAGAGTTGGAGCTTGCATCCCCGTGCGTGTTGTTTTGTTAAGCTGAAAATAAAGGCAGCGTTACAAAGACATCTGACCGCTCGTCATTTTACATACTGAATGCATTATTGACTGGCTATCTTCATTTTCTGCATGTTTAAATTATCTAACCACTGTGCCGTCATGATAAGCTTGCTAACTGGACATCACTTGTCCAAATGTCCGTGTTGAAACTGATGTGATTGGCATGTTTTTCATGAAGAATGGTGGTCGTAAAAACTGCATTATTTTTTTTTTATCTGGGGCTTTGGCTCTCGGGTCATTTCAGTAAAATAAAAAAATCCTGTCTCGTCTCGGCAGCTACGTTCGTACTGGATAATCCGCCCGCCGCGGCGTATTCGAGGCCTGGCTCTGCTCCAGACGGAGGCGCACGCCTGGGGGAACGCTTGAGAAACAGCGGTGTTCTCCGGAGGTCCCGCCGCCGGGGAACCGGGCTCGGCCCGCCCCACCGCGGCGGCCTGCCGGACAGTCCAGAGCGGCGGGCTCCGTCGGAAGATGGCTACTTGTCGACTATCGGTCTCGAGTCATGCCGCAGCAGCCTCGTATTCGTTCCAAACATCTTTGTGATGCAGTTTTAAATGGCTGCTGGGTTAGAGGTGTTGAATGAGGATGCTTTCTTTCCACCTTGAGGAACTTCTGCAGTGCGTGTTTCGCGGATGGCGAGAGCGTTGTTTTTTTTCCCACACATGATAAATCCAGCCTTAACAGCCGCCATAATACAACTGCTTCTTGTCGTGTAACTCCGCCTCCTCAACCCCTCCTCCCTCAGGGGCTTCAGAGAGGGGAGGGGTTGAGGAGGCAGCGTGCTGAATTCTTCAGATGCACACATTGGGAGGCTAAATCAAGTATATAATTATCGGATTGCATTATCGGTTGAATTTTTTTATTATCTGGATTATCTGTGTGACGTCATAATTGCCATTATCGGCCGATAATTATCGGTGACCAATATATCGTGCATCTTTAACGCAAATAAAATCCCATGTCACCTTACATGGGAATTTCTCTGGATATGGGTGTGTGAAAAGGGCTATATTGTGTCACTGTAGGGGCTCTAGTGAGGGGTGACCCTGCACAAGGGATTCTAATAAAATCACCAATGACGACAGTGCAGGCATGAATTCTGCAAGCAAATAAGAACTTTCTGAACTCAAACCACATGCAGCATTATTAGCTTTCCATGGAAGGTTACTAAAATGTTTTCTTGTATAAGGATAAACGTTTTAAGTTGCAGGACAGGAAACACTCAAATCCATGTTGAACACAGCCCATTTGCTTTGAGAAGATGCATGTTTGGGAGAACTAAAGTGGGTCCTTGTGCTGATTAGAACGTCTGAATCATGTTTGCAGCAGGATGATCTGCAATTCTGATTATCGGTGCTGCCTCCCACCCCAAAATCCCATCCTGTTGCCCTCTGTTGCCTTGGCCGAACCACAACTAGAGTAGTCAAATGGCAGGGTTTTTAATTCTAAAAAAAAAAATCAATTGAGTGGAATCGTCAAGCCACCAAACAAAAATTTCCGATTAATCAAATTAGCTCACAAAACCAACCAGTGCTTGATTCCCATGACAACAAGTAAATTACAGGAAAATAAGTTGTAAAGTAATCCGTGGGAAACAAAATGGCACAGTAATTATTAGGGGTGCACAATATCCATTTTTTGAAACCGGTATCGATAACTTCCTGCTCCTCAAGGCCGATACCAATACGATAACCGATAATATGTATATAATTTTTCAGTGTATATTCACCTAAGTTTTTGAACACCTGTAGGTCAAAAATACTAGTGGTTGATTCAGCATAGATTTGCCTTTGAACGAACCAGAATTTTCATGATGACATGAACATTATTATAATGAACAAAACAAAGACAGTAACAAAGCTTTGCATACTGGAAAAACAGGAGTGGAAACAAACGCACATAGCCCAATCCGCCACCGTGCCAAAAATATTATTAATAGGGCCGATAATATATTATGTTATCGGATTTATTGGTATGACGTCATAATTTCTATTATCGGACCGATAATTATCGTGCACCTCTATAATATATTTCAGTATTTTGTGCACAACTGAACAGATTGCCACACAAGGGGGAGATGGCATAAAAAGATGGCTTTCCTTATACTGAATGTGTGAGAAGTAGAGATCCGGGAAGGATTCGGCAGTCGGGAAACCTCTCACCTGCTGTGGATGTGATAATTAACCAGCACTGATTGAGGCTTAAGTTTGCCCTCTTATCAGCCTCCCCATGGGTCTACAGTGAAGGATCGCCCCACTGAGACAGCAATGAAGATGATCAGCACAGATCCAGAAGACGCTTTCCTTGGCTATTTTGTGAAAAATGCTATGCTTTATTTTGATGTGCTTTAAATTGCCTAAACGTCTTTAATTTCACTCTATTTAATGCAGTGACTTGCCCAAAACCAGTGCAACAGCATTGAAATGAACTAACATTTGTTTGTGGATAATTTTGGAAACTAGAAAAAAAACAAGTCCGTTAAAAATCTGCTGGGTTTCCCTCTAGCCCTGTGATTATCCAGGTCTTTAAATTAGTTAATTCATCTGGGAACAAATTATCTGCAGTAGGGGAAGTCCAGGAAGTAGTCAACATGCTGGGCAGATTGAGCTGACTTCCTAATCTTTCTCTGAACAACACCAAATGAGATAGTCATCTAAGACTTGAACTCAAATTTATCTTTTGACACACCACTGCTACCAAGATACCAGGGAAATTTGTGAAGCTGTACAGTAACACGATAGCATATGGATTTTTAAAATGAAACCCAGTACAGTGCTCTCAAGGCATGGTTGCTTTCATGTTCATTCATCAAAAAACGCACGAGAAAATCAATATAATTCAGAATTTCCCGCAAATTTAAAACCGGTAGTTTATGAGCATTGGATCACAAAGTCAATTGTTGGCCCATTTTGACCTCATTCATAAAAGTGAATAGCTTTGATTGTGAAGTACTGAAACATGCAGTTCAATTAAATGCGAAGGAAGCCCATCCCACGTGATCTTTTTAGCCAGTCAAATCTGCATTCAGCCAGTATTGACTTTCCATTGAACACGAGACAAATGACAGAAAGGGGAGAAAGCCAAAAACTACTGTGCTGAAGAAAGTTTAGAAAATAATGCATAAAAGCAGAGAAAACAAATCTCCCCCCCAAAAAAATGAAAATATAATGGCCACAGGCATTTCTGTTTACATTCCCCACTGAGAACAGCGCGGGCATGAGCAAATGTCATCAGGAAAAAAATATGAGATTGAACTACATTAACCACTCATTCTGAAGCGAGATGAAATAAAATCCTGGCAGGAACAACTTCAGCTCAATTCTATTGGTGAGCAAAAAAGTGGGGTAGAAGAAAAGGCAAAAGGGAAGAAAGTGAACTAATTATTCTCATAAATTATTGCGATATGCGATATTATTGGCCCCCCCCAATTTTTTTTAACCAATTTACAATAACACAGTGCGAATACAGTATATATTAATAGATCAAGTACACCCATTTAAACGCGATAAATATTTACTCTTAAATTCAAATATACTTTTTAAGAAATCACAACTAAAAACAATAGACCATGCCTCTTAAGTAAAAAACAACAATATTGATACCATACAGAAACACAGAATAAATAAAATGTGTTTAAAAAAAAAAAAAAATTGCACTTAATAACTTAAGAATTTATGCAAATGAAAACTTTTCCCGTCATAGCTTCTGCAATGGTGTTCCATAGGGATGCAACGATACAGTTAAGTCATGGTTCGGTATGAATTTTGATACGGGGGACACGATTTTCGATCCGATTCAATACATTTAATGCTTGGTAAAAAAAAAAAAATAACAATTGTATTTTTTGTTTCATTTTTTTTTTTTTTTTTTTTTGCTAACGAGCAAAAATTAAATTGCCATCATATAAACATGCATTTTAGTGCATAATATTTTTGTGCTTACTTCTTACTGATATAAAAAAATTGTATAAAAGTGCTGAGAACAATCTTTACTGTTTGTAAAGTGAGGCAGGGCACACCGTTGATTGTTACAGCTTTCTTAGCAGCTAGGTTAACTGCATGAGCAAGACATCCTAATCTTGGTCCGAATCCATCTGTGTCACGTACTGAATTAACAATATTTGCAACGTTATCTATAGTCACTGGTATGGATTGATTTGGCCTTCTTAACCTCATGTGACAAATGACAGTTTAGAATTCTAGTATATGGACTACATGTCGCATAATCACTCTGGGCTCACGTAGCCAATGGCATGGAACGTAGCACATCTAGTTTGCCATTTCATGATATCTAGTGTGTGCGCGCAACGCCGCGCATTAAAAAAGTTAGCAAACGCCGCTGAAGTCACGACTGCTCATTACTACACAACACCAGCATATGACGGCTTTCATAAACAGGACGAGTTTGAAGCACAGCGCTCTTAATTTCATTCAGCTGTTCGTTGTTAAAGTGAGGTTATTCGTAGCAGCCAAGTCGGTAACAATGTTTTGGCGGACTTCGTTGTAAATATAAAAATAGTCGCCGCGCGTGAAATGTCACTCCTGACGGAAGCGCCCACACGTCAACAACACCGGCGCGCCATAGATGGTCCACAGTCACTCCGGAGCACTGACGCAGCCGGTATACGTTGAACAATAGGATATAATGGGAACAATTGGCTACGGCGCTAGTTTTTGCCGGACCTGGAACGAAGATGCATTTTGCGCAGTTGGTAACGAGGAATCCGAACTTTTAACAGCACATCTGCCGCACGCGCGCACGCACGTGCACGCAAGGCGATAAATCGCAGTGGAAAAATTACCGCCTTCATTTTTATATATCGCGCGATAAATGGAATTATTGCATATTGCGACAGGCTTAAAGTGAACCTTTAAAATTGTTCGGTTGATGATTTAAAAGTTGACGCACGCTGTACGAAATTTGTGCCAGTTTGAAGACTAAGCTGATACTGTATAATGTACTTGCAAGAAGTCATGACTATTATTTAATACTGTGTGCAAGTCAACAGTTATTGGCAAATAAATGGACTATCCCTAAATCTAGCAACAAGTCAATAACCCTGTAATGCATGCCGATAACAGGAGTGTGGCATCAATTTCAAATTGCGCATGCGCAAAGTAGTTCTGGCTAAGCAGAAATGTCATTTGAGCATTACAGCATCAAAAGACTGATTAAACAGAATCAGTTGCTGCAGAAAATCCCTAGAATCCCATTGATTACTTTTTTACTGTAATATTGTGGGGATATTTATATCAATTTCTTTTAATCTTTCTGGTCTGTGAATATGAAAATCAAACATTTTCTACGCTTGTGGTGGGCAAAAAAATGGACGTTGCAATAAATTGTTGTGCTTTGTTGCTCTAGATAGTAGTTGATTGACTGACGGCAAGTATCAATGCTTTATTATCATACAAATAATGGATTTACCCCATTGTCACGATCAGTGTTTAAGGCGCACCTGACTATAAGCCGCCACCCACCAAATTTGACACGAAAACAATCATAGATAGGCCGCACCGGACTAAAAGCTGCAGCTGTCCTCATTGTACTATGGGATAGTTACACCAAAATATAATAACCAGTAACGCTTTATTTGACAGCGGTCTCATAATGTCATGTCATGTTATAAATACGACCGCTATGACGCAGCGTCAAAGACAGTGTTACCTATTAAAACAAATGAATCAACAAATAAGCCCCAGGATTCAAAATGAGGGGAAAAAAGTAGCAGCTTATAGTCCAAAAATTACGGTAATCTTTCCTGTCCTGTTTGTAGTGGCTTTCCTCCCGTAAGCGGTGGAAAATTGACAGAAGATAAAGAACACATGCAAGAATGGCGGAAAATGCAAACCTAAAATCAAGTAAGTTGCTACTGACGTTTAAGATTCAGAAAGCAGTGCACTGTCCTGGTTTTCATAAAACATGTTATCAATGTTTGTGCACTTTAATGTGCCCAGCTGTACAGGGTCATGTTATTATTGTTCATGCACTTTAACTTGTCCAGCACAGTGCATTACTCTACACTGCTGTACAGTACATTTACAAGACTAGAAGGCAGTGAAATACCATGCAGAATTGATATTTTTCAATACCAGAAACCTGGTTTAGATAAAACATGTCATTAATGTTCTTGCCCAATAATTGTCCAGCTATGCAGTCTTTACATTTAGAAGAAGAGTAAAGTGAGGCGCTATACATTGTAAAAATTTTTTGCATTGAATAAATACATATTATTGCAAACTGTGTATATTTATTATATACCGTATTCTACACTGAACGTTTTTTTAATGTTGTTTTATGTTATGTTTTGAGAATTTTCAGTCATCTAGTTACAGATTTTTTCCCCCAATTATCCGGCTAATCTACTAATAGTCTGATGTGTAATTTGTCCTAGACTCTCTTAAGGAAACAGAATCAAGCAACATTTTGTGAATATGTGAGATGGAAAGGTATAACACTACGTTAATTCAGTAGTCCTAATTGTATTTCAAGATTCCATGTACACAGCAAAGAAACCAGAGAAAATCGGTGCCAGTTTGTCAGCATCATCATGTAATGACATGAGTGTAGATATAAATTCACATACCGGGTTAGGCATGTTCAGATAAAATGATTAGTTCTTACAAAAAGTAATGTGACAGTGAACTATAGTTGCTGTGATAATACGGACTTCTTCATTGCTCTTTTGGGCTATTTTGCTCAACGTAAACAGCTTCAAAGTGTATGATGGGGAGGCGCTGATAAAAGAGAGCAAGTCTCCACATGCTGGAAGCCTTTAGCAGAAAATCATTTAACACTGTCGTACTTGACATCAAAGTCTGCGACTCATTTTTGGGAATGACAATTTAACCTGAAACTGGATACAACTTCTTAAAAGTGAAAAAAAAAAGAGTAAACATTTTAAATACATGTTTCAGACAAAAGTATCAAATGCAACACGGACGTATGAGATCAGTGCTGAAATCCATTTAAGGAAAGCACATTTATAATGGTGAATTTAAGAGTGGTCACAGGGTTAAGCATTAGTGCCAGGGGGGCGAGCTGGATTACAAAATGAAGAGGCTGTGATAGCCTTTTATATTAGTTTCGTGTGCAAGATTTTTAAATTCCTTTTTTTTTTCTTTTTTTTTTTTTTTTTAATTTCTTCCCCAAAAGAGCCTTTTATTTAAAACATTACATAGACTTCAACACACTTTGACCAATGTATAATACACCATCATTTATTGTACAGTAAATCTACTCATGTTGCTTGTAAAGTGACACTTATTGACTTCAAGGGAAACTTTGATGGTAATTACATATTTCACTATCTCCGGCATTAACTTCCCTGGTCTTTAGCAAACCTCGAACGGCTGTCTAAATGTGATTAATGTTTTTGTTTTGTAGGTCAAACATCTACTCTTATATATTCAATTGCTTAAAATACTTGAATACTATACTATAATATACTTGAATGAGTCGCTGTGTTTGACCGACTCTGAATTAAACACATTCCCCGTGGCTTGCTTTTTCATTCAATACATAAAGCTTGTTTATGAACCCTGCCCACATCTCTTCAACCATTCCACCTCTTTTGTTTGCACTTTTGTGCCACTGGATGAAGTTTTTTCTTCTCACCCTCCACCAGAGAGTCTCTACCTGTGCCTTTCTCTGCAGGAGTAATTACACAAACAGACGATACTGGAGATGTAACCTACAGTAGTAAAGTTGAACAATAAAAATATGGACAATAAAGCGCTGCGCAAAGGTAATCTTTGAAAGGAGCGGCCTCCTTCTCTCACATTCATAAAACATACAGCTATGGGCTCACATATTGTGTCATAAATGTCACATTTTTGTTCCGTTTGGCCAATCGTCATTAAAAAACCAATCACAATAAGTGATTTGTTTCTAGATATAGTGGAACCTCGACATACGATCGCATCAACACACGATCTTTTCGACATCTGACGTCAAATTTGACTCGCCATTCGTTTCTACATCTGACGACATGCTCGAAATACGACGATTTATGACAGACCTGCAGTTTCTTTGTTTTGCTGGAAGATGGATTTTCTTGTGAAAGAAATCAACACTAGTTCCTAGAAGGTTAGAAAACGTGCTGAAAAAAGGAAAAGGTGACGCTTACCATTTAAATGAAGATGGAAATGATAGAAAAATGAGCATGGTGAGCGCATCCCTGAAGTGGCTCGACAATACGGCCGTAGAATGTCGATCTCGACGGTCCTCCACCGACCTCCGTTTCCCAGTCTTTATAAGTTAAGGTGACAATTATTATTGTGGTATCATCGCCAAAGAAATCGCCATCTTCGTTGGGTTTCTTATCATTTAGTCCATCAACTTGGGCAACACAACACGCCTACTGTCCGCTGCAGTTGACGCCAGTAACAAAACATGCCACGTGGTGAGTTCAGTTACAGCAAAAAAAAGGTCCGCTACATGACAACCCGATTCGTTACATTATTACAGGAATTATTATTATAATATTATTCCGATTTATATTTATAATTTATTTGTTTTGCTATGTGTAATTGCCATTTGTAATAGTACCAGCAGTTTTTTTTTTAATGGATTTAGTGTAGTTTTTCGGGCTGTGGAACGAATTAATGGAATTATAATGTATTCTTATGGGAAAATCCTGCTTAACATACGACCGTTTCGACTTACAAACAAGGTCCTGGAATAAATTAACTTCGTATGTAGAGGTATCACTGTACATTAAATTTGTTTACAGGTAAAGGCTGAACTCCAGTTCAAGTTTACCGAAAATCTCCATTCGCTTAACTCTTAAGCAAAATATGAAATGCCATTGGGCATCAATGACAAAGTATGAACCTTTGAATAATAAATATTCAAACAAAAATTGGCAGAGGCCCATTTACAGAAAAATAACCGATTTTAAATCGTGAATTTAGGGTTCGTTTGCACAACAACGATAAAGGAAAAATGCAAAAAATGTTCACATTGTTTAAACAGAGACAGCGTTTTGGAGGTGGCCGAAACTGCAAAAATCTGAAAACTCCTTCCAGAGTAGAAATCTTGACAACACTTCACCCTATCGTCTCAGTCTAAACAGTTGAAAACGCAATGCTGAGTTTTGGTGGAATCTGTCTCTACGTTTGCCAGATCAGAAAAACGGTCTCCATCCCAATCACACCATAAAGAAAAAAAAGTTCCCGAGTTAGAGAAGCACACAATTGAACTTTGTTTGAAGGACACGCACACAAACAAACCCTAAATGAACTCACTCATTTTACCAGATTACGCGGAACTTGCAGCTAAATTTAAAGTCTAGTCTTGTTACAATTATACCAAATTATTGTAATCAATTTGGCAGTGCGGTAACCACAAAACATTGTTATCTTATCAATTGCTCAAACTTTTCGGAGTCACTGAATTAGATAAACAGTATTTCCTGAACACTGACACGGAAGATATCATGCAAATATTTGTTTTTGTGTGCACACAATTATGAATGCATAGATAGAGCACATCCCAGTCCCCTCTCTCCTTTGGACCATTCCATCTGCATGTGTCCCTCTCACAATAGGGAAACGGGTAGAACAGCCCTTGACACACATGTCCTTTGGCAGATTTGATCAGAGTGCAGCTGGAGCTCTATCTTATCAGACAGCCAAGGTGTGTAAACAGTCTGTTTCTGAGCACAACAGCCTGTAATTGTTTACTTTATTTCAAGAGTGGACGTAAATTCTGCAAGTCGAAGAACCCAATCTCCTGTAAACCCCATCTTTCACAAGGATTGACATTTGTTTCCTCACTATTGCCTCAAATAAGCCAGTCAAACCTGCTAACTTGTCTAAATACAAAGTTCTGCTGTCAATCTTTACTATGAAGCCTGTATCCAAGGACTATCAATAAAATATGAGAGGATTATGTATTTAATATGCTGCATACACCTTACTTAGTACATTGGCCATAAATAATTCACTGGAGGGGTATCAAATAGGCCTGCATTACGCTGACGCAACACTTAGGTGTCATGTTGAAGCTTTTCCCAAAATAGATGAGTGAAACATTTCACGGAGAATAGGCTTTGAAATGATGATGAATTGTTTGCATTTTTCTTCATTTGACCCTCCCTCCCCAAAGCAAAAGTGCTTTCCCCTTCTTTGTTCCTCCCTTCAACGCTGATGTATAATGAGGGATGTTCCCCTAAATGTGTGTCTGCAGATCCAAGGCTGAGACGAGCCAAGCTGCTGAGCAAATAAGTGGCTGAGTGGCAGCAGCTGATGAGCGGTAATGATTTGTGTGCAGTTCAGTCTTTCCCCCAGAGAGTTTCATGCACATCCTACTATCCCACCCTTAACACTACACCAACTTAACAGGGCAAGCTGGCCCCAAATGTGACTAATCCTGAACAAGGAAAAATAACAACCCAGCATGCGCATGTGTGTGTTTTCCGTGCATGTGAGCATTTTTTTCAAGTGTGTGTCTGTTTTCCAAATGGTATTCAGCGGAACACGATACGCACATCAATATGCAAGTATCTGTGTAACTGCATGTGGTAAGGGAGATATATGTTTCGAACAACAGTGATGCTCATGCAATTTGATTTCATGTTAAGGAAAGTGAGTTGGTCTTTGTGGCGCAATGTTTCTTTTCTATCTCTTGTTTGGCTTTTGATTCAATTACACAGAAAAGGTATGGCAACAACATTTTGTTAAGATAAATGTTTGTGCTGATGGGCTGTCGTATGCTGTTCTTTGAAATTGAAACAGTTCCGCAATTATGTTAGTATTGTAAGTAGAGATGTCCCGATCGGGTCCGATCACGTCATTTTCAAAGTATCTGAATCGGCAAAAAATATCGGATATATATATATATATATATATATAGATTAATTAATTAATATATATAATTAAAAATTTTAATTAAATAGTTTTCTAATTGTATTTAACGTTACAGACATATTATGTTACACTCATCCAGAGTCTTCAGTTTAGGCTTTAGGTAGGTTATCAAATTTATCCCGTTAACGGCCGTAATTAGTTTTTTTAAAAAATGTATCATGTTAAAATATTTAACGCATGCGCTGCACGACCCACTCACGCATTGTCGCGTTCAATCTGTAATGGCGCCGTTTTACCTATATATAGAGCTAAAAGGCAGCGTAAAATGAGTAGAGAGAATTTTGGCAGCCTTTGAAGCCTTTTTTTAACTGGCTAAAGCCTTACAATCCCTCTCCCTATGATTAAAAATATCTTGGGAAGCAATGTGGGGAGGAAAGATAGTAATTGATCTTTTCTCAACACCTTATGTTATTTCCCAATGAAGAGAAGATATAGTAATTGTCACCAATATGCACAGTCATGGTTGCACTTCCCATCAAGCATTTGGGCAGAATAGTTAAATGGCGACAGTATCATTTACTGAAAGCTCAACAAATACACTAGATGGCAATATTTAGTCACAATATACAAAGTCACATTTATCCTTTAAGAATTCTTTCTATCCATGGATCCCTCTCACAGAAAGAATATTAATAATGTAGATGCCATTTTGAGGATTTATTGTCATAATAAACAAATACAGTACTTATGTACTGTATGTTGAATGTATATAGTCGTCCGAGTTTTATTCATTTTTTTCTTAATGTATTGCCAAAATATATATGATCGGGAAAAATTATCAGGAATGTTTGGAATTGAATCGGGAGCAAAAAAAAAAAAAAAAAAGCAATCGGATCGGGAAATATCTGGATCGGCAGATACTCAAACGATCGGGAGCAAAAAAACATGATCGGAACAACCCTAATTGTAAGTATTAGGATTACCGTATTGGCCCGAATGTAAGAATATATATAATGTGTTTTTTGCATTGAAATAACACTGAAAAAGAGGGGGTCGTCTTACATTCGCGGTCTAGACATTATACCCATTCACGACGCTAGATGGTGCAAGATATCATTGAAGCAATGTTCTGTCATGACAGATCTCAGCTACTCTTTTTAGTTTAACCAGTTTGCATTATTTTATTGCAATATTTTTCCTTATCCACATTTGTTTCAAGACTACAGTTAGTTAGACTTCACTTTCATGGTTAATGAAGTTATTGCAATTTTGTTGTTTTATCACAATAGATTGGTTTGTTTACATTTCAAAAACCAGAAGCCATTCATTTACAAATGTGATTGCACTTTAGTTTACATACTTAAATGTTCAGATATTAAGATTTGAATGAGGCAAAATAACATGCTTTTTCTCTCAAATATATTGTTATAATCATTTGTTTCAGATGTACTGTAATTATTTTCTGTATAAAAATTAATTTGGTGTTCAAAAAGTATTTTTTCAAAGTTGAGTCTTGAAAAAGAGGGGGTCATCTTATCATCAGGGCCATCTTATATTCGGGCCAATACTGTATATACTGACTATCAATAGCTAACACTGTAAAAACAATGGACGGCAGGGCTGCCAGTACCTGTCACTGTCAAATATTTTTAGAAAAAATATTTTCATCAATTACCATAACTGCATGCATTTTAAATTACGAATGAATGTGAAGACGTACTAGTTTTCACTACGATACCACGAAGGCTGTTTCAGGTTCTAATACTACGACTGTAAATGACAATTGTTTTAATAATAGATTCAATTGCAAATTACTTTCTTCATTTATATTTATTATGATTTCATTATTGGTTTAGATTATAGCTGTCTCAAATGACTATTTTCGTCGCGATTAGTCAGCCGACTATTTTTACGATTAGTCGACAAATCTTTTTTTTTTTTTTCTTCTTACTAATTCAGCAATGACATTTTTGTTGACGCTTATCAATTAACAAAAAAAAAAAATGGAACACTTAAATTCTTTATTAAAGTACAAATAAACACGTAAATAACAATAATCACAAATAAACAATGAGGTCAAATGCTGATATTATTAACTAGTGCAAAAGAATGGAATGTAAACAGGTTCAGAACACTGACTTCGCTTTTCCCACAATTCAAAGAAATTCTTTAAAAAAAAAAAAAAAAAATAGCATTAATATTATAGTATACTACTATATATAATAGTATTATAATAATTATCCATTGCCAATCAGATTTTTCATAGAGTGTGTCATTTTAAAGATACTCTTAGTGTAGAATCTAAATCCTGAAGTATGCTGGATTAACTCCAGAAATCGTCATTTATATGACGACCATGACATGCTTTTATTTTAAAATGTTCACCGGAAGGGCATCTGGTGTCAGGAATAGATTTTTTTCTTTTTTTTCCATTTGCAAATGCTGTTAAGCAGCGATTTTTCATGTTTGAATTGTCACCTTTTAACCGCAAGTTTGCGTTTTGGAGAAGAGTGCCAATGTTTTACAGCAGGCTAATGTAGGTTGTCTTTTTTCCCATTAGGCTTAATATAGCAATGCTAACGTTTACAGTGTTCAATACAGATGTGTTTCCTTATTTTGTATGTCTGAACTTTAATTCTACGCCGTGTTGATGACCACTAAACATCTGTGAAAAGAAGTGGAGTCTCATGTGTCATCAACACGCACGCAGATATGTATGCACGCATGCACATGCATTAGGGGATAAAACGCAGCCGTAAAAACTACCAACCTCATTTTTATAACTGCGATAAATGGACTTACTGCATATCGATATACTGATATATATATATTGAGTTACGATCTGCCAACTTGTTGTCTCCTGTCGTCTTCAAAAATTACAACTGGGTGACGGCGCCTTAGGTGTTCATTCACGGCTGACGTGCAGCCAAGCTTGGCATTGAAGAGACACGACACAACGGTGTACCCGCCTTTGTTTTGTTTTTTTTAAAATAAGTCAACATTTTGGTCACTCCTGTGGACTTTTTTGGCTTTGTGCTGCTTTCCCCTATTGCAGTGTTCACTAAATCCGGACCTCGGTGCCACTTTTCCTGTCGTGTTTTTCACGTCTCTCTTCCCTAACACACCTGAATCAAATGATTATGTCATCAGCAACCACTCCAGAAGCCTGATAATGCTCCTGATGAATTTGATTCAGGTGTGTTGGAGGAGGGAGACATGGAAAACACGACAGGAAAAGTGGCACCGAGGTTCGGATTTAGTGAACCCTGCCCTATTGCATACAGAGCGTCTGCGATTCTCAACTTTCCACGCATATAATTTTTTAACCCTTCATCAACCGTCAATGGCATGTTTGTGCTCATCGGCGCATTTACCTCAACGATGACGTCGACTATGTCGACTAGTCGGGACAGCTTTAGTTTGGATCATAACATGCATTAGAAAGTCAGCAAAACATTGATCATCGTTTTGCAAAGTGTAAGGGGATGTTTGAAAATGCCTTATTTTGGTGCAACTTAAAGATAACCAGTCAGCTTTCCTGAACACCTACAGAAATCAGAGAATATTTTGAATATATTTAGATTTGACAACTCTAAATTAAACAATGGTTCAAAACAAATAATCTCATGGCAAAGTAGCTGTCAAATAAATTTAAACAGTGATTATCTTTCCTAGTTTTATCTCTTCAGGTACAAAGGAGAACCAATATGCTGAACCTGTCTCTCAATCAACCTAACTATATTTACAGAGAATACAATGTTATGGCTCCTCATGTGTCTGAACCATATAATGGCATGGCAAGTGCAAAAAAGGAAAGCCCATTTACATCTTAACCAAAGTCGCCAGCCTAATCCTTTCTTTCTTGGGCAAACAATTAACCTTATGCACTAGGAAAAGCAATCCCAAAGTATGGAAGACCTAGCTCTTGGAAGGAAAAAAACTTGATTAGTCACCTCAAATACTTTCCATATTCAATAGCCTTTTTCAAGTAGAATGCTTCTTGCAGGTTACCCTTGTCCTCTCCACCACGTCTGAGTGTTTGCTTATATTATTAATACTACGCTTGAAGGTCATTTAGCCCAAATGCAAGGAGGTAGTACTACTAAGTATGCAAAGGCGACTTCTGTTGTTGTTTACATATTTGTGGGGATTATGATTGAGTGTTCAACAGCTAATCACCCACAGTGTTGTCAGTCATGCAGTTCTTGCTACAGATGTACTTGTACAGATTTAATATATCCATAGGTGTACTGAAAATAAACACAGTACAAACAAGTGCGAGTCCAAACCAGGTCTATACAAGTAGATTAGAGAAATTCATGGTTGTGTTTTGCAAAGGTTCTGTAAAAGTAGAAGTGCTCAGGGTGAGACCAGCTGTGGTGCAGCGATACGAGGACTGACGTGCATGGAATTAACTCAGAACATAGACAATAATTATCTTCAATAGAATTAACACAAGCAACCACACAGTAAGCCAAAAGTGAGCATATTAAAAAAGCAAAATCCAAAAGTGGAGGCATAAGGAACTGTTTGCTGAGCTGTCTAAATTGGTACAGTATAAAAGGTTTGGCAACAGTTTTTTCGCTCAAAATTAAACACAGGGTGCACGCTGCTTACCCACCACACCGCCAATGGCGAATTGAAATGGCCGGCGAGGAAAACATTTTCCGTTCTCGCCATGCTTGCGAGTGGAAATTTGGCAGCTCTTGCCTGAAATGTCTGAAAAAACACATCAAAGAGCCCCACAATTCTCCATACAGCCAGTAACGTATATAATTGGCTACAGTATGTAAAAAAAAAAAAAATTCCCAATCCAATTATATTGCTCATATAGCATAACATTGTCCTACCCCACCCCCTCCTCCAGCTACAGTTCCCAATCCAGGATAGGTGCACCTGTTTCTTCACTGTTAGCTATTAATGCCATGATTGTGACCACTTTAGTTGTTGTTGGTGATTTAGTAAGAGATTATTAATGTAATCACCAGAAACACTGAGAAAATGGGTAACAGGAGACTCGACACGATTGAAGAGAATAGCGATCAGTGACTTCCCATTACCTGTTGGTAGGGCACGCTAACAGGTCTCTTTCCTCATCAAGGTGTGCATGGAAACACGCTGAATTGGTTTAAATTGAGGGATTTTGTGGATCCGGAAAGTTTCCTTCAATAGTTCATTGTAAATTACGAGATTTCCGTTTTCTATCCAAAATTTTCCATTCATTAGCACAGACAACCTATGTGTATTGCTCGAAAATACTAGCCTCTCGATGTAAAAAAAATTTACCCCTCTTGTTTTTCTATTTTTTTCCCTTTATTTTATGTTCTTTAAACAATTAAACATATTATTCATTATCAAAATGTCATCTTAGTTTCTGTAATTTTTAGTGTTGCATTATAGATTTAAGGTGCATCAATTTATTTTATATTTATTTATTTAATATTCATTAATTAAAGAAATTGCAAAACCGCGATTTTTGATTGTAGTCCGATAATACCAAGTTTACGTGCTCAAAAAATAATAATAATCGCACATCCTGCGATAGAACTATGGCGCATGCACATATCGCGATGGCGATATTCAAACGATATATTGTGCAGGCCTAGTTGGGACACATCTGACATAGTGGAATACCTGTCAAGTTGTACGGTTTCGGCGTAATTTTTTTTTCGTGCTTCATGCATTACGTTTTTTTTTTCCCACGTTCGGATTTTGTCACCGTTTCAGCAACGAGACAATGTCCGTTACTATGTTGGTTCAATGACGCGAGAAAAGTCAGACACTGAGCGAGAAAAGTGTTTGTTGTGACGCTGTAGCAAACGCGATGCTAGGCTAGGCGGCTCCAATATTTCCTGACTTAGCCAACAGCCTACAATCTACGCCTAGATATCACATGCTTATAGAACTACATGCGAAATGACAGACGGCGGCGTTAATAAACAGCCGCCATTTTGAAGCAGTAGATTTCTCAGAAAGGCTCTTTTGTAGTGAACCTTCCTAGCGAATTTAAGTAACTTTTTATCTAAAATACTCCTAAATTGGCATAATCTTGACTTGAATCTATCTCTAGATGATGAAACTGTTTTAAAACTTTAACTTGTCGAAAGTAGACAGAAGGGAGCTAATGCAAAAACGGTAGCAATTTTAACAACTTTAACAGTTGATTCACAACATTAAATGATTTCCAAACATAGCAAAGGTTACTGTTTTGTTTTTTTTTTATTAAAAAAAAATATATATATAGATTAAATTTGAGTAATTATGATGTAGCTGAAGATATTGTTCTTTGATTGCACCAGGTTATCTGTTACAATATTACCAATAAATTAATTTTATTTTAAAGGTTTAGTTTTATTTTTGTTTCATATTGCACGCTATATACAACATTGTAAGATTACCATAGTCACCAATTTGTAAGGGCATACTTCACTATTTGTAAGATTGCCAACGGCCTCGGGTTGACAGGTATGTAGTGGTATGATCCAAATCCACTAGCACGACAAGGAGAAACATGATGAAAAGTGTGTAAAAATATGAGAAAAAAAACATGTTAAAGTCACCAAGGATACTGAAGAAGGTCAAATTCTTGCAAGACAAATATACTAAAGACCACAGGTATGCGTAGGCATGTTACGTCATTTTGAAAATTGCTGCTATGCTATCATTATCTTATAAACATCATTAAAAAGATCTTAAAATTAACTTTCCAATTATATATTGTTGATAAACCTGCAAAAGAAATTAAGATCATGAAGAACTTTTTAATCAATAATTGTTTCCTGTATTCAGTCTTCAACACAGGAACAAAAGTAAAGGGTATAAAGGCAGTCAATGAATACAGCCAACAACATTTATCAAATTAATGCCCGGTTTTGGTTTATTTTGAGTGTTTCTATCTTTGTAATATTACACAGTAATTTAGCTACATCAGCCAAGGTTTCCTTTCTTCTTTCACAATCACACCATGATATTTTACTGTGATTAATAGTGAATGCTTGATATTGCATTTAAGAGTTCGAAACGATTGAGCATGCTATTGGCAGCAAGTGCGAACTTGCAGTGAAGGCTGCCTTTTAAAGGATTTTATTTATATCATGGTTTTCATCAGACTATCAATCAGATAAGCACAAAATTAATGATAAATGGCTGAACTGGCAGTGGAAGAAAAAAAAAAACACATTACTGAGCTAGAAAGGAAATCGATTGCTCCCATTAGAAGGAAAGAGTGCAACTGCATGAAAGTCATGATTTCTTTTATAGACTTCATCCCAAGTGCGTGGGAAGTGAATGTAGTTAAAGAATTTGGGGGACACCAGTATCAAATAACAAAGTGCACTGAAATGAGTCAGATGCAAAGATATGCAGAAGATTGTCATGTTCTGACAGACTCAAGTCAGCAAAAATCAGCAAAATCAGCTCTTTGAATTCATCCCAGGTTTGTTTAATCCAAATGCAAACTAGTTCTCATTTTGAATGCTGACATTTTAGTGTTCAGTGTCTTGCCCGAGAATATCTCGACAGCGGACAGTGGATAGCCGGTATTCAAACTGCTGACCCTTTGGTCACTAACGATAGGGCTGCCATGATTTATAGACAAATTGACAACTAATCGAATATCAAATCAATCACAAACTGTTAGATGATTTTCCAAATCCTTTTTAGTAACATTAAATCTTCCAGGGTTTCCCCTGCAAATAAAAGATCGGGGCGCACCGCCGCACCAAAATAAAAGCCGCCACGCCTTGCAAATGTTTTTTTTTTTTTTAAAGATCCATATTAGTTCAGAATTGTTATAATTTAACATGTCGTCTAAATGAATATATGAAGCTCATTTCTACGCACAATTTGCCAAAAGTCGTCTGAAATAGCACGTCAAATACAAATTGTTCCTTTACACCAGTGGTTCTTAACCTGGGGTTCGATCGAACCCCAGGGGTTCGGTGAGCAACTCTCAGGTGTTCGGCGAAGGAAAAGAAACGCAGAGCCCTATTTTCCTAAGCTGATTAAATCAAAGCAAAGTGGCGTTTTAGACCAGATTTTGTATTGGTTTGAGCTATTCCTTAATCTGTTGGGAGGAAGAACTGGTTTGCTCAGTGGTTGACTCGCACTTGGTATTAGGGTATACAAGACACCAATGGGCTGTGTGGTCTCAAATTTTGATTCGTTTATAAAACTTGCTGTCAAAATGAAAATTCTGAACGGGAATTCATTAGCTTGCTAGCTTAGATATATCGGTTTTGAATTTGGGGGGGGGGGAAAAAAAGCTTTATTATCCAATTGTGAAGGGTTCGGTGAATCAACATGCGAAACTTGTGGGGTATGGTACCTTTAGCAAGGTGAAGAACCACTGCTTTACACGCTTTATTTTGAAAAGCGCATCAGTTCTCCTATTGAAAGCTTGCACCTGAGTACGTCGGCGCGGAGATGGAAGTCGGGAGAAAAATCCACAGAAAGGCATTTGAAGTTAATGAATGTACCGTACTTCTGGTTTAAGCCTGTGAAAACGACCTTAATATTCACATTGACGTAACTTTTAAGTCCTTTATGGCGTGTCTTTGACCCGAATTGTTGCGTCCTAGCATAGCATTTGTTCGGCGCTGATGTCACTCGTTGTAATATCAGATTCAGAGTATTTTGAAGTACAGTATATTGGAAAGAGAAAAGTTTGTGAAGACGAGGGTCCGCAAACAAAATGACCATTACTGTTGTGGTGATCTAGACCGTCATGTGCCAAAATATTTAATCAGTGTCTGAGGCTAATTAAATACAGTATTTCGGAACGTGAGGCTCCTGCTCCCAGGTGCCCTTCAGTTCCTAAGGTATTAGCTGTCACATTCAGAGGAGTAGAATAAACCAAATGGTTATGGCAAGCGTTGTATTTCAATGTTGACACGCAGATCAGGAAGGCACAGTCCAGAGTAGAAGAAGTCTCAACTAATCAAAAAAGCAAACAGAGACCCAGCATGGACAGAAATTGCTGTACCACACAAATCTAGGATAGTGTTAAGAATCCTGCACCTATTATTTTCAATAATCATAATTATATTATTTTACCTTATATTGTGGTGTTGAAAATGTTTATTGTCTAAAACCTGCAATATTCCTTATCCCAAAAAAATTCAAAACAGACGGCATATTTGCATTGAAAGAAGTATTTTTTTATCTCATGGAAACAAATCATTATATGAATTTGCACTAACATTTAGATGAAAATGGACTGATCATCTGTGTAATGAATCAGATACTGTATTTGCAAACAACTGCTTTTGCTTTGGAATGCAATAATACAAAACTTGATACAACCCCCCACCATACCCCCCCCCCCCAAAAAAAAATTGACTGATAAAATGAATAGGCTTAAGCACTATGCTTATAGTTGTTTATCCTAAGCAACTGTGCTGAGCAAGGCCTATAAAAAAGCATGGAATAATAATAGCATGCTACCCACACAACGGTGAATGTCTGGGCTTTGAGGAAGAATTTTTGATGGCTTCATTTGGCCTCGGACATTATTCTGGGTCGACTGCAACTCTCTCGGTAAGATCTCCTTTACAAGCACTTTGGCTTTAGGAAGACAAGTGAAACAATGAGAGCAATCTGTCAAAAAGCTGTGTGTGTAAGCATTAGGAGGTATGGCGTGTGGAGGTTTTACTTAGACTGTAGCTACATCCATTTGGTTTCCTGTCATGAGCACAGACAACACAAAAAGGTAATGGAAGATCCATTCTGACAGGGATTATGGAAATGGGAACAGAAGCCAAATGGTGCAAAGCTAACACTGTTACCCAGAATGAAAACGGTATTACGACGCAAGCTTACAAATTGAAACCCGGCAAGAGAACACAAAGACAAATATCTGCAAACTTCACCTTGAGGCTTGGAGCAACTCTTTTCGACTGTGGCGCATTTCCTTTCACATGAGCCTGTTGGTAGGTACATGCCATTGGGGATGGGATAATTAGCGCAATCTATTTTAGGGATCTGTGAAAGCGCTGGCAACTATGCATCGTCACCACTAAATATTGTACATAAGGATTGAAATAACATGTCTGGTACAGGGTTGCTGTAAGCTCTAAACATTTTTCCCCTCTTAACTTTCCACTTTTGAGAGGAGGAGCATGGATCGTGTTAAAAGACAGAGGTGGTGGTTGGTCTTGGCTCTTTGGATCTGCAAATAACACCATAATCTGTTCTAATCATATTAAGGGGGACCTGCCTGGGCAAGGGCCATGCAGACAAAGGCAAGATATAGGTAATATCTAATCTCCAAGAGGCCTTAATTTGGAAGTAATTAAGTTAAGGTGACCTCTATTTAGGATCTGTATGAATTCAAAGATCCCTCAAAGGCAGGAAGATGAATGGATGACATCACCTTATGTCAACCTTAATAAAGGCAAGAAGCCAGTAAAGTCCATCTTTAAGAAAAAAGGGTTGATGAAAGACTCAGTAGATATTCTGAAGTGTACAGCTTGTCATGTCAGCAGGGGGACAAAGGAATAAGGCTGTCTGGGACCATGTGCCCAAACCCTCGGGGGCTAAGCCAATGTTCTCGCTCTCCTAGACAGCCAAAATGGTATTTCCTGGAAAAAATGCAGGGAAAGGGACACTGGGCACACCACATGATGTATTTGGGGCATATGGCTTGTTTTTTCTGTTTATCCATCTTGGGATTTTTCTTTCAACTTTTACCCTAAATAATTCTTCTAATTTTCACACTATTAGGCGCACCTGACTATAAGCCGCCACCCACCAAATTTGGCACAAAAACAGCATTTGTTCATTGATAACCCACACTGGACTATAAGCCGCAGGTGTCCTCTCTGTTTTATGGGATATTAACACCAAAAGATATTAACTGGTAACACTTTAAGGCCAAATGAACCACCATGACGCTTTGAACCCATTGGTGGCAAAGCTTCATTGCTTCAACCTTCATTTGGCCATCACTGCTCCCTTGAGGGAGACAGTCAACCTCTGCTGCCACCTGCTGTCAACATTGTTGTTGTCCAACATGCCTCCTAGCATGCATTGCAGCGCTACAGATGGAAATGACAATCAAAATTCATGTTCCGTGCTAATTATTTCCTCAGTGACTGTTCCAGTTGTTTCATTATTTGCTAGTTATGGTATTTGGTATGACTTTATTTGATAGTGGCGCTATAAGACTGTCATCAGATAATCATAATTATGACATGACACCGTCGTGAGCATTAATGAATACTTATAACAGATGTGGTTTAGTGTTATTTGGCAAATTATCTCACTTTGGAATGGATGTAAAATATCCAAGCTAGACATAAAAAGAGTTAGTGACATAATTCATTGGATGACACTTAATGACATCTGTCATAATCTTTCAGTAATGCCCGTGATAGTGTCATTTTATTATAATGACGGTCTTATGACAGTATTATGACGTCGCTGTTAAATAAAGTGTTACCTATTAATCCAAATAAATCAACAAATAAGCCGCACTGGACTATAAGCCGCAGGATTCAAAATGAAGGAAAAATGTAGCGGCTTATGATCCGAAAATTAAGGTAATCATCTTATTTTCAGAGAGAAAATTTGAACTATATTAGTCAAGACAGATGCACACGGATGAGAAGGTCTCTTGATGTTATCGATATTTGTCGGGTTAGAATAACGTAGCAGGACATTCATTGCTAATTCTCCACAGGACACGTCTACAGAATACTGTGATCATACAAGCTGGTTCGTTTCAGGTATCATTGGCATAACAATGAAAACTAATGTTATATGTTGTATATCGTCATTTCCTCACCAGATGACAAGGGAATCAGCAATGCTCTCACACTCGTTTTATTGAAAGTGCAGTCCTGTAAAGAAAATGGTGCCATAAAAGTAGACCCTTGTAATCCACCTGTGCATCTGTGATGCTTTAACGCATCACTGGTGTAGCGCTGCAATATGCCACATGCTATGGTGGCAACCCCCATCACATTTGAGCTGTAATGTGCCACATATTCTCATGTTTGCCAATATAATTTATGCAAAGTTGTATACCGTATTTTTCGGACTATAAGTCCCACCTGAGTATAAATCGCACCAGCCCAAAAATTTGCAATGAAGAGGGAAAAAAAACATTTAAGTCGCACCTGAGTATGAGTCGCATTTTTGGGGGAAATTTGCTTGATAAAATCCAACACATAGAACAGATATGTCATCCTGAAAGGCAATTTGAAATAAAAATACAATGGAGAACATAACGCTTAATAAGTGTAAAGTATGATAATGTTACATGATGCATTAACAACGAAATGCGAACGTGGACGGTATGTTAACGTAACATAGCTATTAAAAAGTTATTCAGATAACTATAGCATAAAGAACATGCTAACAAGTTTACCAAACC
Organism: Corythoichthys intestinalis; assembly: GCF_030265065.1. Lineage (NCBI taxonomy): Eukaryota > Metazoa > Chordata > Actinopteri > Syngnathiformes > Syngnathidae > Corythoichthys > Corythoichthys intestinalis. The sequence goes on from NC_080395.1 coordinate 59,984,123, forward strand.
ATCAGAGTCACTCCAAAACACCAAAATAATGAAATTATATATACTATGTTAATAATTTCACACATAAGTCGCTCCAGAGTTTAAGTCGAACCCCCAGCCAAACTATGAGAAAAACTGCGACTTAAAGTCCATAAAATATGGTAAGTAATGACTTATTTTCGTGAAGATTCTGCGTTTATGCATTTAAAAGTATGAAATGTAATTATCACAAATCAAATTGCATAAGCAATTGCAATGTTTTCTGAAAAAAACGCAAATAGGTTTTTTGTCAAAATCAAGCAGCCCCTCCATTTCGACAGGGGTATGAAATGACTGCTAAAGAACTTTGACTCTTAAATTAAAGCTTGGCTTCTGCCGTTATCACGCAAAGAAGAGTTAAATGTATTGAATATGCATGTCGGTTAACGGTTTAAAAGTTTACCGTTAGCTAAACTGCTCAATTTTGTCAAACCGGGGGCATAATGTGGCTAACTAACATTCGCTTACATCACATTGAGAGCAGTATTCCATTATTTTATTTATTTATCTTAAGATTGGTACATTACTGTTGTGTATAAGTAGTTATCACATTTTATTCGTCAACTATTCAAAAAGTAACATCTTCTACAAAAGACGAATCCCCCGGTCCAAAACAAACAAACAAACAAAAAAATTGTGCAACAGGTGCAACTTGCAGCCAGTACAAGCGTTGTGGTGTGAACTTGGATGTTTAATTGGATTTCTATTTTCATATGGTATTTATTTCCATGTGTTAATTTAGCATACTTTTGGTGTTCCAAATATTTTTGTTTTGTTAAAAATGAAACATTTTTTTGAATGAGGAAAAAATGGTTTATCATTTATCTACCGAAATACGCACATTTTAGAGCTGCAATCTCAATACTGTGATATTTATGCTAGTCATCACATCGTCAAAATCTGATACCGTCCTATGCCTAATTTTGACTTTATTTCGCTACCGCTCTTTCTGCTCTGTACCGAATTGAAGTGTTGATTTGTGCATTGAAGAATTCTTGCATATCTGATCAGACCCCTGGAGCAGAACTGCAGTGGAACGGTATGGCAAAACGCATTGTATGGAATCATGAACATTTATTATGATGATTGTGATCATAGTTTGATTTCCTAAAAAGAGGACACTCGGCCGAGCCTCAAGATACTTGAATTTTACCCTAAGTTCACTCAAAGATTTAATATATTTAAAGTTTGCCTCCTCCGTCTGGATAGAAAATTCACTTGCATAACAAAATAATAGCTACATAACCAAAGAAACAAATTCAAATTCACAGAGGTTACTTAATAGGCTTTATTATTCCTAAAATAATAGAACAATAATAACATTAGAAAAAACTGGAATGAAATAATTATTTTAAAAAATATTGCCTCTGTAAATATTGCTTTTGTATTAGTGAATCCTCCTTATTTCAATCAACCTGCCTTCTATTCCTCTTGTGCTTATCTCCATTGCTGATTTCAATGATTACTATTAGTAGTAGTTTTTGCTTTATTTCTATTTTTGTTTTATTTTTATTTATTTATTTTTATTCTGTGATTAAATGCGATCTTTTGTCTTGGTTTTTACGTTGTGTTGATTTAAATGTGATTTTTATGGTTTTCATGTGATGTAAAGCACTTTGAATTGCCTTGTGTTGAATTGTGCTATATAAATAAATTTGCCTTGCCTTGCCTTGCCTTAAACAAAATAATGGCTGTCTTTTCAATTCTTACTGTACAATAATCTGAAATAATGTTCAAAATAATACCTCTTCTGTAGAAAATCCAGCTTTTTAAATAAAACTTTTCTTTTTCCAGTTAAATAAATGTACCGTAATTTCCCGAATATAACGCACTTTTTTCCCCCCAAAATCAACTTGTAAAATCATGGTGCGCATTATAAACGGGTACATGGATGGAGACAGATATATATATATATATATATAAACCGATTTTTTTTTTTAATTGACACGGCCACGTTGTGTGGAAGAAACGTATGCGGCGATCCGTTGCCGACCATTACGGTACATGACGTCACCATTTTGTTTCCGTGATACTTCACTCTGATCAGCTGAATGATTTCGTCTGTGTTAAATTCTGCTTTTTTCACTCTTCATAAAGCACAGAATTTAGTTTCTTGAACTCATTTGAGTCAACGTTTGTTGCAGCTCCGCAACTCGGACCATAACAAACGTAACAACAGACTTCCTGTGTGTGTCCGTCAACTGTATCTGTCCCTCGGGAAACTCAAACTCAAATAACAATAGTTCCTATTGTTACTGTCGTGTCGACAGGGATGAGCTCTCTCAGATTTCCGACTTACGTTCTCACTTTCATTTTACCGTATCAATCCATGGAAGAAACATTTATTCATCATGATGAAACAAGCAAGTTATAGAGCAGCCTTTAAAAGAAAAGTCACATCTGTTTTGTTTTCTCCTAGATTCTGGTAAGTTGGAGAAGTTTTCAAATCATATTATTACCGTAAATATTGTCAGTTTATGGTAATGTTTTGAACTACCAATATGCTATGCTTGTGCTGTGTTTCACCAGTCAGTAAAATAACATTTCTGTAGCTGTACACGAGCCCTGTTTTCTTGTATTCTATTTATTGGTGCTAAAATTAGGACGCGCGTTTTAAACGGGTACAATAGTTTTCCCTAGATTTTACAAGTAAATTTGGGGTGCGCATTATACACGGATGCACCTTACAAATAAAAAATAAAATGTGACTATGTGAGTATTTTTGTTCGTTTGTTTGTTTTTGCACTTTGGGAGACAATGGGAAACTGCTCCAATGTCTGTTTTCTCTGTTACTGAGCACAGCAGAACCAACCACTGGGCAGGCTCTCTGGGAACACATCACAGGCAGCGCAGTACCGTAGTATTCTGTGCAAAGCGTCAGTCGATTTTTCTATGAAAAGTAATGAAACCGGACATTTTCATGAATTTATACGGATGTAAAAAGTGGCCATGTCAAGGCAAAAGAGGATGTTTGGTCTCCCTATGATTGTGTATTCGATCCAGCTAAATGCAGCCATTCTACATCCTGTTGAATTTAGGCATTAAGGAAGCCCCAAAACAAGTTTAAAAGGTGTCATATACAGTATGTGATTGTAATGGCTTTGCGTCATATTTTTAAAAAGTGCCAATTCGTTCAATACTATTTGACAGTATATTCTGGAAAATATGTCAACAATTTAAAAGGGGGTGACATTGGGAGTAGAAACAGGTCATCCCAAAAACATAGCTGTATGCTTAACAGCATCTTATGCAAAACTAAGATTAACACTGCTACTGTGAGTGAGTTTACGGTTAGAATACAAATGTATACTTTAAGATTCAATTTGATTTAGATTTTTTGGCTATTGATTGAATTAGATTTCACATGTAAATAGTTTTATCCCAGTTCAATGAAATATATAGACCTGCGGGGAATTTTGAGGAATAAAACTAAACAACTTAGTTGTGCATCCAAAAGTACAAAAACATTAACAAAAGTCCAAAAGTAAACTACAAACTACAAATATGTTTTCTACACTATGCCCCTCCATCGCCATTTTGTTTCTTTTCGTTTGTATGCGACATTCATCCATGCAACACCAATTGCACTCAAGGCACCCCCAACTGTCCTGAAGGTGAATCGATTTGTGGAATCAATAATCAGTTGGTAAGGTAGTTCTGTTTTCTTGACACCAGACAGCTCCATGTCAAAACACAAGGCACAAATCACACCTAAACATTTTACAGTGTTTTTACGTCAGGATAACAATGACAGCTACGTCTTGTTATTTTTTGTTCCTTGTTTTTTCTTTAAAAATAACAACAGTTAGACACATCTTTATACATATTGTAAAATAAGACGTCTTGTTGTAACAAAACACACCTTCCAGTTTACCCTTTCTGATCTCATGCAGGATGTTACTGTAATTGTTCAAAAATATCTTATGACTTGTGAAATTCATAAAATAAAGATAAAAAAATGTATGTTAAATGTGAAAATGAGTTCTACAAAGTGGTTAAAACGGGTTTTAAATGGTTAACAGTATTAATATTCTTTGAAATCAACCCCTTCACACCTAAGCATGCTGCTGAAAGACATGACGTGTTCGCATCTCTAAACCAATAAATACAATGAATTTAGTTGCTATTGCCACTTCTGGGAGATTATTGGATGAAACTTTACCCATTGAAATCAAATCATGAGGTTTGCCTCTTAGCCTTTTTTGGCTGTTTGAAAATGGCTGAACAAACGCAACTTCAAAAAGGATAACGTAAAGTATAATTTCTCATTAAAAACACATTAACGTTTTTTTTTTTTTTTTTTTTTTTTGCTGGGCAAAAAAAAATAAAAAAATGCAGGTCTGAAGTGGTTAAAATAACTGTGAAAGGTGTGAGATATTTGCTCTGTTAGATGTGAGATTTGTGCTCTGTTAGTTTAGCCTCTGTGAGAGAACTGATCGGCGATCGACTAGTTGTGTCTGCCGAAGCACGAAAGAGGGAGAACTCGCCACTTTGCCTCATTGTCTTTTGAGCCATTGGGTGTTCATTTTAATATCCCGAATCCAGGTATGAAACACTGCAAAAAGCATTTAGATTCACGTTTGTAAATATTTCGAGATATAATTGTATTGATTTTCTGTGAATGTTAAGAACGTCAAATTGCTCTCTGGACTTTCTAAGTGAGTTCGCTAGTTAGGGATTTAAGTGGCCTCATTAACGGTCGATGTGAAGCTAATGTTTGGTCATTCGTGTTCATATTTATTGTCATTGATATATTTGGCAACTCTATCAGATGTCTAACAGAATTTTGAGATAAATGAACATGTTTATGGTTTTTGTTTGTGAAAACGGACAACTGTCGATGAGTAATTTTGTTTTTGTAAAAGAAAAACTTATGCACACTATTTACGATACTAATACTTATTTTTGATATGCTTTTCTTTTTGTGGACATTTTGTGTTAAATACAATTCTCTTTTGAGCCATTGACGGCAAAACATTGTTGTCTGAGTGTTCATTTTGATCTCCCTAATCCAGGTTGCAACGTTACAACTAGCATGTTGTTACTGGTTGAGGACTTGATGTGTGATTGCCTTCGAGTCTAATAAGAGTTAGACTTTAATCAGCATCACAACAAAGCTGCTAAAAATATTCCTATTTTTATCCGAAGACAAACAACACTGTATTTCACTCAGCTATCCACTGTGAAGCACTTTGAAATTTGACTGAGATTATCTTCCAAGAATACACATTCATTGTACGCAGTCAGCTAAAGGGTGTATTGTACTGGTAAACTGGCCATAAGAAAAGACTTGGAGCATATGATGACCATCGCTGAAATTTGCATGCATTATATGCTGCAAAATTAACCATCAATTGAATGATCTCTGTGAAATGTGTTTATGAAAACACTATTTAAATTACAGGTATTTAAATTTAAAACACGCACAAATACTTGTCAGGACGCATGCTACCGTAATTTTTTGTTTCTGTTCATTTAGCCTTGAATAGACCTTGGTACATACATGCTGTAACAAAATCGACCACTTGATGTTATCCCCAGCACGCTTGGCCAATCACACAGGTCTTGATTGCAAATGTGTGGACTTCATAGGGAATGGGGGGGTGGGGGAGTGGCACTCTTGTATTGTTGTAGGAATCAAATAGTGTTGCCATGACGACCTTCGAGCAGTGGCAGCTTCTATGCAGAAACCAGAGAGTACAAACCCCTTGGGACCCTCTCGGGACCCACTCACCTCCCTCCCTTCCTGTCTCCAGCACGGTAGTGGGGTGGGGGGGTTCACAAATATCCAACTTGGGATATACAGCAATGGTCACATATCACCAACTGAAAAGAAAAACTTTCCATTTGTAAGCCCTGGTTATTTAAAAATGCATTTAGTGTTCATTTGGGAGCGAGCACTTATATATAAAAAGCCCAAACAGGAGCTCGAGCCTGTTGATAGACATTTAGGAAACAGAGGGATGACAGAAAGGGAGGAAGGAAGAAGTAGTCCCACACCTCCAGTAAACACAAAATAAGCAGTTTGGTGCACTCACACTGTTACAGCACACACTAACGGGCTAACGCAGGTAGGTATTGTCTGCGGCATGGGGAGCTGCTGGCAGCAAGCCAACTAAGCCGTGTCACTGGACGATTCCAGCTCCAGTCCCTTGGCTGCACTGGGCTAAATTAAATGAATCTCTTTTGGTATTTCACTATTTCCTATGTATCACTACCACTATCAGAAATGCCTGATGTTTGGTGCTGGGACAACATTTTCACAAGATAGGTTGATAAACACAGCCAATGTAAGATTTCATTTTACCGATTACCACCATGGTGAATTGTAAATAATATTATATGCTGGATCCCAGGCACCCCAGTCCAGATCGCTGGTTAACTAGGAAAAGCATCCAGAAGGAGTTCTTCTGAAACTCTTTGATTCCAGTACTGTGGAATTATCTCTTCCTTCTGAGAGAAGTACCTTCAAAGGCCATTTGTTCCTTTGTGGCAATGTTGGGTCAAATGAAAATCCAGCATTACACTGGGGAGACAGAGAAAATTAAAAAAAAATAACTAGAACATTTGCTTGAGCTCATACTAACACTGAAGTTGTTACAGACTCACAGCTATCCATGGAAATGTTTTTGTAATTTCTACGAACACACAAAGTGTGTGAAACTAGTGCGCAGAAAATAAAATATGGTTAGTCATTTCATATAAATTGCTGAGTCTTTGCACATATTTTCAGCACCTACTGTATCGCATTTCATGGATTTAGAAACAACTCGAGAGAATTACTTTATAGGAGCGTTAAGGTTAATTGTAAGGATCATGTAATTCTATATTGTTTAGTGGTATGTTGCATACGGCCAGAACATAAAGACAAACTGCTGAATGATAGCAGAAGGTAAACAACACCTCTTTTCCATTTTCTATCAGAATTATGAGGATGGAAAGGATCAGAAATGAGATCATCAAAGGGACATCACAGACCGATGGTTTTGTGACACAGCTGGGTAGGCTAGATTGGGATGGTTTTGAAATGTGCTGAGAAGGGACAGTGGCTACACAAGCAAAGGGATGCTGGAAATGGAGGAAGATAAAACAGGGATAGTCATGTAAGTTTTTTTTAAGGAGGAGGCATACAGTATGTCTCTCTAAGAATTACACAATGAGATCCCTTAATATTAGGACACGGACAAAATCCATATTTTTTTGCTGTAAAAATCAGAACATATTTGAAATGAAACAAATTTTGCCTGAAATTGAAGGGTATAGTATTTTCATCCAAATCATATGTACAGTGGCGGAAATACAAAATTAGTATTCAGGAAATAACTCCCTTTTTACAAGAAGAACACATTAACACACTTTTAGACTCTATAGGACAGGATTTTATCCCTGGTGTTGCAACACGAGGACTCTATAACAACTGCCGTAGTCGGGAATTTTCCCTTCAATTTTCTCATCAGCAAGCAAACCGCACACTCAATCAAATTCACTTGGCCATTGCATAACACTCCATTTTAATGCCTTAAAAACTCTTTCATAGCTTGTGCTGTATGCTCCAGGTCATTGTGCATCTGCACTGTGAAGCGCCATTCAATAAGTTCTGAAGCATTTGGCTCAGTATGAGTAGATAATTTTGCCCAAAACACTTCAGAATTCATCACCAATAAATAGAAAGGAAAGGAACCAGTTCCAATTCCAAGAATATTTAGTTTGTTTCATATCAGTGCAGTGGTGTTTAGGGTTGAGAATTGTGTCTCGGTCCTAACATTTATACAACGCATGTGCCTGTAAGAGATTCTGATGGTATGATAACCTAAAGCCAAAATATTACAGCAATTACAGCTCTAAAATGTTTAACTTTGAGATATCTGGGTAAAAAAAAAAAATCAATTTAAGAGGATAGGATTTTTACTTTTAAAAAAATATTAGCAAATTGGAACAAAAAATATATTGTTAATTAAAACAAATGTAAAAAAATAACATAACTGAAATGTTGTAAATAAAACTAAAATAAATGCAGTCCTTTAGGTGAGCCTAAAGCCACAGCCACAGCTCAACATAATTACAATCATAACAAAATTAATTGAATTATTTTCCATAAAAAGCACGTGTGTATGACGCGTGTTATGTTCGCATTATACACACACTCTGTTCCTCAACACAGACAGTTGCCAGAGAGAAAAAAAACATGTTTTACGACCGCTAGACACACTGAACATGCTGGAGTGAACTCTCGTAGCTGGTGGGAAACGTTCATGACAGTGTTTACTAACCTTTAATTTTGTATAAATCAAAATCATATTGGAGCTATTGCCTCCTCCGCAGCCACCCTCCGCAATAGGGTGTCCCAGGCCCCCTATATAAAATCAAATATTAACAGATTCGGACTCGCACACCCCTTCATTGTATTCCACTTGCAAAAAGAACCGAGCACACGAAATTTCACTCCCATAGCTGGTTGCTAAGGCTTCCCTCATTGACTGGCAGTGGTTAACGTGTCGGTCTCGCACTCTTCTGACTAATGATCACCTCTCTCCCAGACCGATTGTCTATCTTGCACAATTCACATTGGACAAGGTGTTACATGCACTGGTGCAATACAACTGAAGTGCAATACAACTGGACAGTAGCAATACAACTGAAGACAGGGAAGTGACAGCTGCAATACTGGAAGCTGGCCTTGTCAGCCGTGGGGAATTGGCGGCGGTGATGTTCGACGACCTGAAAGATGAGCTGCCGCTCGTCTTCGTCCTTTGTCAGGCACTGGTTGAAGTCGGTCGCCAGCTTCACCGCTCGCTCGGCAACATCATTCACCGACTTCAGCTCGGACACGACAACTGGAACTTCCCACAGATCCGCGACTGTAGCTGGGAGAGGCAGCTTCAGGCAGTGGAGCAGGTTCTGCGACTTCCGGGTGATGAAGTCGCCCAGGTCAGCCCTCTTGAGTGTAAGGGTCCTCCTTCCTTCCAGCCGCCGCAGTTCCTTCTCTTTCTCCTGAGCCTCGTAGAGGTTGTGCAGCATCTTGGCCCTCTCCTCTTCCTCGGTCTTCGTTGAAAACATCGCCAGGGGGGCCAAGTCCTCGCTCAAGTACCAGCGATGCCCACGGAACTTCTTGAGAGCAGCCGAGTCAACTTCACTGTCAACAGCTGTGTATCTGTCCAGCTCCTCGCACATCTCCAGGTCGTTGACAGGTGCATCGACGGTCACTGGAGCTTCGAACCACCGCTTGAGGTAGACAGTCACTGCAAACACGTTGATCTTGCGCAGAGCTCTTGCTTCATGTGGAGTGAGTTGGAACTGCTTCCGGAAGATGTAGATTTTCAGCGAGTAGATAGATGCCTTTGGCCATCCATCGAGCCCGGTGATACACCCCAGGCCGGTTGAAGCAGACAACTTCTGTCCCGGGGCTCGTGAGGAAGAAGCGGGCGAGGAGTAGGAACTCGCGGTAGTCGTCCCTGTGGTGGGTGGTCTCCAGCTGGCTGTCGATAAACCCGATGATTTCGTCCTTCTTGAGACGCACCCACTCGGAGAGGTTGTCGTTCGGATCGTCGTCAAAGGGAGATGCCTTCGAGTGGTCCAGAAAATTCCATTCTGCTTTGAAGCGGACAAACAGGGAAATATCAGGGCCAGAGGATCGGGAGAAGAGGTCGAAGACAGCCGCGATGACCAGTTCCATGCTATGATCACTTGAAAGTGCGATTTTCTCGAAGTAAAGTCACATTCTATCAGAAAAAGACTTGCTTAAACCACCTCCCACGTGGTAAGCTTCCCAAATCCGATGAGTTTTTCAAAATCGGTGATATTTTGGGGGGAAATCCCCCCCCTTCGAGTTTCAGATAGCTTTTCTGGATTGGCCACTGCCAACACCAGGTCAATGCAACACCGCATACGTTCTATGCATGTGAGTGCAAATGGACAGTTGAAAACAGATCAGGATGACGCCCCTACCCGGCTGGCCCCTGTATACGGCATAGCAGACATTACATGTGCGCTGGGGGAACCCTAAATATTAAGCGATCATTGTGAATTTTTTCTCACAGTACTTTGGCAAGAAGTGGAATGCATTGAGAGGTTGTGCGAGATTAGTTTCCTGGATTTACTTGTTTGGGACACCCTATGTTTTACATGTCGGTTGGCCCACCTCCTTGAAGCCACGGCCGTCCGTAACTTTTCTGTAGCCGAAGTATTCCCATACCAGCGATTTCGTTTCTTCGATGGAGAAAAAGTTTAGGAGTTTCACCTCCTCCAGCCATTGTGTAGCACAGCAGACTCACGGACACTGAGCAACAACCGGTGGGGGAGGGTTGAGATTTGCAGCTGCAAACGAGGGATTTCTCCCTGAATTTTTGGGACATAGAAATACCTAATACCACAGGGACGGTATGACGGAAAATTTTAGCGATTTTGAAACCGTGACATTTTCATACCACGGTATACCTTGAAATTGGTAATCGGCACATGTCTAATTAATAAACTTGAGAATTTTGAGAAAAAAACAAAATACTCAAAGTCCAACATTTTACCTCACCAATATACAACAAGCTAAAACATGTGGACCCCCCCCCCCCCCAAAAAAAAATGGACGTTGGCATTCCTCACATTAACTGTATATCCCAGATGCAACATAAACAGAAGAGTACAAGTTTTACAACTATTTTTAAAGACCCAGTGCTATTTCCTTCCATAGCTGAATCATCAAAACGACCATGGAGTTCACTGAGCCCATTTCATTACTTTAGCCACAAAAACACATATCATCGCCTGTTGCGTACACTGAGCAAAAACACATAAAGCATCTTAAGAGAGGTTATTCTCTCAGTATGAAGAAACATGTTGACAGTTAATGACAAATGTGTCATTTCCCAATAGGTCAATTTGTGTTCTTCCTTTCTGTCACAATAAGGATGCAGGGTGACAAATACAGCATGTGTGGATTAGATTTAGATATCTCCACAGCAGAGTCACAACGAGTGTTAAACTTTCATTTACACCAGCCAAGTGTGGGTTGTTGGAGCTCATACAACAATTGACTTCTTTCACCACTTCTATGATAGATTTGAAGGTCAGTAAATATCACTGGGTGTATATCTCATGAGGGAAGGTCTTTGGACAAGCAGCAAAAAAAAGAATAATGCAAAATTTGGAGACGGACGTAAGAGCAAAAGTTGATCATGAAACTTTTGGATGGCTGCAATTTTCCAGTTGTATGGAAAATTATGATTTTACACAAGATTTCATTTTAGATCACGTTTTCTTGCTTAAATCTTGTAGTTTAGTATTTTTACAGAAAAAAAGATTGCTCTCTTTAGAAGCCTTCTGGATATTGGCAGGGCAAGACTGTGGTCTCAAACCTATGTAAACCTGCATTCTTGACTGGTGGTGAGAGTCAGACTAACTGAACCTTATCTTTTTCCTGTGGGGGAAGGTCCGGGGGGCTTTTAAGACACATGTAAACCAATGTAGGGTCATATGCATTCTAGCGTGGAGAACTGGGCCGTCTCTATAGCCTCTTTCAGACTTGTATCCCACAAAATTGCCTTGTTAGATGACGCGGGACTTATCCGTGTCATGGCTTTCAGACATGGGGAGATGTACCGGGAATTACTCTGGTTGGACACTTTCAGATTTGTCCCGTGTTGGCAACTTTGCGCTCTGTGCGGGGAACGATATTTTATAACCTGGACATTACGTCATTTTTGGTTGGTACAACAGACTGTCTCTTCCTCGGCTCCAAGATCCAGTAGTAATTTTATTTTGCTATGTTTTCAGTTTAATTTTGCTATGTTTCCAGTTTGCAATGTTGACAATTGCCATGTTTGTTTACCACTTTTCGTCTTACTCCGAAGAAAGAGGAAATGATGACCATCATAGACATCATTAGCTTTCGCGTTGTGACCCGGGAATTAAATGGCTGCCTTCACACATGCCGCGTCCTGGGTAAGTCCTGGACATGATACTAGGACGTGACCCGGTTAACGTCAGTGTCATCTCCGTGCCAGGCAACCCGGGAAATTGTCTTCAGACATAAGGGCTACCCGTTTAAATCATTTAACCAGAGTTTAGCGTATGTCTGAAAGGGGCTTAAATGTCATCATAGCTTTAATTAAGCATTCAAAGACAATTTTAGTTTTGATTGGAATGTCCTTTTTAACGAAAATTGCCAAAACACAGCCATCAGTTTTATTCTTTTTCTTTGATGGTCACTTTCAACAGGATAGCTCAGAATGACAAAACCATTTACTGGAAATAAACTTTGTATTTTTCCATATGTCGCATGGATGTGAAATAATTACTATTCTTAACAGAAGTTTCAAGAGCATGAAAAAGTGTCCCCAAACCTTTTGCTGGTAGTTTACGTCCGTATAGACAAAAATATGAGTGCATGCTTGTGGTAAAGGCCCAACATGCACCTTAATATTTTGTGATATGACGATAAAAAAGACGTTAAAAAAGGTTAGATTACAACCTTTCATCAGAAAAAAAAAAATTCTTTATTATTTTTTCCATTCTTTATTTATCAGCAGCAGTAAAATTAATAAAGTTTATTGAATTGAATTGAATTGAATTTAAACAGTGCTTTCCATCTATACTGTACAACAACAGCCAACTTTGAACTCCTTGTGGTGTCAGGTTCAGGTGTCGCATTTGTGTCTATGTCACCGACATTAGCCACATCACCTCTATCTTTCGCGATCGCGTCACTACTAAAGGCAGATCCACCGCTTGACGAGCTATGTGCCTGAGTTAGCTCCTTGCATTTTTTTGTCTTAGCTCAATTTCTGTTTGTGGTTGACAGGGGAAAGTGGCGTAACAATCTTTTTTCTTCTTCATAGCCAGTTTGTTGCTGCCTACTGGTAGAAAAGAGAACTGTTGCCCACTACTGGTCTGGAATTCATACACAGGATGGATCAGACTTTGATGTGGCGCTCCCATGGTAAAAAAAAAAGCAAAAGACGTCCATCGTCGATCATATGTCTTGGCAGTTAACGTTAATTAAAAAACAATAATAAAGTCAACCAACATCTTTGGCAGTCTATAAGTTAGGAGTTTCCCTCATCTTTGCAGATTTATTGTAGAGGGGATCATTTTGTATGTAGTCCAGTCATAGAACAATTCTTAAAAATAAATTTCAGATGTTACCACATTGCCCTCATGTTGAATGCTAGACAAGCCAATTGAATCCTTTCAACAACAAATGCAAACATTTGGTTGCTTTACGATCTAACCGAGAGTGTTTACCCCTTCAGTAAACCAAGCTATATTCACTAGCAGGAAAGGAGCCTCTCAGATATCCAATTCTACCCAGGCAATAGCAAGGTGTGAAAAGTGCCCTGTGCAACCATGAATTCCCCCAACCCCCATTACACCAGTAAAGGATTGGATGTGTTACCCTGTTTGGCACGGACACCTTAGACAACCCCTGCCATGAAATCTGCTTGTCTGCTAGGTTTGCAGGCCAAGAATATCCCACCATGCAGACACATGTGTCATTTCCCTTCCCCCTCCTGTTGCTTAGAATACCCAATCCCCCGTGCATGATCATTTGCATCTCATTATCCAGGGAAAACTAACACTTAATATGGCTGTGTGTCTGGTTTACAAAGACTCAATTCTGTGCTCATGAGCAAATTGCTTGGAGGTGCGAGCGCACTGGCACCAGTCTCCGAGTCAATGGGGGTTCAAGAACCTGCTGTGCCTTTAATAATGTCCAAGGCGATGGGGAATAAGTTTTTCACAAAAAAAAGCAAAAAAAAAAACAACAACAAAAAAAAGAAGAAAAAAAAGATAAATATGGCATCTACTAGGGGTGTAACGGTACACAAAAATCTCGGTTCGGTACGTACCTCGGTTTTGAGGTCACGGTTTGGTGTATTTTCGGTACAGTAAGAAAACAAAATGCAAAATATAAATGTGCTAGTTTTTTACTACACACTTTTGTGCTTTCAACAATAGGAACATTAGCCTATACAAAGCTAGAATTTAGCTCAAAAAGTAGCAGGTATTTAAAGATAATAATTCAACAACAATTTGCCTTTCAGACCCGCGTATTGGTCAGCTTTCTTTCTGAAACAAAGAAGGAAAAAGAAGTCCTGTGCTAAAGAGAAAAGCAATCCCAATGACAAAGATTTTAACATGTATTTTACAAATGAAATGCCACAATGAATCATTTTTTTTCTTATGAACGGTTTTCAAAAGCTTTATTGGTGGATTTTCTCAAGTTAAAGCGCCACACAGAAATTAATAAATTTAATCGTGTAAGCGGGATCTGTGTATTATTATTAATTACAGGTCATTTCAATTTATTTTATTTAAATGGGCTACTATTTATTATATTATTGTGTTTATATTTTACAAATGTGATGTATTATTTATTTATATTGTATATTTTATGTTGTATAACTTTAGTTCCTATGTGAATATTAGTTCCTACTTGTTTTATTGTGGTAGGAGGCTTTTGTATTGAACACGGGGCCGTGTTGGTTATTATTATAGCAGAGAAGACAGCAGTTAATCAACAAAGACAAGTCAACTGTGCCCCGATCTACCACTCAAGAGATCTGATGGACTTAAAAAGTGGGTTACGATTGCATATTAGATTAAAAATCGACCGGATCCACCGTATTTTTACACAAGTGACTTCCGGTCTGCCCGATCCTAGCTAGTAGTATTGACGCAGGAGGGCCACGTCTCGCGCCAAAAAATATACTCTGCCGTTCTTCTCGCGTGCGTCGCGTTGAGCCACTTCTGGGACGCGTCTAACACGCGGCCGCAATGCGACTGGTGTTCATTGGCTGATTGACTTTAACGCCCGCGTTTCACTGCGTTCTCGCGGCGACCACGTTGTCGCGCCGTTGACGTTTCTGGGTTATATACTGTCCTACCGTGTTGATCCTCATTATAGTAGAGAAGACGGAGGAAATATAATCTACACAAAGAAACTAACCCGATCGACTCACGGCCTTGAAAAGTAAGGGTTACATTACGTCAGAAACTCGTTCGGTACGCCTCCGTTCCGAACCGAGCACCCCATACTGAAACGGTTCAATACAAATACATGTACCGTTACACCCTTAGCATCTACAGATGTAGTTGATATTTCCATGAATTACATGACTTCTTCAAATGTGAGTATTTCATATATACAGTACTGAATTAGACAATAGGCCCAAGTGCCAAGAATAACAGGGAAGAAAGGATGTGAATGGTAGCACTTAGTGTGTAATATGCATTTCCAACAATGTGATTGGTAAAGCATGGCAAACAGTGCGCTTTGTGGGTGCCACAGGGGAACTAGCGCACCAGGTTTCACGCTAGACAATGAAAAAAAAAATCCAAATAGCGTGTGGGAGATAATCTACCCTATGCACAAATAACGTCCCCCTTCCAGCTTCCGGGGGCCTTGCTTTTGTTGACTGAGGCCATAGTGTCATTCAGTATTCGACCTGACAAGCACAGCAAATCACTGCGACGACGCGGAGTGTCAAGAGGAAGTGGGTTTGTTTGCTTATTATAGAGCTGGAGCGAGCAAGGTGGGAGGGAGAGTCAGAGAACTGACTGAGAAAAAGAATGGGATTCAGGGCTATTGTGACTGGAAGCAAAACATCTTACTAGAATAGAACGATTACCTGATGAACAAAGATGACTCCAAAATGTCCAGGTAGTTTTAGATGCAGTGGAGTAAAAGGCAACAACATCACTGCTGTGAGGTAGGGCTGTTTTAAAGTGGAATTGTAAGAAACCCTTGCTAATACGTCAAGCTTACTTGGCATCAGTCAGTGGCTTTGTGATTAAGCACATGGGCCACAGATGTTTCAATTTCCGTGATGTATAATACACAATTTTAAAATACTGTTCCACACTCGCCTAAAATGTGATGTCAAGAAAGATCAGTACTAAGCATCTGCTTCATCTGAGGTTTCTTGGTCTTCAGCAGTATACTGACAGCACAGACCCCTGTGCTCTCTGGGGATATGTGGAGTGCTACAAAACCCAACGGGACCATTCTGCACACTCAGCGGAGAGGCTAATCACTTTACAAGAGTGTCAAGTCAACCAAATGGTCCTGATAGAGTAGTAATGGCCATCATCATTGTAGTAATCCTTTTGCACACAAAAAATGTTGTCAATGTCATAGTTTGAAGTGGAATCTAAAATCAATCAGGGCACGGTGACGCAAGCAAAAGTGAGCAGGCTGGTTTCTGCAGATTACTGCTACTCTTTAAGTGCTATGGCACCCCTTTGCGCAGTCAATTAACCATATTCATTAACCAGTTGATAAGCCTTGCTCAGAATCAATTTCTTTCTGATGTTTAAAACTCCATGAAATCCATACATGAAAACACAAAGAAATGAAATGCATTCGGTGGACAGTTTTGGTCAAGGGAAAACCATTCATTTGATATATTCAACATTTCCTTTAGAAAAGAAGCATTATAAAGATGCTTCCAAGCTGTAAAACTAATACAATAACACCCAGATTTGTGGTGTCACATTACAGCAAATACAGATTGGATACCATCACAATCTGTTTAAGCCATATTACTTTATCAAGGCTTAGAACAATCCTTTTTGAGGATTAAGTCAAGGCCAAATAAGATGGCCTTTGGGCACTGAGCTTCTCCCTCCAGGCGGATAATGTGAGGTCAAATCCAAACAGCAGCAGAGGATGAGAGTGGGACAAACCAATATAATTTCTCTAAACTCCTTCTCCCATTGTATATAAGACAGACAACAGGTCTAAATATAACCCACTTCTACTGTAAGCAAATTTGCGGCGCCAACACGTTCAGGGTCGTGTTTTCCTTTGATAGTAACAGGGTCACCTCATTAGACATACACAAGCAGTTCCTATAGTTAACCCGCAGTTAACTGATGGTAAAATGCCATCAATTGTTAAATTATGGTTTCCCTTAGCTTTTAGAACTGATCCTCTTAAGTATGTTAAGATTATGCAATGAAGATAAACATGTTCTGACCATTCTTGTATACAACAACAGTGTATGGGAGAATTTATTCAAATTTGATACACAAATGACAGTACAGTGATACCTCATGATACCTCGACATACGATCGCTTCGACACACGAGCTTTTCGACATGCGACGTAAAATTTGACTCGCCATTTGTTTCTACGTCAGACGACGTGCTTGAAATACGATGATTTTTTTGACAGCGCCGCAGTTTCTTTGTTTTGCCGAAAGACGGACGAACGGCTGATTTCCTACTGAGAGAAATCAACACTGGACAAAAAGGTTAGTACAGGTGGAGAAAAAAAAAGAAAAGGTGACGCTTACCATTGAAATGAACATGTAAATGATAGCAAAATATAAGCATGGTGTGTGCATCCATGAACTGGGTCGACAATTGGGCCGTAGAATATCGATCTCGTCCAGCAGTCCATTCGCCAGTCTTTATACTGAGCTAAGGTGACAATTCTTATTTGTGGTAACTAGGCATGTGCCGGTTACCTGTTTAACGGTTTACCCTGGAGTGAGAACGTTGCGGTTTCAAAACCACTAAAATTTTCCGTCAGACCGTAGTACATTATTCGCTATTTTTAATGTGTAAAAAAATGCAGCCAGAACTGGCGTGGCGCGGCAGTGCTCACCCCTTCCCGTTTGTTGCTGTGTGTGAAATTGACACTATCGGCCACTAGACGGCCAGTGAACCCAAAAACAAATACTCCAAACATAAGGCGTACTTTTCAGCGATTTATTGAGCTCTCAAATCGTGGTAAGTGGAATATACAAAATGAACACATTTAAAACGTTGTACAATTGTATTTTTCCATGTGTGAGTAGCTTCAACAGATTAGCACCATGAAAAAACAAAACACACATTTTCCTTTCAAATTCAATATACAAACTAACTAAAAACTTACAAAGACGAATGTTAGCCTAGGCTTAGCTGGGAGAGCAACTTTGTCAAGTGTTACAGCCGCAGAGTGAGAAAACAAGCTTGATTCGCTTGAATGAAGGGGAAAAAGGGATAGCGTCAAAGATCGCTAATTGCGAAAGGTGATCTTGCCCTAAGCACAAATCCACATTCGCTGGATCAAGGCGAGGTCTCACTCCCTCTCACTGTTTTTTAGATGAAACCTTCCCACAACAGTATTTACATTTTAACTAACTTATACATTTTTAACTAACTTATTAACTCATGAATTCTTTATGTTCTTTTTAACACACAGGCATGACATCATGTAGACTATAGCTGATACAGTGGCTGAAAATGGCGAAACTTCCCTTGAGCTTTTCCACCCTCAAAAAAAAGTTTTTTATTTAGAAGTGTTTTTACTTTTTTATAGAAATTATTTTGTTCTTGCTCTAATCTTGAGCAACTTGAGCTGTGGCTTTGGGTATAGTCTATAAGTTATATTTATTTTAATTTTGTTTTAAATATTTGTTTTTTTACTGATAATCTATTTATTTTACCAATATATTCATGTTCCAATTTGCAACTATGTTCTGAAAAAAAAAAAAAAAATTCCTGTTCAATGGAAAAAAGTTACTTTTTTTTAACCTATACATCTCAAAATAAAACATTTTGGAGCTATAGTTGCAAACCGCGGTATTTTTGCTCACAGTTATTGTACCGTCAAAATCTCATACCGCCTCTGGTAACATCCCCAAAGAAATCGCCAGCTTCGTCAGGTTTCTAATAATTTATTCCATCAACTTGTTCAACACGACGCCAGCATCAAAACAGAAAGTAAGTGAGCCGCGCTCTCTTGGTCACCGTTACGTCAGCCCCGCGGTGCGTTCAGGTACAGCAAAAAAAGTAGGCCACGTTAGATTCGCTACATTATTACAGGTATTATTATCATTACAATTATAATATTATTATTCTGATTTTTAATAATAATTTATTTGTTTTGCTCTTTGTAATTGCTATTTGCAATAGTAACAGCAGTATTTATTAAGGATTTAGTGCAGGTTTTTGGGCTGTGGAACGAATTAATGGAATTATAATGTATTCTTATGGGAAAATCCTGTTCAACATACGACCATTTCAACTTACAAACAAGGTCCTGCCACAATTAACTTCGTATGTAGAGGTACCACTGTATTTTGGGTCATTGCCTTGACAACCTGTTAATCTGTGCCATAAACCTTTCAAAAATGCAAAATAACATCCCATTTGTAATAGGGATGTCCCGATCGCATAATTTTGCACCTGAGATGGAGTCACCTGATTTTGTGAATCTGCTAATACAGAGTCCCGATCCAATACCAAAAAAGTTTCTAAAAACTTCTTTTTCCGAAAATGTTGCAGAGTATAAAATGTACATGTTTTTGTTTTCATTTGGCAAGGTACATTTGGCACACATACAGTGGTACCTCAACATACGATCTCTTCGACACACGATCTTTTCAACATCAGATGTAAAACTTGACTCGCCATTTGTTTCTACATCCGACGACATGCTAGAACTACGACGACATGGCAGCACCGCAGACGAACGCACGGCGGATTTTCTTGTGTGAGAAATCAACACAGGTTTCAAAAAGGTTGGTACAGGTGGTGAAACAAGGAAAAAGGTGACGCTTACCCTCTAAATGAAGATGCAAATTATAGAGAAATATGTGCGTGGGGTGCGCATCTGTGAACTGGCTCAACAATACATCTCCACGGTTCTCCTTCAACCACCGTTTGCCAGTCTTTATAAGTTAGGGTGACAATTATTATTATGGTAACATCACCAAATAAATCGCCAGCTTTCGTCATGTTTTTATCATTTATTTCACAACTTATCCAACACAAAACGCCTACCGCAGTTGACGGTGTTCTCAAGAAAACAAAACAAACAAAACAAAACTCAAGCCCTGCGGTGCGTTCAGGTACAGCAAAAAACATCCACCATTCCAGAACCTGATTCGTTACATTATTACAGGAATTACTATTATTCAGGTTTATATTTATAATTTTTTTTTTTTTTGCTATGAGTAATTGCCATTCGTAACAGTATCAGCAGTATTTATTAAGGATTTAGTGTCGGTTTTTGGGTTGTGGAACGAATTAATGCAATTATAATGTATTCCTATGGGAAAATCCTGCTCGACATACGACCATTTCGACTTACAAACAAGGGCCTGGAACAAATTAACTTCGTATGTAGAGGTACCACTGTATATTGCATATTAACAGGTTGGTATACAGTAGATGTAAAATACTTGCTGACATATGGTTACCAAAGCAGAAGGCACTCAACAGCATCAATGTGACCAACAGGCTGTGTACTGTGAAATCAATGAGCTTGTGTTCCAAAATGCGTCACACGATGGATGCAATGAATTATGACCACAAGGTGGTAGTTACGTACTGTAAAATGTCAACTGGCTCTTAACACTGGAGGCTTTAGCCAGTACAATTAGTTATTTTTAAATGAAAAAACCCGATCCTTTTCACCCGATTCTGATCCTCTGAAATATGGCCTGATTTCCAATCACGGCAGATTCTTAAAATCAGGTGACATGGACTCGGGTGCAAAAATATGCGATCGGGACATCCCTATTTCAAAGACTGGAAAATCAGACTTGCATGATTGAAAATTAAGAGAAGTAGTAAATCAAAACATTATTTGAGTCGTCACGTATTTAAGAATTTTGTCTGCAAATTTTTACGATAACAAACACATTGCTGCTATTGAGACTCATGACATCACCACTTACATATGTAGACATAGATCTATATCCTACTGTCAAAGGAAACACCACGCCCCTTCTTCTCTCCTTGACAAAGGCAGTAGTGCACAGGAGAAGACTAACCTCCAAGCATCCTATTTTCTGGCAGCATATTACAGCGGACTGTTTTGAGCTTGCAGATGAATAAATCATTTCAATATGGCTTTGTTGGAAGGGCCAATTAGACGTTGCAGCTAGAGGCTAATCAAATCCAAGACTAGATCCTCTTCTATTAGAATAGACACAAGGCGGGCGGTGGCAACAAGATGCTAAACATTAGTGGCTACATTGCTCACTGCTTCTTATTGTCACATTTGTTTAGACCAGCTCACATACAGTACATAGTTCATTTTTATACCTAGGGGAAATTGTACCAGGCACTGAGTGTGTGCAACCAGTATAGGTCATGCTTAAAAATAAAAAACCTTACGGTATCAAAAAATGAATAAATAAATAAATAAAAATAACTAAAGCCAAGCCTGTACTCATCCATAGTCTATTTGATCTACAGAGATAAAATTGATGGATATGAACCTCGCTGTCTTTCTTCCATCACTTTCTAATCTAATCAAAAAAGTGGGTTATACCTCTGCAGTTACCAACAATATAATGTGTGAATCAATTACTAACACAATTATGTAATGTGTTATGTAGAGTGACAAATGTAGCGTCTTTTCAGCAAGACATACTGTAAGAGTGTGCAAGTGTAAAGAGCGTAACCAGTATATTCTAGTGTTGTATCGGTCGCGAACGATTCGTTCTTTTTGAACGAATTGTTTTGGTGAACGAGACCGAACTAATCATCATCTGCACTGATTCGTTCTATGAAGGTGGTGCTTGTTCGCTGCGTGGGAGGGCGTTGAGCAAGCGGCAGCGTCTTCTGACATCGCAAACGACCAATCAGACGCCAGCCTCATCGCGGGCAGGGGAGGGACCGGAAACAGAATCAGGGCGTTTGTCACTCACGTCCACGTGTGGCCAATAAGCAGCCAGCGTGCAGGCAGAGGGGCAAGACTGAGTTTTGTCACTTCCCGTTCAGTGACTCGGTCCTCCGGTTCCTGACCTAGCTTGCTGCTAACTTGATTTTCCAGTAATGACTATGCGGTGAATGAATCAGAAAATGAAAGGAAATGACTTTGTCACATATTTGTTAACGTGGAGCCTATCAAATGCTGCTCAAACAGACAAAAACACCACACAAATCTAGCGAGCATTGTTTAGAGTAGTACTTTTCTCAACAAACTCGTGACTGCCTATGACGACATACTATCAAATTTACAGTAATTTAAAACACGGGTAGCTACGAGGCAAGCAAAAGCTGAGCTGCGGTCGCGTGACGGCAGTGAAGCGGGCAGAGAACTGTCACTATATGGAGGCTTCATGGCAGCGATATTTACCTCATATGTGCACAGAAAAAAATATTTAGTATGAGCACCATAATACTGATTTGCAATGAAACTGTATATACATGTCAATTTTTTCCCGAGTGTTTTTTTTTTTTTTTTTTCGTGTCAGCGTGTCGGGTGTTGGTTGGTTAGACAAATTATGTCAATCCGTCCATCATGTGCTACTCAAGCGCCCAAAACAACGCACGCAGACACGGGAGATGTCGCAATATGTCTACATTTTTCTTAACAGACTAATGAGAGTAGAAAGGCGACATCGTAAAGAGCTAACAATTATTTCTCGTCAGCATTTGACGATCTGAGATGCGGGGACGACAGGGGAGCTGACAGGATTATTTTATTAATTAATACCAGTGCAAAAAAACAATATGATCACCATAATACTGATTTGCAATGAAACTGTATATACATGTAATTTTTTTCCGAGTGTTTTTTTTTTTTTTCTTCGTGTCAGGTGTTGGTTGGTTTGACAAATTATGTCAATCCGTCCATCATGTGCTACTCAAACGCCCAAAAACAAAGCACGCGGACACGGGAGATGTCGCAATATGTCTACATTTTTCTTAACAGACTAATGAGAGTAGAAAGGCGACATCGTAAAGAGCAAACAATTATTTCTCGTCAGCATTTGACGATCTGAGATGCGGGGACGACAGGGGAGCTGACCGGATTATTTTATTTATTAATACCAGTGCAAAAATTCAACACGATCATCTTAATACTAAAAAAACAAAAATACAACAGAGCGAGATGTAAATATGATGTGTTGGTCGTTCCATATTCAGAAATTAAACTTTCGATGTATTTTTATTTTCGTGACAGCAAACATGCTGTATATGTGATTGTATGTGTGATCAAGAACCTGCTAAAGAAAGTCCGTGCGCCCCCGCCCCCTACTCCCCTCACAAAAGGAAAATGTTTAACCGTGTCCTAAATCGAAATGCAAGCACGAGCCATGACTTTGAGCCCATAGAACTAGGACAGACGACGCGGAAGTTCTCCCTCGCTTTTGCAGCAGCAGGAGGGAGACGAGGCTGTCTGTGAAAGCAGAATGATACCGCCTGTCACTCATTTCTGAAACTACGACGAGTGGTCAATGTGGAAGAGAGGGAGGGACCAAGCAATGTCACTTCCCGTTCAGTTATACTGCGAAGCGGTCTTTGGTGATTCGTTCGGCAACGTCACTTCCCGTTCAGTAACCGAACGATTCGTTTGGGCGGGGAGGGAGATGAGGGGGGCGAACGATTCGTTGAACGATTTGTTTGAACGAATCTTTTTACTGAACGAACCGGAATGGATTCGTTTGCTCAAGTGAACGACAAATCTCGTCACTAGTATATTCATACTAAAATGTAGTTTTAAATGGTTGAACTTGCTTGAAAGCAAAAAAATAGATATACTGTATGTATTTCACAACAGACTGAGGAGTCCAGTGGAATTAGTTCTGTGCTGAGCAATGTCAAACATGCAGCAAGAGGACCAGTGGTGACTTGAAAAATAAGGTTTCAATTCAACTATTTTACTTGAGTCAAAACAGTTACCATTTCAGTCTTGAACTTCATGTTTTATTTTGGGAATTAAAATGGATTAAAATATTGATTCACCTAATAGCTTATTAAATTCATACCGGAATAATGAATTACCGTTCTGGTGACCTTTTTGCATTAAGAATCAGTTCAGACAACTGTTGGTTTTTTTCGAGATAAATGAAATGATAGGAATTTAGAAAAATAACCCCAACAATCACTACTGTATATCTAACAGTTACGACTTGATGACTGATGAAAACTTTTCCACATCAACCCAATTCAGTACAGTGGGAAACACATACAGAGTTGTTGCATAGGCAGAGGTTCAACAGTTCTTTCTAGGGATGTTCACATGCTAGGAAATTGGGTTAATCGATCCATTTTTCAGAGGATTGGAATCGGGTTAAAAGGATCGGGTTTTTAATTAACAAAATATCCTTATGCTTTTCCGCTTAATGCTCGCACAGCGCCACAGCCTCTCACCCTCCCTTCTGCTAAGCAGTGCAGCCATACTGTCCAGCTTGCGTTTGGTACTTCAACTTAACGATGATTGACAGGTTTGTAGCTTTGATTTTGCCGGAGAAGCTTGGTAGCTGTACGATCAAAGGCACAAATGTGTCGATCATCGTTAAACTTGCATAAGTTTGCTGTGGCAACTCATTGTGTAAGTAAGTGTCGGGGTCCGCGAACGCGGAAACACGGTTGGACTCACAACAGACAAAAAATGACTGAGGGGAGCGTATGAGGGTTTATTAAATACAAAACAAAAACACACGCAATCGCGGTAAAAAGAGAAATAACAAAAAGGGTCCGTGACAGGAGGTCGACGGGGATCAATATACAAACGCAAGGACAAACCAAGGTAGTAGGCAGAGAGCCAATAAAACAACTAAAATACACTCACGTACCTGCACAAGGTAGAGGCATAAAAAAACTAAAGCGACAGGTGACCAAAACCCACGGCAGGAGCGAAATTACACAAATAACAAGCTACTCAAATACGAGGATGTCGAATGGCGACCAGCAAGGAAACTATCTCGGCGTCCTTCCAATGGATCGCCTGCGTCTTTATACTGTTGTTGATGAGCAGTGATTAGCTGCAGGTGCGACGTCGGGAACGCCCCACAGCTGTCTCTGCAACAACACAAAATCTGACCAGGAGCAGAACGTGTTCTCAGCAGCGCGAGTGAATTTGAGTGGACTCACTCAATGAAGCATTTAATAAAGACAAGCATTTTCTACATTATTTTAGTTTGAAAATAATCCACATTCTGAAGGCGGCACGGTGGGACAGTAGCATGTTTGGAACTTTTTATTTTTCGGTATTGGATCAGGACTCGGTATCAGCAGATTCTCATAATCAGGTGACCAGGACTCTGGTGCAAAAATATGGGATCTGGGCATCCTTACTCCTTTCAGAGTTTAAATGGGCCGGATGGTTGAGATGTTGGTGTTTTGATGGTGGGCATGTCACAATGTTTTCATAGGTAACGTATTGTCAAATGGGAAAAGGCATGTTGGTTTTCTCAGCTGGTGTCCCATGAGAAGACATCAGTTTTTAAGTAGCTGCTGCACTGTCAATTCTTCATATTCATTTAATTATCTGTCCAGTAGCGTGCAGCATGTGTTGCTGACCCAAATCTATGAGTATTACCACCACCAGTCAAAATCCAACCGACAAACCCCTCAACCATTACATACACACGCATGTTGAATTCCTAAGCAGGGGAGTCTGCCTGTCCTGCACCAGGGGAGTGAATTATTTATCGTGGACCCTTTGCAGCGCGTCAGCGGCTCCGCAGGATGAAATGATATTTATGGAGCCCCATGGGCAAAGATGGGTTAGACAGAGGGAGCGAGAGAATTAGGGGTAAAGATGGAGGAAGGAGGGGTGAAAGCAGTAAAACCTACATGTATGTTTATGTATCACATCAATTGTATCTTATTGGGAGGAGGAACGATACAGATGGAGAAAGAAAAGAAAACAAATCATAGATCGAGTAAAATGCCAGCAAAGAGATATTACCCACCAAATAACAGGGGGCATCTATAACAACAGGAGATTAAAACGGGTGAGGCCAATTTAAATAGCTGTTTTGGCATTTAACCCAATCCATCCATTTTGTGTATCACTTATTTTGTTCAGGGTCAAAAGGGAAATTAAGTCTATGCCAGACACAGAGGCCACATTTGGGATTGGTCACCAGCAAATACAATTAAACTTACTGTATCAAAAGGAAAACAATTGGCACTTTTACACAAGTTATAGTGCTGGTCTATTGCCATTTGAAGAGCAAGAAAGAGAGGCAGAGTATCGAGCCTAAAGGAGTGTTGTATAAGTTTAACAAAATAAGTGTTTCTGCCATCAGCAAGAATAAAAATTAAGCATTAAAAAAAAAAAAAAAAAAAAAAAGATTGCATTAGCCAAAAAGCTGTCGTTTCTTGGCCCTCCAGACAAAGGATGGTGCAGGGTTTCCTGTACATATACAGAAAGAGATTGTGGTCCACCGCCACATCAAAATAAAAGCCATTATGCCTTGCAAATGAGATGTTTTTTTGTTTTTTTTAAAGATTTAAAGATACATTTTAATTTTTAATTTGTATAATTTATCATGAATAGTAAATGAATATATATATATATATATATATATATATATATATATATATATATATAGCTCATTATTTAACTATTTGGCATAAGTTGTCTGAAATAGCACGGCAAATACAAATTGTTCCTTTACACGCCATCCATCCATCCATTTTATTTTGAAAATCACACATCTGATCACCTGTTGTAAGCATGCGCCGGACATCGTCGGAGCAGAGTTGGAAATCGGGGGGAAAATCCACAAAGAGGTATTTCAAGGTAATGAATGTAATTCTGGTTTAAGCCTGTGAAAACGATCTTAATATTGACATTGACGTAAGTCGTTTAAGTTCTTTACAGCGTGTGTTTGATCCGAATCGTCACTTCCTAGCTTAACAACAGTTTGTTGCCGACTCACCAATGGTTGTAATTTCAGATGAGTATTTTGTAGTATTTTGGAAAGAGAAAAGTTCCTGAGGACGATGGGTCAGGTAACAAAAGGACTATTATTGTTGCGGTGATGAAGACCGTCACGTTCTGAGCCTTCTTACGATTAGATTTGTACAGTATATACAGTGATACCCCTACTTATGAATGTCTCTACATACAGAATTTTCAGGTTAGGACACGCCTTAACAGGAAAATATTGCCTCTTGTTACGAAATACATTTCAGGATATGAAATGCAAAAATACAGCATGGCTGGTACTCGCAGTTCCTAGAGTTTACTGAACGTAACTTACTTATAGCTGCTCTGCCATTGGCTATGGCCTAGCATTCCTGAGATCCAATTAGCTAAGAGTGACCTCTACAGTATGTGTATGTGTGTATCCCAGCATCCTCTTCATTTGCCCCTCGTGTTCCCACAGCTTTTCATGAGTTCATTAACCTTTATTCTTGGTTTTCTACATTATGCACAACTCTTATTTTTATTATGTAATAATGGAATTTTAACATGTACTTGTTACATGTTTTGATGCATTTTAATGCATTGTAAAAGATTTTTTCTGAATTTTGCGGGGCTTGGAACGGTTTAGGGCATTTAATTGAAAACAAGTCTCTACTTACATAATATTCAAGTTTAAAACTACTTCCAGAACTAATTAATTTCGTAAGTAGAGGTACCACTGTACATTACAAGTCTCTCTGCATTCTTTTTTCTAGATAGCATCATGAGTCATGGGTGGTTAGACATATTTACAGAAGACGTTATATCACCCTGCAAATTCGAGTGGAATAGGCTAATCCATTATCTAGTTATAACAAAATTCCATTCCTGACTTTTCTGACGTTTGACCTCATTACCACAAAATGTGATTACGTTTTCTATTTCATATTACAAAAATATCCTGCAAATTTGATTATAGTCACTTTATTTGTTCTTGAGTTACCTTGAACACAAACATACAGACATAGAGAAACAAATACATGACCGCCACCTTCCATAGGTTTTTCCTTCTAGTGGAGGTAAATACAATAAAGAAAAAAACACATTGATATAATTTATTGCCTTACCATTGTACATTTAACTATTATAACAGGAAACCAGCTGTAACCTTCAGAATGGTAACAAGTTGCTAAAGCATAATTTTATTGGTATTAGTCTAGTCTAGACTACTTTGTTTTGCTAAGTGTACGCGGACCTGCCGGAAAGACCTGAAAAGCTCGAATGAGCATATTTGAACTACTTATGAACTGTAAATAAACTACTGTTAAACACTCCAGGTTTTTTTTGCTGAGCTTCACGTCGTGCGAGACGTGACATCTCCTGTTTCGTCAGTGGGTTCAGCTCAGCAAACACCGTTGGTTTTGATTTCTCTCTCACTTTCTCTCATTCTACTAAATAGTGCTGTGTGATACGGAAAAAATCAATTACAATATGGGCCATTTTATTTCACGATATAATACATGTTTAATTATTTGGTGAAAAATTATACGACAAATATGAAACTTTTCCCGCACTCACTTTATTTTTAAATTGACATTAAAGTGCGTACGACAGGAGAAAAAAAGTCTTAAATAGCATTATTATGGAATCATATTTTGAGACGATTCAACTATATACAACAATTTAGCAAAGCGCAGATGATGAGAAATTAGTCTTTTAATCTGCCGGTTAGCCACGCCTACCATTATATGGCTCTATCATCCCCAACAGGTGGATGACGTCAGCGGGAAAATGACCTCATCGGTTTTACTATTCAGCCCATTGAGGGGGAATTATTCAGAACGAGGAAAACGCGACGAACAGAGCCGCAAAATGTCTCTCTACTCCAATATTTTCTTAGGATATTCTTTTTATTCAAGTATTTTTCCCCAATAGCTAAATAAATGGCATGGTCATGACAAATAACAGTCTGGTGTTAGATCAAATATGAAATAATAAAAATGCATTTATTCAGGACGACATGGCAAAATTACTCCATAATGGTCAAAACTGTCGACTTCACCTTTACTGTCGCACCTCCCGAATGATATTTTATGGCACCTAAGTCGGGCTTATGTCATTTCCCTTCCCCGGCTTCGGAGAATGTAAACAAACCAAGAGGCGTGACAGCTAGCAGACATGCTAACCCGAACCGAGTGATGTTTCAAAGTCTTCGAAGCGGAAAATCACACATAACTAGCCCGCATCATTTCACATGACGACTGGCTTGTCGATTGTCTTCGCCGATTGGCAACCCGCCCGGCGACGAACAAGTTAGAGCTCGTCGTTCCCCTGCTGAGGCCGGAGGGCTCGTTTGAGGGGAAGCAGCTGGACAATGACCGCCGGACAAACCGGACGTCGGAGGAGGAGCGTGTAGCTGCCAAATTGTTAACATTAATATAGCAAAATAATGCTTTACTACACGGCGAAGTCGTAAACAGCGAGACCACTCATAGGAGTGCGGCTGCAGTTGTTATATAGCTAACATGACAATATGTGTATGAGGAGAGCTTTTTACATGCCCATCCATGATCAAACGTAAGTAGTCCTTTATTTAAAGAAAGCTTGTAGTGTTTACTTTGTAATCGCTGTATTCGCGGCTATTTTTAACACAAAGTTACAATTTCTGTTGGAAAATTTGACAGAACACCGGGCATATGAAGAGGGCAATAAGCAGAGCATAGTGCTCTCCCGGCGGGGGGATGTGCGACAAGCCGCCGGTCATCGGCCGAGGGGACAAGGGGCATGTCAGCCACAAAATGCAAGCCACCTACATATTAAAATGATCCTAGTATTTGACATAATACAAAACAGGATGTTTACTCACTTCCTCGTAAGTCCCATGGTCCCACAGTAGTAGGGCTTGTTTTGGCCAATATCCACCGGTTAATGGGAACATTTTGAAACCCCAAAGAGGCTAACACGCCTCTCCCTCATACAGCAAGATTTTTCTGCAGCCGTTTGGCTGGCGTGATGCGAAAATAAACAAATTAATCCGCAAAATCAGCTGAATCCTTAGTCCTTCTCATAAAACAGTACGGCTGTATAGTAAAGAGGACTCCTTCTCCGGTACATGTCACAGCACCCTTTTCCTCGATGCAAGGCCGAAGCCGCAAGTCTGTCATTTTCGTAGTGCGGGATTAAAAAAAATTGAATAAATATATCGATCGCTTCTTCACACATCCAAGTGGTCCATTTCATTCAGGAGCATAAAATACTGCGTGTATTATGAAATAAACATGCTTTTTCGTGTCACAGACACTTTACACTGACCTGCCACAACAGTTAAATGTAATTAAAAAAAATAATTGCAGCATAGTGATAAAGAGAAGTATGAGCAGGTCAACAAACTGAAAGAGCTGAAATATGAACACTCTATATAAAGTAAGTCAGGACTTAAATGTTGTCTCTCAGGACTGCATTTAAGCGGATACAAGTTTTTCACTCAAAGACGAGCATAACAGAATGAAAAAATTTTTAGCTAAAGTAGCCAGGTTTTCTAAGTAAACTCATTGAAATTGAAAATCATTCATTTTGTCCCTCTCCATTTCATGGAGTCAAAAAGTCATAAGGCCTCTTGAGTAAAAAAATGGAATATGTTTCCCCTCACCGGAGCTCACTGCGAGAGCAGGGTTTCAAGACATAGTGTGACAAAAGACAAACAACGCTGAGCTGACGGGGGGGGGGGGGGGGGGGGGGGGGGGTGTATCAGGCGTAAGAAGAGATTGCCTCTAAAGGAAATGGGCTGATGAGTCTGGTTAACAGCATCATTGTCGTGTAGCCTAAAGGCCAAAGCAACACATCAGGCAGCGAGAAGGTAAAACCAACTAAACTAAAACAAACCACACTG
Source organism: Corythoichthys intestinalis (assembly GCF_030265065.1). Lineage (NCBI taxonomy): Eukaryota > Metazoa > Chordata > Actinopteri > Syngnathiformes > Syngnathidae > Corythoichthys > Corythoichthys intestinalis. Next base: position 60,014,620 of record NC_080395.1, read on the forward strand.
AAAGACATGGGGATTGAACCTCATTACTCTTTTCTCACACCTCTTTAGCATTCACTTCCTTATCTCTTTAATAGCACTGACGTCTGTCTCTCTTCTTATTCCTCTGTAGTATATCCTTGCCATACCACATCCCTATTCCTTTACTTACTCCACCCTTTCCAGCGGCAAATCAGTCAGAAAACACTTCACCCCACAGAGTAAAGAACAAGAAATGGTGAAAGGAAATTTGTCTCTATCATTGGAATACAGATGGAAGTCAGAGGGTAAAGACTATACCTGTGTGCGGTGGGTGGAAGGATGAGATGCTGGCAAAGCAACAGCTGTGGGAGTAATGGGATTTGGATCGTGAAAAAATTAATTGACGGTGTGGCGCCGGCAGGCACTGATAAGGGTGCGTCATGTGTGTGCCTGTATGTTTTAATGTATTGAGTGCAAAACAGATCAACTTGGCGCAACAGAATATACACGAATGCTTGTGTGGGGTTAGAAATTTGATAGCACTATTGGGATGAGTCAAAGGGTTATCCAAAATGATAGAAATACACAGTCGTGCCACTGAATGAATTTGAACCCCACAATAGGGAGTAGGAGTGGGAGCCTCTTGGTACCTCGCGATATGATACGATTTGCAATACAAAGCTCGCGATAACGATAATCTGACGATATGGCGATACAACGATTATCAATACATCGGTCAGAAAATCATTCTAGTATATTCTACAAACAACTAATACACATAAAAACAAGCTTCTGCTGCGAATTGGAATGAGCTTGTCACTAGTAGACGTCCAATCCATTTGAACTTCAAACAGATTAAACGTCTATGGCCGTAAGTGGCAGCCAATGAGGTAATTTTAGGCCATTTGAGGTCATTTACCTTTTGATTTTCAGTTACTTCCTGTTGATTTTGGGGTATTTTATGGGTCACTTCCTGTTTATTTTGAGTTATAGAACAGGAAGTGACCTGGGAATCTCCCAAATGAATAGGCAGTGACTCAAACTCAACAGAAAATGACCTGTAAATGCCCTTAAATGAACAACAAGTGGCCTGTAAATGCCCTGAAAATCGGACAGAATGACTGTGAATGCTCTGGATTCGAATGAACAAACTTTCCTAATCTAAGGGGCCGTTTACATGGTGACTCTCCGAGAATACGAAAAATTTCAAATTTGCATTTGCATTTGCGTCTCCATTTGAACAATGTTGCAATTCCGCATGAAAACGATGTAGTATTTATGCCAGGCCCTAGGGGGCAGTGCAAATTTACAGGGCGACAGAGAATGATGCACTTTGACCCCACCAAGCTCCCTCAGCACGGAAAAAAATACTCGAAGCAATGTCATTTTTCTTTTGTTCAAAAAGGCACAAAAATTGAAACGTTCAACATATTTTATTTAAAAATATTATTAAAACAGTAAATTAAATCCGACATTCCGCCATATTTGCTGTTTTAAATGTTTAGTAGCACTGCTGCGCACGCCCAATGTGACGTGTACGAGTGCTGACGTTAACAGCGCGGTCTCGCGCCGCAGGAGCCTTTGATATGCATGCCGAGGAAGCCCCCGTCAACCCCCCGCAATCGGATTCTTCCACTTTGGAGGCAGGATTCAGAATTTTTCGTCTTCGCCGACACCATATGCACGCGAGGCGAGTCCGCTACTCAGTCATTGCATCTTTGTGTCGCAGAGTCGCCATGTAAACTGCCCCTAAATGGATTGGGCGTGGCGCACAGTCAATGGCAGCCTTAGAGTTAACTGAGGCACTATTATGGTGGAAGAATTTGGTAGCAACTTGTCGGTTCCTTTTTTATTTTTTTTTAAATTTTCTTAAAACATTGACACCATTTAAAACGATATCTCGATTCGAGGCAAGAGCATATCGATAACTTTTTGGGATACAAAGTATCACGATATATCACCATTTCGATATTTTGTCACACCTCTAATAGGGAGGCATGAAAACTATAGATAGACTGATTATCGGCGCCAATATTTAGAAATTTGACGTGTATTGGTATTGGCCTTTTATTTTTTCAATCTGATTGACAGATAGGAAAAAAAATCAATTTAAAACTGGGTTATCCTGCACTAGTATTCACCCCGTCCTCTGGTTAAATGGTAATGGTAAATGGAGTCACACTTGTATTGTGCCTTTCCACCTTTTTAAGTCCCTCAAAGCGCTTCAAATTCTTTATCCTCATCTACTTACTGGTGTCACAGCACCAGAAGCAACCTTACTGGTGTCACAGCACCAGAAGCAACGTGGTTTAGTATCTTGCTCAAGGATACTTTGATGAGGTCATCAAGATGGAGAATCGAATCTACAACCTCTGGGCTGGGGAACGACTACTCTACAACTGAACTATGCCACCTCCTATTATTATCTATTATTTTCTATTTGTGTGGTTCAACAAACATGCTTTGGGCATTTCAATAAAGTTCAGTGTTTGCATAATTTCATTATTCAAAATTTTTCTGCCAATTTTTACACTTTTACAGCAAATAAATATCGGCTCCAAAAATCGGTTATCGGCCCCTCTAACTACTAATAATCAGTATCGGTCCAGAGAAACCTATATCGGTCGAGCTCTAACTGCATTGGTTCTGACGCTTGACCATCATCTATTCTATGTCTTCAACGGTAACAAATTTTGTGTTATTTTCTAGGCCACTTTGTGTGCTCAAACATGCTGTGCGCGATTGCATCTGTATCTGCCGACAGAATTACTTTTTTATGTCTGAGTGTGTGCATATTTAGGCATGCAAGTTCGAGTTATCCGTTTGAGAAGAGCGGGGAGAGAGAGCCTGCCGGCACTTCAAAGCGGCAGTGGCTGTATGAATGGCTGGCAGACTGAAAATCCCCAATGGGTGAGCAGACCTCAGATTTTATTGCAAAGCCAATAAAGCGAGCTGCAGATTTGCAACGTGAACAGCGTTTAAAACTTAATTAGACGAGTGATTATTTTAGCATGGCCAAAAAGACACCCATCAGAGGTGTCGCCTGAGTGAAAGACTATAAAAAGAAGCTTCACGGGTACCCTTGCGATCCAAACAATCTGTCGACAGACTATGCCATGGACATTTTGTTAGTCTAAATGGAAACCATTTGGGCATCTGTGCCCTTTGTACCATAGACTATCCACCTGTGTTCTAGTGTAGCTTTACAGCCGTTTTTGAACCAAAGCACAACACTACCAACACTTTGTTGTATAGCAGCACTTGCGTATATATCTTGCCACCATGACACCTGCTCTCAAAGAATGTGGCTGTCTATTTCAGGGCTCTGATTTCCAGCCAGAAGGACAAACCATTAATTACAATGGAACAGGCTGCTAATGGTTGCCTGTGCCGCTTTCCAACCCCTAACCCCCGCTGCACACTCCCTGTGCTGGGTCTCCATGGCGACCTGTGGCTGAGTGTCGAGGGGCCTTTTACCAGGATGAGGTATGGTAATTGGAAGGCGGGTCTGACCCCTGTGATTCCTGCGTCACTTGACTAGGCACAGTGCTGATTAATGGACAATATTTCTGACATTACTGACAATTTCAGGGAGGAATGAATGGTTATACCCTGCCAGCTGACTGTATGTTGAAGGAAAACTCAAGAGTGCTGGGGCGTGTCGTGTAAACATGCTGTAAATTATTGCACAAAAGTCTTTCAACACTACAGGTTGCGACACATTTACGGTGTATACAGGACCGGAAAGGACTACAGTCTGTGTAGTTGTAGTAAATAAGCTCATCAAATGTGCTAAATAAATACAACACAGTTCTTCTTTACATCATCTTAAGTCTATTTGCAAGATAATTTTTGTGTTGACATCGTATTGTAATTAGGGCTGCAGCTATCGAATATTTTAGTAATCGAGTAATCGACTGAAAATTCTATCGATTAATCGAGTAATCGGATAAAGCAAATATATTTTTAGGTGAAGAGCAATTATAAATATACATGAGAAAACAAGACATTTCATCTAATCTTGAACCATTTTCAGTCAATCACTGTCTTTATTTTCGATGTATATTGTTGAAAACAGCCAACAATTGCATCTCAGATTAACTAGAATTTTAAAAAAAAAGACAAATTCACTGCTTTCACTCAAAAAAACCTTTAGATCTTATTTAAATATATATATATATATATATATATATATATATATATATATATATATATATATATATATATATATATATATATATATATATATATATATATATATACTGGACTGTCTCAGAAAATTAGAATACACAATATTCTAATTTTTTGAGACAGTCCTGTGTATATATACAGGACTGTCTCAAAAAATTAGAATATTGTGTATTCTAATTTTCTGAGACAGTCCAGTATATATATATATACCTAAAAATGCCATTACGCTTGATAACACACATCACTTAAAAGTTTGGATTTTTTCCCACGTGTTTCAGTTGAATTTCTATTTGTGTCAAGCCATTTTTAAGTTCTAGTCAAGTTTTACGCTACTCTAAACTGTAAGTCCTGATAGGATTTTGTGTTTTTGCAGTGTTCAAAATAAATGTATGATACAGGCTGTATTGGAGCACATTAGGGACCAGTGCTACTTGGTGTTTTATCCAGCAATGACTACTAAGCTAAAATTGATAGTTAGCATTATTGAGTTATTTTACACCCTCATCACTCCACAAAGCTATGTTATGTTAAAGCCTGTATGTAAGACACGTTAGCCACGCATCGAAAGTGGTCATAATTAATAGAAACCTAGCCCTCCGCAGGGCTAACGTTACGTGAGCTAGTAGTGACAGTAACGTTAATCTTATTTATTAGCGTTTAGCGCTCTTTATTAGCGCTTAGCCCTCTACTGCTTTAAGATGGCGGCTGTTTATTAACGCTGCCCAGACGCGGCCGAGTCTGTCATTTCGCATCTAGTTCAACATACATGGGATCTCTATGAGACTCATCAGATGCTACCTGCTACCAACTTAACATCATGCGGGCTAGTTTTTAGCAACGTCGGCGTAGTTTGGAGCGGCTGTCGGCTGCGGAAAAGTTTTTTATATTGTTTTATTGCTTCTTCCTCTACGCACGTGACGTCAGCCTCTACACACGTGACGTCAGCGCGTTGTCCCGCATTAAAAGTAGTCCGAGCGAAACGTGATGCTTAGAGCTGTCAAAATAAACCATTACTCGAGGTGAATAAAATTACTCGGATCAGTTTTTAAACTCTAGTTACTCGAGTTGCTCGAGTATTCGTTTCAGCTCTAATTGTAATATTACAACAAGAACTATTTAAATGAGATGAGCTCATTTTATTGTCTCCTAATACAAAGACACTGAATGGATAGGACATTTATTTGAAGAGAATTGCCCGTAGTAGCTTCAGATTCTCTTTAAATGTCAGTGAGTAAATATGACGCTAAAGCACATTTGTGTTGTTTGCATTGTCAAAAAGGAATAGAACAAAGGACAATGTTAACATATCAGTTTAATCAAACATTTACGCAGAGGAGGGGCTTCTCCTTATCTCATCACTTAGAACAAATACAGTTGCAGGGGCTCAGCTGCTTCCGAAAAGGAAGCGCTAAGTCTTGGCTGAATCCCCTGACAACATCTGGGAGCATGCGACACCTAACAAATTCAATATGAATGTAAATTAAACTCAATAGGAAAGCAGAGGAATGGAAAAGAAACCAGACATTTTTTAGACGTTTACTTTTGCCCACTGACAACAATAGATGTCCAATTCATTTACACTAGGGGTGCACGATATCCATTTCTTGAAACCGGTATCGAGAACTTCCTGCTCCTCAAAGCCGATACAAATATCGATAGTGGTGGATTCAACATAGATTTGCCTTTGACCTAACCAAATTTTTCAAGATGACATGAACATTATTATAATAAACAAAACAGACTAGAACAGTCTCGACTTCAAATAAAGTGGCAATATTTATTTTTCAAATAAATTAGTCAATGTCATTGAAGATGTGTTCCCTGAACAATGAGCACAGAACTAAAACATGAACCCAACAGTTATTGTGCTTTGTCATCAAATAAAAACATTTGGTGCTATAGGAGAGGAGACTGTTGTGGTCTTGGTCCATGAAACAACTTCCTTAACCTGGCAATTATAGGACAGCAAGCCTATCAATAACCAAAAGGCCTCTAAAGAACTTACTAACTTATAACTAACACTGTAAAATGCAAACATTATATAGTAAGGCTCATCACTCATTCCTCAATATCAAAAATATTTGGTCGAACAAAAAGGATTAATGGCTTGCCTTATAATAAACCATATAAACGGCAGTGAGTGAACCCATTTTCAAAAAAGCATGAGGTTTCTTCTCTGCACAGCACGAAATCCTTGTCCAGCCACTGCGCCGTCATACCAAGCATGCTGACAGGACTAACATTACACGTCCATATGTCCGTGGTACGCGCCGTGCATGGTTGCCGATCGAAGTATGGAAGCGAGTGGCAATCAGACTTTGACGGTAAACATTCCGCTGAAAAGTGGCGACTGCTTGGAATGAACCTGGGCTCCAAATGACGAAGTAGCCGCCTGAATCCTAGGTCTTCACCGAGGGAAAAGGGTTCGTTGGTTGACTAGCGCCTTCATGTCTGTGATCATGTTTGTGATTGCTATAGCCCTCGGTCATCTTTGTGAACCTTTTCAAAGGCCTCGTTAAACGGTGCAACCCTGGCTTTGGTATTGGATGGGCAGCTTCATTCGCAGCTCTCGTGTCCTCGTACTCTTTTGAAACACAATCGTAGCGATTGTAATCTTTTAAGTGGCTAATTAAGATGTGTTGTAGTTTGACACTTTTTTCCCCTCCTCGTGGAACTTCGGCTTTGCATTTGTTACAAATTGCGAATAAAACATTTTCCACTGACAACTTGAAAAATGTTGCTACTACCCGCTCTCGCTTGAGCGGTACGTAACAGAAAAAGAGCGTTTGATTTGTGGCGCACCTCCCTCTTCCTCAACCACACACAGTCAATGATACATTGTACTGGCAAAATAGGAGTGGAAACGAACACACACATCCCAATTCACCGACACCGTGCCAAAAATATTATACTGTATTTTATCAGGCCTATTAATTATGTTATTGTATTTATTGGGATGACGTCATAATTCCTATTATCGGACTGATAATTATCAGGCCAATAATTATCATGTACCTATGATTTAAACTAGGAGGACTTGCTGTGAACCTTAATGTTACATTGTGAATAATCGCTGCCAACCCTCCAGTCAAAATAGATTGGACATCTACTGCCGTCAATGGCAGCCAAAGAGTTAATCATAACTCTTTGTAATGTGATGGCAAGCTAAATTTTACATTTAGTGATCCAAACTGTAAGATTTTACTTCAAGTTTTAATGAATATTTTCCCCTTATTCCATTCACACATCAAATTTTTACCATTGACTTCCCTCCTTAAGCCCAATATTCTTTTCCCCATACTAATTAGGGTATCTTGGATCAGTAGGTTGACAGAAAGACAGACAGTCTTGGTTAAGGTGGGAGAACACTTCGATGAGGAATGGGATCCCAATATTAACTTTTAAAACCTGAAAACTCCTATATATGAATGGTTATAATAATCAGGCTAATGCTGCTTTCGCTGCATATCTGGAAAACTGTTTAAAAAGGGCTCTCTATTATTAATAATATGTTTATATTAACATTTTCCCATAAAAAATAAGTGCCTGCTCTCTTATTTGTGTGCTACGTAAACATCAAGTCTCATTCTAGCACCATGCCTACCATCATTCCAGTTGACATGTTGCCATACTACTGAGCAGCAGCTTTAAACTAGATTAATGAGCTCACAGATACTGTATAGCAGATGATGTCTACAGTTTAAGTGTGAATAAACATAATCCAGCAGAATGGGACAGCAAATGTGATTTCTCCTCTTAAGAGTGTAGCGAACCTGTCCTTGATCTGTCAGCTGAGAGTTGCACGACTTTCATTGAATGTTTCTGATAATGGTTTTTGGTTATGAAAAGGTATTACATAGGCAGCAAACCAAACCATGTTTCAGCCTGATGAGAGTACATCAAAAGGGAAAAAATCTGTCTTATTACAGTCTTGATGATCTCAAGTTGCAGTACATCATTCTATGCCATTTTTTTTCATGTGTGACTTACTATACAATGATTTATAATTTTCAGTATCATTAACACACTGTGAAAACCTTGGATTTGAACAGAATACAGAAACAATCACATAACAGTGAGTGGTACAATTGATTATTTGATTTTTGTTCACTCCAAGTTCAGTGAGATCTTTTATAACGTGTGCTCAATTGTTTGCTGGCTCACAAAAGATCTTCCCAAAATGCTATTTCACCTGCTTCCCTATGGTAGAAACGCAATGTGATGATTCCTTATCCTGTTTTATAAATCGTTTCATCGTTTCCCGTAATTTGCACACTTAATTGCAGTACATCACTTATTGTTGTCCACAGCACTTTCGCATTTATTTTTAAATTATAAACAGCATTATATCATTTATTTGAAACAATTATAGACATATACGTCACATATATTTCCATAGGGCGATGCACCCAAAAAGGGATTCGAATAACCCACCAAATTTCAATTTCCATAAAATTGCCTTCTTATTCAAAAAAACAAAAACATACTTTTATTTGTCATGAATCATCCATCGTTTCCTATTTCAAATTATTTTATCTTGATGAACTTCTAGGGTATGTTGCAGTGATCCACCATCACACCCACACGCACACACACAAAATGATGTCACAGTATTTACACTGCTGACCCTGCTATCACCATCCTACTTAGATACAGTATTATGGAAACGTAAGGATTTATCCTTCTAAATCATACCATGATGCACTGAAGTGAATCGAACTGCTTGGTAGAAATGCGGCTTAAATAAGTCCCTCACAGGCAATTCATCCATCATGCTCATCCATTAAGTTTTTTTTCTATTTTTTTTTCTTTTTTCATGTTGCACCTAAGGCGGGAGGATTAGCATGACATTAGTGCATTTCAAACACAAAATGTACAAGTTGATGACATTATCTACGACCAACCCATACACATGTTCAGCAGTGTCAGTGACAGTATGTTTTCACGACATACACGCAAATAATTTCATAAATACATGTTGGCTCACATTGGTTTCCCTAAAACAGAATAAGGCCAACCTTAATGTACGATTTGCTGACAGTGTCCTTCCTATGACCTATATATCATTTTAATAATAAATGGAAGGTCCGTATATAGTGTTGCGCTCGATAAAAAAGGTGACTGATATGCATTCAAGGATTGTAGGGATTTTTTTTCCCAGTGCAAGTGGACACATTTATCAAAAATGTAAATGATAGAATGTCTTTATACTCGTGCAATTAAAATACATTTAAAATAAAACCTGAATGCCTTCAGAAATTCCTAATTCATGGCATTTTTCAACCCTTACTACACATGCTGATATTCATCCAATCATTACATTCTACTGTGATTATTGTCATATCTTGGACAAAATGTCTTATATTGTTACTCTGATGGCCCAACTGAGACTGCAGTCAGATACATAAAAGAGGGGTGTCTCTGATCACATGAGGGACACAAATTTAAAGTGACAATCAAGCGGAGAGCGATATTAATAAAACACGGCTTTTCCAACTTTGTACGCAGAAGAGAATCAACAATAGCGCCTTGTAGACATCTCTTTATTCTCACAGTCTCTACTCAACTTGTCATTCATTTATCACTGCTCGTATGTTTGTGTCAGAGGAGGCAAAACAAGCTTATGTCCTCATGCAAACACGGATAACGGAAACAAAAAATGACAACACATTTAACTATTTAACAGCGCCTCCTTTCCCGGCAGGTGCATCCGCCTGTGTGATGATGACTATTTGGGAGGGAGGGGACAAGACCATAATGATATATACACACCTGCTATGGCTCCTGGCAAGCAGTCTCAAATCTGAAAGTGCGTGTGGGGTGTAGGGGGGGTGGCACAACAGGATGAAGGTAGGTGGGGGTATAGGACGCCTAGAGGGCCAAAGCTGGGGGGAGGGGAAAATAAGGAGCAAAAGAGCTAGAGAGCTGTATACATTATTAATGGTAGTTTGGTGTGCAAGAGAAAGAGATCTAATGTGGCCGTCAAGGTTGTAGCGCGTGTGTAATCGACAAAGACAGATCCTCTGGCTGTGGCTCTTAAGTCTTCCTGTGCACGTGTCTAATTCTCACAAAAACATACTCCCATTGTATCTCAACAACAAGACATTGCGTTGGTCAGAGATTATCCGCACATGCACAACAGGTCGTACTAAAGTTAAATGTAAACACAAGGCACTTAACAGTAACAGTCAAATATTTTCAAGTCAATGTTGATGAGCAGCTAAGAAGAACAAATGCATATGGTAAATTCATATCTCAGAGTAACACACATCTGGACTTTCTGAATGTATGTGTAGTTTTATTGTTCTCATATCCTAATCCAGTAAAAGTTTTTTTTTTAATCACGAAAATGTCCCATTACAACAAATAGAACCTATGTCTTTTGTAAAGAGCAGTGAAGATACATTCGAGGCCTGTGGGGTAGAAATGAAACATTACACACTTGAAACGAATACCTGGGGAAGTAGATACAGTATAATAAGAGAAAACCTCCGGCCCGATAGTGGCCAGAGTGCTCCAAATAACCACGCCACCATGACGGATCTAATACAATTACACACTGAGGTGTTTCTGGGGTTGACAGAGAATGATGAAGCCAACATCAAACGCAGTGCTGATAAATGGAAAGCAGGGACCAACTAACCAGACGAGTAGCGGCGAGGAAAGGGAGGGTTTTATTGATTGCTCGGCCAGTATTCTCATTGTAAGTCGGGACGAGAGGCTGGGGTTCGACCCGCCGGCAGTAGCTTTAAGGCTTGTGCCCCATGAGAAAACCAATGAAATGCCCATTGGTCACGCTTTTTTTTTTGACTGACACCCACAAGTAGCTACTATAGCCAACATCCAATCTGTCCCATCCCCCTTCCATAAACACCACAATGCACCCAGGGCTGATTGAAATTCAAAAGGCAGCAGCAATGCCACAGGCAGGAAAGGCAGTGGGCAAGGTGGGGGGTGCTGCTGTGATCCACTAGGGTCCTATAAAAAAAACAGATGCTAAATCACTTAACAACTACTAAATTAGTTGTCTGTGAACCTGCTGGGACAAGGGAAAACTCAAGTGTGATCTGTGCTGCCTTGTTGGCTGTAACCATAAATATATCACTACAGGCTAAATGAAGTGCTACAGAGGGAAGACATCCAATATTGGATATAATTTTTTTCCACACACAATGCAAATACGTAACGAAGTACAGAAAATTTATGGCCAAACTGACAGCATTGAGCACAATTTCGCAGGACTACTCCGCCTCTCAACTCGTGGAACAACTGGAAACAATTTATCTGGAACGAGGGCATGAGCGTCTGATGACTAAGGCAAGGCTGTGTGTGCATCTTATTTGGTCCAATGGAGGCTTTCCAGCAGGATTCATCATCACCTCAGATCTCATTTCCTCTTCATACACTAATACATCCCAGGTAAAGCAGACACACTAGCTGACACATGGAAGAAGCTTGGCCAGCCCAGTCAGATTGGACTGCTGGATTTAATCTGAGGAAATCTGATGCGCTTACCTGATTAGTTGCTGTTAAATCTAGGAGCTAACCAAAGATCAATTACAATAAGCACCAAATTTGGGCATGATGAACACCTGACCCAATACTGTAATACAGCTCTTTTGAAAAGGAAGCTTATGAAAAGAGAAACCTTTGTGACGGTAAAAAAAAAAAAAAAAAAAAAAAAAAGAAGTCAAACATCGCTGTGGAACGCTAATTCAATTTTGTCTGCAAGCATTAGGATTGGTGGCGCAGCTAAATCCCAACTACAGTCCCAATCATAACAGAATGCAAGTCAACTCAAAAACGCTTATATTCTGTTCTCAAGGACAAAACAACTTTCCCCCGGCGAGCTTCTCGGGTGACAACTTAAGTAACACCGTCTGGCTGCGAGTCACGCATGCATTCCACACAGAAAAATGAGGATATCACTGCCAAGAGGCGCTAGCTGGAAGAACAAGAGACAACACAATGCATTTTGTATTTTGTTCTCCAAAGCTGTTTTCCCTATTTCCATCAAATGCCAACTTGTGAACCTGAGGGAGGCCAATGATTGCAGCCTTACGATACAAAAGCATAAAAATACTATACTTAGGCAGTGTCTTTGGTTTTATTTTTTTATTTATTTTCTTTTTAGGTCAAACTTATTTGAAACCACTGGGCCATTTCCTACCCCCAAAATTGCTGTTGTTTGGTCAAAAAGGAGAGCGTTCGTTGAGGTTTTTGGACTTGAACTGTGTGACTGTACAGTTCATATCCTGACTTTATTCTAACAAGTGCACCACTCATTCAGAAGTGGAAGAAATGAAAGGAGGCCCAAGCACTATTTACTCAGCAGGGAGATACATGAGTTCCAGGCTTCCTAATGGTTTCCTGTATTTCACTCAATTGTTTCCTCTAAGGAAATCATATTGTTAGAGTTTGGCGCGGCATTGACCAAAAAGAAAAAAAAAAAAAAAGACTACAACAAAAGTACAGAAAGAGTGTTCTATTTTCTTGCCTGAGATTGAATTTATGCTTATCCTACTTTTGCAGAAAAAATGATTTTACTAAGTGCTGAAACATTTGAAAGGAATCCATTTTAATAGCATCTGTGTCTATGGTTGACCTCAATCATTAATGTCACTCAAAAAATGGATAGACGCCAATTTTAATCCAAAAGTTTAAGTGTATAGCAAAATAAATAGAATAAAAAAACGGAATAATAATAATAATATAGTAATGCAACAAATCGAGTTCGAATGTGGTGGTTGTGTTTTGCATGCTGTTCCTGAATGCACCATGTGACTCAAGCAAGCGTGAGAGAGGTGCGGAAGCGTTGTACTTTTTCTTTTTATGTTCTGTTGTTGGCGCCGGCAACAGCGGACAGAAGCCGAGTTGTTCCACAAGTTCTGAAATGAATGATTAAAAAAAAAAAAAACTGACAAAGCTAGCAAATTCCTTGCTGATATTACAATAACATTAATGAAGTGTTATCCTCAACAATGTAGACATATTCCCGCCGTATTGTCGAGCCAGTTCACTGACGCACACACACCAAGCACATATTTCTCTGTCATTTCAATGGTAAGCGTCGCCTTATTTCTTTTTTCAGTACCTGCACTAACACCTTTGGGATCCATGTTTTCTCTCACAAGAAAATCCACCGTGCGTTCGTCTTGCAGGAAAACAATGAAATTGCGATGATGTCATAAATCATCGGATTTCCAGCATGTCGTGCTATGTGGAGACAAATGACGAGTCAGATTTTACGTCGGATGTCAAAAGGATCGTATGTCGAGAGACTTATGATAGAATTCTTATGATGTGTAATGGTGTCGAAAATGTCAATAAAAGCTAATAAACTATGGGTCTACTTATAAACTAAAAGTCTGTCCCTATTTCCAAAGCTATTTTTGACCTGTTACAAGTATATCAACATTTATGTGGTGGACACGTGTAGTGTGACTAACGTTATGTTTGTTACACAATGGCTGTGTTGTAATTTTTTGTTTAAACGTTGTTTTATCATGATTCTTAACTAGTTAATTTGAGATTTGCATATTTAGAGTCTTTGAGAAACCATCTTTCACATGAAGAGCATTTATACCAGCTCGTCTTTTCCCTTAAACAAGGGAAGTGTTTTTTTTTGTTTTTGTTTTTTAAGCCTTTCGCTATGCTACGGATGAAAAAACCTCATTAATTGATCCTATGAAAACAAACTGATAATCTCATCCAGATTGTAAATTACATCTCCCCAAAAGGATTCATTAAAGAGGATTTGAATGGATTTTTGGAGCTTCTGGTGACACACTATCTACAAACCCTCTGTGTCCGCAGAATCGCTTCTTACAACTCTGAAGTCACGTATATGAAATTTGTATGGGCAATACAGCTAAGCACAAGTATATGTGAGACGGGTAGCAAAACCCTCCATAACACCCACCCCCAAAATGGAAAAAAAGTGTGGCCAACATCACCTCTGCTTTGAAGTTGAGCCTACTGTGGTGGCAACTAAATTTGCTCGGAGGAAGCTTATACAAAAAAATGCTTGTATGATTTCTTGCAACCCCAACACCGCCCAACACAGAATACTTGAACCCCTGACCCCACCACCACCATGGTAGTTTGGGCCCAAGGCAGGTGCGTGACAAAGCACTGGCCCAGAAACACTGCCCCGCCAGGCTAGGAATGCAGTGGCAGAAGGGGCAAGAGGGGCTCCACTAATTCAGACCTCATTGGATTAGGGCTTCATTATTAACTCCCCTGTCTCTCTGCTACAAAAACCACCCCATGGGCCACCAATGGCTGATAAAAGCTGCACCCTTTATAACTTCCGATGACTTCTTTTGAAGGCAGATGAAAGTATTTACTTGTCATCTGAATTAAATGCTGTCCAGGAATTGACAGCAGTGCCAAAACCAACCAGGACTGTGCTGCTTTCACACCTGCTTAATTAGATCACGTTAAGCTTGTATTTATTTAGATGAGCACGTCACTACAATATTGCATAGCATATGGCATAAACATACCGCTGTACATATTTCAGGTCCGCATGCATGGTTGTTCGTTATTTAGCAACTATCCTGACATGGCGTGCATATGAAATGGAGCAGCTGATTTTAGAGCACTCTGGGTAATTATGGGAGAAGTATGAAAAAGAGGAGTTTACAGGCTAGGGTCCCACCACCAGTAACCACAAAAAAAAATAATAATAATAATACTTCCTCACAACGTTGCACATAATAGTTATTGCAAACATTTAGGTACCTCTGAGCGATTGCCCATTTCTAATTGCCCAAGGAAAAACTCAAGTTAGGATGAAGTTAACTGCCTCAACCAATCTGTTGCTAAGAGGAATACCTCTAGAGGTATCATCAGTCATCGGTTTCAAAAATATGGCCCCCGAGCTAAAACCAGCCTTTTTAGGTGGTGAATGAGGGGTAGGAGGTTTCATGAGGGATTTGTAAGTAAAGAAACTTAAATGGTTCTTCTGTAATGGCACTAAAGGTCTTCTCTTGATAACAAGTTTGTATTTACATGCAAAAAGTTCACCTTCTCACAAGCGGGAGTTTTTGGAACACTAACACAAAGCTAAGGACGCATTTGCATTAGAGCACACGGGAACTTAAGAGTGCTGTCATAATGGAACACTCGCGCTAGTTGTTAAGAGAGTAAACGCAACCCAAGTGGCAACGTCATCATGATAACCTGGGCCACAGAGTGAAATTAAATGAAAATGATATTTCTTTATTTTGAACAAGCAAACATGAAACTTTTTGTTAAAAAAAAAAAATAAATCCATAAATAAACTGCTTTCCTATAAACGTAAATCGAAATGCAATTCAAATGGAGAGAAAAAGGTAGCGGCTTGTAGTCCAAAGAATACGGTATACGCTATTTAACATGACATTTACGTGTGAAAATTTGAATTTAAAAAATGATTTCTAACAATAAACCTCTGTTATAAGTTACTTGTGGTTTATTCATGATTCCAGTAATGTGCTTTCACTAGAACCTTACTTGATCTGTATTGAGCCAATCTAAATATTTGTTCAAAGGGGTCAATGACTCAACAAATCAGCAGCTATTGCAATCCGATTATGAAAATTATGCACGCATACTAAGTGCTGCACTGCACCATATGCTCCTTATCCACACAGTGAGTGACCGAGAGTATAGTTTATCTCCTTAACTTTGCAGTAATCCTTGGATTCCAGAAATGATTACTACACAAACACAGGCAAATTAAAGCTGTTCAGCTATTGGAAGCAAATTAATAAATAGCTAATGGTATATATCTGTAATTAAGGTCAATAGCAGGAGCAAAATGAACAGCTATTTTAGTTACATCCAATGATAATGTGCCAAAGCACGACTGACTAAATACAGTAGGAGAGTGTAAATTATGAGACAAGTTAAACTGCTGTCATCAATGTTCATCTTCCTGTGTTCTTGATGGGGCACTTCATTAAATACCAGTTGGTAGCAGGTGGCTCTATTCCACTCCATTACTGGCCCACCACGCAAAAACCTCTGCCATTGGCCCTTCTGCCCCATCCCCCACTCCAAACACCTCCCTGGAGTCTCATATGACATCTGTGTCTCAGGGTCCTGTGATGGAATGCTGTTCGCCTGCTTTTGCTCCGCAGGTGCTCCCTGCTGGCTGCCATCCATTTCACAGCCATGCCGGTGGTGTTCCGTGAGTGACCTGTCACAGGCTGGGAGCAAGCATGGAGGAACAAAGGCAGGCACAATCAAGTCTTGAGCGCTACGGGTACAGGAATAAGAGAACTTGCGCAGCTGCTTTCTATCACTTCCTATTAAGCATATATCAAGCCAGGTGAAAATCCTCACCTCCAAGAACCTAAAGCACTACCTCCACTTGCTTATCCTCTTCAAGCGTGTCCTGCTCTTCCTCTTCCATATCAGTCACAGTAAGGTCATGTCTGCATTTAGGCAGCTCAAGAGACTGTTTTGTTCCAGATGTTACTTATCAAAAGTTTTTTCTTAAAAATACTGGACACCAGCTAAATGGTATATCAGTGGTTCGAGTGATACAAGCGTATTGCAAATAACCTTGAAAATGTTTCACAGAGCCATACGGTCCCCTATGGAATTATGCACCCGACTAAACAAATTTGTATAATAAGATGAATAAGCTGATCAAACCATTTCTGATTATATAATTATCGAATATTTTAGTAATCGACTGAAAATTCTATCAATTAATCGAGTTATCGAATAAAACATTTTTTTTTTAGGTAAAGAGAAATTGTAAATATACATGAGATAAAAGGACATTTAATCCAATGTTGAACCATTTTCCGTCAATCAATGTCTTTATTTTCGATGTACATTGTTGAAAACGGCCAACAATTGCATCTCAGATGTGACTAGAAATTTTTTTTACTGCTTTCACTCAAAAAATTTGTAGGCACTGGAGGGCACTGTACTTGAGTGCTTATTGTTTACAAGATATTTGTACATACTTAATGTTTACACTGCATGTACAATTGTTAAACATGTTAAATTGAAAGCTGGTAAATAAATCAACGAGAAATGGTTAATTTGTATTTCATGCATCAATTCAGATTTTCAAATTATATAACAGTCCGCTTGGGCGAATTTATCGTCATTTATCGTTATCGAGGTAAATCTGCTCAATTTACCGTGATAAGTACTTAAGGCCATAACACCCAGCCCTAGTGTCAGACATAAAAGATGTGGATTGTTACAAAAAAGGCATGGTCCAGAATAAAGAATGGCAATAAATTCAAAATAGATTTTACAGGCTAATGAGCTGTGTTTCTTTTAGTGTAAAAATTCATAATATAAGGTGAACACCAATACTGGCGTAAGCCAGACATGTCCAAAGTCCGGCCCGGGGCCAAATGCGGCCCATTGTCAAATTTCATCCGGCCCCCTGCCTCAGTCATAAAATCAATAACGTCTGGCCTGCACACAGACTTAATATATTGGTCAGCAGTACTGCTACTAGAATATGAAGTAGCTTACACACTAAATGCTGCTCCTCATTTACCCACTAAAAGGCAACAGCACTCTAATACCCCTTTCCCACTGAAACTAGTGGGTCAACGCGCGTTTTTTCCAAGCCGATGCAACCCACTAGCAATTGGCATTTGGCACATTTCCCACTGACACCCATCTACCCACCCCTCCTCAGCTGTGAGTAAGGTTACGTGACGTCACCACGCAAAGATGCGACCGAATTCATTCAGTTCAAGGAAGTAAACAATGCAGAGCAAAATGGAAGCCTCTTTTCCGTTTGTTTTCTCTGTTTGCATGCTTTTTACTGCCCTCAAAATGGTCGAAATGCAGCAAAGGATCAACACTCTGCTTTGCTGAGGCAACGTTTTTTTTTTTAATGTTTTGTACATTAGTTCCAAAATTGTTCAAATTTTTAAAAAAAATGTTTTGTACATTAGTTCCAAAATTGTTCAAATTTTTAAAAAAAATGTTTTGTACATTAGTTCCAAAATTGTTCAAAAATACTCTCAGGCTAAACCAAACCACTATTTCAGTATCAAGTTAACATATAGCAGTAAACAAATATACAAAAATAACAGTAAATAAAAAACTCCAGTCCCCATTCTGTATCAGCAGCTTTAAACAACATTCAATTAATTTAATGTTGTCAATCAACCGTTAAAGTTGTTAAAATTGCTCCCGTTATTCCATAATTTCCCTTTTATCTACTTTTAACATGTGAAAGTTTTAAAACTATTTTAAAGATAGATTCAAGTCAATATTTTACCGATTTAGGAGTTTTTTAGATAAAAAGTTAATTAGGTTTGCTTGGAAGGTTTGCTACAACAGCCTTGCAGGGAAGTGTACTGCTTTAGGATGGCGGCCGTTTACTACGCCCGCATCTAGCTTTTTGTAGATGTGCTGCTAATGCTACCGAATCTATATTGCATCTAGTCCTATATAAATGATATCTACCGTAACATTATGTGGATGTACTTTGTAGCAGCTTTTCGGCAGCAGTCAGGTATGTTGTTGTGTTTTTTTTTATCTCGTGGCATGAGTTGAGCTAGAGCCGTGAGTTGAGCATTGGCATTACCCGAGGGGCCGGGTAATGAGAAGCATGATGTTTAGCTACTCTCACTCCGCTCTCATTGCGTCCCGAAGACCGCGCGGCGCGCTGAGTGTGTTGTACTTCTGCTTTACTTGGCATATTTCAATAATCGGAATTTGGATGTTTGTGAATCGTTCTCGAATCTTCCACGGCCGAATCGCGAATAATCTAAGAATCGGAAATTTTGCACACCTCTAGTAACTACGGCTGTGGGAACGTTGTTATGACGCATCACGTAAGAGCCTACGTCACCACGTAGATTAGGGTGTTGATTGTTGACCCGGGGTTTTGCTTTCACACTGCATGACGATCAGAGCCGAGGTGATTTTAACGCGGGTCGCTTGGCGGGTTGATTGACACGAGTCGAGGCGGGTCGCTGCACCTTTCCCACTGCCACCAAAAGCCGATTGTTAGTGGGTTGAAATGGGTTTTTTGGCCAGTGGGAAAGGGGTATAAGCAACATTACCCCGTGTGACCCTTGACTTCCAATTTTCTAAAATGGCGACAATCAACAAAAAAAAGTTGACTGCGACGGCCGACGCTTCAAGGATAGGTGGAAATTGGACTATTTCATCACTAAAATACGCAACAACTGTGTCGGCCTCATTTGCAAAGAGACAGTTTTTAAAGAGTTCAATGTGGGGCGATATTACCAAAGACATGCTGACATGTACGACAAGATTACAGGGAAGAGATGCAGCGAGAAATTGAAGCAACTTGAAGCTAGGTTAATTTCACAGCAGCAGTATTTTGCAAGAGCCTGAGAGTCGAAAGAGAACGCCAATAAGGCTAGTTGCAAGATTGTTGAAATTATTAATTAAAAAATAAATAAATAAAGCAAATGTGACACACAGAATGGCTTGCTAAAATTTGCTTAAATCTATTGTTCTACGTAAAGGACGTCGAGCCAAGGTCGCCCCCCCCCCCCACACACACACATTTACCACACCAAATCTGGCCCACTTTGCAAAAAGTTTGGACACCCCTGGTGTAGGCTAATGTTGGCTTAAAAAGAAGAGTTTTCTTGTAAAATCTGGAGGGTTCAGTCTGTAGTCTCTGTAGTCACAAAATCATACTACTATGAAAATTTCTCTGCAAATATCATGAGGTGGGGGTCCATATTTTATATGGATTTATTTATCTTAAACTGTTCCAAATAAGAGTGCGTGCAAATGCTGGTTCACTTGAATTGTAGTAAGAATATGAACAAATGTCTCCCAAAACATCCAGAATCAAACTTATAATGTCATGAGCACATATTCTCAAATAGTCTAATTTTTTCTATGCATAAAATCTGTTAGCATTGTAAAAACTTTACACAGACAAAAGAAAAACTGTCGAAGGCATGACTAGGTCAAGGACTCCAACCAACATTACGAAATCAGGCTTTTGGGGGGGATGAAAAAAAGTGTAATTTTATATTGCCATTACTAGCATTGCAGAATTAAATTTAAAAAACCAAAGACAATTTATATTAAGTTAAGAGCAGCAACATAAAGTCTCACAGTCATTAAATGCTTCTAATACTTTCTAATGTTGTAATTCAGACAGAAACCCAAAAGTCCCTTAAGGCGTGACATTTCCCTTACAAGTAATAGGTATACGTAAAGGTTTTACCAGATATAAAATTTCAAGAGGCAATTATAATTATCTGGAAAGTCTCAAGTTTTACTTCACATTAACATTTAAGCACAAAAGAAATGCCATTGTGTTCATAGTGCTGCTGGGGGACTCATTTGTACAATTGAAAAGAAAGTCACAAAAGCAGAATCTAGAGTAGGCCAATTTCACGACATTGTAGCAAAGTAAGAATAAGCCGTAGCCCTTTAATTTCACAATTTGAGATGGCCCTCCACCTCAGTCAGCTTTAGATGAGCTCAGAGTTGAGATGAAACTGGCTTAGTGCAGTTAGTGAAGCCAGAGCCAAAGGGGTGCTCCCAACAAACACAATGAACCCTCTATATAACACTGCACTGCTCAAAAAGTCGTTTCAGCTCCAATCTTGCTGAAGACACAAGGGTTAATACTACCATAACAGCAGTGGGAGTATAAATGAAGCTTGACAGACCATAGAGAATCTAGGAAAAAAGCTGATGCACATATCAGCAGTTCAAAACTACAAACCCCAAAAAGTTGAAAGCTCGTGCTCAATTATCCAGAATGTTGCTACCCATTGCATGCTCAGTGCCATGGAAAAGTACTGTGTCGGGGGTTGGGAGTTATATTCTTGCTGATGCCCTTAAAAACTTTAGGATACCCATAGATTACATTTTTGTGGTTAAGGGTTTTCTCTTGATTTATTACTAAAATAATAACCACTCCATGTCCTTACTCTGACTACATATTTAAATATTTTGGGGAATACATTTGGGTTTGTAAACACAGGCTTGTTGATAGAACAGCTGTTCTAGCCCAGATGTGGCACATTGGTTTGTAGAAGAAAAAAAAAAAATCTAACAACCATCCATGTCTAAAGTTGCCAAGAGCCACAGGCTGGGCACAAGGCGATGGCAGCCGGCTAGATTAAGCGGCGCCCACAATCGACTCTCTGTGACTGAAAGCCTCCACACCCTTCCAAGCACATGAAGAGCTCCTTTGACCGAATGATGGCTGAAGTCTCTGTAACATAGCTGATACTGTTTGAATGTGAATGCCATACAAATACACTTCACCAAAAGGGAGAAATGACTGAAAAGCTTTGAAAAGTTTGTGTTGAGCTTTTTATGATAAAAGATTAGTGGGGGGTTCAAAAAGTCACTATCAGTGAATGCTGTCTTAGGGGCCGTTTCTACAGAGGCGCTGCGACAGGAATCCACTACGATTGCACTAATGGCAGCCCTCTCGTCTTTTGTATTCTGCAACATTTGGTCACATTTAGATGTGGACAATGGACAATTGCACTGCCCCCTCCTGCAAGGCATGAATACTAAATCAATTGAGCTCTGGTTGTCAGTACGCAAATCTGTTTTGTGTAGATTCGGTTAGAGTGTCTCCATGCAAACAACCCCTTACATTGCTCTTGAAAGGGCAAGCTAAATAACAGCTGCACTTAATCACAAAACTGCACCACTGAGAAGACCTTCAGGTGAAATCATCCAAACCTGGGAGTCCTCCAAAAAGACAGCAGAGAATAAATTCATGTCTAAAAGCTGCAGGTAGATGGCATTCCAGCTGGTATGGTGCAGCTAAATGAAGGTTATTAATCAGTTGGGCTTCAATTATTCGTAAAATTGTGACCTCGGCGGCTTCCACGGTTGAAGACTTAGCACCTCCACTTATGTACATAGAAAATTAAATTACATTAACTGTATTTTTAGCTCTGAATAAAATGACGATCAGAACGTGTTTCAAAACTGAGATTTTACCGACATGTAATGTATGAGACAATGAACTGTTAACCTCACTGAGCATTGGAAACAAGTTGTGTACTCCTTTTTGACTTGATTTCTTAATCAATTCAATAAAACCACACTAATGTGAAGGAAGAATAAAATACCATTCCACTGCAGACTGAAAGGAACGACATTCAACCTCAAGTGTGTCGGTGTCCTTTGGCTCAGAACTGGACTGTTTTTATACAAGAAACATGGTAGATGAAATAACATCCACGCTGTATCAAATGCAGGAAGTTTGACAGTTGACACAGGGAGGGGCGTGGTTTGAGCACTGTCATCGGACACGCCTACAACGTCTGAAACCTGAGCAGCGATACTTAATTCTCATTTTAAAGCCAGTGGTACCTCGGGATCTGATCGCTTCGACACACGATCTTTTCGACATCCGACGTAAAATTTGACTTGCCATTTGCTTCTACATCCGACGACATGCTTGAAATACGACAATCTATGACAGCGGCTCAGTTTCTTTCCCCCCCCCCCACAAGACAGATGCACAGAAGATTTTCTAGTGAGAGCAATCAACGTGGGTTCCAAATATGTGAGTGCAGGTGGTGAAAAAAAGGAAAAAGGTGATGCTTACCATTGAAATGAAGTTGGAAATAATAGCGTCGTGTGCGCATCCGTGAATTGGCTCGACAATATGGCCATCGACAATTTCTACTCTCGACGGTCCTCCTCCGACCTTCGTTCCCCAGTCGTTATAAGTTAAGGTGACAATTATTATTGTGGTAACATTGCCAAAGAAATAGCCAGCTTCGTCAGGTTTCTAGTCATTTATTCCATCAACTTGCAACACAACGCGCCCACAGTCCCCCGCAGCTGACCATGTAAAGTTAACGTGAAAAGTCCTCCCTCATTCTGGCACGTCAACCACGCGCTGCGTTCAGGTACACCACGCAAAAATACAACTGCCACATTAGAACCCGATTCGCTACATTATTAAAGGTGTTATTATTTTTGATTATTATTAAAATATTATTATTATAATTTTTATTCACAATTAAATTGTTTTGTTCTGTGTAATTGCTATTTGCAATAGTACCATCAGAATTTATTAAGGATTTAGTGTAGGTTTTCGGGCATTGGAACGAATTAATGGAATTATAATGTATTCTTATGGGAAAAATCCTGCTCGACATACGACCATTTCGACTCACAAACTAGGTCCTGGAACGAATTAACTTCGTATGTAGCGGTACCACTGTATTCGTTCTTTTTTCATCTATTCAAATTTGGCAGAAGTAGTATCAACATTCTTCACTATCGCACAATTAAACAATTTATCAACTTTGTCCTCAACTGGACAGTTACTTTAACTTCTAATGCTGAACATTAACCTCTAACACTAATGGTCGTGTGCAACAGCTAGAACTGGCTAATCTGTGGATTTTGTAATGACTAGTGCCTGCAGTCGTATGGTGATTTTGTTCTCTTTATATTTCAATTTGAAATCAAATGAAAGGACCCCTTCATTTTCTGCAGGCAATGTATACACAAAAAAAGAATCCAAAGTTTTACAGAGCCAATGACAGGAACCGCCAAGTAAAAGAATATTTGTGGCAGCGCTGTTGATGGAAGCAATTGAAAGAAAACAGAAAAAAAAATACCACATCAAACCTGTGGAGTTATTTTGTGAACCTATTCAGTTAAGTAGTTTGAGATAGTTTAATCCCATTTCTTGCACTGAAACCATGACTCACTCAGGTTACTGGTTTGAATTTATAATAAATTCTATATAGTCGTTTGTGGTTTTGTTTTTTTACTGCTCCTGTTGCTTCTGTATTTTTCGTTTTAGTTAGTCTAAATGTGTACAGGTAAAGAAAATATTTGGAAGTCTGTTGGTGTATTTAATTTCTAATAGATTTAGTGAGTGTCTCAATTGGCCTTCATAATCAACGTGCTTCAAATATACGTATATACTAGTATATATTAGAGCCGTCCCGACTCGTCGACATAGTCGACATCATCGATGACGTAAATCCGTCGACGGTTAATGAAGGGTTAAAAAAATTTATGCGTTTAAAGTTCAGAATGTCGGACGCTCTGTATGCAAGCAGGGAAAGCGGAACAAAGCCATAAAAGCGCACCAGAGTGTCCAAAACATTTACTTATTTCAAAGAAACAAAGGAGGGTACACTCTTGTGTCCTGTCTCTTCAATGCCAAGCTTGGCTGCACGTCGGCCGTGAATAAACACCTAAAGCGCCGTCACCCAGTTTGTAACTCCATCTAACTAACTAACGACATATTTTATTGAAGTTGCTAAGCCTGTCGCAATATCCGATGAGTCCATTTATCGCACGGCAAATAAAAATGAGGGCGGTAATTTTTGCGGCTGCGTTTTATCGCTGCGCGCCTGCCTGCGTGCATACATTGGTGTTTGCGTGCTGATGGCATATGAGACTCCAGTTCCTTTCTCTTATCAACACGCTGTTCAGTAAAGTAAAGTTCAGACATACAAAATAAGAAAAGACATCTATATTAAACACTGTAACGTTAGCACTGCTATACTGAGGTGAATGGGGGGAAAAAAGGCAACCTACTTTAGCCTGCTATAAAACATTGGCAGTCGTCTCATGAAAGCAAACTTGCGGTCAAAAGGTGACACTTCAAACATGAAAAATCGCTGGTTAACTGCATTTGCAAACGAAAAAAATGAAGAAAAAAAATCTATTACTGACACTACATGCAATGACAAAAAGTGCTTTTTTTGCTGAGTGTAAAGCTGAAGTTAGCTGTTTAGCGAACGTACTTCCGGTGAACATTTCAAAATAAAAGCATGTCATGTTCGTCATATAAATAACGATTTCTAGAGTTAATCCCTCATACTTCAGAATTCAGATTCTACACTAAGAATACCTTTAAAATGACACCCTTTATGAAAAATCTGATTGGCAATGAATAATTATTATAATGCTATTATATATAGTACTATACTATAATATTAATGCTAGGTGTTTTTTTAAAGTGATCCTCTAACTTAAATACATGTAGGCTCTAATAAAACACAATTGTTCTCTTGTACTAAAATATGTTGTTAGAAACACATAAAATGTTAAATCAATGGCAATATTTTATAATATTTAGTCCATATTTTGACCGTTAGTTGGCGCCATGGTTTGCGGGCTCGCAGTGATGACGTCATTGGTATCTTTCGTGTTCAACAATTGCTTATTGCTGCCTAAACTCACGAAGTAAAATGCCACGATGTGCTGCTTTTGGGTGCAATTTCCAGTCAAATGGAAACAAGGGGAGTGAAGTGAGTGGTCAAGGTGGAATTATTATTTTTACTGAATAAATGTGCATAGGTGGAAGCTTCTCCCCCTTTTTGGTCCCTGTATGCACGCATCCTACCCACCACGCGTTACAACTAGCGCCCGAACATTTTTCCTGGATCCTCAGTCAAGTAAGGGATCCGTCTATTTTCTGGATCCGACGGTCCCACCGCGTCTGCAATATTGGTTTCGGATCTGTCCATTTTTTTGATTCGTTGGTCCCACAGCGGCTTTTCGGATCAGTCTATTTTGTGGAATCGACGGCCTAATCGCAGCTGCGACATTGCCATGGTATCGGTCTAATTCCTGGATCTTCGAGTGAGTAAAAAACGCAGATTTGGATTACTATTGCCATCTTTTTTTTTGACTATTCTTCGTGGGAGTTTTCCCCAAATCATACTAAATAATTAAAGCACTATGGCACGCTACAGTGACGACAGTGACTCTGACGTGGACCTTACAACAATGTTGGGAGTTCGTCAGGGAACGAGTGTTTGCCTACCGCTGACCTCCCGAGTGAAAAGTGGTCAAGGTGGAAATATTATTTTTTGTGAATAGATGTGCATAAGTGGAAGCTTCTCCCCTTTTTGGTACTTTTATACACGTATCCTAGCTACCACGTGTTACAATGTACAAGACATGGATTACACAAGGTGTGCTCTTTGGCCTGTACTTTATGTAAAGCACACGACAGCTCTGGATGCTAACAATCTACATAATTATATTGGGATAAGTTTGAAAACGCAATTCTCTTACCTTGAATATCTGCTAATAAAACCGGACAGCATACACTCTCTCTCCCAACCGGACTTCCCAACAGGACTCTCTCGCATCACCAGTTTTGCCCAACTTTTGTCTTATCAGGTATTTGCTGCACGCATTTTTCCCTGAAGCTCGTCTTGTGAATGACCGACAGTGCTGTCCTGCTCTTCACTTTTCAGATCTGGTTCAAATAGGAAGGGTACAACTGACGATATGTTGGGAAAGCTAACGAGTGACACGCTGGAATTTCCGCAACGGGACCAGTGACGTCACGCACTGCGACGTAACAAGAATGGCGACCTATCACTTAAAATAATTTTACCAACTTTATTAAAACAAAAACATTAAGAGGGGTTTTAATATCAAATTATTATAACTCATACTAACATGTATCTTTTAAGAATTACTTGTCTTAAAAACAGAGGATCCCTTAAGAATTGTTTTGAATCATGTTGGAAAGGCGAAGTCAGTGTTCTGAATCTGTTTACATTCCATTCTTTTGCACTAGTTAATTCTATCAGCATTTGAACTAATTGTTTATTTATGATTTATTATTGTTATTTACATGTTTATTTGTACTTTAATAAATAATTTAAGTTTTCAAAAATGTTTTTGTGAATTGATAAGCGTCAACAAAAATGTCATTGCTAAAGTAGTAAAAAAATATATTTTTTTTTAATTATTAGATTAGTCGACTAATCGTAAAAATAGATGGCTGACTAATTGGGAGAAAATTAGTTGTTTGGGACAGCCCTAGTACATATATATATAAATATATATATATATACATACATATATATATATATATATATCAGCCTTAAATATCTGTTTTCAACATTGGCAATCGGCTGATTTTTTTTTTTTTTTTCCCAAATTTTAATCGGTATCTGCATCGGCCTTTGAAAATCACGCAAGAGTTGACCTCTATTTCTAATGGTACACGTAGTTTTGAATAGAGGCAAGAGTGTGGTCATATAAGTGTGCAAAGCATTCAAAAACACCAAATGAACATTCATTCTGCTATGCAGAAAAATGAGAGCATGTGAAATCTTTTTCCACTGAGCAAATAATTGAGGCTTTGGTTTAAGTTGGACAACAACATGCACAGACCCTGCAGCAATGTTTTTTATAAGATTAATTTAGGAGCATATTGGTCAACAGTAGGGCATTGTTGAATGAACTAAAAGCCAACGGTCTTTTGACTGTAGACTAAAAGTTTAATTTGGGTAATACCAAAGCCCCATCTAACCCCTAATTCAAGCACCAGCAGATGTGATGTCATCTATTCAGAAGATATTGATCTGTCTTTCCCCTGAAAATTACACGCCATAAACTGTGACTTGGCAAATGATTTCATAATTGCTGTCATTTTGGTCATCCAACAAAGCCCTTCAAGTACTGAATTTGAAGCTACAATAGTGGCGGTATATCTTGTTTTCACTATGATAGCAGGGACATCATTGCTCCACTTCTTACATCAAACGCACTGAGCAGTATCGCAATGAGCATTCACTCTACTACAGCAGACCAAAATATGTTCAATCAGGGATTAATTAGTGCAGCAAATTTATCCAAATCTCTAGATAGAGGTCATTAGGGCTTTATGCACACTCCAAGTCCATAAATAAATAATCACTAAACTGTATACTCAATATAGTAGCCAGCAGGTGTCTCTGCGTGATGCTTAGCTTGGACAAGGTTACTATTTTACCCAATGGATATTTCAGTAGTATAATATCATATCGTGCTATCAAATTTGTCAAACCGCTCCAGAGATTTCCATTTTTTTCCACTGTTCCCCACAGTTTGTTTAAGATAGATCAATGAATGGCAATCACTTTCAAAGCACTGACCATGACATCACTCATCTTGGATCTTAGCTGTATTTTCTTTATTTGCTATGCCTTGCTCTCATCTGTACACCGATTGACTTTAGGCCCCGCTGCATGAAGCACCTACTTGTACTTTAAGTACCGTAATGAAATCCTAACCATGTGCTCACCCCATTTCTTGGCTGACTACAAGGTGAGAAAGTGCACATTTTAAATGTAAATATCGCCAGACATCACGTTAATGCAATGATCAAGAACACAATTTGATTAACTGTGCAGCTGTACTCAAAATGCACAAATATAACCTTTAAGCCACATAATTAAAATGTGGGGGGGGGGCGGGGCCAATATTAGAGACAAGACTAATGTAAACTAACAAAATGAACATATAACTGCAGCAACACTAAGGAATTCATAATGGGTGATTGACGTTTCGCTTGGTTGATTTAAACAAAAAAAAATCCCCCAAAAAAAGCACAAAAGTATTATACTTGAAAATCAGCAACCCCCCAAAAAAAGTCTGATGGACAGGAAGTTTTGGAAAGGCCAGAGAAGACCTTCCAATGAAAACAACAGTTGTTTGCGAAGTCTGCGGGCTATTTTACATCTAAGGTGGTCTGTGGTAATAAAACCGTGTGCTTTGTGCTGTGCAAAAGCAGAGTGTGGCCAAATGTTTACGCATTTAACCAAGTTATTTGCATTGTCTGCTGGGAGACAATCTTCACACAAGTCAGTCCCAGCAGGATTACAGAGATAAGATAGGGGCTAAGTAGATTTTACACTGCCAGCAGCAACTTGTTTACAAAAGCCAAACTTTTTTTGTGGAATGTTACAACAACTTGCATGGTGCTGCAATGGGAGGAGACGGAATAACAACATTTCAAAAGATGGGGCAGAACTTTCGTGAGGCAATCTGCTCCATCACTAACCGACACAAATGGGAGAAACTTTATTACACAACTCTGCCAACTTTAAGATAACTTCGGTGTTGAGAATTTCAGGTTAATGCATCATCAACAAAGTGGTATTTTGAGAGGTGTACTCGATAATTAGTAACTCGAGCCTCCCTCGCTGCGTGTGGGTCCCAGTCCAATTCTCTGGAATCAATCAAACCTCCCAAAGGAACTCCCTGGTCCCCCTAATCTCCTGGTTTTATTACTTTCCAGACAGTCAGCCTGTTTCACCCTACCCCCATCTCCTCCTTTTGTACGGGTTTCCTACTAAACGAAGGAGGGGCTTTTTCCACACAGCCTCTCTCTTTTCTACCTCCCTTCCACTACTGCAGACTCAGTGCTCCTCATGGAGGAGAGGGTCTTTCATCAGGCTTCATGAGCAAGCAGAGACCCGTCAATCCAAGGCTTTTCATCATTAGGAAGCAAAAGCAAGGCTTTCCCAAAACATGAAGAGCCTTTTCTCACACACAACATTGGCCAAGCCTAATAGTATTTTCCAAACACATGCTTGAGCGGCTGCGATAACAGTCAAGATTAGGTATGTGATAAATTCACAACAGGCATTTTCTGTAATTATCCCTCACGCTTTATTTATAGGATTACTCAGTTAACTCATTGACTGACATTGAAAGCGCAAGACGTCCAATCCATTTTGAATGGTCATCCCATTTTATATAATCTAGATATCTATCATTGTCAATGGCAGGCAATGAGTTAAATACAGTACTGTGAAATTTGTATAATAATAAACATTTATTTTGTTATGTTTGTTATTTGTTTGCTAATGCCACAACTGGCACAGTAACTGAATAAATAATTAACACAAAACATGAATTTTGATTATTATTTACATCTGTAGCACTGCAATGCATGATAGGGGGCATGTTGGACAATAACAGGTTTGACAGCAGGTGGCAGCAGATGTTGACTGTCTCCCCCAAGGGAGCAGTGATGGCCAAATGAAGCTTCTTGAAGCAATGGTGGTTCATTTGGTCGAATGACAGTTGTTTGATGCCGCTGTCGAATAAAGTGTTAGCAGTTAATATATTTTGGTGTAAATATCCCATAATACAGTAAGGACAGCTGCGGCTTAGAGTCCAGTGTGGCTTATCTATGAATAAATACCATTTTTGTGTCAAATATGGTCTTTGGTGGCTTATGGTCAGGTGCGCCTTATGGTCAGAAAATTACGGTACATACTTATATATGAGTAATAATTCAAAAGAATTGTGGCCTACATGACCCAAAATGTGATGTCATCATATGTGGATGCCAGGTCTTAAAGGTTAACCCTTTATTGGGCATTTATTTAACTCATTGACTGCCATAACACCATTTACCATTACCATTGCTGGCGTTAAGACGTCCAATCCATTTTCACTGGGAGAAGCTACGGCCTACCATCGGTCCTCAGCTATTCCCTATCTTCTGGATCGAATCAACTGAATAAACTAAGTACTAAATTATGAACTAGTCTACTGGAGCTAATCAACATAACGAGCACATCGATCGACTATGGACTATTGGGAAAATGAACAATCGGAGGGGATGGTTATTATTAAAAAAAAAAAAAAAAAAACTTCATTTCGATCATTACGAAATCTGAATGTCAAAAATTTGATATTTGATATTTTCTGCGTCCTTTATGGTATACTGGGTACGGGTTTCAATAAGCTTCGGCTTCTCCCGTCAGCCCTTTTCTTTTTTGGTTGAATTAATTGTAAACACATATAAATGCTGTATGTTTGTTTGGATTTGTCATGCCTGAAGGGAAAATAAATACATTAAAAAAGCTGTCAGCAAATGATCGCTGATAAGCATGGCAGTTCACCCAGTTTAATTACTTGTAAGTCAGTCGTTGTCAAGGGCAGGCTTTGAGTTAAATGTAAATATTTTGTTCCTCATGTATACCTTAAATTAAAAAATACATAGATCTGCCATTAGTTTTCTATATTATTTAATAAAAAATCTAATTAAAAACAAAAAGGGATTTTTAAAAAATGTTATTCATTATCAATGCTATGTATTATGTAACAACTTTAGAGTCTTATTGGGCGCCATACACAGTGTTCATTTTAATTTTGTTTTTGATCAACATTCATAGTCAAACAAAATTATAAGAAAATGATGTTTTTTCTATTTATATTTTAATAAAATATAAATATGCCCCAATATGTGGAAGGCATGTTTTTTTTTTGTTTGTTTGTTTTTTTAAATGACCAAAAATAGTCACTTGCCGTATAAAGGGTTAAAATGGCAACAGATTGCTAACAGTGACGTGAGCTCAGGCTGCAATCAATAGCGTTCTGATGTCTCGCAATGAACAGGAGGGAGGCGGTGACATTTCCCACAACAGAACACCACCAGTTGGACTGATGGTGAAGAGCTAATGAAATGGGAATGTGTTTATCCATCAGCTAAACGTGTATTGACACCCAGGTAATGAGATGTCTACTGGACTGATGGTGCCGTTTCTTTCCCTTGATAGTCACTATTTGCATGAAAGCCAATACATCCATGAGCACTAAACACGTGTTTGCTTTCACATTCCACGTTCAAAACCCGAAATCAATTTAGCTGAAGGTTTCGGAAGACAAATGTAGCCCAGTCAGACAACTGTGATTTGCAATCGGTCACAATGGGGAAAGGTTTCATGACCTGTGCGGAACCTCCCCGGCGTGTTATCTAAAGTAAGTTTCCACACTTCGAGATGGCAAACACGCAGCAACGTGAAGAAGAAAAAGGAGCGAGACCATTACCTTTGTCGACATGCTTGGCCGCCGTACTCTCCGTGCACAGAAAGGTGAGACAGGAGAGGAGCCACAGAGCTCCCCGCTCGGCCATCACTTTTCACAAAAAAATGTTGGCAGGCTTCAGGAATCCCGGCTTCTCAACGAAATCCGTTCCTCAAAAATCCAAGCCGAGGAAGAAAAAGTTCAAAACGGCAAACCGTGAAGACGCATCCGGAGCCAGGTACTTAGAAAAGAGTCCGGGTAAAACATGGAGCTGGGAAAGAGGGAGCCGCAGGTTGTGCACACTCTTTCTTTTCGCAACTTGGTTGGAGGCAGAGGTCGGAAGAAAAAACACCAATCAATCCATAACTACGGAGGTGCTGCGCAAAGACGAGCTGAGCGGCCGAGGGAGCTCCGACGCGCCGACCTCGCCGCTCCGATATCGGCCGCGAGGACAAAATAAACCGGAGCTTGAAAATCGGGGAATCCAGGCAGAAAGAAGGAATCTCGTCCGTCACCAGCTCGCCGCTCACGGTTGGGACGTGAGCGAGCGTGAGGCGTGAGGGAGGGAGGGATGGAGGCAGGGCAGGAGAGGAGCAGCGTGGCGGTGGAGGAAGAGGAGGGTTGGAACTCCGCTGGCTCCCCGGAAAACGGGGTGTGGATTCTCGCAGAACTTTGGATCCCGGACCCTTTCCGGCAATCATCAAAACATGGTCAGGAGTGTGTGCGGGGAATTCAATTTAGAATAGGATCCTGTTAAAATGTTAAGATTTGTTTTCATCCATTCATTTCATTACTTTACACCAGACATGTCCAAAGTCCGGCCCGGGGGCCAAATGCTGCCCGTGGTCAAATTTCATCCGGCCCACAGCCTTTGTCATAAAATCAATAACGTCTGGCCCGCACACAGACTTAATAAATTGTTCAGCAGTACTGCTACCAGCATACGAAGTAACTTACACACTAAATGCTGCTCCTCATTTACCCACTAAAAGGAAGCAGCACTATAAGCAACATTATCCCGTGTGACCCTTTACTCTCAATTTTTTACAATGGCGACAATCAACAAAAATGACCAATGACTGTGACTGCCGATGCTTCAATGATAGATGGAAATTTCTTCACTAAAATACACAACAACTGTGTCTGCCTCATTTGCAAAGAGACAGTCACTGTTTTTAAAGAGTTCAATGTGAGGCGATATTACATAGCGAGAAATTGAAGCAACTTGAAGCTAATTTAATTTTTAAGCAGCAGTATTTCGCAAGAACCCGAGAGTCAAAAGAGAACGCCACAAAGGCTAGTTGCAAGATTGTTGAAATGATTAATAAAAAAATAATAATAAAGCAAATGTGACACACAGAATGGCTTACTAAAATTTGCTTAAATATATTGTTCTACGTAAAGGACGTCAGCCAAGGTCGGCCCCCCACATTTTTACCACACCAAAACTGGCCCCCTCTGCAAAAAGTTTGGACACCCCTGCTTTACACCTTTATAGGGCAAGTGATCATTTTTGGCAACAACAACAACAAAACCCACAAAGACCTGATGTACACCTATCATAGACTTCATAATGTATTGACGGGGCGCGGGGCCAATAAATAGGGGGCCTGCATTGTTGGCGAGGCCATCAAAGTAGACCGAGTGGAATCGCAGACAAAGAGCTTTTTTAGTTGAAAATTCTTGTGAATAAATGCTTAAATCCCTGAATTCTTGATAGATATGGACGTAAAACAGTCTCGATTCTTGGTTAAAAGCAAAAAAAAAAAATGTGCAGTTAGCATTTATTTTACAGAAATATGTCAAAGTACAACGCTAGTCTGTTAGTAAATGTAGCTAGCGGCTACCTGATGTGAACAGAGCTTTTCCGGTGAAAGCTCTTATGAATAAATGCTTAAATCCCCAAATTCTTTATAGATATGGACGTAAAACAGTCACGATTCTTGGTTAAAAGAAGGAAAAAAAAAACCGTGCTGTTAGCATTATTTTACATAAATATGTCAAAGTACAATGCTAGTCTGTTAGTGAATGTAGCTAGCGGCCACCTGATGTGAACAGAGCTTTTCCGGTGAAAGCTCTTGTGACTAAATGCTTAAATCCCCAAATTCTTTATACAGTAGATCTGGACGTAAAACCGTCTCAATTTTTGGTTAAAAGCAAAAAAAAAAAAAAAACGCGCTGTTCGCATTTATTTTACGTAAATATGTCGAAGTACAATGCTAGTCTTTTAGTGAATAGAGCTAGCGGCCGCCTGATGTAAACAGAGCTTTTCCGGTGAAAATTATTGTGAATGCTTAAATCCCCGAATTGCAGTAAGCATATATTTTACCTAAATATTGCGAATTATGATGCCAATGCAGTTGCGACTAATTTCTCCCGTTGATTTTTTTTCATAACGTTTCCAAATGTATGCATGGTATGAAAAATATAATAATTACCTTGAATCCTTGAACAAATCACTACTGAGACAATCCTTCCTGTTTGTATGCGGTACAGCTTTCGTACTTTTTCAACAGAAATCCGGCGTTAGATCGTTGTGTACGTGTGTTTGTGAATACCTCGTCTTGATGTGGGCGGCACCCTACTTGAATGCAAGGGGCCGTGCATAACCGATCTGACCCGTCAATACATTATGAAGTCTATGCACGTATTGAATTTTGGCTCAAATACACCACAATACAGTATTAACATTTTTTGGGATACATTAGCATACCACACGTAACACGTCACATTTGCTCATTAATATTCATGATGTTAGAAACTGTTGCTCGGGGGGGGGGGGGGGTCAAACTCTCGTTTGTCTCCCATGCTAGATGATGCATGTAAATAGTGTATGAACGAGATGTTTACTGAGCTAAACCTACCAATTCTGTCCGAAAATGATGTCGCTGGTGCCAAATTCACAGGTAAATATGTGGAAAAACATACAAATGTTCAGTTAAAGAGATGGCTTGAGTGTCGAGTACTGAAAAAGATGGGAAAAAGAGCCGACCAGTTCCAGAGGTAGCTTTTTTATCGACACCGTTTTCTTGTGTGCATTGCCTTACGCCACTGACGATGACATTCTCCTGTTTCAACAAGCTATTTTTTACTACCATATGCCCTGTCTGTCTTATATAGTTTATCCTCTGGTTGTTTTCAGTCTTTGACCGTTCTTGGGGTAATTTATATTGCTATTTTTGTGTAGCGATCGCTAATGCTACTCAGTGACAGCCAACGAACCCTTGTAACTTTTTCATTAATAGCAAATCTTAATTTTAATTAATTTATTCACATTTCCCCCTTACTAAGGTTGTTTCTTTACAACAGAAAAGGTAAAACTGTTAAATCTAGAGGCTACCTGTAGGCATGAACAGGCTTACTACGAAAAGCCCAAGGGCAAACATGGCAAATTTATTTAAATATCTGTGTTTTAGAAAAATCGACCTATATGACTTGTGATATATATATATATATATTTAATATACACAGTAGGGAGAACAATGGGAAAACCCATTGGCAGTGTATCAAATACTTGTTCTCCCCACTGTATATATATGTTTTGAGGTCATTCATTGTCGGTCAGAAGCAGCACGGCAAAACGCCACGCCAAAAAATAAGTAGAAATATCAAAATGACTTACCTCTTCGGGCAGGCAATGGATCAGGATTGTCGATCTGTAAAATGTTAACTGCATATGAAGGTGAATGGCTTCACCTTACTGGCGTTAAACTGGTCTTTTGGACATCTACACAAGTTGATCCATTGTTCACATTTTTTCCTTCTGAGTATTTGGCTTCGAGAAACGTGTGACGAAAACATCATTCAAATGGGGTTGGTCGTAATGTTTAGGGTCGTTTCTACAAGTTCCATAGCAGTTTACTCTGCGTGTTCTTTTTTGAAAAATTACAGGCAGAAAACAAGCAGTACTAGCATTGGTTGTATGCGAGCGCGGTTCTATGTTGAGCCCCTTCCCGTTTACGATAGTGACGTCACGCAGCCTTGCAGTCTAAAAATAGCATTTGTGCGGTAGGCTATTGTGGAAGGGTTTCTACATATTTGGTCGCCGGGTCTCAATTACAATAATCATTAATCGTTCCATTTATTATTTCTATTTTACACATTTTTAATCAATAAATAACAGTAATAAGATATTTATAGAAATAATGATAATTAATAAAAACAGAAATATACTCTGGTTTATGCCCCCAGTAACACTCTCGGGGCCTGTAGGGGCCAGCTTTCTGAGTGTCCTCCTTGTCTTTCTTAAAAAGCAATTTGTTGTCTTTACCGTATTGAAATATAATGTATGTTATGTTTTTTTGTGAATTTAATCAGGTTTTCCATGTACAAGCATACAGAATGCAATAATCCTCTTGACATAATTGTAATTAATGTAGCCGCGTAAAATGCCTAATTGCTGTGCATTACTCTGTGGTATTTAGCTAATTCAAACAAAATAGTATGTATTATCATGATAAGTCAAATGGGAACAAAGTATTAAAAATTATCATTATGTATCCTTTTATATATTTTTATTCTTTTTTTTTTAACTTTTAAACTTCAAATATGTACAAGTATGATCAGAAAAATACAATTATATTTTGGCAAAAGTCATTGAAAAACACTAATTCAAATTCAGACTGCCATACGTATGTTTCAAGCAATAACACGGAGGGAAAAATACTGACGGTTATGCTTTGCAACAATAAAAAAGTTTATCAAGATATATTGCATATCAAAAGCGCCTGTCACCTTAATCACAATATCAAATGGTTTATTGAATGTATTATTAATTATTATTATTATTATGTGTAGCTATATTGAAATATAGCGGTCTATTCAAACATCTGTAACATGACTCAGCAGATGACGTCACACGGTGGCTGGAAATCCAAAGAAAGGCTTTAGTAGTAAGACTACTCCCCTAAGCTTCAGATAAAGTTGCTTAAAATGATCCCTGGGGCAGTGTGAATTGTATTTTGGCAGGGGATGAAAAAGACTATAAAAGTGACAGCGAGGCTATATGATTCCAAGGAGAAACCACCCTTCGCTTGCAAGTTGGGATTTGAAGAAGAAAAACAGCCTGGCCTGTTCAGTGTCAAACCAGCATCAGTATGTAAAACAAAGCTATCCACGTGAAAATATGTAACAGCTCCCTCCACTGGTATGAAAACCCCACAACATAGCACATCCAATGCCAGCCAGACTCGTCTTCGTTAATCGGTGTGCCTCAGGGCTCACAAATTAGGTTATTCATGTTTATTGCCAAACAATACATCTTTTCAAGTGTGTACCTACATTAAAATATGGAAGTGGAAAAAAGACTCATCCACAGGAACAAAATTTCCACTTGTACTTCTTTTT
This sequence comes from Corythoichthys intestinalis, assembly GCF_030265065.1. NCBI lineage: Eukaryota > Metazoa > Chordata > Actinopteri > Syngnathiformes > Syngnathidae > Corythoichthys > Corythoichthys intestinalis. The sequence continues at coordinate 60,051,646 of NC_080395.1, forward strand.
TATCATCAACTGTTGCATATTTTGTATAAACCTGAAAAGAATACACAACACATTTTAGTAGAAGAGAAAAACATTGCTATGAATGATTCAGTGTTTCATCTGGAAGTTGTGCCATGCTTTTTGGTTGACAGCAGACAAAGTAAAGAATTCCATGAAGTCTTACAATTTTATCGTTCATCCTAGTGCGTTGGCAAGTGGAAGCATTTTAAATGAAATTACATTTAGCATTCTATGAAGTCTCATAATTCTATTGTTAAGTTTTAACTATGTAAATTTATGCACACATTTGGTTTGTACTTTAAAAAAAGAAAAAAGTCAATATCAAAGAAAAAATACACTAAATTTTAATTAGCAATCATAATGCGGTAGAAAGTGGAAGCATTTTAAAGGAAAGCATTTTATCGCTCTAAAGCAGGGGTGTCCAAACTTTTTGCAAAGGGGGCCAGATTTGGTGTGGTAAAAATGTGGGGGGCCGACCTTGGATGACGTCCTTTACGTAAAACAAAATATTTAAGCAAATTTTAGCAAGCCATTCTGTGTGTCACATTTTCTTTATTATTTTTTTTAATTAATAATTTCAATAATCTCGCAACTAGCCTTTGTGGCGTTCTCTTTTGACTGTCGGGCTCTTGCCAAATACTGCTGCTGTGAAATTAAACTAGCTTCAAGTTGCTTCAATTTCTCGCTGCGTATCTTCCCTATAATCTTGTCGTACATGTCAGCGTGTCGTTTGGAATTATTGCCTCACATTGAACTTTTTAAAAACAGCAACTGTCTCTTTGCAAATGAGGCAGACCGAGTTGTTGCATATTTTAGTTAAGAAATAGTCCAATTTCCACCTATCCTTGAAGCGTCGGCCGTCACAGTCAACTTTCTTTTTTTTTTTGTTGATTGCCATTTTAGAAAATTGGAAGTAAAGGGTCACACGGGGTAATGTTGCTTAGAGTGCTGCTGCCTTTTAGTGGGTAAATGAGATGAGAAGCAGCATTTAGTGTGTAAGCTACTTCATATGCTGGTAGCAGCACTGCTGACCAATTTACCGTATTGGCCCGAATATAAGACGGCCCTGATTATAAGACGACCCCCTCTTTTTAAAGACTCAAGTTTGAAAAAAAGACTTTTTGAACACCAAATTAATTTTTATTCAGAAAATAATTACGGTACATCTGAAACAAATGATTATAACAATATATTTGAGAGAAAAAGCATGTTATTTTGCCTCATTGAAATCTCAATATCTGAACATTTAAATGTGTAAACCAAAGTGCAATCACATCTGTAAATGAATGGCTTCTGTTTTTTTAAATGTAAATAAACCAATCTATTGTGATAAAACAACAAAATTGCAATAACTGCATTAACCATCAAAGTGAAGTCTAACTGTAACTGTAGTCTTGAAACAAATCTGAATAAGGAAAAACATTGTAATAAAATAATGCAAACTGGTTAAACTTGAAAGTAGCTGAGATCTGTCATGACAGAGCATCGCTTCAATGATATCTGGTGCCATCTAGCGTCGTAAATGGGTATAATGTCTAGACCGCGAATATAAGATGACCCCCTCTTTTTCAGTCTTATTTCAATGTAAAAAACACCGCCTTATATTCTGGCCAATACGGTGTGCGGGCCAGACGTAATTGATTTTATGACAGAGGCTGGGGGCCAGATTAAATTTGACCGCGGGCCGCATTTGGCCCTCGGGCCAGACTTTGGACATGTCTGCTCTAAAGTATAAAAGTGACAGTATATCTCATTAGCCCCTTTCACATACACCTGAACATCGTTTAAATCCTGGGATTTACACGACCAGCCCTTATATGTGAAAGCAATTTCCCTGGCTGACTGACACGTCATTTCCTCTTTCTTCGCAGTAAGACGAAAAGCGGTAAACATCACAATTATCAACATCGCAAACTGGAAATGGCAAATTTCAAAAAATGAAAATATATGAAAATGATACAAAATTATTTAAAAAATCTACTGTATCGTAGAGCCGAGGAAGAGAGTCCATCGTCAATCTGTGGAAATGTGTGGTTTATTTTGTTGCCGATGTTAGGGTCCGCAACTGCGGAAACAAGGTTGTACCTCAAAGCTGAAAACAACAGAGGGAAGCGTTCAAAGGTTTATTAAATACACTGCTGGCCAAAAGTATCGGCACCCCTGCAATTCTGTCAGATAATGCTCAATTTCTCCCAGAAAACGATTGCAATTACAAATGCTTTAGTAGTAATATCTTCATTTGTTTTGCTTGCAATTAAAAAACACAAACGAGAATGAAAAAAAAAAAATCATTATCATTTTGATATCTTTCCATGCGTGAAAGCAATGATATGAGTAAATCCAGCGTCACCTTACACAGGAATTTACCGGGATATATGTGTGAAAGTGGCTATTGAGTATACCATGCTGAAAGAATTACAAAAAATTCCAAAGCATTGTTTTGGATCCAGTTATTAAAATAATTCATAAAAAATCAATTATTATTTTCGAATCACTGTAGAGATATATTGGAATACTCATGGCACTACTTCTCGCTCATTGAAATTGAGAGTCCTTTTACCCAAGTTTACGTTTTTGGGTATTGGTTTTTGCACTTGAATCATTGTTACTTCAAGGAATATTTAAGGATAGTGTTATCCTTATTGTACAGTAGACCAAACATACATACAGTTTTTACAGTAAATTTGCACAGGTTAATGGTCAGTTTACATTACTGTTTTTTTTTAACAGACTAATATATTTGATCCGAATAAATACCAAATGTTCTAAAATGCTGTATATAGTGTTCCATTCTTCAATCAGTTAATATGTGAAAGATGTTATAGAATGTATCATGTAATGACGTATAGTACATGAAAAGTAATGTCTGTTACTTTCCTGAGTAGCTAATTACTCTTAAAATGAGGTAACGGAGTCAATTACTTTTTAGGAGAAGTAGTTTGTAACTAATTACTTTTTTTAAAGTAAGATTAACAACTTGCTTATCACTTAGTCATTCATTTCTTGCACAAAGGGCTCTTTTGTCTGCCCACACAAACGTTTTTTCTCATGCACTCATATTTTACATGTACTATTTAATTGTTGATTACACTATGGTTGTAATATATATATTCTATTTGGTACTAAAACAATAGAAGCAGGCATGTCTACGATAATCGAAAGGCATGTTAGCAAAAATACCATTTCCTCTTATGCACTACATCTGAAGATGCTCCACATGAACTCTGCTATAGTTCACATTCGTCTGCCTTTGTGCAATTGCTGTGGATGAGTAGCTGGATGCAAGATAACAAAGCATGCCCTACCTACATTACACAAGTACATGTTTATTTTTGAATGCTTTGGTTGATAAATGTCATGGTCGATACTTGAATACTGTAATGAATATGGAAATTTATCATTTAGCAAACTCCTTTCCAGTTTTTGTGCTTGGAATGTCATAACATACAAAACCCATGAATGTATTTTTAGTTTGAGAAAGTACTGTGATTGACAAATCGTATAGTAAATAGTATTGTATGGTAAGGGGGGGGGGGGGGGGGGGGATCATTCACCTTCATCATTCCATCCAACCACTCATCCATTTTATATATTCTCAAATTCTGTTGAACAAGCTCACCTATCCATGGCCATCTGAAAAGCACTGACATAATTTGCACCTTGAGTGTCGCTTTTCCCCGGCAAAATGCCCTGATGATTTTCCTTGACAGGCCACCCCCCCCCCCTTTTTTTTTTTTACCAATTTTGAGGACATTTCTATCCGTAGCAATCACTTATATAAATTATAAAGGTGTTCTTTTTTTCAATGAATGGGTAATTGATTCCCATGGTGATGGTGATTCCTGGTGGATGAGTCAGATTTATATCATATTTCACTGATTTTGAGGCTATTTCTAGACCAATCAGTTAAAAATATTAACTCACGCTTCTTCTTGCACAAGACGCACCATCCCAGCAAGTTTGACAATCTTGCGATTCATCGTTTCTGAATAAAGCTAGCCAGTGAGCCAGCCAAATAGATTCTTGCACAATCCTTCTGTGAACAGCATGCATCAAAGCCCCTGAAACATTGTAGAAATCATTGAATTGAACATGTTTATTATCATCTTTAACATTCATTCATTCATTCATTTTCCATGCCGCTTTTCCTCACGAGGGTCGTGTAAGTGCTGGAGCCTATCCCAGCTAACTACTGGCAATAGGCAGGGGACACCCTGAACTAGTTGCCAGCCAATCGCAGGGCACATGGATACATACAACCATTCACGCACACACTCATACCTATGGACAATTTAGAGCATTCAATCAGCCTACCATGCATGTTTTTGGGATGTGGGAGGAAACCGGAGTTCCCTGAGGAAACCCACACAGGCACAGTGAGAACATGCAAACTCCACACAGGAAGGCCGATTATGTCAAGAGGATTATTGCAAGTAATTATTTAACTCATTTTAGTTTGTAAAACATATTCACGGCAATTAGACCAGTATATTTTTGGTAAAAGAGGGAAATTGAGATTGAAAACACCTATTGACGGCAAAAAACGTCCGATCCATTTTAAATGGGACGGGCTGGGAGCGATCATTTGATTTCTTCCAGCCCCCTGAAATGGCAGCCAAAGAGTTAAGCTATGTGGGCTTATAAGAGATTTATATAACAAACAAACAAACAAACAAAAAACCCATTTAAATTCCCAGAGCAAAATAAACACAGGCCACACTTATTTGAATTTGTCATTACTGTTTTTTGCACAGTTCATTACAATTTGTTTTATTATTTTTTTGTAAGTTTAAGTTTTTTTTAAAATGAATTTTATTTAATTTAGAATTATTTATATTTTTTTATCGACTCATGGCTTTTTGAAATTTACGGGGTTTTTTTGTACTTTATAAAGGATTGCTCAAGATACTGCATAACTGTCAAAGAGTTATATTTAAGATACATATTAAGGTAATGGTGCCTTAAATGATGCTATAAAATGGCACACAGAACAGCCATTGTGGCATTACATGACTGATCAAATAATGGGCAAAATTCATTTCTATCCGAGACGTAGCTTCTTGATAAAAGAAGTCATATAGAATATTTCATTATGGGTGTCTGCACATGCACAATGCTCAGCTCAAATTCTTTGACAGCATTTTTCAGCTTAGTGCCTGTTGCCCTGCATTGAGAGATACATTTTGAGATTACTGAATAAGGTTATAATAAATGTAGCAACTGAAAATAATAAATTACCAATAAATACATAAATAAATGAATGTCATCCTAAATGATGCAAGGAAGAAGAAAATGGATGGAAATGGATTATGAGGCCAATTGTATTGTAGTATGCAAAGGGTTGCAGAACCATGACTTAGACATTAATTTTCCCTCTGATCAAATTGAGTATAGCATATGCGGACTGTCTTTCTTTTGATTGGTTGACTATAAGACTTGCTGTCATTAGGGTCAAGAGTGAGCTGGAGTCTCTACCCTAGCAATTGAAAGGAACATATTGACAAACAAATATTCACACTTATGGACAATTCTGTCTTCGATTACCCTAACATGCATGTTTTTGGAATGTGGTAGGACTCAGGAGAAAACCCAGGCATGCATGGTAAGGACATGCAAACACTATATTGGCAGTCAAAGGTTTTAGGACAACTCTCCATTCATTGTCTCAAACCATTTGACTGTAGGGATACACAGGAATACAAGTTGAGCCTTGAACCACCGAACCATGATGGAGACATGCTCAAGATTAAGTAACTGTGCCTTTCTTCCATTCAAAACATGAATGTCATGGTGAAATTTTATTTTCCTTGCATGAGATGGATATTACATATATTATTTCTTTTTACCACATTGATTGTTAAAATGGTCATATGGATTACACATGCACTGACTTGAATGTGATCCCAACATGATCCTAATCTTATTTAAAACATATTAAGAGGCATGAATATCAGTTCATCTGCAAGCCAAATAAACAAGATGTTTGGTAACTCATCAAAAGTGATTTTAGGATCAGAGTTTTATGGTAGGTGGCCAGGAAGGATAATGTTCACTGTTTTCTACATTTCAAAACAAATTATATGAAAAGGAGCGTTCTACTTTTTCTGCAACTAAACAATCAAATCTGACAAAGATTATTTACAGCACAGTAAACTGTGTGCCACTCATTGTAACCCTACTCATTTCGAAAGGAAGTTTTTACCGTATAGTTAAATGAGAAAAATACCACTTACTGTATGGGCTTTGGACTTATTTCGGAGCTATTTACATGAAACAAACTATCAAACATGAACAATAATTGACAGACTACCAATACATAAAATTATCTTTGGTTTTCCCTCTCTCTCTGTCTTAATAGGAGCTATAATTTGTGCCAGAAGAATTCTGAGTTCAATATCAGCACATGAACATGACAAAACAGCTCATCTCAATTAACACAGAAAACACTGGCGCTGTTCCTAAAGCCCTCAAAAATTTCAGAGTTCAAGAAAACATTACTAAACAGCGGGCTTATGAATTAATACAGCAAAATGAGGAATGGGAGTTGGTGTTTTGATGATTGACTCTATTTAGACTCAACTTCATGATATTCCATATTACTTTTAAAACAAGTACTCTGTGGTGTGGCTGTTATTTTATATATGTACAGTGGTATGAAAACGTATCTGAACCTTTTGGAATTTCTCACATTTCCGCATTAAATCACCATCAAATGTGATATGATCTTTGTCAAAGACACACAGATGTAAAAACAGCGTCTGCTTTAACTGAAACCACCCAAATATTTATAGGTTTTCATATTTTTATGAGGATAGCATGCAAACAATGACAGAATGGGGGGGGGGGGATCAGTAAATGAACCCTCTGCCTAAGGAGACTGAGGCCATGTCCACACGTGGCAGGTTTTTTTAAAAAAACAAAAACAAAACAAGGATTCTGCCCTAATACGTCGGGGAAAAAATAATTGCGTCCACACCTGCACGTGTGTAGAAAAACAAAACAAAAATATCCACGGCCAACCGCTTTCGTTCATTTTTAAGAACATTCAAAACAATATAATAATTGTCCAAAATACCCATTATTCAATAAGAACCACAGCAAAAGTCTGTAACAAAAATTGAAGCAAAAAAGCGCATATTTAATATACTCCAAATGTAAAAATTGGTCACGTGTGATGTGAGGACAAAATTTGTCACAGCCAGTGACGTAAATCTTCGGTTATACAGTGTCCACATGATGGAGCCACAAACGCAGAATTTGCAAATCTTCACCTTCCCCGTCGTTTTTAAGAACCCTGGTTTAAATCTGCGCGTGTTGATGATAGGTCAAACCGTAGAAAAATATCTTCTTTTTGCCAAATACCCTGCTACGTGTGGACATGGCCTTAAAGAGCAACTGAAACCATTTTTTTTTACCAACAATTTAAGTCAGGTGTGTGCCCAATCACTGATGAGTGGTTTAAAGCTGCCCTGCCCATGATAAACACACCTGGTAAGAATTGTCTTGATGAGAAGCATTGTCTGATGTGCATCGTGGCTTGGTCCAAAGAGCTGTCTGAAGACCTGCGATCAAGGATTGCTGATTTGTATAAAGCTGGTAAAGGATACAAAACTATGTCTAAAAGTTTGGAGGTTCATCAATCGACAGGCAGAGAAGTTGTCTACAAAGGGAGAGTTTCGGACTGTTGCTTCTCTCCCAAGGAGTGGCCGTCCACCAAAGATTACGCCAAGAGTTCAGCGTAGAATACTCAGGAAAAATAGAACCTTAGAGTGTCTGCTAAAGCAATGTTTTTGAACCTTTTCTGAGTCACGGCACATTTTTACAAAGGAAAAAATGTCGCGGCACACCACAAACCGAAAATGTTCCAAAATTACTTCTTGTACAGTACATTTAATAATCCAATCATTTTTCAATATTTATTCAAACTCAGTGTGACTTGAGCCAATTTAGTGTGACCTGAGCCTTTTTATATGAACACAAAGCCGATATCCTGGCTGGAATTGAAGATGCACACGAAGCTCTTCTTTAACAGCTCTTTGTCTCTTTTAATTTTTTTTATCGATCGCAGTTACGCTTGAAAAGCTCAGAATTATCAGACGGGGGACTTTAACAATGTCTTTAACTGCATCAGGGCCGAGCATCTCGCTGACAATGGCTATGCAGGCAGGTAGCATTTTTGTCACTGCCACAGTGTGGGACTTTTTTAATTTAGTAAAAAGTTCAGCAACAAGGTAACTGGCTTTGAGGGCATTCACATTTACCTTTGTAGTTATTCTCAAAAACAGGTGCCTGTTTCTGTGTTTTCACAAAGGCAACAAAATAGTCCATCGATTTGTTTTTGTTATGGTCCGCGAATGCGAAGAACAAGACTGGACCCAAAAACAGACAACAGAGGGGAAGCGTTCAGGGATTTATTCATCACAATAAGAACAAAACTTGCGAACACGGAAAAAGGGGAAGAACAAAAAGGGTCCGTGGCAATTAGGTCGACGGGGATCAATAACGCGATAACGCGGTGGGCAGAGAACCAAAACGACAAACAAAAATACACCCAATACCTGCACAAGGTCAAGGATCACAAAGCTAGGACGTCTGACAACTACATGACAAATATTGAGCGGCTCGAAAGCAGTATGTGTGAATGGCAACCAGCAAACTAATCTCTCTGCACCGTTGTCTTGGTTCGCCAACGTTTATACATTAGTGTTGATTATCTGGAACTCGCTGCCGGTGTGATGTCGAGAATGCTCACACAGCCGGCTCTGAAACAACAAAATCTAACCAGCAGCGGATCATGACAGTTTTGAAGCGACGGGTGTTTTGTTTGGAAATGACGTTTAAGCTTGCTTAGCACCATGCCACTGTTGGATAGCTGCTCGTGTCGCACGCAAGAACTGCTCTGATTTCTAGCCATCGGCCACCTTGCTGTCAATGTGTTGGAATAAAACACAAGGGGAGGATTGACGGCCGTGACATATGGATAAAATAGAAAGAACACTTTCGTGTATAATCGACACTTGACGAGTCTAATCCAATGACGAACAGTAGACGTGCTGGGGTCCACATTTTCGCGGACAGCAAAGTGGCTAGAAATCCGAGCAGTTCTTGAACGCGACACGAGAAATACCTCCCTCATTTGCACACAACCGAACCTTCTACCTAGTCCTACCTTCCTTCTGCAACTCCGCCCGACAACGTAACATGAAAAATGCCGATATTGGATCATTTCTCGCGGCACACCTGACAATCTCTCACGGCACACTAGTGTGCCGCGGCCCACCAGTTGAAAACACTGTGCTAAAAACTTACATAAATCACTAGCACAGTCCAATATCTCTGTGTACACATCAACTACAGTATATGGACAAGAATGGTGTTCATTGGAGGACTCCACGGAGGAAGCCATTGCTGTCTAAAAAAACAAAAACATTGTTGCTCATTTAATGTTGGCAAAAAGGCACTTAGACACTCCACAGAAGTTCTGACAAAATATTTTGTGGACTGATGGAAACAAAGTTGAATTGTTTGGGAGTAACACACAATGTCATGTGTGGAGGAAAATGTAACAGCTCACCAACATCAACATCTCATCCCCACTGTGTAGCATGGTGGAGGGAGCATCATGATTTGGGGCTGCTTTGCTAACTCATGGCCTGGACAACTTGCCATCATTAATGGAAGAATGAATTCAAAAGTTTATCAGGATGTTTTGCAGGAACACCTGAGGTCGTCTGTCACATAGTTGAAGCTAAAAAGAGCATGGATGCTGCAACAAGACAATGATCCAAAACACAGAAGTAAATCAACTTCAGAATGGTTTCAGAAGAAAAAAATACACGTTCTGGAGTGGCCAAGTCAAAGTCCAGACTTGAACCCAGATGCTATGGCATGACCTAAAGACAGTGATTCATGCCAGACATTCCAGGAATCTGACTGAACTACAGCAGTTTTGTAGAGAAGAATAGGCCAAGATTAGTCCTGATCGATGTACCAGACTGATCTGCAGCTATAGGAAGCGTCTGGTTGAAGTTATTGTTGCCAAAGGGGGTGCCACAAAATTTTAAATGTGATGGTTCACTTACTTATTTTCCCCTTTTGTCATTGTTAGCATACTATCCTCATTAATATATGAATACCTATAAATGTTTGGGTGGTTTTAGTTAAAGCAGACACCGTTTTTTTCATCTGTGTGATTTTGACAAAGACCAGACCACATTTGATGGTGATTTTATGCAGAAATGTGAGATTCAAAAAGGTTCAGATACTGATATTCATACCACTGTATGTATGTATATGTATATATATGTATATATTTTAAACTTACAACAATTGATGCTAGGATTCAATTCAGAAGAGTTTAAGCTCCCCAAAATAGGCAACAAAAGCCTGTGCTCCTCATTAACAAAGCACAAGAGAGCAGCTTGAAGCTCAATTAACGATTAAGTGATTCAATAGGACAGTTATAGTCAACACAGGGGTGGTGACCACTCTGACTGTGCCGTGTTAAATGGATGTAGTTTATTTTCTGCTCTCCAATGCCCGTCTAGTCCAGACGTTAAGAGTCATCACTTTAATTTACACACTTGTCTCCTCCTTGTATGAGCCCAGTTTAACTCTCCCCACAAGTTATGAGGGCTATTTTCCATGTCTACAATTTGTCCAGAGAAATGCAGTTTTTCTTAAAAATGTCCCACACATTAGAAATCATCTTGATCAATCAATCAATCAATCAATCAATCAATCAATCAGTCAATCAATCAATCAATCAATCAATCAATCAATCAATCAATCAATCAATCAATCAATCAATCAATCAATCAATCAGTGTAATTCTATAACCCTTTATAAAAACCTGAAAGCCCCTCAAAGTGCCTTACAAGGACAAACATTGTTCATGACAGATAAAATGAAGGAAATTACTACACTATGACATTAAGAAAGACAAAACAACGCATCACGATAAAAGTCAAAACAGCAAATGAAACATTAAAACCCTTAAGAAATAAAACCATGCTACCTTAGTCAGGGGAAAAAGCGAGTCTAAAAAAGTGCGTCTTTAACAGAGATTTAAAAGGGCCTAGATATGTAATGGTGCGGATTTCAGGGGGTAGGCTATTCCACAACCTGGGGAATTAGCCATAGAATGTATCCATGTGAATTTCTTGTAGTTATACTAATGTATCACACTTGTTGTGCTATGTCAAAAGCCGCAGTTTAAAACCACTGTAAGAAGAAATAATAATATATGGTCCCTGAGCTGGAAAATTTCACACACCACACAAAACTGCATATTCTTCCAGAAGACAGTACTGTCATCCACGCATGCTCACAGACATGGGCACAGCTGTCACACACGCAGCACTTCACTTCGTCACTTTTCCCACTGCCTGCTGCTAAGAATTACACTAATTACCTCTTGGGGTGCAGCCAAAATAGTGCAGGTTCCATGCAGCTCAAGACATAGCATATCCCTTACAATAGTGGTAATAGGTGAACAAAAGAAAAATTACAATACAATTATTGTCAACACTACCAGTTTATCGTGCTTATGCTGCTTTAAGGAAATTGTGCACTGTACGACACTGCTTGAAATGAAAACGATACACATTTCAAGGTAAATGCATATCAATCACCATTTTGAATAACCTTTCAACCTGTTCAGTTATACTTAACCCTTTTTAGGGCATTCATTTAAATGCAATGAAATTAACCTAATAACATTATTAATAAAAAAAAATATATATATACATAAATCAACTTTAGAGTGTTATGAGAGGGTACCTGGGTCACAGTTTATATATAAAAGGCTTTTTTTAAATCACAGCAGTTAAAGCACTTTAACACTAGGTAACTTTTCAACCATTATAAAATATTTTCATAACATTTGTGATGATATATCGACTGACAACTAGTTAAATGATACCTCTTTTATTTCTTGAGGGGGTCTGTTTAGCTTTCACCGGCACTAATTAACTTTAAGGTGGGTGGGAGGAACCCTGCCACACAAAAAAAACAACAAACGTGCTGACTGCTTTACGGCATACGGTACTTCCCCCTTTTGTTTTAAAGCCAGAAGTCGCACGGATTCTGCAAAGATGGCAGAGAAACAAAAGAGACAAAAAGTTTTGTCCGAGGAGACAAAAAAAGAAAGAGGGAGGCTAACAGAATCAAAGAACACTTAAGAAAAGACATTGGCCCAACGTTTCTTACTTTCAACATCGTCATATGCTATTGTTTAGCCACAACTGGATTCATTACCTCATTACTATCCATCCTTCACACAGCCGCTGAAATGTCGTTCTCTCCATCTGCAGGCGACCGGGAGATCAGAATTTTACGACACTGTGCGCTGGTCCTCCCGGGAAATGCAGTCTTCCTTAAGGCACAACACTACCGCTTTTGTCCACCTGCGTAACTAAAATCAACCAAAACTGATAAGTTACTTAGTGTTGCTATAAAAGTACAAGTTTGCTCTCTTGGCTAAAACTAAAATGCAGCTCTTATTATAGTGCAAAATAAATGGAAGAAAACATCAAACTTGTGGATTTGTGGTTTTATTTTTTGTAACATTCTTTAATTCACAGTTCATGTGCAAAAATAGACAGCATACCCCTTTTTTTGTAGGGATCGACTGAGGCAACAGTTAAAGTCAGGTGGCCCTCGCCAGCTGGGAACCTTGGTAGCTTTTTTATTTTTATTTTTATTTTTTTATAAAAATAGGATTTTAGAATAGAATACTATTTATTTACTATTTATTTATTTAGAATAATATTTTTAATCTTGTATTACACACAGTTAACTGTAAAGCACAACCAGTGAACATACATTACCACATAAGTTTTATTTTTGTATTGGGTAAAATAAAATGAAATGTACAAACAGTTCCAAAACTGAAATAGCATCTCATGAAATGGTGCCAAAATACTCACTTTGTGTTTCAATTACTTGAGCTTAGGGCTAGAGCAAAATAAACAATTTCCTGATTTAAAATAATAAAATAAATACACTTCAAGAAGTGTAATACTGCATTTGATAGTTCCCACTCTGTACATTCGCCACAACTTTCATACTAGTGATCAATAATACCTACCTCGTTTGTTTTGGTTTGTCTTCTTTTCCCCGTAATATCGGTTGTTGGTTTAGGCGCATTATCTATACCACCCCCTGGATTAGAGTAGGACACGGATTTTTTTTTACTCAAATGTATTCTCTGTCTGCCTGGTGCAACGAACCATGCCCGTACGATGACGGTATGGGACGAATACGAATATATACATCATGCCTAGGCCATTTATTGAATTTATTTTTCTTCTTGTGGGTGATGTAAAAAAATTAAAAAGAATAATCAAATTTTTTCCCCCACTCTCTTGTCTCAGTTTATGCGGTTAGCCCTGTTGAGTGCCCATAGCATTCTCGTGACCTGTGTTTGCACCAAGGTTAACAACATGGCTACAGGCAGAGAGGGCAAAACCTTCGCTCAGAAAAAGAAAAAAAAAAGTAATTGTATCGTGAATAGGCATGTGCCGGTTTCAAGGTTTACCGTGGTATGAACACGACATGGTTCAAAATCACTAAAATAAAAAAAAATAATAATAAAAAATCATACCGTAGTATGGTATTAGCTATTTTTTATTTCCCAAAAATGCTGCGAGAAATCCGTTGCTTGGGGTGGCAGCGCTCCAACCCCCTAGTTGTTGCTCTGTCCAACGTCTGTCGCTGTGCTGTAGAATAGACACAATGGCTGGAGGTATACAACTACACCTGAGCTTTCCCCCCCTCAAAAAGTCACTAGTGTGGGAGTACTTCGTCTCCCAAAAAGAAACAGATGGCAGCGGCTTAGAGTAGGAAGGACAGCAGGCCCTCCAACATAATTTCACGTTTATGTGACTATCATCCATCACTTTACACAAAATTTAAGGTATGTAAACGTTGTCATGAACGTTTCCCACCAGCTACGAGAGTTTACTCAAGTTGGTTTAGTGTGTCTAGCGATGGTAAAACAAATACTGTAACATAAGCTTGTTAACGAGGCAGATAACGTGGCTAGTTAGCATGGTAAGACGGCTAACTAGTTCCCTCTCTACCATTAGCCTACTCTTGTAAAGTCTTCCGCCATTGTAAACATCTGTTCAGAATAACATTTTCATAATACAGCCTGTAGTGTTTTTTCTTTCTGGCGACTTTCTGTGTTGAGAGGAGATAGGTATGCGTGCGTGTGTGTTTGTGCGTTGGGAGGGAGTGTATGATGTGTAAATAATGATACAAGTCATACACACACGCTCTGTCTCTTGCTCTCGCTCTCCATTAATATTCAACAAATTAATGATAAAAAAATCAATTTGATCATATACGTATCGTTTAAGTGCACAGTAGTTCTTTTTTTTGTTCTTGTTCTAATGTTAAGCAACTTGAGCTGTGGCTGTGAGTTTAGTGTATAACTTCTATTTATTTCAATTTTATTTAAAATACTATCATTATTATATATATTTTTTTTGTCATTTATTTATTTTAACATTATATTCATGTAGATGTTCCAATTTGCAAATATGCAGTGGAAAACTGGAAAAATCCTGTTCAAATTTTTATTTTATTATTTGTTTTTAACCCATACATCTCAAAATAACACATTTTAGAGCCAAAATTCCAATACCATAATACCGTGAAACCGCGGTATTTTTGCTTAAGGTTATCATACCATCAAAATCTCATACTGGCACATGCCTAATCGTGAATTGAAAATAATGTTTAAACACAAAAAATGACATTCCGAGGGTAGCCAGTGCATGACAAACGTGTCATCAGGCACGCCACACGCGTACAGCACATTAACGCTGATAGAGTCAAAAGAAGTCAAAGTAGCAGGAAAAAATAGGCACACACTCTTTATGGTATTTGTAATTCTGCAATCTGTTTCGGTCTTTCTCCTCCCTCCATCTGAGACTCAGAAGAAACCTGCTTCACCCCTTGGTTCATTCATGCTTGTATCTCCAAAAGGTCTGCGTATTACAGTGTGTAGCCAATGCGTGACGAGTAGGTGGCGCATTCTGAGATTCTCACACTAAATTAGCTAAAATAGTTTGACTACTACTATGAAATATTGGCTTTATTACCGTATTTACGTTTTCTTCCATATTACACATTGGAAAAAAATGAAATACTGTTTTTGTCAAATTGTTAAGATTCTTCTCACTGGGATGCACATAATCAAGTTTGTCTTCTGATTATTTCTTTTAACCACCAAAGGTAGTAACTTGCCCTACAAAGTTGTAGTCTAACCCAAAATGTGATGTCCACATATGTGGACGTCATGGCTTTATGATGTTTTTTTTTTTTTTTTTTTTTAAATTACACAAAATACAAAAATGTAATGGGTTAAGACCAGTCTGTAGTAGCTTGAGCATCAGACCACCAGTGTTGATCGCATTGTATCAGGATGTGCAATCCTATATAATAAACAGGGTTAGGATTTAAAATTGTCAGTGTGACTGTTCTCTGAGCAGGTCAGGAAGGAAAATTAATACGTAAGACCTCACACACCGTGGGTAGAATCATCACAGTGATCCTTTTGACACATCAGTTTATTGAGTTTGTGGGTATGCTTTTCAGTGGCTGAATGGAAGACTGTATGGCTGTTAGGTGCATACTTTTGATTTTTTTTTAGAATTGATTTGTTTGTATTTTTTTCAAACAATGTGTTGGAAATTAGGTCAATGAAACATCCCTTCTTTTGGACGAGAAAAAAACTGGCCGATTTTTTAAAGGCTAGGCGGTGACGGTAGATTACAGGTGGTCTTGAAATGTCAGTGGCTTTTAATGAATATTTAGTCAAAGCTATTAAGCTTAACAGTTCTTGGTTGGTCAAATCCTGTCACACTGCAATAGACCGGTATCTGTGCATATTTCACAGGCAGAGGTGAGTGATTATTTCCGGGCTCTTTTGCCGAATATGGCCAAGAACAGACACTGCACTCCAAGGGCCATATATGTACATTCAGGTTTAATGATGAAAGAGCAAAGGCATTTAGGAATGCATCATTTGTCAAAGCAAGCTTCTCAAACGAATCCCACGATACAAGATAATGCTATTGTGGGTCCACTGCCAGCCTTTCCCTCCTCCTCTGTTAGACTTCATCTGGAGAAGGCAGACGCTTGCTTATCATCCCAGCAGGAGCTCTCTGCGTGGAGACACTGGCCTTATAAATGGACGAGTATAAACACGGGCTTCAAAACGAATGCTCGATGCAGTGTGGAATTTGCCATGGTGGCTGCTTTGAGTTACTGGCATTTAAATATGTTTAAAAAGACCAACTGTGGAGGACGCTGCATTTTCCCTTGCTTTATGAGTAAATATTTACACATTTTTTGGGAAACCCTGTTGATACATTACCATTCTAAACATCCTGCTGTTGTGATGCAGGCTGGTGAATGTTATGACTTGTACAGTGGTGCTCCAAAGTCAATCAGTTTATCATTCCTATTTTGACAACCTCTTGTGCTTGCGCACTCTCCAGATGGGCTTGGTTTGCTTTTCATGCTGCTATGAAAGGGTGCCTTTCTATTGCTCATATTGGGAATCTTTTAGATGAGTTGGAGTCATTTAGGAGGCTGTCTCGGCAACACATGAATCCTTGCAAAGATGTGCAACCGCAGGCTGCCTTCCCTTTGGCTCACCTCCCACCTCCCCCTTCAGCCTCAGCTCTTGTGGTGGAGGGCCTCTTTCCTGCCAGAGGAGGTTGACTGTTGTTTCTGGAATTGCCATGGCCACTTACACCAGCTCTATCAATCAACATGGACTGCAAATCCTTAAAAAGAGCCAGGAGATTTCAAGTAAATAAAAAATGAGAAGTTGCATCTAATCTTCCATGACTTTTTTTGACCAAAAGAAAGCATTCTCTTTGACCTGCTACAAATTCATTTTGAAGGTATATGGCCAATTGTACTTGCACTTCTTTTCGTTATTTCCCCATTTTCCAGTTAAGTGTGAATTTGCAGCCGCAGGGTCGCTGTGTAATGGTTTGCCCAAGATGGATGATCATAGGAGGTGACCGGTGGACCGGACATGTTGAGTCGATGTGGTCCAGTCTGACAATAAAATGGAAAATGCCATTTTGCAAAATGGGAAATGGGGATGCCGTGTGACACGGAAGGACGACAAGTACAGGGCCCTCCAAAAGGAAAGCAAAATACCGCAATCTGTACCAGCAGAACAGATTGAAACGATTACTGTGAAGGGAACATTCAGTTTAGTGATTTTTTTCCCCCCTTGCCTTCGAATACATCTGACAAGGTGGATTCTCTGACCAAAGTGAAAACGTCAAGGGATGCGGCAGTTACCGCCAAATCCTGCCTTTAAGCATGGTGCATCTTGGATTATTTTTGGTTCCATGATTTACGGCACGTGGAGGATTGATGATGAGATAATTACACTTTTTGGAAATTATATGCTCAGCTCTAGATATTTATGACGTGAACAGGCCATAAACAGTGTATTTTCAGTGTAATTAAATTCCATCGGAATTTCCTGTCCTGACTCAGGCAACATCATGTTGTTTTGGAATGAAAAAACAGTCAGACTTCAATGCTGCTCAGTTAATCAAATTGACATTAAATGGAACATGCTCATGTACAAGCAACCTCTACACTTTAACACATTCACTGCCACCAGTGTTGTCAGTAACGCGTTACTGTAATCTGATTACTTTCTTTCAGTAACGAGCAATCTAAAACGTTCATTTTTCCAAACCATATACAGTGGGGCAAATAAGTATTTAGTCAACCTCCAATTATGCAAGTTCTCCCACTTGAAAAGATTACAGAGGCCTGAAATTGTCAACATGGGTAAACCTCAACCATGAGAGACAGAATGTGGGGAAAAAAACAGAAAATCACATTGTTTGATTTTTAAATAATTTATTTCCAAATTGGAGTGGAAAATAAGTATTTGGTCACCTACAAACAAGCAAGATTTCTGGCTGTCAATGAGGTCTAACTTCTTCTAACGAGGCTCCACTCGTTACCTGTATTAATGGTACCTGTTTTAACTCATTATCGGTATAAAAGACACCTGTCCACACTCTCAGTCAGTCACACTCCAAACTCCACTATGGAAAAGATCAAAGAGCTGTCGAAGGACACCAGAGACAAAATTGTAGACCTGCATCAGGCTGGAAAGACTGAATCTGCAATAGGTAAAACGCTCGGTGTAAAGAAATCAACTGTGGGAGCAGCTATTAGAAAATGGAAGACATACAAGACCACTGACAATCTCCCTCGATCTGGGTCTCCATGCAAGATCTCACCCCATGGCGTCAAAATGATAACGAGAACGGTGAGCAAAAATCCCAGAACCACACGGGGGGACCTAGTGAATGACCTACAGAGAGCTGGGACCACAGTAATAAAGGCTACTATCAGTAAGGACTCAAATCCTGCACTACCAGACGTGTCCACCTGCTGAAGAAAGTACACGTCCAAGCCTGTCTGCGGTTCGCTAGAGAGCATTTGATTGATCCAGAAGAGGACTGGGATAATGTGTTATGGTCAGATGAAACCAAAATATAACTTTTTGGTAGAAACACAGGTTCTCGTGTTTGGAGGAAAAAGAATACTGAATTGCATCCGAAGAACACCATACCCACTGTGAAGCATGTGGGTGGGAACATCATGCTTTGGGGCTGTTTTTCTGCAAAGGGACCAGGATGACTGATCTGTGTTAAAGAAAGAATGAATGGGGCCATGTATCGAGAGATTTTGAGTGAAAATCTCCTTCCATCAGCAGGGGCATTGAAGATGAGACGTGGCTGGGTCTTTCAGCATGACAATGATCCCAAACACACAGCCAGCGCAACAAAGGGGTGGCTTCGTAAGAAGTATTTCAAGGTCCTGGAGTGGCCTAGCCAGTCTCCAGATCTCAACCCCATAGAAAATCTGTGAAGGAATTTGAAAGTCCGTGTTGCCCAACGACAGCCCCAAAACATCACTGCTCTAGAGGAGATCTGCATGGACTAATGGGCCAAAATACCAGCAACAGTGTGTGAAAAGCTTGGAAGAGTTACAGAAAATGTTTGGCCTCAGTTATTGCCAACAATGGGTACATAACAAAGTATTGAGATGAACTTTTGGTATTGACCAAAAACTTATTTCCCACCATGATTTGCAAATAAATTCTTTAAAAATCAAACAATGTGATTCCCCCCCCCCCCCCCCCCCCCCCCCCACATTCTGTCCCTCATGGTTGAGGTTTACCCATGTTGACAATTATAGGCCTCTCTAACATTTTCAAGTGGGAGAACTTGCACAATTAGTGGTTAACTAAATACTTATTTGCCCCACTGTATCTCATTAAAATTAGTTTCCTTAGTGGTTGTGCGTTACTATTTTGTTATTGCCTCATAATGTATGTAGAATGAAGAATACTGTAGTCATATACAAAGAGCATTTCGAATAGAAATGTTGGTTTTGAGTTTGGGAGTGACATCACATGTCACGTTTTCTAATCGGAGGACCAAAAAAATGAGTCACGTGTATTACCATACTGTGTGAGCACTGAGTCTACAACGGCAGCGGCCAACACAACATAGCCTAGCCACCTCGTCAGGACGCGAACAGTGAAAGAGCCAGGAGGGAGAAGAAGTACATCAAACGGTTGTATTTGCTCATTGGAAATACAGCCATTACTTCACATTTTTTTTCCAGTAAAGATGACAAAAATATCTCCTTGCTTTGCAAAATTTGCGCTGGCTCAAAAAGACTGTCGACCGCTAAAAACTCCACATCTAGTTCAAGGAACCACTTGGAATTACAGCACAGCGCTATACAACTCAAGCCACAGCCCACAGGTAACGAGAGCACTTCTACAGTTTGTAACCAGCCTTTACGTACATTTTATAGTTACAGTTTGTAACCTTAAGCAGAGTTTGACTTTTGTGGAAGGGGATGGCAAGAAATGCTGATGGTCACATCTCATCATTTGTGCATTTTCTATATTTTCACTACTATTTACATTGTAAATTCTCACTGAAGACATCAAAACTATGAATTAACATGTGGAATTATGCACTTGGCAAAACAAGGTGAAATAACTGAAAGCAGTTTTTTTTTTTTTTTTTGTAACCTTAAGCAGAGTTTGACTTTTGTAGGAGGGGGTTGCAAGACATGCTGATGGACACATCTCATTATTTGTGCATTTTCTATATTTTCACTACTGTTTACATTGTAAATTCTCACTGAAGATATCAAAACTATGAATTAACATGTGGAATTATGCACTTGGCAAAACAAGGTGAAATAACTGAAACCAGGTTTTATATTCTACTTATATATTATATTCACCCTTTGCTAGGATTACTGTTTTTGCACACTTTTGTCACTCTCTCTATGAGCTTCAAGATACAGACACTTGAAAAGGTTCTCACTTCACAGGTATGCCTTATCATGGTTAATAAGTGGAATTTGTTGCCTTTTCAATGGGGTTGGGAGCATCATTTGGGTTATATTGAATGAGGTGTTTCCAAACTTTTGGCCTGTACTGTGTGTATTTATATATATAAAATGTATATTGAACCGTTTCGGTACGTGGTAGTCGGTTCGGAACGGACGCATACCGAACGAGTTTCTGACCTAATATAACCCTTACTTTTCGAGGCTGTGAGTCGATCGGGTTACAGTTTCTTTGTGTTGATTATATTTACTCCGTCTTCTCTACTATAATGAGGACCAACACGGTAGGATAGTCCAGAAACGTCAACGGCGCGACAACGTGGCCGCCGCGAGAACGCAGTGAAACGTGGGCGTTAGAGTCAATCAGCCAATGCACACCAGACGCAGTGTGGCCGCGTGTGAGATGTGTCCCAGAAGCGGCTCAACGCGACGCATGCGAAAAGAATGGTAGAGTTTATTATTTGACGCGAGACGCGGCCCTCCTGCGTCAATACTACGAGCTAGGATCGGGCCGGAAGTCACTCGTGTAATAATATGGTGGACCCGGTCGATTTTCAAACCAATATGCAATCGTAACCTACTTTTTGAGTCCATCAGATCTCTTGAGTGGTAGATCGGGGCACAGTTGACTTGTCTTTGTTGATTTATGGCCGTCTTCTCTGCTATAATAATAACCAACACGGCCCCGTGTTCAATACAAAACGCTCCTACCACAACAAAACAAGTAGGAACGAATATTCACAAAGGAACTGAAGTCATACAACAAAAAATATACAATATAAATGAATACTACATCACATTTGTAAAATATAAACACATAATAGCCCATTTAAATTAAATAAAATTGAAATGAGCTAAAACATCTGTAATTAAATAATAAGAATAATACACAGATCCCGCTTACACAATTAAATGTATTAATTTCTGTGTGGCACTTTAACTTGAGAAAATCCACCAATAAAGCTTTTGAAAACTGTTCATAAGTAATAAAAATGTTTCATTGAGGCATTTCATTTGTAAAATACATGTTAAAATCTTTGTCATTGGGATTGCTTTTCTCTTTAGCATAGGACTTCTTTTTTCTTCTTTCTTTCAGAAAGAAAACTGACCAATACGCGGGGTCTGAAAGGCAAATTGTTGTTGGATTATTTTAAATACCCGCTACTTTTTGAGCAGAATTCTAGCTTTGTATAGGCTAATGTTCCTATTGTTGAAAGCACAAAAGTGTGTAATAAACAACTAGCACATTTATATTTTGCATTTTGTTTTTTTACTGTACCGAAAATGAACCGAACCGTGACCTCAAAACCGAGGTACGTAATCCTCAGTTCAAGCTCATTTGCTGTTGAAGCTTTTGAAAGTTTAGGTTTAAATAAATTCTAAATATCCATCTAGCCTCCTCAACTGTGTTTTGGCTAAGCAAAGGAATGTCTCTAAGGTGCTTGTCACATTGTCTGTTCGAAAAATAATTTGGACCCATGATGGATTCTTTGTCAATTAGTTCATTTTTGTTGTTTGTTTTATTGCTTTACAACTTTTAGGGACAACATTTTAACTTCTAGGTAGGTAGGTAAGGTCAGAATTTTTTACATTAGGCTTAATCTTCGAGTTAACTGGGGGTTAATTAGTCGTTGGAGTTGATTTGAACAAATTTCCATGCAGTTTGTCAGTTATTTGTTAGTTTCAGGGCTTCGGAGTGGCTAAGCTAGTCCAAGTCAATGGTGGTTGAAATCAACTCTATCGACTAATTAAACCCCCACTAACTCAAAGATAAAGCCTTATGTGAAAAATTAAATTACATCCGACGACATTTTTATGTTGTCATACATATGTTGAGGCAGAAAAGGGAGAAAAATTGGTTGACTGATAAATTACTTTTAAAGCAACTTAGTTAATTAGATAATAAATTCATCAGTAAAGTAATTAGATTACTTTTTTGAGGCGTGAACAGTAATCAGTAAATTAAATTACTTTTTGAAGTAATCTGTAACAACACTGACTGCCACTGATGTCAAATCTACTCGGATAGAGGGCATTAAATTACCAAGTCTCAGCACCTTTGGCAGTGATAGAAATCCAATCCTTTTGGACTGGATGGGCTGGCAGCGATTGTTTGATCACTGCCAGCCCCTCCCAGTCCAAACAGATTGGACATTAATCGCCGTCACCAGCAGTGAATTTTAATTTAGGAACTAAAATTATAGTTGAACTGATAGTGGGGACTGTTGTTAGTGTGTTTCTTTAGTTAGAGTGCTGCAATTGTTAATATGCCATTGTTTCTGTGTGTTCAATGGCAAAGCAAGGCACATTTATTTATACAGCACAATTCAACACAAGGCAATTCAAAGTGATTTACATCACATGAAGATCATAAAAATCACATTAAATCAGTAGAACGTAAAAACAAAGACAATCAAAACAGGAATTACAATTATACATAAAAATCGCATTTAATCACAAATAGAATAAGAAAAAAATAAAAATAAAAAAATACTACTGATACTAATAATAATTTGAATCAGCAATGGAGATAAAGCACAAGAGTAATATAAAGCAAATAGATTGAAATATATAGTAGATAGTTATGGATATGCTGTGCTAATCAAGAGCGTTTTTAGCCCAGATTTAAAGAAGCTAACAGTTTGAGCATACTTCAGACCTTCAGGTAACTTGTTCCAGAAGGTGAGGAGCATAATAACTAAATGCTGCCTGACCCTGCTTGGTTCTTGTTCTTGGAACATACAGGAGACAAGTTCCAGATGACCTTAGGGGTCTAGATGTTTCATAGGAATCTAACAAATCAAGCATGTATTTTGGTCCAAGGCCATTAAGTAATTGCAGAGGAGCAGTAGTATTTTATAGTCCATCCTTTGACACACTGGAAGCCAGTGTAACGATTTCAAAACCGGTGTAATGTGGTCCAGTTTCCTTGTATTTGTGAGGACTCTGGCTGCAGCATTCTGTACTAGCTGCAGCTTCCTGACAGATTTTTTTTTTTCTATCAAGACCTGTATATATACCGTTGCAATTAGGGTTGTTCCGATCATGTTGTTTTGCTCCCGATCCAATCCTGATTGTTTTAGTTTGAGTATCTGCCGATCCCGATATTTCCCGATCCGATTGCTTTTTTTTTTGCTTCCGATTCAATTCCAATCATTCCCAATAATTTTTCCCGATTATATACATTTTGGCAATGCATTAAGAAAAAAAGAATAAAACTCGGACGAATATATACATTCAACATACAGTACATAGGTATTGTATTTGTTTATTATGACAATAAATCCTCAAGATGGCATTTACATTATTAACATTCTTTCTGTGAGAGGGATCCACGGATAGAAATACTTGTAATTCTTAAAGGATAAATGTGACTTTGTATATTGTGACTAAATATTGCCATCTAGTGTATTTGTTGAGCTTTCAATAAATGATGCTGTAGCCATTTAACTGTTCAGCCCAAATGCATGATGGGAAGTGCAACCATGACTGTGCGTAGTGGTACCAATTGATATATCTTCTCTGCGTTGGGAAATAACATAGGGTGTTAAGAAAAAGATCGACTACTACCTTTCTTCCCCACATTGCGTCCCACGATATTTCTAATCGTTGGGAGAGGGACTGTAAAGCTTTAGCCAATTAAAAAGTCTCCAAAGGCTGCCAAAATTCACTCTACCCATTTTATGCAGCTTTTTAGCTCTATATATAGGTATAACGGCGCCATTAAATATTGAACGCGACAATGTGTGAGTGGGTCGTGCAGCGCATGCGTTAATTGCGTTAGATATTGTAACGTGATAAATTTTTTTAAAAATGAATTACCGCCGTTAACGCGATAAATTTGATAACCCTACTTTAAGCCTAAACTAAAGACTCTGGATTAGTGTAACATATTATGTCTGTAATGTTAAATACAATTAGAAAACGATTCAATTAAAATATAAACTGTATATATATTAAAAAAGGCATGTCCGATATTTTTTTGCCGATTCCGATACTTTGAAAATGACGTGATCGGACCCGATTGATCGGGACATCTCTAGTTGCAATAGACCCTACCCACGTGACGTCACAACTCCGCTCTCCTGAATGGTACCGCCCAATTGTCCGTCAAAACATAGTGTTAACCTGTTACGGCTACGTACATTCCTCCTATTTACGGCGTGTTTTTCTGCTCCTTAACATTAATAATCAAAATGGTGAAGGCGTGTGTGGCTGTTGGTTGCACTAACAGAGAAGATGGAAGGAGAGACTTGAAGTTTTACCGTATTCCGAGGGATCCAAAGAGGAGAGCGAAATGGACGGCTGCAATTCGACGTGAAAACTGGGCACCAAAAAATCACCACAGACTATGTAGTAGTCATTTTATATCCGGTAAGATGCATTTAAGATATACTTAGAGGGTTTTGGGCTGACAAATAACCACAATTAAGATCATGGCTAGGCTAATCGCCGACAACATACACGTATGTATGTAGTGAGAGTGCTATCGCTAAACCATATAAACATTAAAAGCCTTAACTCCATTGACAAACGACATGAAATACATTAGACTTGACAGTGGATGTTAGCAATAACAAAAGATTTTGAATTAAAAATTTCATAACTCACCTTTCCAAGCACAAGATAGATTCCTGCCGAATTTTCGTGGACGAGGACCTGTTTCACCCAACCAGCAACGAAGTATTTATAAGCCTCCAAGCTTTTGAAGTTTTTCAAATTTTCGTGAGAATAGGCTGATTTTGTGTGGACAAGATAATTGTAAATATCAGCGTAGCAAATGTCAGGCAGACAGGGCGAAGACAGTGGGTCGAAAAACATCGATTTGGGCATCAAATATGGATCTGGCGACTGTATAGAACGAAGCTTTTCCACATAACGCCTTTTATGCAACACATCCAGTGAGTTTACGGCATCAGAAAGCACCGGGTCTTCCATGAAATGCATTTTAAATTCCTCGATCAATTGAAACCAATGCTAATACAGAGACAAAATGACGGACAAGTGGGCGGAACCATACAGCGAGCACGTGGTTTTGTGACGTCGGTGGGTAGGGTCTATAGTCCTATCTGCTGAAAATGAATGCATGCATTAGTTTTTCCATGTTTTGTTGAGTCGGAAGCCCCTTAATTCTGGCTATATTTTTTAGGTGGTAATAAACAGATTTAGTGACAGACTTTAGTTGGCTATCAAATTTTAGGTATGAGTCAACATTTACGCCAAGATTTCTGACTTGATTTGTGGCTGTAAGTGACATTGTGCTAAGGTGCCTACTTACCTTTGACCTTTCATTTCGGACAAAATTCTGGCACATCCATCCATTCATTGATTTGATAAATGCATTTACTCAGGGAGACTGAGGGACTATAATTATATGGGGACACAGAAATGTAGAGTTGTGTGTCATCTGCATTGGTGTGATAGATGTCATACTGTTCCGTAATCTGAGCTAGGGGAAGCATATAGATGTTAAATAAGAGTGGTCCAAGAATCAAACTTTGAGGGACTCCACACGTGAATTTGGTTCGTTCTGACTGATGTTTTCCGATTGACACAAAGAAATCCCTTACATTTAAATAAGATGTGAACCACTGAAGAACTGTCAGTAAGCCCTACCCACTGTTCCAATCTGCTGAGTAGTATGTTGTGATCAACCATGTCGAATGCGGCGAAGAGATGCAATAGTAGCAGAACAGATGATTTGCCTACATCGGTATTCCGACGAATATCATTTAGGACTTTGATAATGACAATGTATAAACATATAATTTTTTAAGTGGCTCTGATTCAGCTATCGCCTACAATGGCACCGTCACCCAAAGAATTGGGTAACACAGACAACAAATAAAAATGTTTTCAAAATATGTGGTATCGCAAGCCAAAATATTGTTGCGTCACTAGTCATAATAGTTTGATTTGCTGCTCTAATACAACTACGATGTATTTTAGCATGATTTCAAAGCTGATATTCAATCATATTCATCTAGAAATATGTTCTGAGGACAAACAGTATGCGCATTTTGTACAAATAAAAAGATAATTATTTGCGCAAAATCTTACAAATCTTACAAATTCAATAATTATTAGTCTGTATGTGTCTACGGTTTGCACCCTATATCTCGCGCACAGGAAAAATGGATGAATGACTATTGCTGAGAGCATTAGAGTTTACAGAAGAAGCCCGCATAGACTTATTGTGGCATTTATTTGGAGTAATATTATCCATTCATGTTGACCTTTGAGGGAAGATGTGAATTGTATATCTCCGCACTGCTGGTTGAAAGCCATTCTGGGAATCACTGATGAAGTCGAGGCCAGGATTTGCGGTTTGGTGGTAATGTTTAAAGAGTGTCTCCAGAAATACACTTGAAATGAAAGACACTATGATAAGATGTTTGTGGGATGCACTAATCTATTTTGACATTTTTTTTAGGAACATCCAGCTAGCATACAAGAACAAAAATATTTTTTGTGTTTTTTACCCTCTCAAAGTCATTACATTTTCCCCATGTAAACCACAACTTCTTAAACAGAAAAACTTAGTAGTTTAATAGTAGTAAAAGTCAAACACTATTCTGTGATCATTATCGGAACAGCTTTAAATATTGGGAAATATAATGGGTTGAATTCTATTCAGTTTGACTTATACACAGAAGTGTATTGCTGCCACATCAGGAAAAAAAACCTGCCACTGACCTGACCTGGAAGTTGAATTGATCATATTTTAATGAGCATGCTTGTCATGTTTGGATGTGATCATTTTTAGGGCCCGAGCACTAGGCGTGCGAAGGCCCTATTGTTTTGAAAAGGATTTTTTTTTTTTTTTCAGGGCAAATGAAAACGGCCAATTTGGAGGCCTGAACATGCGCGAAAAGTCACCAAAATTTGCACATACGTACGGAAAATTGTAAATTTCGATAATTTAACAACGTTGCAAAAAAATGTAACAAAATGGCTCAGTGGCGCCCCCTTGAAATTTTAAAATTGGCCTATAACATTAGGGTTTGTCAGCGTAGAGCAATGAAATTTGGGGAGTCTATACCTTGTCTAAAACCGCTTCAAAAAAGCATTGGCACCCATATTCCAAACCCAACAGGAAATCGGTTATTTTGGATCGAATATGAAATTTTTATCGATTTACAGGGTGCACATTTGAGACCTTTTCGCCGAGGGAGTTAGTTGGATCATCTTCAAAATTGGTGAGACTGTTCAGGAGACATATGAGATCTTAAGTTTCTAAAATGGTGTGTTTTCATTCACGGGTCTGACCTGGGCGTGGTGCCAAAGTCGGCCATTTTTTCGGCAAAACACCGAATTCAGTAAATGACTAATAATTCCTTGACACAACTTTCAATCTTTTTCATATCTGCCATGTATATGCGGTATCCCAGCCTGAACAGGACTGCATTGAAATATTACCCATTAGGCCTAGCGCTCCCTAGTGAGAACAGGAAATGCCTTTTTTTACGAGACAGGTTCCTCCTCCAAGGGAAAAAAATCTGTTGACCTCAAATCTGCATCAGGGAGCCTTAAGACCTGTGTTCAGGTGCCTGATGAAAAATATTGAGGTTTCATTGAAGCGGAGGGGTCCAAACATGAAAGTGAAAATGATCGTCAACAATTTGTCTCGCAAAATACTTTGAACAGTCATAACTCAGCAGATATACAACATATCTGCGCCAAACTTCCCATGCTTGTTGAGAGTCATACCCTGAAGGGTCCTGTAGGGGTCATTTGCATCAACTCTACAGTGCCAACTAGTGGCGACAGAAGGGAGTTTTAAAAAAGGCCTTTCCTATTGGGTTTTTTCAACGTAGAGCAATGAAATTTGGTGAGTAGATACCTTATGCCTAACTGCTCAAAAAAGCCTCTTGCACCCATATTCCAAATCCAACAGAAAATCGGGTATTTTGGATCGAATGTGAAATTTCTGTCCATTTCTAGTACAGTTTACATTTGGAGGCCTGGACATGCATGAAAACTCACCAAATTTTGCACATACATGCGGCTTTGTGTGGATTTCGATAATCTTGCAACGTTACAAAAAATGTAACAAAATGGCTCAGTGGCGCCCCCTTGAATTTTTTAAAAAAGTGTTTCCTATTAGGTTTTTTTAACGTAGAGCAATGAAATTTGGGGAGTCGATACCTTGTGCAAAACTGCTCCAAAAAGTCTCTTGCACCCATATTCCAAACCCAACAGGAAATCGGGTATTTTGGATCGAATGTGAAATTTTTATCAATTAACAGGGTGCACATTTGAGACCTTGTCACAGAGGGAATCAGTTGGATCATCTTCAAAATTGGTTAGACAATTCAGGAGACATATGAAATCTAAACTTTTCAAAATGGTGCGTTTTCATTCATGGGTCTGACCTGGGCGTGGTGCCAAAGTCGGCCATTTTTTCGGCAAAATGACAAATTCAGTAAAGGACTCATAGCTCCTTGAAACAACGTTCAATCTTTTTCATATCTGGCATGTATGTGCGGGATCCCACCCTTAACACGAGTGCATTGAAATATTACTCATTAGGCCTAGCGCCCCCTAGTGGGAACAGGAAATGCCTTTTTTACGAAACAGGCTCCTCCTCCAAGGAAAAAAAAACTATTCACCTCAAACCTGCATCAGGGGAGCCTTAAGACATATGTTCAGGTGCCTGATGAAAAATACTGAGGTTTGGTTGAAGCAGAAGGGTCCAACAGGAGAAGTAAAAATGACTGAAGCCATTTCGTCTCACCACAAGTTTTGAACAGTCATAACTTCTACAACATATCTGCGCCAAACATATCGTGCTTGTTGAGTCATGGTCTGAAGGGTCCTGTAGGGGTCATTTGCATCAACCCTACAGCGCCAACTAGTGGCAATAGAAAGTCACTCATTTTTTAAAATATATGTCCAGTTCTTTTCAGGTTAGTCATTGTAGTTTCAAAACCTTTTAAAATACTTATTTTACGGCCCATGTCCACATGTCTCTGTCTGTTGCTGTGATGACCCTTTATTCGCTCCTTTTTTGTAGTCCTCTGTCCAATAGGGGTTTTTATCTCTTAGGTGTGTGAATGTAAAGAGGCAACTTTCGCGCATGTTAGGTTCTAATGAGATGATTAGAGAGGACGATCTGCCACCACACTGACCTGCACACTGTCCGAGTTGCATGACGTCCGAGTTGCGCTAGATTGCGAGGGCCCGTTCAGTCCTGCTTGCAGGCCTAGTTTTCTGTTACATTTTCACATGATTATTCGTCATTCAACTCATGTTTCACGTTTTAACGGAAGCGGTTTGACTTGGTTCACACTGTGGTGAGTCAAGGTGATTATAAAAACTTTTCAGTTTCTCTTCATATGTATTTTACATTTCCAATGTACGACACACTTTCACAGATTTTCATTACGCAAATTGTTAATTTGTGCCATCTTTAGAGTGAATTTTTTACACATCTACCCTTTCAACATTTAACTGATTCACAATTTTTCCTTTAATATGAAGATCTTCTGATCAGTTAAGTGTTACATTTAATCCATTACATTTACTTGAGTAACGTTTTGAGAAAAAATACTTTTTAAAGTAGTTTTATCATGCAATACTTTTTACTTTTACTTGAGTAGATTTGTAAAGAAGAAACACTACTCTTACTCTGCTACTTTGGGCTACAGAAGAGACGTTACATTTTTCTCTTTATTCTACATATTGACTTTATTTTTACCCAAGATGCCGACAGTGGCTGTCTAAGTTTCACCAATGAGATGTCGCAACAATAACCACGTGACTCCATGTTACCAATCAGAGGCCACAATGTTTTTTCTCCACTAGAGGGCACTCATGCTTTTTGGACGGGTGATGTTTCATAATGTTGTTCTAGTCTGAATTCGATGGTTTTTGTGTCATCTTTTTGGCCTAAAATTGTCATGTGATAGATTACAGTACAGTTTAATAATAACAAGAGGAAGTTGTACTGAGAAAAAAAAAATCTCACAATGTTACTCATTGAGTAATCTTATCAAAAAATATTTTTTATTTGTATTTGAGTAAATTTTTGGATGACTACTTTTACTTCAGTAATATTATTTAGAAGTAACCCTACTTTTATTTAAGTACAATTTTTGGCTACTATAGCCACCTCTGCTTCTGACTTCTATCACCATTCGTCCACTCTACGACGGACCTGCGTCATACCTCTCAAATATAATAGCGAACATATATTTGTTCTGCTTGCACAAAAAACTTTGTTGCTTATAATGTAATTAGGCTGTCCTTAAAATGACAAATAACGTTAGAAAAATAGGTTCAACAAGACTGAAGTCCAAAGCTGTGTGATAAATTTGTGGCTCACAGATCGTTGTACTGAGGGACTAAAAATTAGAATCGACACTATGTCACTAAAAGAGAAAAAATGGAATTTTGCTTGGCAGAGTCTAAAGGCTGAGTTATTCTTCCGCGGCAGACGTACGCCGTCAAGGCAGACCTGATTTAAGACCCTCCGCCGTAGCCTAATGTGCACTCCCACAGAATCCTTACTAGGCGTCACATCAACGCGTGGTGACGTGACGCAAATGGACTGTGATTGGTCCGCTCAAACTGTTGTTTCCGGCTCAGCGCGAAATCACCGCCATTTTCAAACATGGTTGGGCTACACGCAAATACGACAACCTCTACAATGTCTCGTCAAGACATTATAAAGATTGCTAAATGTCAAGCAATTCGTGGAAGGAGATTGCTGAAAATACGGGGCTGGAGGTCAGCGATTGGATAAATAGATGGAAGAACCTCCGAGATAAGTATGTGTGTGTTCGGAAACGAACGGCCACACGAAGTGTTGACACAGTCGGCCAAAAACTGCCAGCTTTTTATAACTTCATGTTGTATATTTGGCTGATGCACTTTATCATTTATTGTTTACAAATGTTTGCTATGAGTCTGTGACTTATTTACATTTTACACTTCAAGTATATGAAGAATAAAGCACAGATATAGTGTCAAAAGATGTTGATACTTAATTTTCAACAACAGGCAGCTCACACACTGTACATACGTCATCAGTGATTGAGAGTGCCTCGGTCCTTTTATGATAACATGTTTACCATCAAGGCTTTCAACGCAGTTTGGGAAGTTCCATAGCCACCAGAAATCTGCTATGGCTTCCCACTTGCTGGTTGTAGGATACGGCAAAGAAATCGGATAAAACGCTGGACAACGCAGCTTGCTGGCTTCCACCCCCCGATGCTAGAATTTGTAATGTGACTGCCAGTCTCTGTGTGGCATTAACAGTCGGACAGACCACCTCCGCAACCGTCTTCTGCGTCGCCTGTGCCTCAACATTTGTATGATCAATATATGTTGTGCAATGTTGACGAGCTGAAGATCCACATTTGAGCGTTCCATCTTTGTTGTGTAACCGGAAGAAAACTAGAGGAAGTCGACAAGAATCCCCTACAAACACAACGGCACACCCCTCTAGTGGCTTGGCGGTGAATCACAGAGCAATGCTTTCCCTTGCCGCAGAACTATCTAATGCTCATTGACGCCGTGAACTCTACATCGTCGCTACGCCTTCACCACAACGCACAAGCATAACTCAGGCTTTAGGCTTTGCGAGCAGGTTTGCTAAATATATTTATTCTCCAGTGGCGGGTTTATTAAAGGGTATGACAACACCTGGGGATATGCTAATATTCCATCATTTATCCATCAACGAATGCCTTTTGAATTCATATCATGCCACTTCGTGTAATTACACACATCGCAACACCAAGAAAATGATAGAAATTAGGTCGATTGTCAAGCTAAAACGACCCGCCCCCGAGATGCCGGAAATCTAGCATATTGTGTGCGTGACGTCACTATAAGGAAACAACCGGCTCAGTGCTTAGTACTGAATGGTGGTAATGATGGCGGACAATTTTGTTTCTAGTTGCAGCGACGAATCCGACGTTACGAACATTCTTCTAATGGTGACAAGGAGAGTTATGAACCTTTCTTTGGTGTTTTGGGTTATCAATTTGAGTCCAAACGAAAGCCAATGCAGCCTAATGAAAGGATCATTGAGGGGAGCAATCACACTGATGAAACACCGGCGGCAACAGAAACACCGAATGGTTTGTTTTGCATTTGTTTTTTGTGAAGCTGATACACCGTGACCGCAAAATAAAGTAATGTCTAGAATAATTATCATTTAATGTACTATCATCGGTTTTCGCTCTGCCAACCGACACAAATAAGAATGGGATTAGAGGATTTGTTCTATATATTTTACGAGCAATAATTAATACATGTGTCCAGTCCTATATCCAATGCGTGATATGTTTTTTATTATAAAAGAGTACTCACCCTGGCCATTTCCCTCCTTTGCTTTGCCTGGGGTGGTGGGGTGGTCTCATCAGAGCCAGTCATCGTCCTCTTTCTTGTTATCTCGGGACATTTAGGTGGCTGCGCGTGTAGGTGGGCACCGCATCTGCTTTCAGCAGCAATTTCTTAGCAAAACCTGATTTCATTTGTCCATAGTTCGTATAGCTTTTAGGTGTAAAATGCGCACCACACAAAACCGTGCCGGAGGCTGGGTCTGCAAAATTAGCCCTCTTAGCACTGGCAAACTTTACTCATTGTCTGCGTAGTCCAGCTCTTTTTCTCGCGTTCGGGAACTCATGGGTACTACATTGCAACAAATGGCTATTTGTAAACCACATAGCATGACAGGTTTGAACCATTTTAGCGATTTTTTGATAAAACACGTACGCAACTCTCTCATCGATAAACAACGATGGCACCTGCCTCGACCTTTTGTTTCCTTGTTATGACGTCTCCGCCCCATTCGGCTGTTTCCGGAATACTTTCGGAAATGTTCGTAATTTTCGATCTATTTTCGATAATTGCTCATGAATGCGATTTATTTTTTTGTTAACTTTATTAATATTTGTTATCTTGCCACATAACGGTTCTATTGATAACACAGCCCCTTAGTGTTTTCATATACTTTAAGGCGTGGACACTGCTGCAAGGATATGCACATTTTATTTTTATGACACGCAACCCTCTTGTCCTGACACACTGTAACACCTGGTTAGGAGGTGGGGAGCTTTGAGGAATTCTTGAAATTCTGTTAAAGAACAGAACTGTCAAGTTTGACTACTTTTCCCTGGCAATGAATGAAAGTATATATACGCGAAACTCATCTTCACAAAGATAAATCCATTTTTGGTGCAGAAATCACAGAAATCGATATCGTCATATGGTATTAAGAAGCCAAAATGTTGTTTAACTCTGTGTTTGGAAGAAACTATATTTTTTGATTTAACAAAATTCATCAAAGTAAGAGTAATCACCGTTTTTTGCATTTTGGAAGGAAAATAAATATGAACGACTATTTAGGTCACTGTACAGAAGTAACAGATAAGTAAAACAAATAATGTATTTTTTTAAACAATGAAAGATAAACAATATACTAGTACAACACATATAGGTTCAAATCATTGTTTATATAGCCCTCGATCACTTCCAAAAAATTTCATATGGCCCTCGTTTGAAAATACAAACAGCGCGTCGCAGCGTACCAAATGGTGGTGCACATTCTTTTACTGAAAGATGTATGACTGCTAGAAAACACTTCAAATGTTAAAAAGTCCTTAAACATATAACTCAATGCAGAACATAACATGCTTTGGCAACATATCATGGAGTGAAAAGAAAGCATTAACTGCCCATGACGCATTAGAATGCATTACCCTTGCTTTCCTGCATGCTCTCCAATAGTTATTTATCCCTACTCTGTAATAAGGTCTCCCTGAAAAGGGTCTATTTGTTTAGCTGTTGTTTTCTTAGTCACTATGCCTGTAAAAAATAAAACCCCGTGAAGGATGCACAAGAGTTACTAGGGCTGCTTTCAGCAGTGATTGATCGCTATTTATTCATTTAGAATTGGGTATTAATCATGCAGCAAAACCATGGTCATTCTCAGTACTGTAGCAATAATATAATTGTGAGGACTGTACACGATGCTTTTAACATTGAGGTGGACTTTTTGAAGAGTCTGAAATAGGTACGATATACAAGATTCTGGATACATTAGCCTTCATGTAGTTTAAAATCAGAACATTCAGTGTAGTACTGTATCTGTATGTTTCCTGAATCGTTAAAGTGCTGAAATAAGGTGACTGACAGGACAGTGTAAAGCTAATGATCATGTTTTTGCATAGACATTTTTACATCCCTGCGTCCATCATAGCTCAACTGAATAGGTTTCAGAAGCTAATAACTTTCGATGCTTACTACAGAAAATGAGCTCATAACTCCAAGAAGGACAGTAATAGATAAGTAAATAAATAAACAGCTCAGGTGGAACAGGAGGAAGTGAAACAGATGGCCACCCACCATGTGTGTGCCTCTGCTCAAGGTTTAATCCGCCTGCTTCACTGGGCTTTGTTGGTGTATGGCTGCAGTCTCAGTCTTCACAGTGTATCCTGCATTGTTGGCACTGATTTGCCCTTGTCAGAGGATTGTCTGGTTGATTGAACATGTTAAATCAGTCAGACCAGTGATGAGAGAAATCACGCTCACCGGCTCATCAGCTTCCATCAAACATGGGTTGACCTTTAAAAGAAAAAACACAGCTACGTGAGCTAAATTATCTTTGTTTTATTTAGGAGATTTTTTTGCTATTGTATTGTTGATAATAAGTTGTCATTAGATAGCTGGATGCTGACTTTGGTTGAGAGCTAAGGTACACCTTAGACCAGGGGTCCCCCAACTATTCCACATTGGGCCGCAGTGGGTGCAGGGTTACATTCCAACCAAACAAGGCGGCAACCTTTCACCAATCTGGTGTTTCACAAGTGTAATCAGTTGATTGCAGTCAGGTGCTGCTTGTTTTGGCAGAAACCTCATTGATTCAACTGTCTGCGCTGGATCAGTTGGAACAAAAACCAGGACCCACAGCGACTCTTGAGAATCGGTTTGGAGACCCCTGTCTTAGACTGATGACTTGTGAGTGATAGAGACAGAAAAACTGCTCCCCCTCACATCCTATATTTACGGTGCATCTTGATAACTATTGCGGTGTCTTGGGATACTCCCTGACCACGCTTGTATCTATAATATCTGAAATCATCTACTCTCAGAGATGTTCTTTTATTCTAAACAAGATCAAGTTGAACTATCACTGCCCGACTCGCTTTCTAAATGTCTCATCCGCTCAGAGACATGAAAAGCCCAACCAAAGATTGTGTATGCCCTCTACTAGCTAACTCGAAACCTACAGGCAACAAAAAATACACAATTAATCAATGTAATTAATCAGCCCTGAGACTAAAAATCAATAATCGGGCTCCAGGGATCAATGCGTATACATCCCTAGAATATACCAACCAAATTTCATTGTGATCCATCCACGAGTAACTGAGGAGCAGCAATTTTAAGTTGTCAATTAATTAAAGGTTCACAATGTAGGATTGATGGCCAAAAATGTGTTGCTGTGTTTTATTGTAACATCTTGTTTAGGGCTGCAGCTATCGATTATTTCAGTAGTCGATTAATCGATAAACCATTAGTTCAAATAATCGAGTAATCGGATAAGGAACATGAAAAATTAAATTACCTGAGCTGAGCCTCAAACGGTATAAAAAATAAATAAATGAGGCTCTATGTGCAACAAAAGAACAATTGGCTAACTTACATCGCAAAAGTCCGCTAGTTTAACTGCTATAAAATGCTAACTTTTTTACAATGCTCTTAACAAATGGTTCAGACGCATATTCCCACAAAAATAGACTAAGTATACCAATAAACTAAATCACGAATGCATTAAAAAAAAACATTAGCTCAAAAAAAATTTAGCTTAGGTTGGTCTTATCAGGGAGCACCTGGATTCAGCCATGTGAATT
Organism: Corythoichthys intestinalis; assembly: GCF_030265065.1. NCBI lineage: Eukaryota > Metazoa > Chordata > Actinopteri > Syngnathiformes > Syngnathidae > Corythoichthys > Corythoichthys intestinalis. The sequence goes on from NC_080395.1 coordinate 60,087,951, forward strand.
GAGGCAGACTAGAAGGCAGTGTATCCACCCAAATCAATAAAACTAAATGCAAACACTTTCAAAATAAACCATTACAACGACACTTTAATTAAACGAATACTCGAAGCAGCAAAATTTAATTGGAATATTTTTTTTCTAATCGAATACTCAAGTTAATCGATTAATCGTTGCAGCACTAATCATGTTCTTTCTTATGTGTTCTTGTCGTTCTGTTCCGTTACCTCCCTAGGGACTACGGATGTAAATTAGCATTTTTGCTATAATCAAGCGTATTTACGTATTTTCAATGCATTTAAATACCGTAGATGTTCATTTATGTGCATGGTCTCTTTCAAATAAATACATGATAAATAAATGGTACTGCAACTAGATCAAAATATTGACAAGCACAAAATGCCCTCCCCCTTCAGGTTGCCAGAATACCGCTACACATTGGAGACCTGCAGGAAACGAACTTTAAGTGTCAAGCGACGAGTCCTTTGCAGAAGGTATATATTATTTTTAATTTTCATGCAAGATGATTTTAATGTAATAATTCCAACATTTAGTAATGACGATTTAAAAAGCCATGATACGAGGTCCAAGTTAGTTTATGTCACGATGACCGAAGAGAGGGAGGGCTACTTTTCTCAATGTAGAAGCACACTGGCAAATAGATAAATCATTTGGAAATGCATTGATAGCATCCACAAAGAACACCGGTCAATGGATCCACATGCTCAATAACGTAGCACAACCACGGCAAATGAATGCATATCCTTGTGTTGCTTCTCTTCTTGTCTTGAATCCTTTGAGATTCGTAACGTTTTTTTGTTTTTTTGTTTTTTTTCCTGAATGGTAGACTTAAAGCAGTAATGTGAAGTAATTTCATAACATGCCAAATAAGGTCACAATTAAAGTAACTAAACATTGTGCAACAAATAAAGCATGAAAAAATATTTGATATGTTGTATATTTGACAAAATAATCGGATTTCCGAAGTTCGAGCCTGAAAGGGGACGAACCCGGAAGTGATACGTCACACCGGAAACAGCGATGGCAGCTCCATACATACGGCCGCCATACAAAGCCCTTCAAACAATGATTCAAACAGCGATATAAGTGATAGATCGAGCGCAAGGGAGGAGATCCAAGTTTTTGAAGAGTTGGAGGAAGAAGAGGACGTTGGAATTTTATGTTGGACCTAACATGTATTAGCCAGACGCTAATCAGGATGCAAACAATGTGCCTAGACTACCTGACATGGAATGGATACAAGACCCATCTAGATTACAAGATTGGTACGATATAGGCTGTTGTTAGTTTCATGATTTGAAGATGCAGGCATTTACACATAATTTTATGTTTTTGTCTATCTGATGACATTGTTAAAAAAATAATAATCAGACTTCATGTTCATTTTGGCAGATCCGGCAGCTCTCGTGCATATAAAATAATAATCTAAAAACGTTGGGGGGAAAGAAGGAGATGAGTCGTTGATGGCTTTCTCCACTTTATTGTGGCAACAATAAGAAAACTAAATAATAGCGGACTGCCGCCACATTCGACCGCAAAGTTTTGCTTCTCGCTGATCTCCTCCTCGCCTCCTACTACTCCAGCGTCTCTTGAACGGATCGTGCATAGTGTCTTGTTATGAGCTTTTTGTTTACAAATGTATCGAACACACGACGTGCTGACAACTTTGTTTCTTTATTAACACATGGAGCTAACAGTACAACACAGCTCGGGGCTCTCGGGAGGAAGTGGCGTCTAATGGCGTGAGGAAATGTAGTTTTTTCACACAAGCGAACAGATTACAAAGCACCACTTCAGTGTTGTCCCGAGACTAGATTTCCCATGATTCACTGCGTGACCTGCGCGCTCGCTGATTCGCTGCCAGACATTAAAAGCAACACGCTTGTTGGGGTCACCTGTCAGTGGCTCTCGTACAGTAAAACACAAACTAGAAGGCTATCAAGCGATCACCGTGAAAGAAACGCCGAACCGTACAAATGCAATGCAATGCTTGAAGCATGAAGGTGGAAATACATAATACAAATACAAATAAATGTGCACAAACTCACTGGCGGTGTGTGTCTATTACGGCAACGTGACCGTGAATTACCGCGACGCCGACCCGCTTATATGCACATCTACACCCCTTTCCCGATTGACAGTGGATTAACCCTTTCGGGCAAGATCGTAGATGACGCACAATTTAAACACGCTTAACCTAGCGAACGCAACAACAACTATGATCGGGGATTGCCACGAGTTAACTTTCGGCTAACGTCGCTAGCTTATACTGTTCATTCCACAACAGTTGGCAGCTCTGCTTTGACAAAGTCATTAGTCATCTATCCAAAAATCACGCTTACTTTTTGGCAAATCCTTGATCATAAGCAGACCGGTTAAGGAAGCAGGCATCTTCGAAGTGTTTGCAGCAGAGAATACTACTCGATGATGGCGTGAAATTCATTCGCTTCGTGCGAACGAAAGATGTCCATTTATGTGCTCTGCTGTTCTTTGGCCACTCATACAACTTTTCGTTTGAGTGAGAACAAAACATCGCCACACACCGCCGTGGCATCTTACCGAGAAGCAATGCAACAAACAATACTTTTCTATGGCGGACTTCCCGCGCACTTCGTGGAGTGACGTAATTTCCGAAGATTGCTGAAAAAAAGCATTTTCGTTGTCAAGGGCGTTGCTATGGGTTAAACAAAGAATCTGGAAGGGTTGCGTTAAAAAAAAAAAAAGAAAATATGCTTATAACTGTTTAGCCATTGATATTATTCAAAAACATGGTTGGCCAACCTTACTTCACATTACTGCTTTAATTCAGACTGTTCGTCAAAGTTGGCGCAGCCTTAGTTTACGTGGCATACAGAGCTGCAGCAACCCGGACGAACACTGAAAACTGGTCTCATGATTGGCTGATGATGAACACGGAAGCAAAACGGGAACAAATTTGCGATGCATGAAATGTAAAAATCTCTGCTTAACCATTGAGATCCACTTTAGAAGTATTTCCCAGAAAACATAATTCTTTAATGTCTATTGAAATATTATGGCCATTAGCTGAATAACCGAAGTGCAAATCCTACATTGTGCACCTTTAATTAGCTCTGTGACCAAAAAAATAACAATAAAATAAAAACCAGGCTCTGTGGATTGATACATATACATCCTTTGAATATCTATACCAAATTCCATTGTGATCCATCCCCAAATAACAGAGGTGTAGGAATTTTAATTCCATTACAAATTAATCTTCTTATTCAGCTTTGAGACAAACAATCAAAAATTCGCGCTACGAGGATCAATGCGTATACATGCCTAGAATATATCTACCAAATTTTATCCTGATCACTGGTCTGGTCACCCCGCAGTTGCAAAGCACAGAGACAACCAACCATTCCTATCTATGAACAGTTATTCCTGAGGAAACCTAACATGCATGTTTTTTTAAATATGAGAAGCCCAAGTGCCAGCAGTAAGGATGGGGGAAACATGAAATGCCAGTCAGAACTGTCCTAAGCCAACCTCAATGAAGAAGCCCATTTAAATGCCCTCTTGTGTCAAACATTAAAATTCGCTCTCGGTAGTCATTTAACGGTCTCCAAATAAAAACTCTTCCATCAGGCTGCCAGACAGAAAAGCATGGTGAATCATTCCATACCACATATTTCCACTCCTCCAGAGAACAACTAGATGTTTTGTTTCTGTTTTTTAAACTAAGCCATCCAACACAGCCATTGGCTACGAAGAGAGTTGCCATGAAGTTCCAAGCACTGTGTTAATAATAGTGACAGAAACGTTTTTGGAGCTGTAATTGTTTTGGGTCTATAGACTGCAACAGCATTCTGTCACCCTACAGTGATCTTCCCATTTTGTAGCTAAATTGCTGCGCAACATTTTCCCTTACAGTTGATCATGAACATTCTCCTACAACAATTAATGTTGCAACAATACCGATACCAGTATCGGCGGGGGGCTACGGCACTAAAATGGTGGCATCGGTATCGGCGAGTACCAACAAATAGGGCGCCGATACCATTTACTGGTACCACTTGAAAGCAGCCTTCTTTCTCCTGCAGTCACTACACTCTGTATTGTGGGATGACACGTGATTACTTCGCATGCCAAGCAGCTATCGCTATTTGCCTGCTCCAGACCAATGAGAGCGGGCCAATAGCCGCTCTTAACAAATGCCGGGGTAGCTTTTTCATATGGAGGAAAATCAAACCAGGAGAAGAAATGTCGGTGCTCTGGAAATATTTCATAATGGTCGGGTACAAAGGCTGCATGCACAATTTGCGGCCTGAAAGTTTCAAGAGCTGGGGTTACATCGGCCAGTTTCAATACCTCGGACCTGATAAAACATTTAAAGACGAAACATTTGAACGAACACAAAGAGTTTGCAACAGCAGGAATGCTATCCAGAGGAAGGGGGCTGGAACGGAGCAACAAACCCTCGTCCGTTCACTTCATCTAGTTTACATTTATTGTCTTTTACTGAAAGAAATGCCGAGGTGATTTGAGACCTGTTTCAAAATTAGGGTTGCCACTCTTCAGAGTGGCAATAGAAATAAGGGACGCCCCTCTCGCTCCCAAAGCTGTACAGTTGAAGAAATAAAAGGGACATTCCCAAAACTCCTAAAATGCATAGAAATGTCTCTATTTATATATATATTCCATATTGGTTCAATACGGAACGCAACTTTTCATTCCCAATTCGGAACGATTCCTTATTTCAAAGGATGGGTGGCAAGCCTATTCAAAAGTGAGCAAGTAAGCAAGGTAAGCTAAGCTAAGTGGCTAAAGTGCCCGTGTGTCAGAGAGAGAGACTCAGGGCCCTAATACACCAGAGTCATGATTGTTCTGGGTCCAGTCCGGCTGTGTTGACTGCGTGTTACACAGTATGTCAAATACAGGCAAACAGGCTGGGTCAAACCTCTTAAACTACTGAAATGTTGAACTGTTTTAGCACAGTTATTTCTATAACGCATACAAAAACTGATTTTCTTTCAAAATTGTATCTTTTCAATAATTTGCAAAATCATCTCCTAATTTTTATTTTCCCTCATTTCCTCACATACTAAACGCCAAATCTCAATTTTAACTACTTAAGAACATAGGATATATATTAAAATTGAAGTTAATGTAAACCTTTACTTTTTTTTTTCTTCTTAATAATAAAGATATAAGTAACATACATTCAGAAAAATAGGTACAAATGACTTATATTATGCAGAGTGAAAAGGAATATATTTTGAAGATCGTGCAAACATTGACTTTTTAAAATCATATGGAAATGAATGAGTAGTCTAACATAAATGAACAAATATAAGTCCAAAGGGCACATTGACAGCTAAGATGTTCGGAACCTCCCCATCAGAGTAAATAAACCAAATATGACAAATAAGCCTCAACTCTTTTGTTGCTCTTAAAGATTTGATCCATTTTCTGTTGTATTGCCCTTTTTTTATCGCATCAATTCAACAAGCTTTTTTTTTTTTGCTGTTCCAGAAAACATGCACATTTGAACCAATCAGAGCTAACCATCTCTGCTGATCACATGTCAGTATGTCAGCCAATTGAATGGATAAATGAGTCCAAGCATTTTTCTTTGCTGCGTGCATTCGCACATTGACGTGACTCATCATCGTCAGACTCAGATAACTGCAGCAGCTGGGGAAACCACCATGCCGTCTGTGGAATAAAATCAATAATAAATATTGGTGGAAACGGATTACGCTACACAAGCACTTTATTATGCTTGTTGTTAACACTTGTGTAAGTAAATCTGATGTTGGCAGATTGTTTTCTTCTTTGAGCTGAAAAAAAAAAAAATTTTTTAATTAAATTTTTTTTGTCATATTTTCGGAATCAAAGCACCGTGTACCGGAAGAGCATTCCGGCCCTGAATCTTATACCGGAACAGCATCCCGGCCCTGAATTTTATACCGGAACTGCATTCTGGCCCTGAATCTTATACCGGAACTGCGTTCCTGACCGTTCTGGCCCACTTTCACCCCTGATTGCGCGCGATAATGTGGCATTTAAAACAACGACAAACACACGGAGTCTGTACTCATCAGAGAAGCAGAGAGAGAAAGAGCACATATTTTCCTTGCATATTGATTTTTTAATTGTGTCATTCTCTTAATTCCAGATTGACTGCATTATGTTGAGATCAGGGCTCCGTATGTGGGTGTGTGGGGGCTAGTAGGGCGGGGCCTATTATGCCCTTGTATGTGTCGGTGGGTTTATATCTTTGTGCACATTTAAAATTTATGGCACAAAACATCTCATAGAGCTGTTATAAACAACTGTTAAATAATCTGTAATATTTATAAAATGGATAGAGAATAATATACTACACGAACTAAAAAACAGCGTACTCGGAATTGGCGTCTCATCACTGCAGATTCCTGTGCCCAGCACAAACTGTTGTTTTTTTTTTATGAAAAGTCAAGTAAAATGTAGGAAAGAAAAAAGAAAAACATCTTGAATAGACCACCAGGTCGAAACTTGTGTCTCTCTATTCTCTTTCGTACTTTTCCCCCTCGACTCTGTATACAAACCAACATTGTGTGTGCTGCGGGCACGAGAATTTCTGCAGTGGAACCACTTCCAGATACGCTGCATTTTTTCCCGCTCTTTTTGTCTATCTAGTCTGTAGCCCACCCCATTGACTGATGACGTTTTGTTGTGTTTTGTTTGTGACACCAGACCATTCTGTAATATGTAATTACTGTTTTGAATGACATAACTTGCAGAAAAACTCCCCGTCCATCCTCATAGCTTCATAGCGTTCCTTGTGTAATATTCTGATGGGATGTTTTTCGAGGCACCCTGAAGTGCAAGCTACGGTGATGTTTTGTTCATGTGATGCGGGAGTGAGAAAGCTACAGTCCACCGAGAGCCACAGATTGAGGAAGTTAGTTAGCGCCGTGTGTTAATAAAAACAAAGTTGTCAGCATGTCATGTGTTGGATATCATTGCCAGAAAAACACACACAATAGGACACCTTGCAGCTTCCTTTTTAATGCTGTCCTTAATAATAATGATCTGCTGCATCATAAATCACTTTGCTACTTTCCACCTCCATGATGAAACGTTCTTCGTCTTTGTCCGCTGGTGTTTAAAGTGGATGTGACACGAAAAAGTATGTTTATTTCATAATACACGGGGTATTTTATGCTCCTGAATGATATGGACCGCTTGGATGTGTGTGGAAGCGATCGCTGTATTTATTTAGTTTTTTGAATCCCGCGCCATGAAAATGAGTGACTTACGGCTTCGGTCTTGCATTGAGGAGGAGGGCGCTGTGACGTGTACGGGTGAAGGCGTCCTCTTCACTAAACAGCCGTACTGTTGTGTATGAGGACTAAGGATTCAGCTGATTTAGCAGATTCCTACGTTTATTTTTCACATCACGCCAGCCAAAGGGCTGCAGAAAAATCTTGTTTTATGAGGGAGAGGCGTGTGCGCCTTTTTGGAGTTTCAAAAGGTTCCCATTCACCATGGATATTGGCCAAGCCCTACTACTGTGGGACCATTGGACTTACGAGGAAGTGAGTCAACATCTTGTTTTGTATTATGTCAAATATTAATACAGTGATTACAAAGTAAACACTACAAACTTTCTTTAAATAAAGGACTACTTACGTTTGATCATTGATAGGCATGTAAAAAGCTCTCCTCGTGCACATTAGCTGCACGTTAGCTGCACAACAACTGCAGCCGCCCTCCTCCGGGGAACGAACTGTAAATTGCTCTCCGCCGGGCGGTTTGCCGATCTGCGAAAACAATCGACAACCCAGTCGTCATGTCAAATAATCCGGGCTAGTTATGTGTGATTTTCCGCTTCGAAGACTTTGAAACATCACACGGTTCGGGTTAGCATGTCGGCTAGCTGTCACGCCTCTTGGTTTGTTTACATTCTCCCAAGCCGGGGAAGGGAAATGACATATGTCCGATTTAGGTGTCATAAAATATCGTTCGGGAGGTGCGACAGTAAAGGTGAAGTCGACAGTTTTGACCATTATGGAGTAATTTTTCCATGTCATCCTGAATATGTGCATTTTTATTATTTCATATTCCATTTAGCACAAGACTGTTATTTGTCATGACCATGCCATTTATTTAGCAATTGGGGAAAATACTTGGATAAAAAGAATATCATGTAAAAATATTGAAGTAAAGAGACAGAAACAATGACATTTTGCAGCTCTCTTCGTCGCGTTTTCCTCGTTGTGAATAGTTCCCCCTCGACGGGCTGACTGGTCCTTCTCAAGCCATTTATTTAGCTATTGGGGAAAAATACTTGGATAAAAAGAATATCCTGTAAAAATATTGGAGTAGAGAGACTGAAACAATGACATTTTGCAGCTGTCTTCGTCGCGTTTTCCTCGTTCTGCATCATTCCACCTCAATGGGCTGAATAGTAAAACCAATGAGCCCAGTCTCCCGCTGACATCATCCACCTGTTGGGGATGCTAGAGCCCTATAATGGTAGGCGTGGCTAACCGGCGGATTAAAAGACTAATTTCTCGTCATCTGCGCTTTGCTAAATTGTTGTATATAGTGGAATCGTCTCAAAATATGATTCTAATCCGCATAATGATGGTATTTAAGACTTTTTTTCTCATGTCGTATGCTTTTTAAACCATGAATAAGCAACTAGGCTGTTGACTCTAGGCCCGGCTCCACCTATTTCGACGGATGCGTCTCCAGCAAAAATAGAAAATAGCCTATACCATCCGGCGTGCCGGAGCCCGCTAGAGATTGTCCGCAGTCAATCCGGGGCTCTGACGCGGCCGGTATGCGTTGAACAATAGGATATAATGGGAACGGATTGGCTCCAGTGCTATTTTTTTACCGGAGCGAGACCGGAACCGGAACGATGATGCATCTGGTGTATTTGGGCCCTCACTCGTGTGGTGCTTGCATTTGTGCGTTGCTCTGAAAAGGGAGTTGTTATGGTGCTGCTGGAGGCTGATACAGAGACAGGATGCTGTGATCAATTATTATTAAATTATTATTATTATTTGTCACCCATACCAGGTATGCAATAAAAAGTTGTACTGGATTCACTTTGTATTAGTCTTTTTCCTGTTTCACAAAGGTAAGCAGCAGCCTGACAAAGCCGTCATAGCAATGATTTCACATCAAAGTGTGTAGCTCTTCATATAAACAGTATTCATAGTTCCAAGTATTGGAATGGTATCGGTATCGGCTGATACTGCACAGCCAGGTATCGGTATCGGGGCCAAAAAATGGTATCGGTGCAACACTAACTCCAATTGTACAAACCAGTTCTGACCCAATACTTTTAATATTTAGTATAGCTGCTCAAACGCCCGTGCATATCAAAGAACCAAGAGCATATAGAACTAAAATAACTTTTCATTTTTGTTTTGTCTCTCGGCTGTGTTACAGTTTCTTTTATTGTCATCTTCAATAACAATGACAAATGAAGTGTTTTAGATTTTACATGAGTGGGCTTTGCTTGAAATCCCACGTGTGAGCAGCATGGCTTACAGCTTGTCTCAGCAGGCTCCTTGTTAACAGGATAACGCCTGCATATCTGCACTTCTACACCCCACATTAACAGTTATTACAGCAGAGAGCGATTCTGATCATAATGCGGGATCATTCCTCAAATTAATCATTATTTGAGGATTGCCCATGTAGGCAGAGGAGAGGAACAATATACATAAAAAAACAACAACAACATATTTAGGTGGGCTGAATCGTGAATAAGTAAATGATGTTACATGGACTATTGATGAATAAATTTAGTGTGATACTATGAACACTCCCAAAACCATGTGGGTATGTGCAATTATGGCACATTTACTGCGCCAGCTGCTGTATAAATGTGTGGTGTGACATACACTCCCAGGAGATTGAGCAGTAGTTGGCTTTGAAATACATCAGAAATATTTTCACACTTGAGGTGCAAAAAGAATATTAAGTCACTGGGTTGACTCGATTCTTTTGAAATACAATATTGAAATTGCATCACGGAGAGACATGACACCACAGAAAGTTGCTGAACCCAAGTCAAGGCCGTGGTTCTTATGCATGTTGTGACTCAAATAGCGCATAAAATGGCAAATTATAGAATACTGCAAGGTGATGACAGAAAAGAAAGTTGGGTGTAATTAACATTTTGATTGGTGGGAGATCAATAACATTAGAACAGCAGACATCATTAACCTTGTTTTGTGAACAGAGGGATTGAATAACATTTCATCTCTGTGACATCCAAGTCAATTGAAATTCCAACACATTTGTTCATGAAGGACATTCCAAACCAGAAGGAAGGACATTTGTACACTTTTAAGTGGTAGTATCTATTTTTGCTATATTCCAAAACTTCACTCCTATAAGTTGCATAAATTAAAAAGCAATCACTGATCTCTGAAGGGCTTCAATGCATTCACTTACCATTTGTTTGGAGGTCAGGAACCAGCCTTTAGATGAGTTCATGCGTTGCAAGTATTCTAATCTTGTGAGCTAAAAATAATTACGGTAAATGTTTATCTTTCAAAAAGGCTTGCTTCCATGTTGTCTCCATTGAGTCCACACACACCTGACTTAGGCTGGCTATGTTCTTTTTAACCCTTGCAAGGAGTGCATGTCTTTAAGTGCAGTAGCCATACCTGGCCAGATGGGGGCCAACTACCATTAACTACCACAGTATTGACTTCAATAGCAGAGTTAACGACAAAAAAAATGTAAACTTTTCAAATCATTTTCTCAGTTATTATAACCAGTTTCGTTTATTTCCAGAGGTGTAAATGTAACGCATAACAACCTTCAAATATAATGACTCTTAACAGTATCCATGTGTAAATATTTCAAAGTGTCCATGTCAAAATTCCAGGTTAAGTTGAATTTTAGAAGAAAAAAAATAAAAATAAATAAAATATACGGCGGAAAACACAGACAAGACTGAAAAAGCAGTTTCTGCTCTTGCACGCCTCTTTAAAATAAACTGCTGTATTTCAAGCCGAAAGAACTGTTGTGTATATATGTCTATATGCTACCATAGCAGATTCATGGCGCATTAAGCCCCAAACTAATTTTAATTTGTCCGCAAAAGCAGTATACACCATATGCACCATATACACAAACTTCGTAATTTTCGGAGTATAAGCCGCTACTTTTTCCCCCTCATTTTGAATCCTGCGCCATAAGTTGCAACTTATTTGGGTGATTTATCTCTTGTTGTAAATATCCCATAATACAATGTGGCCAGCTGTGGCTTATAGTAAGGTGCACCTTATAGTCCAACAATTACGGTGTGCATATATTTATACATGGCGGAAAACACTTAGGTGACTTGAAGTTCTGCTCTGAGACCCCCAATTTGGCCAAATTTCAAATGTGTCCTATATGCATGTGTGATACATCATTGGAAAGCTTAAAATCTCAATTTTCTGGGGGAAGAAAATTTTTGAACAGGAGGGCATTTAAAAAAATTTTTTTTTTTTTAAACAGCAAAACCCTATCTGGAGGTGAGAGCACGCGAGAGCAGAATTACAGATGCCATGACTTTAACGAGATATTATCGCATACTTACCCCTTTTCGATCCAAAAACTCCATGTAGCATGTATCACCGAGTGTCAAGACACAGCTGTGAATGGCCACAGCTGGATTTTGTGGGGATTTCGTGAGTGAAACATGGTAATATAACAAAGGCCACGATGCAGAAATCGCAGACATCAAGGAGTGGTCGAGATGTTCATTTACATGTATTTACCCTTTTAAAGTTTTTTTTTTTTTTTTTTTCAATTTTTCTTTGTTTGGATCGATTATTCATCATCTAAATTATTGGGTAAACTGCGACAATAACGAAAAAAATACAATTAAGCGATAGTTATGAGGTAGATATCCTTGACTTATTTACAGAAACCATTTTTTTCATTGTGACGTCATTTGTTTAAAAGTTTAAAATATGCGAGTGAATAATTTGATAAGTTTTGATAAGTGATAATTTATTTTTATTATTTTTTTTATGAAATATTAGACATCAATTAATCATTCTAAGCTAAAAATGACAGACATTTTGAATAATAAATATAATTACTCACCTTCTTTTTATAGCTAGATTGAAACAAGCAGTTGCGCGTTGTCTGTAAATGGGGGTCTCCAGGGCAGCATATAGACATATTGGTCTATCAAAAACAACAGTTCTTTTGGCTTAAAATACAGCAGTTTATTTTAAAGAGGAGTTTCATGGTGCGTGAAGCCCCCGAACTATTCTTGATTTGTCCGTTTTACAGACACAGCGCAACCGCTTGTTTCAACCCAGCTATAAAAAGACGGTGAGTAATTATATTTATTATTCAAAATGTCTGTATTTTTTTTTTTGCTTAGAATCATTAATTGATGACTAATATTTAGTTTAAAAAAACAAGAACGACATAAAAAGATATTCACTCATATATTTTAAACTTTTAAACAAAGTACGTCACAATGAAAAAAATAGTGTCTGTAAATCAGTCACGGATACCTACCTCATAACTATCGATTTTTTTTGGTACTGACACATTTCCCCCCATATTTTAGATGACAAATAATCGATCCAAACACAGAAAAACTGAAAAAGAAATGTTGAAAAGGGAAAATATATAAAAAAGAAAATCTCGACCGCTCCTTGATGTCTGCATCTCGATCCTTGTTATATTACCATGTTTGACCCATAAAAATCCTCCAAAAATCCGGCTGTGGGCATTCACATCTGTGTCTTGACACTCGATGAGACATGCTACATGGAGTTTTTGGATTGAAACAAGGTAAGTACGCGATAATATCTCAGTAAAATCATGGCGTCTTTAATTATGCTCTCACCTCCAATTAGGATTTAGCTGTTCCAAATTTTTTTTTTTTTGAAAAATGCCCTCAAAATTTTTCTACCCCCAGAAAATTGTGATTTTAGGCTTTCCAGTGATGTATCACACATGCATATAGGACAATTTTTAAATTTGGCCAAATTGTGGGACTCAGAGTGGAACTCCAAGTTATCTGAGTTTTTTCCGCAATATATAGACATACAGATAAAAATTTGTAGAATATGTAGTATCAAACAATATTCCACAACAAAAATTAAAATGTCAATGTAACTGACAGAGTATCAGACGCTAAACAAAATGATAATAATGCCTGCTAAATACTAACAGAGGTGTCGCTTATCACATTGCTGGTTCTATTTTTGTGAACAGTGCAGATCCAGACTGACGTGCTGCTGCACAGCGTGAGGAAGCAGCTAAGAGCCGGTGTTGGTAAATTAGCAGACACACACTTTAAAGTAGCTCATCTCATTCCCTTTAGATATACTGTGCTCATATGTCACAAAAGTATGCCACACACGCACACTGCCATGCTTCTACTTGATTCAGAAATGCTTCAGATCATGTACATCTGAACAGCTACATGAGCTCACACAGTCTTTTAGAAATCTAAAAATGCAGTTTTAGAGGGTATCGTATAGGAAGACCAGTACCTAGATTTGAAACAATGACCTCTGAGCTCCATATTTGAAGTGAATGTGCCAAACATAAACATTGAAAAAGAAAAAAGTTGATTTTTTTTTTTTTTTTTTTTTTTGCTCGGCTTCATCGCCGCTAGGACACCCACTCGCCTGGCTCTCAATCGATTTGCAAATCTTATTTAAGGAGTACGAAAGATTATAATAACCTTGTAAAGCACTTTACTAGTTTCAGCGAGAACCGAATAGTTTTTTGTTGTTGTTATGAACTACAGTTAATCAGAAACGTACATCGGAAATCTCATTTAGCTTCGCGACTGGAGGCGTAAGACCCATTTTGTTCCAAACTTCCAAGAAAGCGCGTTTATCAAGGTTTCATTGGCCGTGTCCACCAAACAGAATCCTACTACAATGCTGGCATCTCTGCTATAGGACACGTTCAGAGTTTGCAACAAAAAAGCTCATTGCCGCCGGGAACGCAACCTCCCAAGGGGTTTCAGGATTTGCACCTTTCAAACAACCTTGAGCCTCGGGGGTTGTAGGTCATTTTTTGGAAGATGTTTGCGTACTTGTGAGAAGGCACCATATTTTATTTCCGCCTGCTCGTTAAAAAAAAAAAAAAAGGCCAAGGCAAAGGGCATTAATCGGAAAAGAGGGAAATAAAATAATAATTTTTAAAAAGAAATAAAAAAATGAATTGTATATATGTGTATTTTTCGGCCTTTCTGTTTTCAGCCATTTGTTTCCAATATTTGGTTTTCGGTTTCGGCCAAGAATTTTGCTTTCGGTACATCCTTAGTTCACACGAAAGTGGAATTTTAGTAGGCTGTTGTGTTATCTGTTTATGACCTTGCTTCAGAGAAGAAGCTGAGAGTAAATCTCGTCCAGCACAAAATAATAAAAGAATGAATGTACAAAGTACAATGAACAAACATATGGGAAACAAATATCTCTAGAATATGCAACAATAAAATTTACATTTGGTGACTATAAAAATAGAGTTAGAACCTGAAACAGCACATAGTTTGTTTCCAGCCAAGCAATCCAGTAGAATAAAACTGCAACTTTTTATGTAAATGGATGATGGGAGTGGGAAGCAACTACAATATGTGAACAGTTGCCTACACTCACACAGGGACTTCTAGAAGCTCCCTATGACACTGGGGACTTCATTTCACTTGGATTGCTTACTCTCCTGACACTTTGACACTTGCTACAAAACTGCCAATTAAATCATCCCAAAGCCCAAGACGGTTTACTTGAAAAAGCAAAATGTTGGATCACCCAGTTGTCTGACGTTTTGAGGTTTCTTATAAAAAAAATACTCTCCCTTCCTTTTGACATTGTTGGATCAAAACATATCATTGGTCTGAAGCTTTCTTTTGACAGCAAAACACAAGTGCACATATTTGCAAAGCACTGCTATCAGACAACCATATATATTTTAAGATCAGTTTTGGTAATTTATCCCCTCCAAATACTTAGTTATTTACATCAGTTCAGTTAAAAATTTAAATGCTCAGTGCTGCAAAGGGAGACGTTTATTTTATTGATGAGGCACAAAAAGTATGAATATTTATACGGTATGCTTATAAAAATAAAAGGTGACAACTCAATTATTTCAGTTCGATCCATTTTTCTATATCTCAATAAATGACAGTTGAACTATAGGATAAAAATGATTTGTTTTGAAACACATTTGACTTTTTCAGATGTAGCAGTAGCATTTCTTTTAAGTGTGTTTACCAGCTTTGAGGTTAGTTTGCCAATTCATTGGCTGAAAGTGCCAATAGATAATGAAGCACTGCCAAAATGACTGGCACAGTATTTAAATACTGCAAAATATTTACAATGCCTGGAGGAAAATGGCCATTACAGTTAATGCCAAGAAAAAACATGAAAAAAAGAGTAATCTGTCATTCATTAAATGACGGGAAATTTAAGATCATTACAAACATCCGCGAAAATAAACAGGAAGCCAAAATTTACAACAATGGAAAATTCATGGTTTTGACATGTGAATCTATTTCGAGTTGATAATGGTACCTGTGATTTGCTGGCAACCAGTCCAGTGTGCACTCCGCCCTTGCCCACAGTCTGCTGAGATAGGCCCCGGCTCATCCATAACTCTAAAAAGGACAAGAGCATTTCTAATGCAAAGTCTTTTGTAAGGCATTTTTAACCAAGATTTACTTGTTATAAAACAATACATTGAAGATAGGCACAGTGATTATTTAGGGGACCCACTAAAGATGCACCTCAGGCCCCAACTGAACAGGTAGGCAAGCACCAGCCTCCTCCAGGTGTCCCCCGGCAGGACATCCGTGATGATCAGTCAGGCAGCCCACTTGGCTGAGTACCATTCGCCTCTAAAAGTGGAGACCAAGCCAGGGAGATGGCGGATGCGTGCCAAGGCGCCGAGCCGTGCCTCTGATAGATTTGCCAGGTGGGACGAAGGCTGGAGAGAGAGAGGGTGGTGCATGTTTTTGTATTTTACAAAACCGCTAATAGCGTCAATCAGAGAGTAACCACACCTTTACATGCAGAAACATTTAGTGAACAAGACTGAGAAAAGATACGACCTTCATAAGAATTTAAGGATTAACTTAATACCACAAGCACTGACAAGCATCCAATAGCATGTTATAATTCGATCCCATTAGTCATTGTAGCTGGCAGCTCGGCAATTATTAGCCCAACTTGCAGGCAATGATTCATCCTGATTATTGGGGGAAGAAAGGTCAGGCCAGGCCTACAGTAAAATGAAGTTACACAAACTTTGCAGTGTGTTGACATCTGCGAAGCGTGATCAGTCAAGAGCTCCAGCCAATTAATGATCTTGAAAAACTTCAGCGTATTGTGGCTTAAGTTGGCCAAGGAGATTTCTGTCTTTAAATGAGGACCATACACAAGACCATGATAAAAAGTGTAGTGTTTTGGCCTCACATTCACACTATTTTTTGTTATTGTACAATATAATTATACAGTTCTTTTTTGTGCAAGGGTGGGGAACTTTTTCTGCAGTTCCTTAAACAAACTATGGCGCTACTGATTAGCTACGGAGTCAGGCAGCACAAAAATACTGTGTGTACTGATTATCTATTAATACCATGTAGGGCAGCAGCTATCGATTATTTTAGTCGATTAATCTATCAACTTGTTAGTTCGAATAATCGATGATTTCGGATTAAGAACATTTATTGCGTTGCAGAATCAATTTTAGGAGATGTAAAACAAAGGCTTGCTAAGCTTGCACTTTCAAGAGAGCATTAAATAAAAAAATAAAAATAAATAAATTTCCTGAGTGTTTCTTCAAATAATTCAGAATTGCACTTTCATGTAAAAATAAATCAAAATATCCGCAAATGGTATTAAAAAAGTTCATGAATGAGGATCTAAGTACAACAAAAGAACAATTGGCTAATGTGTAGCAAAAGTCCGCTAGTTTAAATGCTATAAAATGGGTCAAACACATAGTCTGACAAAAAGACAGCTAGATATACCTATAAACTAAATTATGAATGCATTTAAAAAAAGCATTAGCTCAAACAAAAACTTACCTTATATTGGTCTTAACAGGGAGCAGCTGGATCCATTCCATCCACCGTTATGTCATATTCACTGTTGCCAATAGAGGGCAGTGTTTCCACCCAAATCAATAAAACTAAATGCAAACTCTTTCAAAACAAACCATTACAACGGCACTCTAGTTAAATGAATACTGTAGGCAACAAAATTTGATGCAAAGCTTTTTTCTAATCGAATTAATCGAGTTAATTAATCGTTGCAGCACTAATAACATGTTAATTGCAATTGAATTTGGCGCACTAAATTAAAAGTTTTTTTTTTTACCAAGTTTGTGTGCATTTTTTTTGGAAGAATAGGTTCAAGAACCGTTTAAGCACCGGAACCATTTTAAAAAGTACCGAGTATTGACCGGTATGCAGGGGCGCAACCAGGGCCGGCCCAGGCCATTTGGGGGCCCTAAGCAAAATAATGCAAATGGGCCCATATTTTTGGCCCACCAATTCGTCACAGTGTACTGTGAAACCCATACATGCAATCCAACCCATACGTCCATATTTTGTATATTAATCAGATTTTGTTGCACTGCATACTTCAAACTTCTCACCCCAAATGATTGTAAGTACTTACAGTAGATAGCGCCAAACCTTTTTCTAAAAGAGGAAAGAAAGAAGTTAAGGAAAAACTTATATTTTTTTAAGCTTGTAATCAAGTCTCAAAACTCACAAAAGTCAAATAAAGCAAACTGTCATAAACAAACTAGAATACAAATTAAACAATCGCCAGATTGGTGGCCTCCTAATGGTCAGGGGCCCTAAGCAGCTGCATAGTCTGCGTATAGGCTGGGCCGGCCCTGGGCGCAACTACCCATTCTTGTTAGGGTTGCAAAATGAAAAACGACGCCACCCACACGTGTCATCCGGCCCTAACCCAGCAGACACACACACATGTACTTTTTTTGGGTGGCATCTTGCCTGCTTTTTTAGTATGTTAGTGAAAGGGCTGCAACTAATGATCGTTTTTATTATCGATCAATCGGACGATTCATTAAACAATTAATCAGATAAATGTCACTTTTTTCAATTAACTTCACAATTTAACTTGAAGTTGGCATGTTGTAACCAGAGGTGGGTAGTAACGAGTTACATTTACTCCATTACATTTACTTTCTGAGAAAAATGTACTTGTAAAAGTAGTTTTAACACGCCATACTTTTACTTGAGTAGACTTGCGAAGAAGAAACGCTACTCTCACTCCTCTACTTTGGGCTGCACTGGAGTCGCTACTTTTTTTCCCTCTCTCTATTTTTACCAGCACAGAGGCTCACCCAGTCCCACCAATCAGATGCAGCAAAAATAATCACATGACTCCATTATACCAATTAGACATAACAATACAGATATATCACCACACACAGCACAAGCTTGCAGTCCAGTCTTATGATCACGTCGGTGTTCGACCATCACAACAAGTGGCGTCTTTAAAGAGCCGTAAAAAAATAAAGTATTTCAGATAGAGCGCTGCCATCAAAAATAAAAGTACGGATTTCAAAGTCTCTTCTAGTTTTTTTTGGCTCCGATAGACCACGGAAAAGTGTTTTAGTTTTATGGTGGAAATGGGGACAGTCATGCTCTTGGGATGGGTGATTTTCATTTCTATTTTTCCAGTCGGAATACGATGAATGTGGTATATTTTTGGCCTAATATGGTCATCTAATAGGTTATAGTGTAATAATAACAGGTCATATACATGACCTTATGCTGTGCTAAAAAATATGCTATCGTTTTAAAAATAAGATATTATAAGGAATTGCTCTGTACTTGAGTAGTTTTTTCATCGAATACTTTTTTACTTGTACTTGAGTATTTTTTTTGTTTGACTAATTTTACTTTTACTTGAGTAATATAGAAGTAACCCTACTCTTACTTGAGTACAATTGGCTACTCTATCCACCTCTGGTCGTAAGTAACAATGAAGACAAAATGGATGATTATTTCCTTCTAAAACAATATTTTATTACAGCTTCCTGACTTAACTATAGTTTACAACTGTACTGCTTTAAGTACATAAAACCTGTTAAAGTTTTTAATGAAGTTTCTGAGTATAAAACATATAAAGGATTTCTCAGTCCACAAATCAGACATAAGTCCCATTCATTCAAATTAAAAAAAAAAAGTGCTGCTGATTGACATTTTTTTTCTTGTGGGCAAAGTCCTGATATACTGTAAATTGTGTCAATGACTCATTTATTTTTGTTTAAACAAACTAATCAACAAAATCGAATAAGGAGGAGGCAGACTGTAATGAATCAGTTTTCTTTATCAAACAGTTGTTCATAAATACAAACCAAATCCAATTTCATAGCACACTCTGCTATGACATTTTACAGTATGAATGGGAGTTTGTGTTGAAAGGAGACTTTAAGCTGTCATATGAATGAGTTTATGTGTGTGGTTTCTTTAAAAAAAAACAAATGAGACAGCAGAAAACTTTGTGATCTTACAATAACTAAAGTGCTATTATTCTTCTGCAAAACAATACAAACGGACACTCAGACACTGATTAGCATAATCGCTAACGAGTGTTGTTAATAACTGAGTTAGAGTATAACGGCGTTTCTAATGGTGTTATTTATTTCAGTAGTGAGTAATTTTATTAATTCATTGACTTTCTTAATGAACAATTTATAGGTGTATGTAAAAAAAATTTTTTCAAAAAGGGAGTGGGAGTAATTTTGACTGGGACCGAGAGTGATTCCTCGTGCCGGCACCCCCCTGTCGGCTCACGCCCATATTTGGCGAATTTGCTGCCTAATGTGCAGTTGCGCCACTCCTGGTATGGGACACAAACCAAACAATACCGAACCCGAGTCTCCTATACTCCTAGTGTAATGTTTTTCACTATATATTTTTTATATGATAAGTTACATTTTAAACATTCCATTCCAAAAGCACAATCGAAGTAAAATATCATTTTACAAGGGGAATTATTTTAAATACAGATTATATTGCAGAGAATTATCGTATGGATTACTACACAGGTTTATGAGAAGCATGCTTTCTGAAGAAGTCGTTTGAACGGGTGCGTAGTACAATCATTAGCATGAAATGTTTGGCATGTGGGAATGTGTGCAGGGAAGTTGGCAGGATTTGTGTTCATCTTTTTCAAAGAACCCTGTTCACGTCGGTGGCACATAAAGGCTGCACTCAAAATAGAAAATGGAAGCTTATTCATTAATCCCACTTGTGTGTATAAAGAAACAAAAACAAAACAAAAAGAACTCATATGCATGAAGCTGTTCAGCCTATCAAGGATGGTTATGATTCCCATCAGGGTAGTAAAGTAAATGGTTCAATAGGTTCACCTTGAAGACAGAAAATTTACACATTTACACAAATATACCATCGATATATTTGGCCGATGAATTTCATTTATTCTGAGAAAACGGTCAATGTACTTATCCAAACATGAAATTTTAACAAGAATTTTTTTCTATCTTGTAGAAATTCGTAATTCCCTGAGCATAACCCTTTTAACCCCGATCTATTGGTGAAATCAGCTGGCATTCTCAACTCCCTGGCCTCAGTCTAAGCACGCTGTCTCTTCAACTGCCCCTAGTTTACCCGTCAGCTTCGGTCAATGAAATCTAAAGGTCAACAACTCGAGCATTTTAACAGCAAAACTGGTCTGACACTACACAAATGCACATAGCTGGTATCTCCTTACAAAGACTCCACAGCACAAAAGAAATCAGTGTATTCCCTGGCTTTATCCCATCAAATGCTAGTAAACACAAAACCGTTCTTCTTACTCCTTACGAAATTTTTCAGCCTTCAAACGCATTACATAATAGACACCTGTCACTCTTTAATAACTTTTCTTCATCAAGAGAAACCAAAATATTTATCAGCAACTTTATTCAAATGAATTGCTTCCCCCCAAACCTTAGCCCCTTCCCGACTTAACCTTTCTCCAATTTGCTACTTGCTAATGCTTCTACAAATTCTGATTCTGTGGACAACCAGTCCCCAATTTCGATTAAAAATTGGCTGAAATGGTGCCAATCGTTTATGCTTCATTTTTGCTGTAAAACGTTTTGTTTGTGCTGTTATCATTTTTGAGATATTGAGATATTAATTTTGAGTATACACGTCACGCAGCCCCCCCATTTATTGCTCAATGGACCCAAAATGGTGCCTTTCATTCATGCTACGTGTGTGCGGTAAAAAAATGTGTTTGTATTGCTATCGTTTTATACAGTGGGGAGAACAAGCATTTGATACACTGCCGATTTTGCTGGTTTTCCCACTTGCAAGCCATGTAGAGGTCTTTAATTTGTATCATAAGTTCTTTTCAACTGTGAGGGACGGAATCTAATACAAAAAAAAAAAAAAAACAGAAAATCACATAGTATAATTTTTAAATAATAAATTTGTATTTAACTGCATGAAATAAGTATTTGATACATTACCAACTAGTAAATATTTCGGCTCTTAGTTCTTTTTAAGAACCCCTCCTGTTCTCCACTCATTACCAGAAGTAATTGCACCTGTTTGAACTTGTTACCTGTATAAAAGACACCTGTTCACATGCTCAAACAAACAAACTCCAACCTCTCCACAATGGCCAAGACCAAAGAGCTGTGTAAGGACATCAGGGATAAAATAATAGACCTGCACAAGGCTGGGATGGGCTACAGGAGCAAGCAGCAAGCAGCTTGGTGAGAAGGTAACAACTGCTGGAGCGATTATTAGAAAACGGAAGAAGTTCAAGTAGACGGTCAATCTGCCTCCTTCTGGGGCTCCATGCAAGATCTCACCTCGTGGGGCATCACTGATCATGAGGAAGGTGAGGGATCAGCCCAGAACTACACGGCAGGACCTGGTCAATGACCTGAAGAGAGCTGGAACCACAGTCTCGAAGACAGAAACACATTACGCCGTCATGGATTAAAATCCTACAGCGCACGCAAGGTCCCGCTGCTGAAGCCAGTGCATGTCCAGCAGTGTTGGGCACGTTACTTTAAAAAAGTATTTAGTTACATTACTCACTACTTCTTCCAAAAAGTAACTGAGTTAGTAACTGAATTCTACTCTATAGTAAAAGTAACTAGTTACCAGGGAAAGTAACTATTTCCGTTACTTTAAAAAGAACTTGTTGTATGTCAAAGAATTTGAAATTTTCTAAGCAGTATTTGAGTCAGTGGAATAGAGAAGAACAGACATCTAGTTAACTTGTTAGGTGCTTCAGCAGATTTGAATTGCTTACCACAGATATCGACAAAAGCTTTGCCCCGGGACATAAATTACACATTACATGCAGGTTCTTTCCTTTAATTTCGACAAACTTGAAATAGTGTCTATATCTCCACCTCTTAAAGGACAATTTTTCTTCTGAATGCTCTGCCATCCCGACCCTGTGCATCTGTTTTGCGTGTGTGTGTTTGCCGCACGCGCTGTTCCAGTTTGCTTATGAAATCACCGGCTCTGATTGGCTCACCACGACACATGACTCTAACCCTCAGCCAATCACAATCACTTCCATCGCATCTCTCGAGGGGCTGCATTCAGGTAGGCTCGTATCCCGACAATTCTTGTCACCTTCCTTGTCTGTCGTCCTCAAGATGGAAGCAGAATTATTGCTGGCTGACAGTGGGAGATGGGAACGAGGCTAGCATCAGGTGTAGCAAACACAGAAACGTTACCAAACTTTGGAAAGCATTGTCTAATTGAATGAGCAGGGACAAACAGCTTGGAGTCAGAAGTACGTGCGCTATTCTCGAACCTGAACGCACCCCAAGTCTTGGATGACAAATTAACAGAGCAGAGAGTCGACTCGACACGGCTGGTAGTTTCTTTAATTTATTCAGAGTAAGTAACGCACCGCTTTTGACCGTCAGTAACGGTAACGGCGTTGTAACGGCGGAAAAAGTAATTAGTTAGATTACCCCGTTACTGAAAAAAATAACGCCGTTACGTAACGGCGTTATTTATAACGGCGTTACTCCTAACACTGATGTCCAGACACGTCTGAAGTTTGCCACTGACCATCTGGATGATCCAGAAGAGTAATAGGAGAAGGTCATGTGGTCGGATGAGACCAAAATTAAAATTTTGGTCTAAACTCGGCTCGTCGTGTTTGAAGGGAAAAAGAAGGATGAGTACAACCCCAAGAACACCATCCCAACCGTGAAACATGGAGGAGGAAACATCATTTTTTGGGGCTGCTTCTCTGCCAAGGGTACAGGACGACTGCACCGTATTGAGGGGAGGATGGATGGGGCTATGTATCGCCAGATCTTGGCTGACAACCTCCCTCCTTCAGTGAGAGCCCTGAAGATGGGTCGTGACTAGGTCTTCCAGCATGACAACGACCCAAAGCAAACAGCCAAGGCAACTAAAGAGTGGCTCCGTAAGAAGCATCTTAAGGTCCTGGAGTGGCCTAGCCAGTCACCAGATCTGAACCCAATAGAAAATCTATGGAGGGAGCTGAAAGTCCGTGTTGCCCAGCAGCAGCCCCGAAACCTGAAGACTCTGGAGAAGATCTGCATGGAGGAGTGGGCCAAAATCCCTGCTGCAGTGTGTGCAAACCTTGTCAAGGACTACAGGAAACATTTGGTATCTGTAATAGCAAACAAAGGTTTCTGTACCAAATATTAAGTTCGATTTTTGTGATGTATCAAATACTTATTTCATGCAATTAAATGCAAATTTATTATTTAAAAATCATACAAGGTGATTTTCTGTTTTTTTTTTTGTATTAGATTCCGTCCCTCACAGTTGAAGAGAACTTATGATACAAATTACAGACCTCTACATGCTTTGCAAGTGGGAAAACCAGCAAAATCGGCAGTGTATCAAATACTTGTTCTCCCCACTGTAGATGTTGAGATTAATTTCAAGTGATGACGTCAATCACAGCCCCTCCATTGTGGCTGACAGCGCATACCCACTCAATAACAAAAGGGTGTCCCAACAACTAGCGCAAACGTAGCACAAACGAATGGCAACCCTTTGGTTCCATTTTACAGTAAATGGGGGGCTGCGAGTCACATCATCACTCAAAATTAATATCTAACCCCCCCATTTACTGCAAAATGGACGCAAAGGGGTGCCATTTCTTTGCTCTAGTTGCTGGGACACCCCTCTGTAATTGAAAGAGTTGGTACGCTCTGGTAGCCGTGGGAGTTGGATATGGAAAAGCTGTGAGTGACGTCATTACGTAGCATAAACAAATGGCACCATTTCAGGTCCATTTAGCAATAAATGGGGGGCTTGAGATATTAAGCAGCGTGATGTCATCACTCGAAATTAATATCTCAATATGTCAAAAATGATAGCAGCAGACATGAAAATGCACAAACGTAGCAGAAGCCATTGACACCATTTTTAGCCTTTTTTAATTAAAATGAGGGCTGGTTGACCTCAGATTGACCTATAAAAGAATTGTTAATACCTCAAAAACGATAGCAGCACTCACGGAAATCTTGTCAGCACAAACGAGTACAAACTCAGCACAAACGTAAGACATCATTTTTATATAAATTTGCATCTGATGGGGAGCCAACTTCACAGAGGTGATGAAGTAGCTATCTCGTGAAGTAGATTTCCTCTTTTTTTTTTTTTTTTTTTAAACCTTAGGGCGAAATAACAGCATTTGTCAATCAGTAAACAAGAACTTATGAACTAATTTAATAACAAAATAGATCCAACAACTGTTCGGCAATCTTAGGGCTTAGGAATACATTGTTAACATTTTAAAACAAAAGCAGTACGAGTGTTCACAACTTTTTTTTGTGTGTGTATTATTATTATTCTTTTTTTAAATTTATTTTTTATTAATGTGATCGAGAATGTGTTGTTCCGTTTCGTCTCTAATGTACAAATGAATAGGTAAGGTTAGTACATTAAATGATCATTATTTCCCAAGCAGAATCTACAAAAAAGAAATAAGCACCAATGTCATGCCCAAGTCACATTCTGCATGTGAAAGCTTCTGAGCCGGCAAGTACCGCTACATTTCCCTCTAGTCTGAAAGCGCCCGAGCCGGTACACGACTGGTACATTACCCTATGTCTGAAAGCTTCGATCTGGGTAGATTACCCGGTAATGTTGCAGTATATTATGTCTGAAAGCGGCTCTGGGGCCCTGCTCTTCATCATCTACCTCCTCAACCTTGGTGCTATTTTCCATACATTTAATATTTCATTGTTTTACAGTTTAAACCAAAGATCTAATTCTCCTGTAAACCCAACATCTTTCATTTCCACCCTTGTCCATTCTCTCCTGCTTATCAGATACAATAAGCTTTTGTGTTTGGGATCTCAAGCAGATTCAACCTTTTCTTGACTTTGTCAAAGGTTAAGCTTTATCTCATGAGTCCACAGAATTTTTTACAAGACTTGCCTCTCTTTTCTTTGACAAATTCCAGAGTGGCCTGATCCTTTTTCATGCTTGCCCCTTTGAATGCTTGCTGCTTTCAGTGGTATGAAAAAGTATCTTTACCTATTTGAATTTCTCACATTTCTGCATAAAATCCCCATCAAATGTGATCTGATCTTTGTCAAAATCACACAGATGAAAAAACTGTCTGCTTTAACTTAAACCACCCAAACATTTATAGGTTTTCATATTTTAATGAGGATAGCATGCAAACAATGACAGAAGGGGAAAAATAAGTAAGTGAACCCTCTGCATAAGGAGACTTGAAAAGCAATTGAAACCAATTTTTACCAAACTATCAAAGTCAGGTGTGTGTCAAATAACTGATGACTGGTTTAAAGCTGCACTGCCGACTATAAAACACACACCTGGTGAGAATTGCCTTCATGAGAGGAATTGTTTGATGTGCATGATGGCTCGGTCAAAAGCGCTGTCTGAAGACCTGCGATCAAGGATTGTTGATTTGTATCAAGCTGGGAAAAGATACAAAACCCTCTCTAAAAGTCTGGATGTTCATCAATCGACAGCCAGAGAAGTTGTCTACAAATGGAGAGAGTTTGGCACTGTTGCTTCTCTCACAAGGAGTGGCCGTCCACCAAGAGTTCAGCGCAGAATACTCAGAGAGGTAAAAAATAACCTTAGAGTGTCTGCTGAAGACTCACAGAAATCACGGGAACAGTCCAATATCTCTGTGCACACATTAACTATATGTAAAACTATGACCAAGAATGATGTTCGTGGGAGGACTCCATGAAGGAAGCCACTGCTGTCTAAAAAAACACTGTTGCTCGGTTAATGTTCGCAAAAAAGGCATTTGGACACTCCACAGAAGTTTTGTCAAAATATTTTGTGGACTGATGAAGTCAAGGTTGAATTGTTTGGGAGTAACACACTACGTCATGTGTGGAGGAAAAATGGAACAGCTCACCAACAATAACACCTCATCCCCACCGTGAAGCATTGTGGAGGGAGCATCGTGATTTGGGGCTGTTTTGCCTCCCTCACAACTTGCAATCAATAATGGAAGAATAAATTCAAAGGTTTATTAGGATGTTATGCAGGAAAACCTGAGGCTGTCTGTTAGACAGTTGAATCTAAAAAGCGGATGGATGCTGCAACAAGACAATGATCCAAAACAGAACTAAATCAACTTCAGAATGGTTTCAGAATGAACAAAATACACGTTCTGGAGTGGCCAAGTCAAAGTCCAGACTTGAGCCCCATTGAGATGCTGTTGCATGACCTAAAGACAGCAATTCATGCCAGACATCCCAGGAACCTGACTGAACTACAGCAGTTTTGTCAAGAAGAATGGGCCAAGATTAGTCCTGATCGATGTGCCAGACTGATCTGCTGCTACAGGAAGCGTCTGGTTGAAGTTATTGCTGCCAATGGGGGTGCCACAAAACATTAAATGTGATGGTTCACTTGCTTGTTTTTCCTCCTTCTTTCATTGTTTGCATACTATCCTAATTAAAATATGAAAACATATCAATGCTTGGGTAGTTTTAGTTAAAGCAGACACTGGTTTTCATCTGTGTGATTTTGACAAAGATCGGATCACATTTCATGGGATTTTATGCAGAAATGTGAGAAATTCCCAAAGGTTCAGATACTTTTTCATACCACTGTATGTCCCTAACAGGTTTCAAAATGTTTCTATCATCAACCACTGCTTGCTTCCTGAGTGTACCGACCCCACATCTATAGTAAGCTTTTGTTTGTAAACTTTTTTTTTTTCTTTTTCAATGTCATTACAAATTGTTGCAATGTTTGAACAGCTTGTGACATGAATGACTTGATACTTGTACATCAAACACAATTCAAGTCTGAAATTGAGCTTATAAACAAAATAAGACACACCTACATTAACCTGTCAACATTCATTCGTTGTCATCATCATCTGTGCATCTTATCTTCACAAGGGTCATTGGGGTGAATCGTTGCTGACTTCGGGCAGGAGGTGGTGTGCATCTTAAACCGGTTGCCAGCATAGGCGGAGTTATACGTTTGGGGCAGGGGGGGCACAATATGTTGATGACCCAAAAACACAGTGTCAGCAATAAAATTAACTCACAAGAATATTTGTAATAATAAGTTGACAATGAGGATTTTTTGTTTCCCATCATTCTCGAGGGGACTTCCAAATCAGGCTGCTTAGGCAATACTTGTCGCCAAGATAGTCATCCATAGCCTGGCTCTGCCAGACTATTCTCCCTGTATTTTTCAAACACTGAGAGAAATAGTCTGGGAACCATCCCATTAACGGCCTTTTCGAGCAGATACAAAATCAATCGACAAATCAGATTCGTTTATTTGCGTCACGTGTTCTTCACGAGCAACGTCACTCTTGCGCGTCGAAAGTCGTCTCTTCAGCAACACAGACGGTGAACGGCAGAGCCGAGAATATGTTCCAATCCACGGTAAAATCAGTTTTAAATGACCAAAAACACATCGACACGAGTCACTGACAACAATCTGTCTCGCGCTAGCCATGTCGAATAAACTCCGCTCTCTTCGTATGTTTACTTCCGCGCGCAAGTCCCTCATCCTGAAGTCGCCATTTTACTAACGTCACGTCTGCCCGTCGCTGATTGGTCCACTCCGCTGTCTGTATGCTGTGGCTTGCTCCGCCCTGGAAATTGTTTCCGTGGGAATGGTGGCCAGACTCAATAGCTGGAACAGCGTTGAGTCTGGTGTACCAGGCTAAGTCATCCATTGAATTTGGTACGCCCGCCGGTGTCGTGCCAATGTAGTTACCCCAGTCAAAAATTGTTTCACCGGCAGAGCCCTATGGAGGTACATTTGTGTCTTTATTATTCAATCTACAAAAAAATGTGTTGGAATGCAAAAATAAATTTGAAACTCAAAAAAAATGCATGTGAAAGCTATTTATCTTTGATGATTTTTTTTTTTTTTTTTTTTTTTTTTGATTGAAGCAACTTTTTGATTGAAGTAATGTTGATTTGTGTGGGTCACATTTTGGCTAGGACATTTTTCGCTATTATTCAATCAAAAAAAGAAAAATTTCAATCATAGAAAAAGGTTTTTGAATGCGAAAAAATATTTAAGATTGAGAAATTTGCATTTGAACATTTTATTTTTCATTGAAAAAGTTTTCTTTGATTGAAGCAATCCTTTTTGTGTTTTTGCCATATTATGATTAGAACATTTGTGTCTATATAATTCAATCCCCCCAAAAGTTGCTTCAAACAAAAAAATATTTTCAATCAAAGAAAAAAATCATTTTTAAAAATATTTTTTACTCTAATATATGCTGTATATCTAATATATATATATTTTAAATTATGTGCAAAGCAAATGACTGTCTGAGGTGCTCGAAGAATAATTTCAACCCATTATAAAAAATATGTTTTTTGTTCATTTCATTCATTTTTGTTGCAGTTTTATTGCTTTACGACTTATATACAGTATATATACTGTATATAGGAAAGTCAGTTACATACAATGCAACTTTTCGGCCACCATGGGGGGCCTACTGCCCCCTTAAAATCCGCTTATGGTTGCCAGCCACAAATACTGATGCTAACAATCACACTTATGGACAATTTGGAGTAGTCATTCAACCTCATTTGCAATTAAAAAAAAACATTTATGAAAAAAAAAAAAAAAAAAAGAAATCTGATCACGAAAGTGTGTGTGATCTCTTTTCCAATTTCTAAATCTTGTTCCACATCAATGGTCCTTAAAGGGGAACTTTGAAGTAAGGTTGGCCAACCATGTTTTTGAATAATATCAATGGC
Organism: Corythoichthys intestinalis; assembly: GCF_030265065.1. Lineage (NCBI taxonomy): Eukaryota > Metazoa > Chordata > Actinopteri > Syngnathiformes > Syngnathidae > Corythoichthys > Corythoichthys intestinalis. The sequence continues at coordinate 60,117,171 of NC_080395.1, forward strand.
TAAACAATTATAAGCATATTTTCATTATTTTTTTTAACGCAACCCTTCCAGATTATTTGTTTAACCCATAGCAACGCCCTTGACAACGAAAATGCTTTTCTTCGGCAATCTTCGGAAATCTTCGGAAATTACGTCACACCTAGACGTGCGAGGGAAGTCCACCATAGAACAGTATTGTTTGTTGCATTGCTTCTCGGTAAGATGCCACAGCGGTGTGTGGCGATGTTTTGTTCTCGCTCAAACGAAAAGTTGTATGAGTGGCCAAAGGATAGCAGGGCACGTAAATGGACATCTTTCGATCGCACGAAGCGAATGAATTTCACGCCATCATCGAGTAGTGTTCTCTGCTGCAAACACTTCGAAGATGCCTGCTTCCTTAACCGGTCTGCTTATGATCAAGGATTTGCCAAAAAGTAAGTGTGATTTTTGGATAGATGACTGATGACTTTGTCAAAGCATAGCTGCCAACTGTTGTGGAATTGAACAGTATAAGCTATGAGAGCCGCTGACAGGTGACAGCTGAAAAATTGCGTGTTGGTTTAGCGTAGCCATTGAGTCAATCTCGCAGCGAATCAGCGAGCGCGCAGGTCACGCAGTGAATCATGGGAAATGTAGTCTCCGGACAACACTGAAGTGGTGCTTTGTAATCTGTTCGCTTGTGTGAAAAAATTACATTTCCTCACGCCATTAGTCGCCAATTCCTGCCGAGAGCTGTGCCGAGCTGTGTTCCAACTTTTCCATAAGAACTGCTCCATGTGTTAATAAAGAGACAAGGTTGTCAGCGCGTCGTGTGTTCGATACATTTGTAAACAAAAAGCTCATAACAAGACACTATGCACAATCCGTTTAAGAGACGCTGGAGCGGGAGGCGAGGAGGAGATCGGCGAGAAGCAAAACTTCGCGGTCAAATGTGGCGGCAGTCCGCTATTATTTTGTTTTCTTATTGTTGCCACAATAAAGTGGAGAAAGCCATCGAAGACTCATCTCCTTCTTTCCCCCCAACGTTTTTATATTATTATTTTATATGCACGAGAGCTGCCGGACCTGCCAAAATGAACATGAAGTCTGACTATTATTTTTTTTTTAACAATGTCATCAGATAGACAAAAACATAACATTATGTGCAAATGCCTGCATCTTCAAATCATAAAAATAATAACAGCCTATAGCTTACCAATGTTGTAATCTCGATTGGTCTTGTATCCATTCCATGTCAGGTAGTCTAGGTACAATGTTTGCATTCTGATTAGCGTCTGGCTAATACATGTTAGATCCAACATAAAATTCCAAGCTCCTCTTCTTCCTCCAACTCTTCAAAAACTTGGATCTCCTCCCTTGCGCTCAGTCAATCGCTTATATCGCTGTTTGAATCATTGTTTGAAGGGCTTTGTTTGGCGGCCGTATGTATGGAGCTGCCAACGCTGTTCCCGGTGTGACGTATCACTTCCGGGTTCGTCCCCTTTCAGGCTCGAACTTCGGAAACGCGATTATTTTGTCAAATATACAACATATAAATATTTTTTTCATGCTTTATTTGGTGGACAATGTTTAATTACTTTACTTGTGACCCTATTTGGCATGTGAAGAAATTAGTTCACACTACAGCTTTAAAATGTCTGCAAAGGACTGACTGAAAGACTGTTTTACCCATCTGTTGACATTAATGGCCTCATGTCACCAGAGACTTTTCAAATTGCACTTCACACATTGCTGTGTATGAGATAAAAAGTTGAATAGTCCAGCAATTATTTCTTACCTAATGCATATTTTCAGGGATGTTTAAAAGGACATGAAAGGCCTAAGACTTATCATCACTGTCACAAGGTTGACTCAGGGCTGTTTACCAAACACATTTTAAGTGGAAAACAGATCAAAAGCATTCAAGTAAACGTTAATGAAATTTGGCCGTCTGAAACCGTAAAAAGATAATTCATTACTAAGTGCCAGCACTGGGTGCTGGCCCAGCATGCTTAATAAAGCATCTAACCGTTAATGACTATGTGAATAATGATGGGTTGGATATTGTTGTTTTTGTTTGTAGTGCATTGAGATGAGATACAAATATTTCTACATCAAATTAAGCATCACTCGAGTGAAAGGACATTTGTCATTACTAATCAGATCAATTTAATAAATAAAGGACAGTTGGAACAAAAGAATATGTATAAATCTTCAACAAAACGGGGAAAAAAGAAGGTAGGCATTTTTTGTAGCATTTCTATTCTAAATATACTAACTGATCAATGTTGGAGGTTACTGGAGGTAAAAATGCCAGTTTTGGTACTTTTGATATAACATAGAAACTGTATGCTCCCCTGCTTGATTCCCAAATATTTGTCTGGCTGTATCTGTATTTGCCTTCTAATTAGTTAGTAAGGGGGGGAGGAACCTACACGAATAAACGCTTTAGAATTAAAACATTGATAAGTGGAAATATTGTTGCATATTGTTAATATTTCTACCTAATCTTTCCAACACCACTCAGTTTATCTGCTTGTTTATTCATCTTTTTCAGTTTACCCACTTTTTTCCTTTATTGGGTTAAGATTAGGCTCATTCTTTATGTAAATTGTGGAATATCCACACATCTCTAAGTAATGGTTTCCCACTTCTTACTAATCATTGAAGAACAGATGGTGTCAAAGCACAACAAATATAAAAGTTAGAGAATATTCCCTTTACCATGGAGGAGTTTCTCTGCCAAAATAAAGTCCTCTTCCTGGGTTTTCGCTTAGCATTTTAATTTTTGCATCCCAAGTGAAATACAAGCACTGAAATACAGTATAGCCTACTGCTACCTCTGAGTAGATGAAAAAAAAAAGACAGTAAACTAAACTACTACCCCATGTGGGACTATTTTGAGCAAAAAAATGAAAAACACACATAGCAGGTACATGTCAGCTTGTTTTCAATGACTGGGTACCCAAGGACTGACTTTTGATTGCTCTGCAGGTGAAACCACTTTGCTGCAAGGCCATCTGGAGCGAGATACTACACACTACTGATGAAATAAACCAGATCACGCTGCACTGCACTCAGAATGGATGAGTTTCAGCAACTATACACACACACAAACACTCACACATATATAGGCACAATTGATATACTCAAACATGTATATGTTGAGAAAGAAGCTGTCTCTCATCTGCATATACTAAGTCCAGACAAGGCAAAGAGTCAAATTGGACATTCGCTCACCTGGACCGTTAGGCTGACTGATGAGGTGCAATGCAGCAGTCATAACCCTGCTCAGCTCTCCACTATTTCCCCCCCAAAAAACAACACACAGCCACGGTGACATGTTTATGCTGTTAGAAAGCCTTAACTTGATACAGTTGCACAACATGTCACTATGGCTGAGGGGGTAGAGAGCCCTATGGTACATTCCAAAGAGAGGCCCATTGTATAGAAGCCAATGGGTGTATAATACATCCCAGTAGTTGTGAAACAAGGCACTCGACAATTGCGGTGCAACTTGACAGATTGGACTCAGGAACTCGCCAATGACACATAGCTGGAGCACTAATGAACACTGTTATTTATTTTTTAAATGACTAGAGTGGTAAAACAAACACTCAACCAAATCTCCCTCATGATTGTTTTATACCTCGTACAATTCATCAGCACTGTGTGCAGCTTCTATGCATGCCTTAAATGGCAAAGGCCACTTAATGAGGCACTGGGAGGCCTGCTATATTTCAGGACTTACTGCAGTATTTATGGCAAATTTGTCAAAATGACTTCCTTTCCCTGGTCCATGCTTCTGGCCCTTACTTTTTCATGAACCTCTATTTGGCGAGACCTTGGTGACAGCTCACCTAAATCTGTCTTAAATTACCCTGTAGGATTGACTGGAAGCCACTCAGCCTCCATCTTCTTCTACTTTTCAACCGTAGCCCCTCCAGAATGGACAATGTTTGGGAAAGAAGGTGAAGTGCAGCCCCAGCTACATATGGGAGGCAGCTGCAGGGCTCTCTATCCTTGCTGTAGCCCTAAGAAGTGTCTCCTTATCAAAGTCTAGTATCAAAGATGATCAAAGTCTTTTCATTAATGGGAAGAAGCTAGGAGCACTAATCTAATAATCTTCACGTCACAGGGATTCCCAGACTTTTTAAATCAATGATATGACTGATACCTCCACATTAAGAATATGTGTGCCATAACAGGCGTCTACATCAAAGCGATAAGACTATGAAGGTCGAGCGCTTTAAAAATGTTCCTCTTGTCTTACCTGTGAAAAGTGTTGTTGTTTTGTTTAAAGCTTTATAGGGCAAATGTCTATTATTGGTATTAAAATAAAATACCTTAACCCCATAAAGATCTGGCATCCACATAGTTAGGCATAACATTTTAAGTCATGTAGGATTAGAGTAGGTTAGAAAATAAGTGCGGCCTACATGCCCCAAAATGCAATGTCCAGGTCTATATTATTCGTACAATTAAAAAAAATATTTTTCAAGATTAATCAATATTTTTATTTCTTAATGTTATGTACTTCCTTAATCTAAGTACATGTAAGGCCGAGACTTGAATGGAACAACACAATGAATGGAAACAGAAATCCACTCTGGTTATGGACCCCAATATCACTCTACAGTCGATTTAAAAAAATAATAAAAATAAATCAATAAATATATATATATATATTTTTTTTTTCTTCTTGTTTTAGTATTTACCTCATTGCCTTACTTTCAGTTCATTTAAACTGGGAGGACTAGCTATAAGCACATCTTCTGGTGCCATTGAGATGTCAAGATGTCCAATTCATTTTGTCTGGGAGGGCGGTCATTCACTGCCAGCCTCTCCCAGTCCAAATGAATTGGCCGTCTAACACTGTCAATGGCAGTCAATGACTTAAATGAGTGCCCGATAAAGCGTTAATGTTATTAAGCCCAAATCTGTCATTGGCTCATCATTGGTTTCTCGCTACGGGCACATGCAAACATCATCAATCACACACAAATGCATTTATATTCCTGAGTTATGATAGGACATTTTTCTTTCCATTCCAGGACATTTTTCTGCTCTCATACGCCTCCCTGCTGTCATAATGACAGCAACCTGTGGAGCGTCACAGGATGCTGATACGTTCCCAATGACTCACTTGCTGGCAAAGGCCGAAGATTCGGTGTGATAGACAGGAAATGATGAATAGGAATTCTTAGTGCTCCACAAAAAAATCTGGAAGTATGGTAATTTATTGCACTTTTGTCACAATTCAGTTGACAGAAGTGAAGATGTCTGACATCATCGCTTTTGGGGCCTCTCAAGGAAGGAAGAGAAGACAAATGAAAAAAGGGCCGATGCAGGTAAAACATATTTCATTGTAAATCACAAGTAGCAGGTAAAGGTGAAGACAAAAAGTTGATTCTATTTATACTCAAGTCCTCAGAAAGTTCTTTAGGAACATTCATTCACTGACATTGACGGTGTTAGATGTCGACGCCATTTTGTCTCATCGGACATGGCTATGAATGATCATGTTTCAGTACCATTGACTGTGATAATCTATAGACGTCAATGGCAGCCAAGTAGTTAATTATGAATGTAATCGCAATGGACACATTATATGGAAACGAAAGATGACTTGTGTTTGACTTGTGATCAGTCCAGTGTGCTTCACTATGTTAAGAGGAGAACCAATTAGGAAAGGTGTTTCTTTTTTTACTATAGCTTTCAAAAGCTCTGAGTGTAAATATATTGACAAAAAACATCGTGCCTATTTTCACAGAGCTGCAAAAATGAATTGAGACCCTCGGTTAATTACAAGCTATATACGAGGCAAATTCGCAAGCTTTTACCGAACGTTGTACATGATAGAAAAAAATAGAACTTCCTAGTCATACTAAGATTTTAGGTAGACGTAACACTGTTAACTTGATAAAATGAGTTGTAATAACTTGAATAGTAAAGTCGGTAGGCAAAACTTCGAAATTTCCAACTAAACCGACTTGAAATGTTAAGCTGGAAGAACTTGGAACGCTAATTTGTGTGAACTGAGCCTTCAAAAGAGGCTGGAAACAGCTTATTTGGTCAGCCAGGCTGTTTAGTTCAGTTGTCGCTATGCTGTGCTTTGATTGTGAAAACCCAGATTTGAATCCTACTTGGATTTATTATATTGTATCTGTATTTAAATTTAACTGCAGTTTAAAGAACATTTTGAGTTCAGAATACAAGAGTCCAGTTTACTTTAAATTTTGAGTTTAATTTTCTGGACATAATACCAGTTTACTTAAAATATTGAATTCAATTGACTTTTCATCAGCTGTGGGCAGTAACGCATTACATTTACGCCGTTACATTGAGTAACTTTTTGAGAAAACTATACTTCTCAAAGTAGTAATACTAAGCCATACTTTAACCTTTTACTTAAGTAGATTTGTGAAGAAGAAACACTACTCTTTGCTACGTTGGGCTACACTCGTCATTACATTTTCCCTCTTGATTCTACATTTTCGATTTTACTTTTTTACTTTTATTTTTGCCAGAAATGTCAACAGTGGCTCTACCAGTTTCACCAATGAGACGTCGCAACAATAATCGCATGACTCCATTATACCAATCAGACACAAGCTTGCCGTTCTATGATCACGCCAGCCTGTTCAATCACGTGTTGTCTTTAAAGCACTGTTAAAAAAATTAAAGTATTTGATATAGAGTTCTGCCGTCAACATGATCGAAAGCACGGATTTTAACCTCTCAGTTTTTTATTTGGCACCGATTGACCACGGAAAACCAGAGATATGATCTCGGGCTGCAGTTATCGATTATTTTAGTAGTCAATTAATCAATGAACCATTAGTTCGAATAATCGAGTAATCAGATAAGGAACATGAAAGATTAAATTACCTGAGCTGAGCCTCAAACGGTATAATAAATAGATAAATGAGGATCTATGTACAACAAAAGAGCAATTGGCTAACTTACATAGCAAAGTCTGGTAGTTTAAATGCTATAAACTAACTTTTTTACAGTGCTCTTCACAAATGGTTCAGACACATATTCCCACAAAAAAAAAAGGTAAAATATACCTATAAACTAAATTACGAATGCATTTAAAAAATAAATAAATAAAACATTAGCTCAAACAAAAACTTAGCTTATGTTGGGCTTAACAGGGACCACCTGGATTCAGTCATGTGAAATGAGGCAGACTAGAAAGCAGTGTATCCACCGAAATCAATAAGACTAAATGCAAACACTTTCAAAATATTTAATTAAATTTAATTCAAATCTTTTTTAATCGATTAATCGTTGCTAATATGATCATTTTAATTTCATATGGGAAAAAGATGGCACTCATGCTCTTTGGACGAAGGCTGCTTTATTTCTGTAGATTTTTTTTCTCCCACCGGAATTCAATGTTTTTTTTTTGTTTGTTTTTTTGTAATTAATGTGGCTTAATGTGGTTATGTGTCGGTTATAGTACAGTTTAATGATAACAGTTCACATAGACAACTTTGAGCTGAGAAAAGAAATATGATTGTTTAACCCAGAAAAATCAAAAACATAATAAGCAGTTACTCCCACTGCTACTCATTACTTGAGTCGTTTTTTTCATTAAACACTTTTTTTTACTTGTACTTGAGTACATTTTTTTGTATGGCTACTTTTAGTTTGCTTCAAATGTCAAGTCCAGCTAATTTTTGTTTTGTTTTAACAGTTTAGCTGCACATGAACGACAAATGTGTTAAACTGGAAAGTTTTCCGTTAAAAATTCATTGTTTAAAAAAAAATAGTGAACTATCTACCCTCCAGCTCTGGGAATTTCTTCGGATGCTTGAAATCCCTTTTTCCCTTTTAGTGGTGGCCCTTCTCCCTTGTTTGTCATATGAGAGCAAGCATCTACGCATGTGAAAAATCCACGCAAAGCTTTGTCTTTCCTCATCTTCCCTATGGTTGCTATGCAGCGCGCATACAAACCACACACACACACAAGCACATACACTCACTTGATGTCAGCGCTGTCGAAATACCTGCTGGGATCAGATTACAAAGCCTTTGCCTTGCTCAGGATAATGCCCCTTGGGGAAGCTGCAATGGAAGGTAGTGAGCTGCCTCACCCAACCTTTTCCCAATGTGGCCATAATGATCTGAGTGGTAATGGCAACTGCTGCAGAGAAACAAGGTGAAACACGTTGCATTGAGTACGCTGGGACACAAAGACAGATTGATTGGCCGATTGATCGATGGATAGACAATAGGAAAAAAAAAACTGACATAATGTAACAAGTACTGTAGGTAAATCTTTAGAGCATTCATAAATACCTTTAGTCCTGTTCAACTGAATCATCCATGCAGGCATCTCAAGCCCGAATCCTTTTTTCTGTTTGCTTTGAGAGGATCGAATTGCATGGATGCATGCGGGCGTGTGTGTGTAGTTTATACGGGAAGGAAGGTGACAGAGATGAGCAGACAACGTGACCCTTGTGGCTTTGCCCTGCTCTCACCACACACCATCAGTCATTATCTCCTTCCCCGCATCCTCGTGGCCAAATGACAGGAACACTACAATATGGAGGATGGGAGACACATTACGGCCACATTTACGCATCAGTGATCTATAGTAATACCAATTTTGTTGTTGTTGTTGTTTTTTCTAGTGGTGCTAGGCAAAACGAATTACCTGACTTATCAGTTTTTGGAAACACGAGCCATTATCAGATTTGTAGTGAAGATTACAATTAAACGATACAGGAGCTATATTGTGGCAGTCAACTCAATTTAACCCACTTAAAAAACTTAAATATCTTTTTCAAAAAGAATTTTCAAATTGTTTTTTTTTTTTTTTTTTTTTTTTTTTTGGCTATGCCCAGTTAAAGCTCAGTGTCAACCTATTACCAGGGGTGAAAGTGGGCCAGAACGGTCATGAACGCAGTTCCAGTATAAGATTCAGAGCCAGAATGGAGTTCCAGTATAAGATTCAGGGCTGGAATGCTGTTCCGGCACATGGTTTTGATTCCGAAAATATGACAGCAACTGTCAAAATGCTATGTAAAAAAAAAATAAAATGTTAAGCTGACACACTTGCATTTCAGCTCCAAGAAGAAAACAATCTACCATCATCAGATTTACATACACAAGTGTTAACAACAAGCATAATAAAGGGCTTGTGTAGCGTAATCCCTTTCCACCGATATTTATTATTGATTTTATTCCACGGACGGCATGGAGGTTTGCCCAGCTGCTGCAGTTACTGTATCTGAGTCTGACGATGATGAGTCACGTCAATGTGCGAATGCACGTAGCAAAGCAAATGGCCTGAACTCATTTGTCCGTTGAATTGGCTGAGATACTGACATGTGATCAGCAGAGATGATTAGCTCTGATTGGTTCAAATGTGCATGTTATCTGGAACAGCAAAAAAAAAAAAAAAAAAGCTTGTTGAATTGATGCGACAAAAAAAGGGCAATGCAGCATAAAATGAATCTTTAAGAGCAACGAAAGAGTTGAGGAGGCTTATTTATCATATTTAGCTTTATTTGCTCTGATGGGGAGGTTCAGAACATCTTAGCTGTCAATGTGCAATTTGGACTTAAATTTGTTCATTTATCTTAGGCTACTTATTCATTTCCTTATGATTTAAAAAAGTCAATGTTTGCGCGATCTTCAAAATATATTCCATTTCACTCTGCATAATATAAGTCATTTGTACTTATTTCTCTGAACGTATGTTACTTATATCTTTATTACTAAAAAAAAAAAAAAAAAGTAAATGTTTACATTAACTTCAATTTTAATATATATCCTACGTTCTTTAGTTAAAATTGAGATTTGGCATTTAGTATGAAATATATGAAATAGGAAATAGGGTTGTTCCGATCATGTTTTTTTGCTCCCGATCCGATCCCGATCGTTTTAGTTTGAGTATCTGCCGATCCCGATATTATATCCCGATTGCTTTTTTTTGCTCCCGATTCAATTCCAATCATTCCCGATAATTTTTCCCGACCATATACTGGACTGTCTCAGAAAATTAGAATACACAATATTCTAATTTTCTGAGACAGTCCTGTACATTAATCCACCATTTAAAGCAGGGGTGTCCAAACTTTTTGCAAAGGGGACCAGATTTGGCGTGGTAAAAATGTGGGGGGCCGACCTTGGCTGACGTCCTTTACATAGAACAATATACAGGACTGTCTCAGAAAATTTGAATATTGTGTATTCTAATTTTCTGAGACAGTCCAGTACATTTTGGCAATGCATTAAGAAAAAAATGAATAAAACTCGGACGAATATATACATTCAACATACAGTACATAAGTACTGTATTTGTTTATTATGATAATAAATCCTCAAGATGGCATTTACATTATTAACATTCTTTCTGTGAGAGGGATCCACGGATAGAAAGACTTGTGACTTTGTATATTGTGACTAAATATTGCCATCTAGTGTATTTGTTGAGCTTTCAGTAAATGATACTGCAGCCATTCAACCCAAATGCATGATGGGAAGTGGAACCATGACTGTGCGTAGTGCTACCAATTGCTATATCTTCTCTGCGTTGGGAAATAACATAAGGTGTTAAGAAAAAGATCAATTGCTACCTTGCTTCCCCACATTGCTTCCCATGATATTTCTAATTGTAGGGAGAGGGATTGTAAGGCTTTAGCTTGTTGAAAAAAGGCTCCAAAGGCTGCCAAAATTCACTCTACTCATTTTACGCTGCCTTTTATCTCTCTAAATGGGTAAAACGGCGCCATTACAGATTGAGTGCGACAATGCATGAGTGGGTCGTGCAACGGATGCATTAATTGCATTAAATATTTAACGTGATACATTATAAGAAATTAATTACCGCCGTTATCGGAATAAATTTGATATCCCTCCCTTAAGCCTAAACTAAAGACTCTGGATGAGTGTAACATATTATGTCTGTAACGTTAAATAAAATTAGAAAACGATTTAATTGAAATATATATATATATTTAAAAAAAGGCATGGCCGATATTTTTTTGCCGATTGACGTGATCGGACCCGAGACATCTCTTATAGGAAATGAGGGAAAATAAAAATTAGGAGCTGGAGGTTCGGGTTATTGCTGTTTTTATTTTGCAAATCATTGAAAAAAATACAATTTTGAATGAAAATCAGTTTTTGTGTGTGTTATAGACGTAACTGTGCCAAAGCAGTTTTCTTTGCATTTCAGTAGTTTAAGAAGTTTGCCCCCCCCCCCCCCCCCCCCAAAAAAAAAAAATAAATAAATAAATAAATAAACATTTCTGGCACCGTGGCGACATTCACGTTGGGGAATTCCGGCAAGAAATTCTAGACACTTTCACCCCTTCCTATAAAATTAAGAGAATTACAAATTGTGTTGAAAACAATCTGTATCGTAATCAGACCACAATTTGTGCAAAATGCAATTGATTGACAGTCATGCGTAAACACTGAATCAACGGTTAATTGAACTCAAGTGGCGGGGGAAGACATGTAGACAAACAATGTAGCAATGCACAAGCCTATATTCTTTCTTTGTAAATATGATTAAGTTAACAAAATTGGTTCCCTGAATCAGTTGGGGAATTCTTAATGTGTGTCTTTCTTTCTGTATTGTACTTCCTTGACTGGCCAAGAGAAGTCGTGTAAGTTTAGTGTATTAGTTCATCAGTACTCTGTCGAAAATACACATTTGGAGGAAGGACGATGTGTTGGGAGCCACAATTTGGGTGTGTACCATGTGAGATAACTGTAAACGGTTAGAAAATTTATGATTCACTCCCTGATGGGGTATCATCAATACCTGGTATCGACCTGACATGTGGCGATACTGTCGTCTATACTAACAAGGAAGTTGCGTAAAAGGCTGCTGTAAAGGCTGGCTGTACGCCACTGAAAAATCGTACATCTAGTGTATATTGTCACGAGTCCTCAAAACTCACAAAAATGAAGATTCAACTTCCCGTCAGGTAAGCAAACCCTAGTCTTTTGCTGACAAGCGGAGATGCTATCCACAATTCTAATGAGGAAGTGTTGAGGGTGAAGTCATTGGACAGGTGCAGCTGGAGCAAGGCCAAATGGTTGGACTTGGCCAAAGGGTGACCTAAAGGCTGGCTGTAAGCCACTGGAAAATCATACATCTAGTGTATAATGTCACAAGTCATCAGTTGACAAACACTTTAAGGGTAATGTTTATGTCTTGGGGATCACATTTTGGGTGTGCACCCATTGTGTCAAGCTACAACTCCCCATCAGGGAATGCGAACCCCGGTCTTCTGCGTGTCAGACGGAGATACTAGTGTCCACTATACTAATTGGGCAGTTGCATGAGGGGTAGAGGCTGGCCGGAATGTATTCATTGGACTAGTGCAGCTGGAGCAAAGCCAAATGGTGGGGCAAAATGGTGACTTAAGGGCTGGCTTTTAGCCACTGAAAAATTGTACATCTAGTGCGGGGGTCGGCAACCCGTGTTTTGAGAGCTGCCTGCGGCTCTTTAGCGCTGCCCTAGTGGCCCCCTGGAGTATTTCAAAAATGTTTGAAAATGGAAAAAAAGATGATGGAAGGAAATAGATTTTTTGTTTGAACAAGGTTTCTGTAGGAGAACAAACATTACACAAACAATATTAACGTTTTCCAATGCTGTAAAAATGTGTAGAAATAATATTACATTTCAACATTTCTGTCAACAAAGATTTGCGTCATAGCCTGCGATGCACGTTTCTATCACAGGGCGGCTGTGACTCTCTTGGATGAAACAAACCGGCGGCTATATGATGGACATGGATTCCAAAGAGGATAAGAGAAAAAAAACTGAGGCGAATAGAGGATTTAACGTTTCTTGGGCCATATCAATTGCATCCATTGCCAATGCAGAAGGATTTTCTGAATGTTTGCTCTGTCGCGAGAAGTTGTCAAATCACAAAAGGAGTAATGTGGAAAGACATTTGCAGGGAAGGCATACTACTTTTGCAGCCGAGTACCGAATAAGTCCAATTGAATTACTCCTGGAGAAATTATAGGAGTGCAAAAATAGATTTAAAAAGTGGATTGCATCTCCAAACTCCACTACTGCTTCAAGTTTTGTTGCAACATAAAGCGTGGAAAACCGTTCACAGATGGTGACTGGTAAATGAAGGAGTCATTCATCACCATATCAGAACACCTATTTGCAGACTTCAAAAACAAAACGGAGATAATACAGAAAATTTAATACAAGCCTCTCGCACTAAGTGAAGGAAAGGGTCATAAAAATGGCAGGCAACTTCACCAATCAGCAAATCAAGGACAGTAATTCAGCGGCAGCATACTCTGTGATGAGTCGTGTGATGTGATCGGTAGAGGTGGGAATCTTTGGGGACCTAACGATTCAATTACGATTATGATTCAGAGACTCCGATTCGATTATAAATCGCTTATTGATGCACGCCCCACCCCTTCACCCCCATTAAAAAAAAAAAAAAAAAAAGGTTTGTATATTTGTTCCAAAATTGTTCAAAAATCCTCTCCGGCTAAATAAACCAAACTACTATTTTAGTATCAAGTTACCGGTTAAAAACAGTTAATAAAACACTTAAGTCCCCATTCTGTATCAGCAGCTTTAAACTACATTCAATTAATTTAATATTGTGACTCAACCGTTAAAGTTGTTAAAATTGCGCGTTATTCCATAATTTCCCTCATGTCTACTTTCGACATGTGAAAGTTTAAAAACTTTTTCATCATTTAAAGATAGATTCAAGTCAAGATTTTGCCAATTTAGGGGTATTTTCGATAAAAAATAATTGGGTTCTCTATAACAGAGCCTTCTAGAGAAGTCTACTGCTTTAAGATGGCGCCTGTTTACTAGTGCGGGAAAGTCTGATTTCACATCTAGTCTAGATATGTGTGATATCTACCATAGCCCTATGTTTCCCTATGTTTGGAGCAACTACCAACTGGGCGCTGTTTGTAGCTGCTGACGGCCGCAGTCAGGTATTATTGTTTTTTTTTTTACCTAGCGGCATTTGCTGCACATGATATTTACTCTCGGTCCATTCCTCATTGCGTCCCGAAGACCGCGCTGACTGCGTTTCATTTCCGCTTTACCTGGTATAATTCAATAATCGGAATTTGGATGTTTGTGAATCGTTCTCGAATCTTCCACGGCCGAATCGCGAATAATCTAAGAATCGGAAATTTTGCACGCCTCTAGTGATCGGAATTGAACACCCATCGCTTTTATGCAGGTACGTGAACTCCGATTATATACTTTACCTTTTCAAAAGTGTGCTGTTTTATTTTTTTTCATAATGCAGGCTGCATTTTGTTGCACTATGTTTGTTGCCCATATAAGGGGCACGTTATGCACATTCTATTTTGTTGTTTTTTTCGAATCTTCAAAATACAAATGACATCAAAATTCAGATTTCTTCATTGCATTCCTTAATTTTATCAAAGCAACTAAACATAATTCATTATTATTGTAATGAAGTTAAACTTTAGGCAGTATCGGACAACAACAAGTAGTCGCGTGGTGCGTCATTCTCTATAGAATGCACTGCAAGGAAAATAAACATTTAATCATGAAGGCTCATTATGTATTTATAGCCAACTTAGTCATTTCTATCTTAGTAGGCTAATATGCTGTAGTTACATACAAAATGTGTTGCCTTCATTATAATGCTTCTATAAGGCTTTTAATTTTTTGCGGCTCCAGACATATTTGTTTTTGTTATTTTGGCCGAATATGGCTTTTTCAATATTTTGGGTTGACGAACCCTGGTGTAATGTCACGAGCTGTCAGTTGACAAACACATTCTGAGGAATGATGATGTCCTGGGGGTCGCATTTTGGGTGTGCACCCCTTGTGTCAACAGTGAAAGGTGCAAAAATGAAGATGCAACTCTCTGTCGGGGAATCAAACCTCGGTCTTCTGCGTGACAAGCGAGATACTGTCCACTATACTAACGAGGAAGTTGTATGGATGGAACATGGTGGCTGGTAGAGGCTGGACTGAACCTGGTCGGAACACAGTCATTTGACAGGTGCACCTGGAGCAAGGCCAAATGGTTGGACTTGGCCACAAGGTGACCTAAAGTTTCCAGAGGGTGACCTAAAGTGGCTGTAAGTCACTAAGAAATTGTGCGTCTAGTGTATCATGTCACAAGTCGTCAGTTGACAAACACATTCAGAGGAATGTTGATGTCTTGGGGGTCGCATTTTGGGTGTGCACCCCTTGTGTTAACAGTAAAAGGTGCAAAAATGAATATTCAACTCCCCATCAGGGAATCGAACACAGGTCTTCCGTGTGACAGGTGGCAATACTGTCCACTATTCATCATCCTTTGCGCAATGAGGAAGTTGCGTGAGTGGTAGAGGGTAGACTGAACCTGGTTGGAGCGTAGTCATTTGACAGGTGCAGCTGGAGCAAGCCCAAATGGTGGGGCTTGGCCAAAAGGTGTTCTAAAGGCTGGATGTGCGCCACTGAAAAATCATACCTCTAGTGTATAATGTCACGAGTCGCCAGTTGACAAAGACATTCAGAGAATGTTGATGTCTCGGCGTCACATTTTTGTGGGTGGACCCCTTGTGTAAACAGTGAAAGGTGCAAACATGAAGATGCAACTCCCCGTTGGGGAATCGAACCCCGGTCATCCGCGTGACAGGCGGAGATACTGTCCACTATACTAACGAGGAAGTTGCACCAGTGATAGACGATGGCCGGTAAAGGGTGGACTGAACCTCTCAGAACGTAGTCATTTGACAGGTGCAGCTGGAGCAAGCCCAAATGGTGGGACTTGGCCAAACGTTGACCTAAAGGCTGGCTTTTAGCCACTGAAAAATCGTACGTCTAGTGTGCATGTCAAGAATCATCAGTTGACAAACACATTCAGACGAATGTTTATGTCTTGGCGGTCACATTTTGGGGTGTAACCACCTTGTGTCAACAGTGAAATGTCCAAAAATGAAGATTCAACTCCCTGTCGGGAAATCGAACCCCAGTCATTGGTGTGACAGGTGGAGATATTGTCCACTATAGTAACGACTAAGTAGCAGGAATGGTTGAGGGTTGGCAGGAGAAGGTGGCCGGAACCTGGTTGAAACGAAGTCATTGGACAGCCTGTAAGCCACTGGAAAATCGTAGGTCTAATGTATAATTTCACGAGTCGTCAGTTGACAAACACATTAAGAGGAATTTGATGTCTTGTGGTCACATTTTGGGTGTGCACCCCTTGTGGAAACAGTGAAAGGTGCAAAAATCAAGATGCAACTCCCCATCGGGGAATCGAACCCCGGCGTGATAGACAGAGATACTGTCTACTATACTAACGAGGAAGTTCCGTAATAGAATTAGGGTGGCAACTAGAGGGTGCAAAATTGAATATTCAACTGCTCATCAGGGAACTGATCCCCGGTCTTCGGCATGACAGGCAGAGATACTGTCTACTATACTAACGAGGAAATTGCATGAGTAAAGAGTGGCTGGTAGAGAGTGGACTGAACCTGGTTGGAACGTCGTCATTTGACAGGTGCAGCTGGAGCAAGGCCAAATGGTGGGACTTGGCCAATGGGTGACCTAAAGGCTGGCTTTTAGCCACTGAGAAATCGTACGTCTAGTGTGTATATCAAGTATCGTCAGTTGACAAACACATTCAGAGGAATGTTGATGTCTTGGCGGTCACATTTTGGGTATAATCCCTTGTGTCAACAGTGAAATGTCCAAAAATCAAGATTCAACTCCCTGTCGGGGAATCAAACCCCAGTCTTTGGTGTGATAGTGGTGATATTGTCCACTATACTAACGACTAAGTTGCAAGAATGGTTGAGGGTTGGCAGGAGAAGGTGGCCGGAACCTGGTCAAAACGAAGTCACTGGACAGGTGCACCTGGAGCAAGGCCAAATGGTTGGACTTGGGTGACCTAAAGTCTGGCTTTTAGCCACTGAAAAATCATACGTTAAGGTCAGGTGGGAGTGCCCGCCTCCCTCGGCTTGTCGCACAACTTGGTCGCCAGCCGATGAGTGCTCGTGCTCGGGCAGCCACGCGCTCTCATCTGTGGTTCTCGAATGTGTAGAGACTTCCACCCCTCTTAGCCCTCTCGTGTGCTCGCCGAGAGAGCACTATCCTCAGCTTTGGCTCGGGCAGCCACGTGCTCAGACATCGGCCGTTTTTGGCCACCGAGAATGCACCATTTTCTGCGTTCATTCCCCAGCTGCGTCCCCGGCAACGAGCATTCCTGCCGGGGCCGCAGCAGGGGAACAATGAGCCGAAACTTGCTCGCTGCCGGGGGCTGGCCGATCGGTGAAGGGTATCACCTCCGCCACCGTGTGTCATGTGACATGATACTGTCCACTATACTCACGAGGAAGTTGCATTAGAGGCTGTGGGAGACCGCAACCTGGTTGGAACGCAGTCATTGGACAGTTGCGGCTGGATAAAGGCCCAATGGTGGGACTTGGCCAAAGGTTGACCTGAAGGCTGGCTGCACAATGAGTTGCGCAAATATCACCGATGACAAAAAGCATGACGAATAAAATATGTCAACAAAGACAAATGACCGAAATGTGTTTTAGATTTCCGCATCACGACATTATAAAACTTTGCCTATGGCGTTAAAAAAATTAACAAACAAATCAATCACAGCTTGCCCATATAAACATATACAACTATAATTTAGTTGTTAGAGACATATTGTGTCCATATTATCAGGACGGAAAAGTCATTTGGGCATCTGTGTGTGGGCAAACAGATCTAGAAAACTGCTTGAAATATGACAGGATGTTTGCAAGTCTTTGTAATGAACCGTGAGACGTTGGAGAAAAAATGGTTTCATAATAAAAGCCATGCATTGAAGAACACACACCATACATTGGTCTCCGGTGCAAATATGTAGTCATTTACGATCATTCAATGCCCTTAGTCACCTATCGACTTTCACAGTCCACACAAACAAAGACGTGTTTACAAGAAAGAAGGAAGGCAAAGAAAGAAAGTGGGCCCTGAAAGACGAGCTGTGTTGACATGCTGTTCCCCTGACAGTCACCATTGCAGTAATTTGCGCGCTGATGAACGAGGCTTTTACAGCACTGACAGTGCAGTAAAGGCTGATCAGTGGGGAGGAGTAGGTATGTGCAGCCTCCTGTGTGGCGCTTCACTGCTTTGGTTTTAATACCTGTTGAGTGGACATAGATTTAGTGAGCTTGAGTGCCGCAATCCCAGTTTAGTGTTGTTCAGGTGCATCTCTGCTCTCAGGCTAAACCCGCCTCAGGGCAGCTGGCAATGGAACCGGCGGAGCTCTGGTCTGCTGGGGAATCATTTCGTGGAATCAGTAGTGAAGGAAGGGTAGAAAGGATAACACCAGTAAACTTAGACTGAGCACATTCATAATTTAAAGCCTCTCAGAGCATGTAGGTGTTATCATATCATTACATTTCCAGTATAACGTAACGTCAAATATTATTTGATTCAAGCAACTACCACGGCATTGAGAGTAACCATTAAAAATTTAATACAGGAGAAATTTTGTATTAGGTTAATAAAATATTGGTAATGTTCCATTGATATTCTATACCGCTCGTCCATATGAGCATCGCAGGAAATAGAGCCTACTATATACACTTGACTGGTCAGCAGCTTTTTGACACTTAAGATAATAATAATTATTATGGAAACATTCATACTCACATTTTCACAATTCAATTAAATGTGGAGGGAATATTAAGGCTGAGATTCTATAAATACAGTGGTTGATATTTGTTGGAATTATTGTGTTTTCCTTATTATAGTTAGTCACCATATTGGAAAGGCTGACTAGGCCATTATTTAGTCTACTGTATGTATTCTAATCGATGTTCCATGTTGTTTTCCTGTCGCTCCCATCCTTTTGTTTTCACCTGAAGAAAGAGTGTTGCTATTACAGCAACCAGGGGAGCAGTTACCAACTTCCACAAAAGCTACATCAACTTCATACGTGTTCTTTTTAGCCAAGCTAGGTGTATAAACCTAGGTTCAAATTTAACATCTTCTTGGTTCCTTTGAGCTGGGACACAACATATCTGGACTACACCAGCAAATGAGAACAATCACCGTCAAAGTTTTTGGCCGTGGCGACTTCCTGGCGACCCTTTTCACAGCAGGCTTTCACTGAGAAGAGGTGATTTTTCTGGTTTGTTGGCGCCCAAAGATTGACATGATTCCGAATTACAGCAGAAGAACAAGCGGGAGGTAGGTATAGTTTTTGATGTATGAATGTGTTAGCCAAGCTATGTGTACATAAACCTAGCTCCAAATCTAACAATATAGATCCCAGTTTGGGATTATTTCCAGCTTTCAGATATGCACAAATTTTAAATGCACATTCAGGCTGACTGAATGTGAATAGGAGAATAGGAGGAACACATAGGACGAGCCACACTATGGGGCATGACAAGCAGAAATTCTGACATGCCAAATTTCCTGCTGCGTGGTCATGAAGTGTCCAAGACGCCAGATCACATGTCGGTGTGTACAGTGGGGCAAATAAGTATTTAGTCAACCACCAATTGTGCAAGTTCTCCTACTTGAAAAGATTAGAGAGGCCTGTAATTGTCAACATGGGTAAACCTCAACCATGAGAGACAGAATGAGGGGGGGGGGGGAAATCACATTGTTTGATTTTTAAAGAATTTATTTCCAAATTAGAGTGGAAAATGACTATTTAGTCTCCTACAAAACAAGCAAGATTTCTGGCTGTCAAAGAGGTCTAAATTCTAACAAGGTCTAACGAAGCTCCACCCGTTACCTGTATTAATGGCACCTGTTTTAACTCATTATCGGTATAAAAGACACCTGTACACAATCTCAGTCAGTCACACTCCAAACTCCACTATGGCCAAGACCAAAGAGCTGTCAAAAGACACCAGAGACAAAATTGTAGACCTGCACCAGGCTGGGAAGACTGAATCTGCAATAGGTAAAACACTTGGTGTAACGAAATCCACTGTGGGAGCAATTATTAGAGAGCATTTGGATGATCCAGAAGAGGACTGGGAGAATGTGTTATGGTCAGATGAAACCAAAATAGAACTTTTTGGTAGAAACACAGGTTCTCGTGTTTGGAGGAGAAAGAATACTGAATTGCATCCGAAGAACACCATACCCACTGTGAAGCATGGGGGTGGAAACATCATGCTTTGGGGCTGTTTTTCTGCAAAGGGACCAGGACGACTGATCTGTGTAAAGGAAAGAATGAATGGGGCCATGTATCGAGAGCTTTTGAGTGGAAATCTCCTTCCATCAGCAAGGGCGTTGAAGATGAGACGTGGCTGGGTCTTTCAGCATGACAATGATCCCAAACACACAGCCAGGGCAACAAAGGAGTGGCTTCGTAAGAAGCATTTCAAGGTCCTGGAGTGGCCTAGCCCGTCTCCAGATCTAAACCCCATTGAAAATCTGTGGAGGAAGTTAATAGTCCGTGTTGCCCAACGACAGCCCCAAAACATCACTGCTCTAGAGGAGAGCTGCACGGAGGAATGGGCCAAAATACCAGCAACAGTGTGTGAAAAGCTTGTGAAGAGTTACAGAAAACGTTTGGCCTTCGTGATTGCCAACAAAGGGTACATAACAAAGTATTGAGATGAAATTTTGGTATTGACCAAGTACTTATTTTCCACCACGATTTGCAAATAAATTCTTTAAAAATCAAACAATGCGATTTTCTGGCTTTTTTTCCTCACATACTAGCCACGTTTACATGCTGACTTTTATTCATACCGATTCAAATCATTCCGAATGGAAATTTCAGATTAGCTGTTTACATGTCACTTCATCTATTCCGATCCAGCGTTTACATGTGACGGCCTTTATTCCAAAAGGACGTTTGACAACTGCCGTCTGACATGCGCAGATTAATCAAAACAAAGCGTCACGTTGCAAAACATGGAGATCGATCGTCGGAGTGCTGCTGTTTTAACTTTAACCCACTTGTTGTGTTTGTGGGGTCGTATCCGCTTCTGCTGTTTTGCTCTTTTGCCTTGTAGTAGCCGGTTTTCCACCGGTTTCTAATCTGGTCAACGCTCCGGTCTATTCCGGCTTCGTGTAACCTCTCGTGAACTTTTTTAAATAGTTCACTGTTCCTCGTTTTACGCCCGTCTAAGCGAGCAATTATATTCAATTCTTTTAAAGTTTGAATTTAATAAAATCTTTCCGCCGGACTCCAATTAGGTGCGCTGTGCTTGGAAGCCATGTTGCAAGTGACGTTACTTACATCACAAAGTGACGTCACCACGTCAGTACGGAGCATGTGCAGAAAGAACGCAACCAGACACCATTCCGCTTCCCTGTTTACATGATATAATTTTACTTCTAATCGGTTTGGGAAAAGGAATATTCCACCCCTGTGAATCGGAATGAAATTCCATTCGGTTTGGGCCTGTTCATTCCGAATGAGGTGCTTATATGGAACACATTTTTTCAGTTTGAACAAATATTCCTATTGTAATTGGAATATTTGGCTCCATGTTAAAGTGGCAATTGTCTCTCATGGTTGAGGTTTACCCTTGTTGACAATTACAGGCCTCCCTAATATTTTTAAGTGGGAGAACTTGCACAATTAGTGGTTGACTAAATACTAATTTGCCCCACTGTATGTCACGCTACACTATGTGTTGTGATTCCCCCCAACCTCAAAATGTCAGCCGCAACAGTCAACAATTCTCCACGACGTGTCTGTCGGGCTAGAATCGGGCTGAAATTGTTTAGTCTGAGTAAGGCATAAGGGTACGTTCAGACTAAAGCTCGAAGTGACCCAAATCGGATCTATCTGCCTTTATCTAACTTGAGTGAGATTTTTTTCATGATGGTCTGAACAGGCCTTGATCACTAGATGATCAAATCCAATCTAGGTCACATTTGCATGTGGATTCAAATCTGACATGGGTTAGATTTTTCGTAGGGCGACTACGGTCTGATCAATCCAGTGTCGAAAAATCAGCATTCATGTGGTGATGACTTCAATCTGTATTGCTCAGAAACAGTTGAAATAGCCAGAGGACGGCATAAGCGAGGGTGTGCAGTAGAGGGACAGCCAGGTTTTACAGCCACGTAATCAGAAATCTACAAATGCGTGAAACCGCTATGGAAAAACGACTGTCTGAATGGCCACAATAAAACAGAGTCTTTGTACAAACCAACATACGGGATATTGCTGTCTTTTGTCAGGTTGAATTTTTTTTAAAATTGTTACTCTTTGTGACTACGTATTGACATGTTTATGTAACGGTATTTAGTCCATAAAGCAAGGCAGTTCTCAAGGGCAGCCTGCTTCACTTCTCTCAGAATCAAGACAATTCACATAGGGCTATATTCTCTCATTCGTGCACAAGTCTTTGCTAACACACCCAACATGCACAACCTGGAGGTCTGAGGACGGCTTTAAATCATGGAGGATGGCTTTTTCTCAAGACTTGTGAATGTCAAAGAAGTCCATTTGGAAATTATAGCCCCACACTGAAAATACCTTACGTAGCAGATGTGTCATCGAGGGACATGTGCAATGCTGACGTGGGCACCGCATTGTCCAACACACAACACTTTAGGTGAAGCATGTGCTTCGTATTCTCAGTAAAATGAAACCAATAAATGGATTATATTTACGGTAAACATTTCATGACAAAAGGGAAAGAACACCAGTGCTCTTTCTTATGACACAACCCAGGTTAGTCAGTTTAATGAAGTATTTAAAAACAGACATAGGAGCAAATTAAAAACAACGTATGTAACATTTATCTCAACATTATATCATTATGATGACGAGAGAGGGAAGCTTGCATTAGAGTGCTGAAGAGGAAAAGAGCTTAAGATTTGACAGTGCATATCCATATTTTAGGGTTGCTCAACAAAGAGTGGACACCTGGTATGATGGTGCATGAATGACAGTTTGAAAAGCGCAATGCACCTCTTTTGAAACGGGAGACTACTGGTACATGTGACGCATAAACAGCATTCAAAAAAATACCTGGCTTTTATACGTCAACTTGTGCTTTTATTAAAACAATAAATCAAGCAAATATATTATTCCAATTTTGGAGTAGAAATTTAAAGGAATGTCAGGAAATGACTTACCAGCTTCTTTGTTCTATCAGCCATTGATTCCTTGACAGTGGGGGTGAATTCTTTAGATGAAATCTACAAGAACAACACATTGAATTATAGGCTGTCAGGAAATGTATTGGCTAAGCATGATGTTTATTTCATCACTTAGCAATATACCATTATGCTATTTTTTAAGCTGATGAAATATGACCAGGGGTAGGTAAGCCGAACTCAATGGTCATTTGATTCAATTCACTATGTAGGTGTCTGAATGAATACACTCAGTGCATTGACGTTTTAGGTTAAGACCTCGGTGGAAAAGGAAATGGATCCCCATCCAGGAAGTGTACATGTGTGTATGTATTTACACTAATTCCCAGAGTATGAGTCGTGTGCCTGGCTTCACACATCGAGATGGTGAGCACTGTAGCGGACATGATGGGTAACAGGTGCGAGGTGGTGTGGATGGAAGACGCGCGCAGCTGTCTCTGCAGACCCCAACCGTTCCTCTCCACCCCCACTCATTTGCTTTCCCACTAAGCCCCTAAAAGCCTGGTGCAAGACTGTTTGCAAGTGTATATTTATGCATGAGTGTAAAGTGCTTGCTGAAGTCAAGTGTCAGCACCTCTTCATCCCGGTCCCAAATGACGGCCCCAGGCCTTCCGTTCTGCACTAATACCCCGCAGGTAACCGAGGAGGCTGGTTACATGTGGTTTTGTCCATTTATTCACTGGACCGTGAATGATAGAGTCTCACAGCCTCAGTGCAAGCGTCATGCCATCAGTTTTGGATGAAAGTTATGCCACGTTTGTTGGTGATGAAAGGATGAAATTAAAATGCACAAACATCAGCCTACTTTCATAGTTTCAATGTGCTTTTCAGGATTTTAGATTTTGAGAAAACTAATAAAATGCTCGCCTTGCAAGCAAGACTTTACTTCCTGATTCATTGATTCATGTAATACAATCTTGCAAACCTTGACTGTCCAACCACTTCCCCACTCATCTGATATTCAAACCAATTAGGAGAAAGAGGTTGGAGCTGCAGACATGACCAGGAAGTAACTATCTGGTTGAAAGCAATGTCAGAGTGCAAAGCGTATCATGTAAATAGTATAGTTCCTGAAATTTTGTCAGAAATACACTAAAATTCCTCATTAAAAAAGATAGAACATCACGCAAAGCTTTTGACTGGAAACGGTGTTTTTGCTCTTCCGCAAACCAGTATGTCATACTGTGGCTTAATGTGGATTGGTGCCCTTCTGTTGGCGAGCCAATCAAGAGAAAGAGGCGGGAACTGCCTACGTGAAGAAACGACTAATTGCTTTAATACTATGGCGGAATGCAAAGTGTTTTTTGTTGGTAGGTCAATTTCCCAAGTTTTGTCTGAAATACTCCTAATTTCCTCGTTAAAAAAGGATCAAAGAACGTCACTAAAAGCTATTTTTTGAAGGGTAACAAAGTTTTTTCGAGTGTGAAAAGAAGTCATTGACAAATCAGCAGCAGTGTATTTTTTAAGGTTCCTCCCATGAAATAGGCCTCGATTGGATCTTTCCCAGATTGTTATGTGCAATATATTCGTAGCGGATATATGGCTGAAAACACTCAGGTGATTTGAAGTTCCGCCCTGAGACCCCAAGTTTGGCCTGTTTTCAAAATTGTCCTATATGCATAAGTGATAAATCATTGGAAAGCTTAAAAACTCAATTTTCTGGGGGAAGAAAAAATTTGAACAGGAGGGCATTTTAAAACAAAAATTTAAACAGCAAAACCGTAACTGGAGGTGAGCGCACGCGAGAGCAGAATTAAAGACGCAATGAGTTTAACGAAATATTATTGCGTACTTACCTCTTTTCGATCCAAAAACTCCATGTAACATGTATCACCGAGTGTCAAGATACACCTGTGAATGGCCACAGCCGGATTTTGGGCGGATTTTATGGGTGAAACATGTAAATATAACAAGGGTCGCGATGCAGAAATCGCAGACATCAAGGGGTGGTCAAGATGTTAATTTTCATATATTTACTCTTTTAAACGTTTGTTTTTCAATTTTTCTTTGTTTGGATCGATTATTTATCAGCTAACATATCGGACAAAATGCGACAGTAACAAAAAAAACCCACAATGCGACAGTAACAAAAAAAAAAAAAAAAACACACAATTAAGCGATAGTTATAAGGTAGATATCCGTGACTTTTTAACAGACACCATTTTTTTCATTGTGACATAATTTGTTTAAAGTTTAAAATATGCAAGTGAATAATTTTTTAAAGTCATTTTTTTTCCTTTTTTTAAACGAAATATTAGACATCAATTAATGATTGTAAGCTAAAAATGACACACATTTTGAATAATAAATATAATTACCTTCGTTTTATGGCTGGGTTGAAACAAAAGCGGTTGCGCGATGTCTGTAAACGGGGGTTTCCAGGGTAAAACTGACAAATTAAAAATAGTTCGGGGGCTTAGTACGTCATGAATCTGCTATGGCAGCATATAGACAAATTGTTCTATCAAACACAGCAGTTCTTTTGGCTTAAAATACAGTAGTTTATTTAAAAGTGGAGTGCAAGAGCAGAAACTGCTTTTTCAGTCTTGTCTGTGTTTTCCGCCATATAGAATCTAGCTTGCCAGATTAGTAGTATGCAATTTCTCATGAACTTTTTCTGCAGGATTTGAGGGGACTGTATTTGATATGCTACTGCATAATATTAGTAAAAATAAAATGAAATATAACAATACATGGCAATACAGAGATTAGCATTTCATATATTTTCATTTTAATAAACATACAAACCTCTACACAAAACTGTTTTTATGAATAACATCGTTCCCGCCAGGGCTGCCTATTATTTATAGAGCAAATCCATCCCCTGTTGCTCTTCACAATTATGTTGGGTGGACAGAGCTGAATTATGTCTGCAAGTCTAAAAGTGCCAAAAATACCTTTTCAATCCTAAAATAAACAAGCCAGCAAAGGTGTCGAATCTAACCTCATGAAGTCCAACTATGCTTGATAATTCTGTATATTAACATTTTTTTTGTAAGTAAAAGAAACAAAACAATAGAGAAGACCTGTCTGAGCCTGATACAAGGCATTAGAGCAGTGACACTAAAATCGGATCGTAAATAAATGCGCATGAACCAGCAATTGGGATTCTGAAGGCCCTGGTCAGATTACAATAACATGGCCATGAAAATGCACAAAATTTGAAATCTGAGTGGACAAAAAAACAAAAGGCAAAAAAAGACAAGACTTGAAGCTAGGTAGCCAAGACAAGACTTACACTAAGAAAAGAACAAATGTAATTTAATACAGTTTGATCTAAGTTGTAAAGGAAGGTCAGTGCTTCTGAGCTGTCACTTCATATTTTTGGTGGTAACCTGCCTGCCTGCCTTAAGGCGAAGACAATAAGTGCACTTCCTGGACCCAAAAGTTGAATGTTTTTCCATAAATTACAGAAATCCAACTCCAACTTAATATGCAGTAAATATAAAACACCATTTTACTTTTATGCAAGCATTCTAAGGGAGCCTTCGTCTGTTTTGCCATGACAATAAAGCATTCTTACCTAGAGGGCATTGTGATGTCTGACCTGATTTTGACTGACAGCGTAACCAGATAATTATATTGCAAATAGAAATCCATTAAATCCTGATGACAGATTGGTAAAAGAGGTTACTTGTCCATGGCAACACAATACCCCCAGGTAATCCCAAAATGGGATGTCAGGAGGAGCACATTTATATAAAAAAAGATTGTGTTGAAACAATTCTAGTGTCTCAGATTTAGAGTTGACCCGCAACAAAAAACACAACTCTGGTTTGACTAATGTAAACTCTCTTAGGCTATACCATATTCAGAATTTTAGATATATTCCTTCAAGTTTTATATACATGAGAGTATGTCGAGCAAGTAAGTCTTCCAGGTCGTTTTCCCTCCACACAGTCAGTTGGCTGTACTGTATTATGGAAGTATAGGAACTGAGATACTCATTCTATTGTAAACTTGTTTATTTTCATGAGAAGAAAAATGCATTATATATTTACATGAATTGAAAGACGGGTCGTTGAATTGTTTGTGTAAATACACATTGGAACGTTTATTTTGTGCATACAAACATGAAAGACAGATATTTGCACTACTGTGTGTCTATGAGAATGAACAGAACGTTTGCATTTGCTACATACGTATGTAAATCAAAAGACAGATGTGCATTATTTGAGTGTGTGTGTGTGTGACTGGAATATTTATATTTTGTGTATGGAAAGACTGATGTGGAAGTCATGCTCCTTAGCTAGATGGTTATAGAGTGACTTACAGTGGGGCAAATAAGTATTTAGTCAACCACTAATTGTGCAAGTTCTCCCACTTGAAAATATTAGAGAGATCTGTAATTGTCAACATGGGTAAACCTCAACCATGAGAGACAGAATGTGGAAAAAAAAAAGAAAAAAAAAAAGAAAATCACATTGTTTGGTTTTTAAAGAATTTATTTGCAAATCAGGGTGGAAAATACAGTAAGTATTTGGTCAATACCATAGTTCATCTCAATACTTTGTTATGTACCCTTTGTTGGCAATAACGGAGGCCAAATGTTTTCTGTAACTCTTCACAAGCTTTTCACACACTGTTGCTGGTATTTTGGCCCATTTCTCCATGCAGATCTCCTCTAAAGCAGTGATGTTTTGCGGCTGTCGTTGGGCAACACGGACTTTCAACTCCCTCCACAGATTTTCTATGGGGTTGAGATCTGGAGACTGGCTAGGCCACTCCAGGACCTTGAAATGCTTCTTACGAGGCCACTCCTTTGTTGCCCTGGCTGTGTGTTTGGGATCATTGTCCTGCTGAGAAACCCAGCCATGTCTCATCTTCAACGCCCTTGCTGATGGAAGGAGATTTTCACTCAAAATCTCTCGATACATGGCCCCATTCATTCTTTCCTTTACACAGATCAGTCGTCCTGGTCCCTTTGCAGAAAAACAGCCCCAAAGCATGATGTTTCCACCCCCATGCTTCACAGTGGGTATGGTGTTCGTCGTATGCAATTCAGTATTCTTTCTCCTCCAAACACATGAACCTGTGTTTCTACCAAAAAGTTTTATTTTGGTTTCATCTAACCATAGCCCATTCTCCCAGTCCTCTTCTGGATCATCCTAATGGTCTGTAGCGAACCGCAGTCGGGCCTAGACGTGTACTGGCTTCAGCAGGGGCACACGACTGGCAGTGCAGGATTTGAGTCTGGCGGCGCCTTGTGTTACTTATAGTAGCCTTTGTTACTGTGGTCCCAGCTCTCTGTAGGTTATTCACTAGATCTCCCCCGTGTGGTTCTGGGATTTTTGCTCACTGTTCTTGTTATCATTTTGACAGCACGGGGTGAGATCTTGCGTGGAGCCCCAGATCGAGGGAGATTATCAGTGGTCTTGTATGTCTTCCATTTTCTAATAATTGCTCCCACAGTTGATTTCTTTACACCAAGCATTTTACCTATTGCAGATATAGTCTTCCCAGCCTGGTGCAGGTCTACAATTTTGTCTCTGGTGTCCTTCGGCAGCTCTTTGGTCTTGGCCATGGTAGAGTTTGGAGTGTGACGGACTGAGTTGTGGACAGGTGTCTTTTATACCGATAATAAGTTAAAACAGGTGCCATTAATACAGGTAACGAGTGGAACCTCATTAGACCTTGTTAGAAGAAGTTAGACCTCTTTGACAGCCAGAAATCTTGCTTGTTTGTAGGTGACCAAATACCCTTTTTTAGAAATAAATTCTTTAAAAATCAATGTGATTTTCTGTTTTTTTTTCCACATTCTGTCTCTCATGGTTGAGGTTTACCCATGTTGACAATTACAGGCCTCTCTAATCTTTTCAAGTAGGAGAACTTGTACAATTGGCGGTTGACTAAGTACTTATTTGCCCCATTGTATGCAAATCTACTATGAATAGTGATTCTTCAAGACCCTTAGTTGTTTATTTCATTCATTCACTCAAAATGTATTTCATATATCTATTGCAAAGCTTACTGAAAAGACTTCACCAAAATATGAGATGTGTTTATAGACACAGACCTATATCCCGGTAAATTCCCGTGTAAAGTGACGCGGGATTTACCCGTGTCATGGCTTTTAGACATGGAGAGATGTCCCGGGAATAAACCGGGCTGGACACTTTCAGACTTGTCCCGTGTTGGCGAGTCGATGCCCTCTGTGCAGGGAGGGCAGCAGGGGGGATTTTATAACCCGGACATTATGTCATTTTTGGTCTGCATCGGCAACAATATAAACCAAAAATTTCCAAAGGTGGACGATGGACTGTCTCTTCTTCGGCTTTACGATCCAGTAGCAATTTAATTTCATTAAATTTCCAGTTTAATTTTGCTCTTTCCAGTTTGCTATCTTGATAATTGCGATGTTTTTTTACCACTTTTTGTCTTACTGCAAAGACAGAGGAAATGACGATCGACCCGCCATGATATTTACTTCATTAGCCTTCGTGCTGTGACCAGGGAATTAAATGCCTGCTGTCACACATGCCACGTCCCAGGTAAGTCCTAGACCTTATACTAGGACACGACCCAGTAAATGTCAGTGTCATCTCTGTGTCAGTCGACACTGGAAATTGCTTTCACACATAAGGGTTACCCATTTAAATCCCAGGAATTAACTGGAGTTCAGGTATGTGTGAAAGGGACTTAAATGTAGTTGAACTGACAAATCAACACTGATTATGCCTCTGATTATTGTGCCTCCGTGTTGAGAGGAACCAGCTGAGGTGGCTCAGGCATCTGGTTCAGATGCCTCCTGAACGCCTTCCTAGACAGGTGTCCCACCGCCGGGAGGCCCCGGGACGACCCAAAACACGCTGGAGAGACTATGTCTTTCAGCTGGCTTGGGAATGCCTTGGGATCCCGCCGGAGGAGCTGGTTGAAGTGGCTGGCGAGAGAGAAGTCTGGGCTTCCCTGCTAAAGCTGCTGCCCCCGTGACCCGACCCCAGATTAAGTGGTAGATAAGGGATGGATGGATGGATTGTGTCTATCTACACAGTGAACCATGCTTTATCAGTAACCTCTATATTGTAAAAGATTAACACAAAGCAGTCTTTCTCTCTGAAATCTATAACGTACACAATACAATTGAAGGTACAGTATACGCTCACGGACCACTTTATTAGGCACACCTGTCCACTTGCACGTTTATGCAAATTTCTAATCAGCCAATCACATGGCAGCAACTCAATGTCTTTAGGCATGTAGAAGTGGTCAAGACGATCAGCTGCTGAGTGTGGCTTGGCTGTTGGTTCCAGATGGGCTGGTCTGAGTATTTCAGAAACTACTGAGATTCTGACTCACAACCACATACAGCGTTTACAGAGAATGGTCTGAAAAAGAAAAATGCAGCTTCAAAGTGCAGTAAAAACATAAAACCAACTAGGACTAATGGCCAATTGGAGAGACGAAAATTGGAAGAAGTGGAATAATCTTTGTTTTACTAATAAAGACAAAAACAGTGGAAACCTTTGACATGCCTTACAGTCTGCAAGGGTTAATTGAAATATGTCCGATGTTTCATAAGGAAACACAAACATAATGAGCAAGCTTGTCTTGTGTTTGTATCCTGATATAATGTTTGCTGGGCACATGGCAGTCGAGTAATTTGAAAGCTGACAACAGGGAAAAAAATAAGTGCCAATTGAAAATGCTTTGAACACGAATACTGTGCCGCTATAGATAAACAACTAAATAGCTGGTGGAGTGGGAATATTTATTGTATTGCTCCAGCTTTGCGACCCTTTTCTGTGTTAAAATATGTTTGGTTTGGTCACTTTAAAAAAAAATGCTTGATCTATGTTATGTTGCGCCAGTATGTATTCACCAGTCAAAATGTATCAAAATACAGCCAAGCAGGGGTGAAAGTGGCTAGAAATTCTTTCCGGAACTCCCCGACGTGAAAGTCGCCAAGGAGCCAGAAATTTTATTTATTTATTTTTCATTCAAAATTGTATTTTTTTCAATGATTTGCAAAATAAAAGTTAACATAAACAGCAATAACCCCAACCTCATCTTCTATTTTTTATTTTCCCTCATTTCCTCACATACTAAATGCCAAATCTGAATTATAACTACTTAAGAACATAGGATATATATTAAAATTGAATTAAATATAAACATCTTTTTTTTTTTTTTATAATAAAGATATAAGTAACATACATTCAGGAAAATAAGTACAAATTACTTATATTATGCAGAGTGAAATGGAATATATTTTGAAGATCGCACAAAAACTGACTTTTTTTTTAAATCATAAGGAAATGAATAAGTAGCATAACGTAAATGAACAAATATAAGTCCAAACTGCACATTGATAGCTCAGATGTTCCAAACCTCCCCATCAGAGCAAATAAAACTAAATATGATAAATAAGCCTCCTCAACTCTTTCATTGCGCTTAAAGATTTGATCCATTTTATGTTGCATTGCCCTTATTTTGTCGCATCAATTCAACAAGCTTTTTTTATTTTGCTGTTCCAGAAAACATGCACATTTGAACCATCTCTGCTAATCACATGTCAGTATGTTGGCCAATTGAACGGATAAATGAGTTCAGGCGTTTGCTTTGCTGCGTGCATTTGCACATTGATGTGACTCATCGTCGTCATACTCAGATAACTGCAGCAGCTGGGGAAACCTCCATGCCGTCCGTGGAATAAAATCAACAATAAATATTGGTGGAAACGGATTACGCTGAACAAACACTTTACAGCGTAGCATTTTTTTTTTTTTTTTTACATAGCGTTTTGACAGTTGTTGTCATATTTTCAGAATCAAAGCACTGTGTACCGGAACTGCATTCTGGCCCTGAAACTTATACCGAAACTGCATTCTGGCACTGAAACTTATACCGGAACTGCGTTCCTGACCGTTCTGGCCCACTTTCACCCCTGCAGCCAAGTAATATAAATCAATAAATTGGAACAAAAGTTAATCTCTTCTTGCACAAAAAACATGTATTCCTATAATGTACTCAATCCTAGAGACGCATAAAAATTAGTGACCATACCGCACAGTATGGATTACCTGGACCATCATCCCGTGCACACTTTAGACACATCTTTATTTTGAAAGCACAGAACAAATGTTATTGTTAAATGTTATTATTGTTGAACCTTTTGTCTCAACCTGTCAGCAGGTGGCACAGCGAGTCGCTCAGAGGATTTGTTTGTCTTTTTATATCAGATGTCCTTCCGGGAGAAACACAACCCTTTTTTAATGAGTGCTTGGAAAAAAACTTATATTGGAACTTTTTCGGGGGTTGCGATATATTGCGATATACTGTATATTGCAATATTAAAACTAGAAGAATTATCACCAGATGACTTGAATAGCTCTGGGAAGACTTTGCATGTCTCACCGTGTTATTGTATTAGTGTATTGCATTCAGATTGTTTTGTGCCTACATTTTGTGCTGGTGCACTTTAAGAAAAAAGTTAGGCGTACTCATGCAACCAGTGAAAAAAGTAGTGTGGAGCCTTGGCAATATAAAGTATATCGCAATGTTATTTTTTTTCCAATATCGTTCAGGCCTAATTCATTTATATATTTGTTTTACTTTTTAAGGGCTAATAGTAACAAAATCCAGAAACAGTGGCATTGACAAAAGATACAAAAATATATACGTTTTTGTACTCTGCAACACTCCCAGAAAAAGCGGAATTACCGCAAAACGTATAGTACTTTAACATGTTTGGAACTTATGTTCAAATGAAAACAAAAAACAAACTTTTTTTCGGTGTCGGATCGAGACTATTAATCGGCAGATTCTCAAAATCAGATAACTGGGACTCAGGTGCAAAAATGTGTGATCGGGACATCCCTACTAATGATGGTTCGCATGTGCTTATGTAGAATTTCAGGCCAGCAGAATCATTTCTATTATTTCCTAATTTGCACAATATTTTGCATTGATATAATGTCACGAATACAAAATGTATTTTCTAGGTGGAAAAGACTTCTCCATGCAAAACAAACACCATCTCCACCAAATCTGCAAGAACTCCTTGCGGATCATGCATACGCACGGGATCATGAATACGCATGGCAGCCGTCAGACGGCCATGACTAATTCCCAGTTGCTGTGACGAGACGTGGAGCAGCACCGCCTCATTACCAGTCCAATAGGGGTTCTGCAATTTTATGGATTTTTCAGGACACTTTCACTTGTTCTCTCTTGCACATCAGGTAATTGCTGCAAGGCTAAATCTTCTAACGCATCTAGCTGCGCTACATACACAGACCCTCGCGATTCACTGTCCCTCATCCACTCTGTGTGCATGCGTGGCCGAGAAAGTGGCAAAAGAAATGAAGATAGAGATGCGTGAGTTTGTGGCTGCGCCCCTCAATTTAAAAGGCAGATTAAGATTGGCTCCATGATAATGATGTATGACAGATAAAGTCGAGGTCATCTGTTCCAATAAAGCCTCCATGCAGTGTCTCGTCTCATCTGCATGCATGCAGATGAATGAGTATGAAGGGCAAAACTTGCCCTCACAGGTGACTCTCACATATCTCCGCCACACACACAGCTAAGCGGTTGCTTTACCACTGTCGCTCTATTTTTATCTGATAGAGAAAGAGGAGACGGCCACTCAGGGAAGACAGAGAACAAAGGCAGCGTCGAGAAAGAATAATGGCACAAAGAAACACCTAGTGGCTCAAGGATTCCAATTAGTCTGAGACAAAATGGGAGGTGGAATACACTGAAAAGCTGGAAAGCTTTAAAGTGTCAGTGAGCCGGGTCAATGAGCTAGAGGGGATGAGACCACTTTCCAGAAAGCTGTTAGACAGCACTGTAAGAACACATGCACTGAGAGCTCTGACTGCGGAGAGTGACTAGAGAACTCTGAAACATCAATGAGAGTTCAAAAGTGGCTTCACTTCCTAGTCAGACTGTCAAGAATATAGAGTACTTTTCAAAGAAAGTCAAATGCAAAATGCAATTAGTAATCGGAGTACTCTGACCAGTTGTATGATTGTGAAAATCTAGTCCATTAGGTTACATTGTGGGCTGTGGTGGCCCGAAATTTTTGAGGCAAGGCAAGGCAAGGCAAATTTATTTATATACCACAATTCAACACGAGGCAATTCAAAGTGCTTTACATCACATAAGATCATAAAAATCACATTTAAATCAATACAACGTAAAAACCAAGACAAAAGATCGCACTTAATTACAGAATAAAAATAAATAAATACAAATAAAACAAAAATAAAAAATAAAACAAAAACTACTACTCCTAATAATAATTGAAATCAGCAATGGAGATAAGCACAAGAGGAATAGAAAGCAGGTAGATTGAAATATATAGACAGTTATGGATATGCAGTGCTGAACAAAAGCGTTTTTAGCCCTGATTTAAAAGACCTAACAGTTTGAGCATACTTCAGAGGTTCGGGTAACTTGTTCCAGAGGTGAGGAGCATAATAACTAAATGCTGCCTCACCCTGCTTGGTTCTTGTTCTTGGAACATGCAGAAGACCGGTTCCAGACGACCTTAGGGGTCTAGATGTCTTTTAGGAATCTAACAAGTCAAGCATGTATTTTGGTCCAAGGCCATTAAGTGTTTTGTAGACGAGCAGTAGTATTGTATAGTCTATCCTTTGACTCACTGGAAGCCAGTGTAGCGATTTCAAAACCGGTGTAATGTGGTCCAGCTTCCTTGTATTTGTGAGGACAGCATTCTGTACTAGCTGCAGCTTCCTGACTGATTTTTTATCAAGACCTATAAATATACTGTTGCAATAGTCCAATCTGCTGAAAATGAATGCATGCATAAGTTTTTCCATGTCTTGTTGTGTCAGAAGCCCCTGCCTGTGACACGAAAAAGCATGTTTATTTCATAATACACGTGGTATTTTATGCTCCTGAATGATATGGACCGCTTGGATGTGTGTGGAAGCGATCGCTATATTTATTTAGTTTTTTGAATCCCGCACCAGGAAAATGAGTGACTTCCGGCTTCGGTCTTGCATTGAGGAGGAGGGCGCTGTGACGTGTACGGTAGAAGACGTCCTCTTCACGCTACAGTGTACTGTTGTGTATGAGGACGAAGGATTCAGCTGATTTTGCGGATTAATACGTTTATTTTTCACACCACGCCAGCCAAACGGCTGCAGAAAAATCATTCTGTATGAGGGAGAGGCGTATGCGCCTTTTTGGAGTTTCAAAAGGTTCCCATTCACCGTGGATATTTACTGTGGGACCATTGGACTTACGAGGAAGTGAGTAAACATCTTGTTTTGTATTATGTCAAATACGAATACAGCGATTACAAAGTAAACACTACAAACTTCCTTTAAATGAAGGACTACTTACGTTTGATCATTGATAGGCATGTAAAAAGCTCTCCTAATGCATTAGCAGCAGCACGTTAGCTGCGTTAGCTCCAGCCACCCTCCTCCGGGGAACGAACTGTAAATTGCTCTCCGCCGGGCGGTTTGCCGATCCGCTAAGACATTCGACAACCGGGTCGTCATGTCAAATAATCCAGGATAGCTTTGTGTGATTTTCCGCTTTGAAGACTTTGAAACATCACTCGGTTCGGGTTAGCATGTCGGCTAGCTGTCACTCCTTCTGGTTTGTTTACATTCTCCGAAGCTGGGGAAGGGAAATGACATATGTCCGATTTAGGTGTCATAAAATATCGTTCGGGAGGTGCGACAGTAAAGGTGAAGTCGACAGTTTTGACCATTATGTAGTAATTTTGCCATGTCGTCTTGAATAAATTGATTTTTATTATTTCATATTCCATTTAGCACAAGATTGTTATTTGTCTTGACCATGCCATTTATTTAGCAATTGGGGAAAATACTTGGATAAAAAGAATATCCTGTAAAAATATGGAAGTAAAGAGACAGAAACAATGACATTTTGCCGCTCTCTTCGTCGTGTTTTCCTCATTGTGAATAGTTCCCCCTCGACGGGCTGACTGGTCCTTCTCAAGCCATTTATATAGCTATTGGGGAAAAATACTTGGATAAAAAGAATATCCTGTAAAAATATGGAAGTAAAGAGACAGAAACAATGACATTTTGCCGCTCTCTTCGTCGCGTTTTCCTCATTGTGAATAGTTCCCCCTCGACAGGCTGACTGGTCCTTCTCAAGCCATTTATATAGCTATTGGGGAAAAATACTTGCATAAAAAGAATATCCTGTAAAAATATTGGAGTAGAGAGACTGAAACAATGACATTTTGCGGCTCTCTTCGTCGCGTTTTCCTCGTTCTGAACAATTCCCCCTCAGTGGGCTGAATAGTAAAACCGATGAGCCCAGTCTACCGCTGACATCATCCACCTGTTGGGGACGCTAAAGCCCTATAATGGTAGGCGTGGCTAACCGGCAGATTAAAACACTAATTTCTCGTCATCTGCGCTTTGCTAAATTGTTGTATATAGTCGAATCGTCTCAAAATATGATTCTAATTCACATAATAATGCCATTTAAGACTTTTTTTCTGGTGTCATATGCTCTTTAATTCTGGTTATATTTTTTAGGTGGTAATAAGCGGATTTAGTGACGGACTTTAGATGGCTATCAAATTTTAGGTCTGAGTCAATAATTACGC
Organism: Corythoichthys intestinalis; assembly: GCF_030265065.1. Classification (NCBI taxonomy): domain Eukaryota; kingdom Metazoa; phylum Chordata; class Actinopteri; order Syngnathiformes; family Syngnathidae; genus Corythoichthys; species Corythoichthys intestinalis. The sequence goes on from NC_080395.1 coordinate 60,153,779, forward strand.
CCAGGTTTCTGACTTGATTTTTAGCTGTAAGTGACATTGTGCTAAGTTGGCTGCTTATCTTTGACCTTTCCGTTTTTGGCCCAAAAATGATCACCTCTGTCTTCTCCACATTTAACTGGAGAAAATTCTGGCACATCCATTCATTGATTTGATGAATGCATTTTCTCAGGGAGACTAAGGGACTATAATCATGTGGGGACACAGAAATGTACAGTTGTGTGTCATCTGCATAGGCGTGATAGGAGATGTCATACTGTTCCATTATCTGAGCTAATGGAAGCATATAGATGTTAAATAAGAGTGGTCCAAGAATTGACCCTTGAGAGGGACTCCACACGTGAATTTGGTTCGTTCTGACTGATAGTTTCCAATTGACACAAAGAAATCCCTATCATGTAAATAATATGTGAACCACTGAAGAATAGTGTCAGTAAGCCCTACCCACTGTTCCAATCTGCTGAGTAGTATGTTGTGATCAACCGTGTCAAATGCGGCGCTGAGATCCAATAGTAGCAGAACAGATGATTTGCCTGCATCGGTATTCCGACGAATATCATTTAGGACTTTGATTAGCACGATCTCGGTGCTGTGTTGTGGCCAAAATCCAGACTGAAATGAGTTAAAAAGATTGTTTTGCATCGAGGCGACACAACTAACGAAAATTCCGGTAATTTCGGTACGCGAACGTTACTGGTTGGTCAAACGGTTTGGGCTGTGCGTCGCGCCGAAAAAACACAGATAATGAGATGTTAAATAAGAATAAGAATATATTTCACGAATTTTTTTGCCTTGCAAAGCTCCCATATTCATAACAACAATGCATTGGATTTATACAGTGCTTTTCAGAATGCTCAAAGGCACGTTTACATTGCATTACATTGCAAAGCAATTAGATTATTATGTATACAGTATATATATATATATATATATTTATTCATTTATTAGGGTTGGATTTGGAGACAAAGCAATGCCCAAGTATGATGAAGTTAAATAAAAACATAATGTTTTTTTAAGAGGTACAAAGCAGTGTTGCACCGATACCATTTTTTGGCCCCGATACAGATACCTGGCTATGCAGTATCGGCCGATAACGATACCATACCGATATCACTCCATTTATATATGGCAGAAAACACAGACAAGACTGAAAAAACAGTTTCTGCTCTTGCACCCATCTTTAAAATAAACGGCTGTATTTTAAGCCAAAAGAACTGTTGTGTTTGATAGAACAGTATGTCGTTGTACTGTATATGCTGCCATAGCAGATTCATGGTGCATTAAACCCCCAAAGTATTTTTAATTTGTCCGTTTTACCCTCGAAACCCCCGTTTACAGACATCACGCAACCGCTTTTGTTTTTTGTTGTTGTTTTTTTTTAAATGTCGTCCTGTTCAAAATTTTTCTTCCCTCAGAAAATTGAGATTTTAAGCTTTCCAATGATGTATCACACGTGCATATCTGACAAACTTTGAAATTTGGCCAAACTGGGTTTCTCAGAGCGGAACTTCAAGTCGCCTGAGTGTTTTCCGCCCCATATATATATGCTACATACTAGGAAGAGAAATCATTGCTATCATGGCTTTGTCAGGCTGCTGCTTACTTTTGCGAATCAGGAAAAAGAGTAATGCAAAGTAAATCCAGTAGAACCTTTTATTGCATACCTGGTATTGGTGATAATAGTTTAATAAACCAATGGCTCTCAAAGGCCGAAATAATGTTAAATTCGTGAAATACTACTAGCCCAACAGTAAGAAAGTAAAAATACATTCATGATAATAAACTCTGAATGAACTGAATAAACTTTTTTAAACCTCTTAAAGGCCAAACAGTGCAACTTTCATGAAATTAATAAGTAATAATAATAATAATTGACCACAGCATCGTGTCGCTCTACTAGCCTCCCTCTCTGTGCACCAGCAGCAACATAACTCAACTCCATCTATAGCAGCGCGCAAATGCAAACAGCGCGCACACACACAGCTTAGCCCCTTAGCTTAGCTTACTTTTCTTACTTCAACAGCACTTTTGAAACAGCGACATTTTTTTCAGTAAAAGACAAGAAAAGTAAAGTACCTTTGACTTCGGGATGCTCAGTTGAGCAGCAGTAGCTTGGCCGGTGTGTGTGATCCATTCAATTCATTTGCATGAAGTCCTACGCTTTCCAGTCGGCTGTCAAGCTACGCAGGAAAAGTTGGGAGACTTGGCTGCTCCAGACATTGCGTAAAAAGCTTATGGCCCCTGCCTTCTTCCAGCTTTTCTAAAACATGTTTCGTTACTTTATTTTTTAGAGCAGGATTGTTGTCTATTTAATGTATTTGGGCCTTGGGACCTTAAGGCCGAGTTATGCTTCCACCATCGGACCTGCGCCGTCAAGGAAGACCCGATTTACGACTCTGCACAGTACCCTCTCTGGGTCCTTCTTTTTTTTCCCCTGACTTCTCGTCGCGTCCACGCTTGTGACGTGGTGGAAATGGACTATGATTGGTCCGCTCAGACTGTTGTTTCCAGTTCAGCGCGAAGTCACCGCGATTCTCAAACATTATTTTTCTACACGCAAAAATGGACAAAACCGACGAGAGTATCAACGAAGAGCAAGTACGACAACTTCTACAATGTCTCGGCAAGACATTATGAAGATTGCCAAATGGCATGCAATTCGTGGGAGGAAATTGCAGAAAATACGGGGCTGGAGGTCAGCCAGCGATTGCATTAAAAAAAATGGAAGAACCACCGAGACAAGTACAGTATGTGTGTGTTCGGAATCGAATGGCCACACGAAGCAATGACACAGTCGGCCAAAAACTGCCCACACGAAGCGGTGACACAGTTGGCCAAAAACTGCCAGCTTTTTATCACTTCATGTCGTATTTTTGGTCGGTGCACTTCATCATTTATTGTGTACATATGTTTGCTGTGAGTCTGTGACTTATTTACGTGTCACACTTCAACTATATGAACAATAAAGCACAGGTTTGGTGTCAAAAGAGTTGTTTTGATGTTTAATTTTCAACAACAGACCACACACTATACAACCTCCGTGAAGTTGGCCCCCCATCAGACGCAAATTTATATAAAAATTTGGAGGTCACGATACATCATCACTGATTGAGAGTGCGTCGGTGCTTTTATGATAAAGTTAACATCAAGGCTTCCAATGCAATTTGGGAAGTTCCATAGACGCCATAAATCTGCTATAGCTTCCCACTGGCTGGTTGTAGGACACTGCAAACAAATCGGGCTGGAGGGCTTTGCACACCTCGGACCTTGCTGGAAAACGCTCGACGGCAGTTTGAAGCTAGCCACCACAGCTAGCTGGTGTCCACCTACGGCTAGAACTCTCTATGCCGCATCAAAAGTTGGACAGACCGCCTTGAAACAGTCTTCTGTGTCACCTGCGCCTAAACATTTGTATGATCAACATTTATTCAATGTTGATGAGCTGAAGATCCACATGCAAGCGTTCCATCTTGCATTGTTTATTTTTTTTTTTCTCCATTAAACTATACAAGCGGAAGTCAACAAGCATGCTCATAACCGTACAAACATAACGCCACACCCCTCTAGTGGCTTGGCGGTGAATTATAGAGCAACGCGTCACTTGGCTGGAGAACCATCGAATGTCGAATGACGCCGTAGTCGCTGCGCCGTCACCGCAACGCAGGAGCATAACTCAGGCTTTAAGGCGGTGGGACCTTTGGGGCCAGAGAAGACGGGGGGTATTGAAACTCACAAAAGAATGGGTTTGTGCTATGTATTGTAATCTCTATTTTTTATGTTTTACAAGTTAGACCTGTTGAGAAACTAATTGCTGACTGTGTACTGTAAGTCTCACTTGAGGTTATGTGGGCAATTGCCCGTCCTGAGTATAGCCTCAATAATTGTAAATTGTTGTCATAACATTTATACCAGAATCTGAAATTAAGGATTGTAAGTCCAACATCATGGCAAGTGGGCATTTGCTGTTTTCAGCACCATTTTCTGCGTATGTTCTGGGACATGTGTCCATCTCATCATCTCTGCGCTGTCATATGTACTTTGCGTTCCGGCACCTTATGATTTACAAATTAAGCACTGGCTCTCTGGATAAGAAATGACTACTCTTTACTGATTGGTTGTCCATGGAGTGGGTGTATCAGTAACAAGCTCGTGGGTGTTCAAATTTGGAAGACAATCGTTCTTCAATGACACCAAGCGACGCTATTTGACAATTAAACACCCAGGAAGTGGCAACTTTCCAGACAGCTTTTCTCTGTGTTCTGCGCTCCTGACATTAGGGAAAATGAGGAGGAAAAATGAAGTAAGTATTTACATAATAAGGCACGGTGTGACGTCACACCGTGATCAATTTCAAGACCTACCGTGTGGAGAACAATTGAACTTGAAAATGTGGTTGTAATCAAATAAAAAAACTATACAGGTAACACACTTTAACCAGGGTACACCCCCATCTTATAAATGAAACTTTTCAAAATACTGTAAAATGAAATTAGTGCCTCCATAACGTCAAAGGACGACCCGCTCAAACACCTGCTCAACCATCGCCAAAATGGCAATGAACCAGTTCCATTCGACGCAGTATTTAGATGGAATGGCATGGAAACAAATTAAAAAAATAACGCTGAATAAAGCACTCTTTTTCTCTTGAATGCGTCACTCTTAACTTAGAGAAACAGGAGACAATGACACTCATAAGTGTTACCAATATCCAGTCGACAAGGTATTGAGTGCTTTCCTGGCTGTTGTAAAGCCATTAATGTCCTCATTTTGCAAACCTCTTGCCAAATATGCAGAGAGGGCACCAGCATGAGAGCTGTATGAATAAACCTGTATTTCAGCTAGACCACTGATATTTTCTCCTGGATGCAGATAATCAAAAATATTTATTAAAAAAAAAAAAGTAAAAAATCAACAGATCACGGAAGTAGATTTTGTTTCTGGGCAACCTGATAGCGGTCCACAATTATGGAACGCTGGTTTATTCCATGGAATGGAATTTATTCTTATAATGGCACCATTTTTGAATCCACCTATTGTGCTTCATTGGAAAGGTACCTTAATGACAAGTCCCTAACTCCAGTGGGAAATAAGACTTTTTGCCATCTGCTCGGATCCTAAGAGCAGCACTAATATACAATGGATATCCATTTACTTTATTTGTTCTGAGACCCTGCACATTTACTTGAATAATTAGGGAAGAAAAGAAAGGAAGGAAGGAAGAAATTAAGTGTGGGGCTGAATGATTCGTTTCAAGAACTGTATAATTTTTGGGCTCAAGTGGAAAAAGAAAACAATTAGTAAAGTGAAGAGAATTCTTTTTAAACGAGCACTTTCTAATTGTGTTTATTGATTCTGACCCTGGATCCAAACATGCTGAGCCAATGAATAAATGTGAGAACATTCAAGCGTCGGAAACAAGAAAGCTAATTCGAGTAACATCATTTGTGGCTGATCGATCCAGTGAGGATGCATAATGCTACGCTTCATAGTTCAGGACTCCCATCAGTGGTGGAGGCATTTGTTAGCGGCTTGTCTTTAAAAGACCTTATTGTGCCGCCACGCCACGCCACACTGGCAAACCATCAAACACGGAAACGGCTTCTCTGGGGGTAATTAAACCCGGGTCAAGGCTGATTCATGACCCGTTTGACTGACATGAAATATTCCGTTGTCTGTGCTCATTTGTAAGTCTGCATGCTCATGCACACCAACACAGAGATTATCACTGACATTTTCAATCTTACATTGTGTGCAGCCAGGCCATTTGCTCCATGCGTGAGGCTGCAATGGAGCCGTGCAGAAAACGATCACACCTGAATGCACTCGTCTGTATTCCTAACGAAGCTTCCTGGCAGAAATGACGTCAAGCGTGCAATCCCGGAGGATGAAACCCACCGACCCAACCGGGCAGGACTTGTCAATTATTCACCGGCCCTCACGTTTGGCCCAAAGCTCTTCACTGTCACTCTCTTTGTAGCCATTGCTAGCTACATTCATGAATACAAACGTGCAGCGTGACTCCATGTGAGTCACCTGCAATAATCACAATTCAGTCCACAAACACTAAAACTTCCCCAGTGTCTTTCTGTGACAAAAGGTTTTCTGCAGTGCCTCAGAAAGGTTGTGTACTATGCTCACTGGCACTGACTAGGTGTAAACTTTGGAGAGGGGTAGCACATGGGCATAAGAAGGACTTTTGGATGGTATTGTAGGTGTGTTACACACAGGCGGAGTTTGACTTTTGGGGCAGGGTGGGCACAACATGTTGATGACCCCGAAACGCAGTGTGAGCAATAAAATTAACTTACAAGAATATTTATAAGTTGAAATTTTTTTTTGTTTCCCATCATTCATAAGGGGAATTCTAAATCAGGCTACTTAGGACAGCTATACTTTTCGCCAAGACCGTCATCCATTGAATATGGTACGCCCGCTGGTGTCATGCCAATGTAGTTACACCCGTCAAGAATTGTATCTCCTGGACGGAGCCACTGCGCTGCACTGATTTGCTTGATGTCCATGTTTTGGTGATGTAGTTATCTATGAGGTTTTCAAACATGGCCCATCCATCCCAAAAAAAAAAAAAAATTCTGTCGTATAACGTTACATACGTACTGAACGTAAAAAAAGGCAATGTTTTACTGTTTTATTCGTTGGATGACCTATAACTGTTATTACTGTAATTCAAGTCCTGTATGGAGTTTCTCCAGTCTAATAAATGTCGATGTCCAAAATATATAACTGAGGTTCTTTTCTGGCTTCAATTAATTGTTTAAGTCGATATAACTCATAACTAATGTGTGTGTGCGCGCGCTCCCGCGGCCAGGGGATACAATTTTTGACGGGGGTAACTACATTGGCGAGACACCGGTGGTGGCCCTGTTGTACAATTAGCATCTTTATGTTAAGGTGTGCGTGAGCAGGAGGGGATCCCAATGCAGACAAACGGGTTCTGGCGAGTAGTATTTTATTAGCGAGCACCAGAAAGAGCGTGGCGGGTGGAAGTCTTGCTTGGCTCGGGGTAGTTGAGCTGACGAGGAGGCTCGGAAGGGAGGCAGGCGTGGAATCCGACGAGGGGCGCGCAGAAAACAGGACCTGAGACGAAAGCAAGGTAGTCGTGAGCCAGTGAGCAGAGATATAATGTATGAAATGCGAGATACAACTGACGTGTGTAACAGACGAGTTGATCGGGCGACGAGGTGGGGCGTCTGCTGGGCTTTTAAAGCTGGCTGATGTTCATTGCCCTCAGCTGTGGCCGCTACACTCGTCTGACCTGTAATCAGCTAAAAACATGCACACCTGCCGGGGGTGGCCAGGTCTCAGGAGGGAGGGGCAGAGGCCCTAACACTTTAGTGGGGCAAATTGAAACTCTGCTCACCATTTTGGTGGTTCTCTCTGGCGTTTCATGGTCCACATTTTCAATCCTTGGTTCTTGCTCAGTAGTTGTTGTCGCTTTTGAAAGCTTAGGTTTGGAAAAAAAAATTACGTATATCTATCTCGCCTCTTCGGTCCTCGAGTGGTTTTGGCTAAGCAGAGTAAATGACCATCTAAGGTGCTAGTCACAAGTCTCAATTTTTACCCATTATAAAAATATCTTTTTTGTTCATTAGGGCCCGAGCACTAAGCGTGCGAAGGCCCTACTGTTTTGCAAAGGATTTTTTTTTTTTTTTCAGGGCAAATGAAAATGGTCAATTTGGAGGCCTGAACATGCACGAAAAGTCACCAAAATTTGCACATACGTGCGGAAAATTGTAAATTTCGATAATTTTGCAACGTTGCAAAAAAATGTAACAAAATGGCTCAGTGGCGCCCCCTTGAAATTTTAAAATTGGCCTATAACATTAGGGTCTGTCAGCGTAGAGCAATAAAATTTGGGGAGTCGATACCTTGTCCAAAACCGCTCCAAAAAAGCATTTATACTCATATTCCAAACCCAACAGTAAATTGGTTATTTTGGATCGAATATGAAATTTTTATCGATTTACAGGGTGCACATTTGAGACCTTTTCGCCGAGGGAGTTAGTTGGATCATCTTCAAAATTGGTGAGACTGTTCAGGAGACATATGAGATCTTAAGTTTTTAAAATGGTGCGTTTTCATTCACGGGTCTGACCTGGGCGTGGTGCCAAAGTCGGCCATTTTTTCGGCAAAATGACAAATTCAGTAAATGACTAATAGTTCCTTGACACAACGTTCAATCTTTTTCATATCTGGCATGTATGTGCGGTATCCCACCCTTAACACGAGTGCATTGAAATATTACCCATTAGGCCTAGCGCCCCCTAGTGAAAACAGGAAATGCCTTTTTTACGAGACAGGTTCCTCATCCAAGTGAAAAAAATCTGTTGACCTCAAACCTGCATCAGAGGAGCCTTAAGACCTGTGTTCAGGTGCCTGATAAAAAATATTGAGGTTTCATTGAAGCGGAGGGGTACAAACAGGAAAGTGAAAATGACCGCCAACAATTTGTCTCGCAAAAAACTTTGAACAGTCATAACTCAGCAGATATACAACATATCGGCGCCAAACTTCCCGTGCTTGTTGAGTCATACCCTGAAGGGTCTTGTAGGGTCATTTGCATCAACTCTACAGTGCCAACTAGTGGCGACAGAAAGGAGTTTTAAAAAAGGCCTTTCCTATTGGGTTTTTTCAACGTAGAGCAATGAAATTTGGGGAGTCCATACCTTATGCAAAACTGTTCCAAAAAGTCTCTTGCACCCATTTTCCAAATCCAACAGAATATCGGGTATTTTGGATCGAATGTGAAATTTTTATCCATTTGTAGTATAGTTTACATTTGGTGGCCTGAACATGCACGAAAACTCACCAAATTTTGCACATACATGCAGCTTTGCATGGATTTCGATAATCTTGCGACATTACCAAAAAAACGTAACAAAATGGCTCAGTGGCGCCCCCTTGAATTTTTCAAAAAGGCGTTTCCTATTGTTTTTTTTTAACGTAGAGCAATGAAATTTGGGGAGTCGATACCTTGTGCAAAACTGCTCCAAAAAGTCTCTTGAACCCATATTCCAAACCCAAAAGGAAATCAGGTATTTTGGATCGAATGTGAAATTTATATCAATTAACAGGGTGCACATTTGAGACCTTGTCACAGAGGGAGTTAGTTGGATCATCTTCAAAATTGGTGAGACTGTTCAGGAGACATAGGAGATCTAAAACTTTCAAAATGGTGCGTTTTCATTCATGGGTCTGGCCTGGGCGTGGTGCCAAAGTCAGCCATTTTTTCGGCAAAATGACAAATTCAGTAAAAGACTAATAGCTCCTTGACACAACGTTCAATCTTTTTCATATCTGACATGTATGTGCGGGATCCCACCCTTAACACGAGTGCATTGAAACATTACCCATTAGGCCTAGCGCCCCCTAGTGGGAACAGGAAATGCCTTTTTTTGACTAAACAGGCTCCTCCTCCAAGGAAAAAAAAAATCTTCACCTGAAACCTGCATCAGGGGAGCCATAAGACATGTGTTCAGGTGCCTGATGAAAAATACTGAGGTTTGGTTGAAGCAGAAGAGTCCAACAGGAGAAGTGAAAATGACTGAAGCCATTTCGTCTCACCACAAGTTTTGAACAGTCATAACGTCTACAACATATCTGCGCCAAACATCTCGTGCTTGTTGAGTCATACTCTGAAGGGTCCTGTAGGGGTCATTTGCATCAACCCTAGAGCGCCAACTAGTGGCAATAGAAAGTCACTCATTTTTCTAATATATGTCCAGTTCTTTTCAGGTTGGTCATTGTAGTTTCAAGACCTTTTGAAATACTTATTTTACGGCCCAAGTCCACATGTCTCTGTCTGTTGCAGTGACGACCCTTTATTCGCTCCTTTTTTGTAGTACTCTCTCCAATTGGGGTTTTTATCTCTTAGGTGTGTGAATGTAAAGAGGCAACTTTTGAGCATGTTAGGTTCTAATGAGATGATTAGAGAGGACGATCTGCCACCACCCTGACCTGCACACTGTCCGAGTTGTGTGACGTCCGAGTTGCGCTAGATTGCGAGGGCCCGTTCAGTTCTGCTTGCAGGCCCAGTTTCATTTATTTTTGTGTTTTTTTTTTTGTTTTTTTTTTATCGCTTTACAACTTTTATAGACAATATTTTACCGGAAAACTCTTAATTTTAAAAGCATATATAGGAAAGTAAATTACATGCAATTAGCATGTAGATTAGATAGCAATGCTATCGAATATTTTAGTAATCGAGTAATCGACTGAAAATCTTATCGATTAATAGAGTAATCGGATAAAACAAATATTTTTTAGGTAAAGAGCAATTATAAATATACATGAGAAAACAAGACATTTTATCTGATATTGAACCATTTTTAGTCAATCAATGTCAGAATTTTCGATGTACATTGTTGAAAACAGCCAACAATTTCAACACAGATGTGACTAGAAAAAAAAACTCATTCAATGCTTTCACTTAAAAAAACTTCTAGATCTTTTTTTTTTTTTTTTAATCTTATTTCTTACCTAAAAATGTTATTAGACTTGATAACACACATCACTTAAAAGTTAGGTGTTTTTCCCACGTGTTCAATTTCCATTTGTGTCAAGCTATTTATAAATTCTAGTTCCAAGTTAGTCTAAACTGTAAGTCCTGATAGGATTTTGAGTTTTTGCCGTTTTCAACATAAATGTATGACACTTGCTGTATTGGAGCACATTAGGGACCAGTGCTAGTTGGTGTTTTATCCAGCAATGACTACTGAGCTAAAATTGACAGTTATTATGTTTTTATTTTACACCCTCATCACTCTACAGCGCTTTTTACAGATTAAATAAAGCCTGCATGTAAGAATTGTTAGCAGTAGTCATAATTAATAGAAACCTAGACCTCCGCAGGGCTAACGTTATGTGAGCAAGAGACAGTAACGTCAATCTTTAATTAGCGCTGAGAAGTCTACTGCTTTGAGATGGCGACTGTTTAGTAACGCCGCTGAGTCTGTCATTTCGCATCTAGTTCGATATACATGTGATATCTATGAGACGCGTCAGACCCTACTTGCTACCACCGTAGCATCACGCGGCCGTAGTTTTTAGCAACGTTAGTATAGTTTGTAGCGGCTGTAGGCTGCTCCTTCGTCCTCTACGCATGTGACGTCAGCGCATTGGCCTGCATTAAAAGTAGTTCGGGCAAAACGTGATGCTTAGAGTTGGCAAAATTAAACGATTCCTCGAGGCGAATAAAGTGACTCGGATCAGTTTTTAAACTCGAGTTACTCGAGTTGATCGAGTATTCGTTTCAGCTCTACATGCAATTACACTTTTCGGCCACCAGGGGCCTGCATGAATGTCAAGGATGTAAAACGGCCTGTTGATGATGTCAACTTAGTTAATAAAGAGATTTCTGATGAATCAAATCTTTCTGGATAAAATCTTTGTGAATATTCTGTATAGCATGGACACTTGAGGCTTATAGTCAGGTGCGTGCTAAGATGTGTATTTCTTGTTACGTTTTATGAAATTTGAGTTTTGGGGCTTATGGTTAGGTTTGCCGTGTAGTAAGGAATTTACAGTTTCACAGATTGCTTATTGGACATTTTTGTCGACAACATTGATGGAAAACTAAAGTACCATACTGAACTGTGTCATGGAAACTAGCTCTCTCTAGGATGATGTGCATTTTTGTTTCAGGTTCAGGAATCTGGTTAAGGAGTCTGCTCTATTTTAGAGCAGGGTTGTTTCTAGCTATCTGGATGGACCCCCTTACAATAAGAGGACTGACGCTGAGACAAAAAATCCCACCCATACTGTATGTATTTAATGAAGAAATATGTTTCAGCAAGCCTACCAATGAAAGCACCACCAGGAAGTCATCATGTATAATGTTGCATGTTTCTAAACAGAATTTCAATTGCTCATTCATCTTCACATTTCCTCCCTCAAAGGACCACCCACACAAACAGGAGTGGCAGCATGGAACACTCTACACAAGGACTCTTCAAGGTCCCCTCCCTGCTGTGCTTCAGTCCAACAGTTTGTTTCTATTTAAGTCCCGTAATTGCTTTTCAAACTATAATTTGATCATGCGACAGCAATGGCGACTGTCTGCCGCATCTTTGACGTCACCTGGCCAAACAGATTTTCCCATAATGCTTCATCCAGCATCTCAATCCTTCCAAGTGTCCGTTGTACATAGAATGCCGCCTTTCTCATGTTTTAAGATGAAGCTGCTTACACGAGCACATCTAACTGAGTTCTCTGATTACAGACTATCAGCTCTGCCAAGATTGGTGGCCACGCAGGAGACCCGTTCCTTGGCTTCAAAAACATTTCAAATGAAGCCGACACCTCATTGCAACTTTGATGTGTTCGGATTTAAAATTAGCTCTGAAATCTATACATTACCAATATGGTTGCTCTTAAATGTAATCTTTGCATTTTGAGGGGTCATATTTTGTGGCAATAACAAATCTGCGTCACAGTTGAGCGCTTCCAAGTTGAAATGTCATGCACATGCTTTTTGTATGAAGTTTCAATGTATTTTTGTATTAACATCTGACTGATTGAATAGCCACTAGAACATGGCAGTGGCAGGCAATGTACGTATTCTGTACCATGAGCCTTCACTGAGGAATTTCTGACTCAAACCCCCTCAAAATTAAAAATCTGTCTCATAAAAAGACAAAAACTACTCAATTTAACTAGACCACAACTGTTGCCGATTATTACCATGAATGTATATAGGTGTACAGAATGCTACACATATATAAAGCTAAATAAAACTGTCACAGGTTTTGGGCCAACCATCCATTTAGTGGATGGAACAATGCAGATGTCATCAAGTTGGCTGGCTAGTTGTAGTTAGGATGAACTTGAAATCTGATTGGAATTGTAGCATTATTCATTTTTAATGCCAAAAAATCAAAGCGATCTCATGGCCACCATGGTTGCATAAAAAAAAAAAAAGTTTCTATCTTGTATAACTCGTTTGCATATTCAAAAAAGGATATGCCCGACAGTACATTTCATGACATTATGATCCCGTACTACATCCAGCCTCTCCCACTTCACAATTCTCCAGCTGGCTCCCTCACTTGGAGGCAAAATGAATGTTACTCAAGATAGCGGCAGAGGAGTGTCGTGCTGGTCACTGCAGTAATCTGGCAAGAGAGACGTCAGTCCTCTATGGCAGTATTGATCGGTTCCACTATCTGAGTCCACTCAGGCACGTTATAGTGGGACCACTGCAGCAAAAGCAGGTCGGTCATCTTCATAAGCAGGGAGTGCCTTAATTTTACCAGGACCATGTTTAAAATAGGTACAATACTTCAATCACCAAATGATTATATCATTTGAGTTCTATATAGTGATTTTATTTGTGCAAAAAATGTGGGAAATTGTGGTAGGGCATGAAATCTTCGTGAGCTCAGACGAACAAACAGGAAAGTCGGGTGCCAAATTAGAACCCTCAAACTCAGAATAGGTACGTTCTGTTTTTGCGGTGCGTTAAACATGGTACAACTACTACCTGTGATCTCTTTTTAGCTACCAGATATCAGAAAATCACAATAGACTGTTGTCTACATAATATATACAGGAAAGTATCTCCCTTGCACAAATTGGCTCCCACCTATTTCCTCACCAACTTGAGGTGGTGGGAAAGGAAGGGTACAATCTTTGTCGGCTCAGTTGCTGTTGATGCCCTAATGAAAGGCTCCCTCCTCTCGGAAGACGACGCACTTTAGACTTGCAGCATGCGGCAATGACACAATCATTGAGCCCACGGCAGCCAAGTTAGATAAAGCTGCTCTACTAAAACGCCAGCAGGGGGTCTTTGAGCTGTCTCCGGCAGACGAGCAGAGAGAATTTGGGGGAGACAGAGCTCAGCAAACAAGCAAACAGTGTGTGTAGATAAACAACAATAGCAACAAGCATGCGCCGCCACTGAGTGGCCTCAATTGAAATGCAAAGCTCGGCTCCTTGGTTCACTCGCTAAGAACAGCGATAAAGAGTAGGAGGCTTTGCATGCATCGTTACGCTGCTTTAGACAGCAACCTTCACTTTATTACCATCAAGCAATATTAGCATCATCATGAAATATGGCAGAAGAGCAAAGCAATAATGAAGCCTGTCTCTCTGTCTTTATGCCATAATCCAACTATTATACTGTAGCTCTCGAGCACAAACAATGACTTATGTATAAATCAGACTTAAATGGATTTATTAAAGGGCAACCACAGCAGTCTTTGCCAAGAGTTTCTCCGGATCATCAACTTTTTTTCTAATGATACTATAAATTTGACCTCTTTTTCGCAAAGAAAAATGAGACATACTGTACATATCACTTTTCTTCATTATTTCGCTCGAGAATATACTTCAGTACTAGCTCCTAGTAAGATTCTTAGGATTTTTAGGATGTTAAGTGTTTTTGTGTGGAAAAACAGGACTCATTTTCTTGTATTGGGATATCTCCCCCACATATGAAAAATACAATGTGACTTTTGGATGATTACAAAGTGTTTTTGATCATTTTTGTTCTCGTTTCAGCATAGCCGTAATGCTCACCTGTTCTTTTCCACGCAAAATCATTATTTACAGTGCCTTGCAAAAGTATTCGGCCCCCTTGAATCTTGCAACCTTTCGCCACATTTCAGGCTTCAAACATAAAGATATGAAATTTAATTTTTTTGTCAAGAATCAACAACAAGTGGAACACAATCGTGAAGCGAACAACATTTATTGGATAATTTAAACTTTTTTAACAAATAAAAAACTGAAAAGTGGGGCGTGCAATATTATTCGGCCCCTTTACTTTCAGTGCAGCCAACTCACTCCAGAAGTTCAGTGAGGATCTCTGAATGATCCAATGTTGTCCTAAATGACCGATGATGATAAATAGAATCCACCTGTGTGTAATCAAGTCTCCGTATAAATGCACCTGCTCTGTGATAGTCTCAGGGTTCTGTTTAGAGTGCAGAGAGCATTATGAAAACCAAGGAACACACTAGGCAGGTCCGAGATACTGTTGTGGAGAAGTTTAAAGCTGGATTTGGATACAAAAAGATTTCCCAAGCTTTAAACATCTCAAGGAGCACTGTGCAAGCCATCATATTGAAATGGAAGGAGCATCAGACCACTGCAAATCTACCAAGACCTGGCCGTCCTTCCAAACTTTCTTCTCAAACAAGGAGAAAACTGATCAGAGATGCAGCCAAGAGGCCCATGATCACTCTGGATGAACTGCAGAGATCTACAGCTGAGGTGGGAGAGTCTGTCCATAGGACAACAATCAGTCGTACACTGCACAAATCTGGCCTTTATGGAAGAGTGGCAAGAAGAAAGCCATTTCTCAAAGATATCCATAAAAAGTCTCATTTAAAGTTTGCCACAAGCCACCTGGGAGACACACCAAACATGTGGAAGAAGGTGCTCTGGTCAGATGAAACCAAAATTGAACTTTTTGGCCACAATGCAAAACGATATGTTTGGCGTAAAAGCAACACAGCTCATCACCCTGAACACACCATCCCCACTGTCAAACATGGTGGTGGCAGCGTCATGGTTTGGGCCTGCTTTTCTTCAGCAGGGACAGGGAAGATGGTTAAAATTGACGGGAAGATGGATGCAGCCAAATACAGGAACATTCTGGAAGAAAACCTGTTGGTATCTGCACAAGACCTGAGACTGGGACGGAGATTTCTCTTCCAACAGGACAATGATCCAAAACATAAAGCCAAATCTACAATGGAATGGTTCAAAAATAAACGTATCCAGGTGTTAGAATGGCCAAGTCAAAGTCCAGACCTGAATCCAATCGAGAATCTGCGGAAAGAGCTGAAGACTGCTGTTCACAAACACTCTCCATCCAACCTCACTGAGCTCGAGCTGTTTTGCAAGGAAGAATGGGCAAGAATGTCAGTCTCTCGATGTGCAAAACTGATAGAAACATACCCCAAGCGACTTGCAGCTGTAATTGGAGCAAAAGGTGGCGCTACAAAGTATTAACGCAAGGGGGCCAAATAATATTGCATGCCCCACTTTTCAGTTTTTTATTTGTTAAAAAAGTTTAAATTATCCAATAAATTTTGTTCCACTTCACGATTGTGTCCCACTTGTTGTTGATTCTTGACAAAAAAATTAAAATTTTATATCTTTATGTTTGAAGCCTGAAATGTGGCGAAAGGTTGCAAGGTTCAAGGGGGCCGAATACTTTTGCAAGGCACTGTATGTTAAGACTTTAATAGTTGTAAAATCAGTTATGTAAAACTCATTCATTCATCCATTTTCCAAGCCACTTATCCTCACAAAGGTCCCGGGGGTGCTGGAGCCTGTCCCATAGACAATAGGCGGAGTATACTCTGAATCGGTTGCCAGCCAATCGCAGGGCACAAGGAGAAGAACAACCATTTACGCACACACTCATACCGAGGGACAATTTAGTGTTCGACCGGCCTACTATGCATGTTTTTGGGATGTGGGGGAAACCGAAGTACCCACAGAAAACCCACGCAAGCACAGTAAAACATGAAAACTCTACACAGGAAGGCCAGAGCATGGGCTTGAATCCTTGATCTCAGAACTATGAGATGAACGTGCCGCTAACCCCTCTTCCACCGCGCCACCTGTTATGTAATATGTTATATATGTAATATTATAAAAGAAATCCCCCATAATATAAGTTGTGGCCATCATGAACCTTCCATAGAACATCGTTTTTTCCCCACTAATAGTTACAGCCCGGGGCCAATCTGGGCCCATGCACATCATTTAGCGGCTCGATTTTAAATCCAATTGTGGTATTTGTGTTGCTCACACGTATTTTGCAATGGACAATAAAAAATAAAAAAAATAATAATAATAATTCTAAATAAAATGAATTGAAAGCTCAATTTTGGCAAAAATATATAAAAATGTACATCAATAAATATTGCTATATAAAATAGAATGTATGATTAAAATGTTAAACCTTCAAAAAATAAAATATATGGTAATAAATTGGGGGAGGGAAAGCATAAAGACACATTTAAATAAGTGTGGTTGAGATTTTTTTTTTTAATCAATCTCGATTTTTTTTTTTTTAAATCAATCTCTTGTGACATCACATACATTAACACTTTGCCTGCCATTAACAGCAATATATGTCCAATCCAATTAAACGTCAGACTGTATTAAACATATTGGACTTTCGAAAGTTCGTTCACAGACACGTTAAAATTTATCTTACTTATTGTACCTCTAGGTTCAGCGTTCAAGTAAAATTAGTTCTCATTTGGTCACGGCTGCAAAAAAGGGAAAAATATGTTACAAAGTGCTATAATTTGGCAATGCGACTATATACAGTACATCTTTTTCACTAGGTTTTAAGTGTATGCAGTCGAATTAGCATTAGCATAGCAATAAATAGCTTGTGATTATAAACACGTGAAACTGAAAACAATCCATACACTTTTCGGTAGTACGCATGAGCTGATGAACAGTGGAACTGTAGCACTTGGAACGAAGCAAACCCAACTTATTTTACGGCGACACTTCCGGCCCCTGACCATGCAGGCACACTGGCCTAAACCCAACTTATTTTATGCGAAACCAATATTACTTGTAATTGATTAAATTTGTTAATGTTTTGGGTCTGGTGGCCGGGCCTGTCCCCATGGGGCCCGGCCGGGCACAGCCCGAAAAGGCAACATGGGTTCCCCTTCCCATGGGCTCACCACCTGTGGGAGGGGCCAAAGGGGTCGGGTGCGTAGAGAGTTGGGCGGCAGCCAAAGGCGGGGGCCTTGGCGGTCCAACCCCCAGCTGCAGAAGCTAACTCTTGGGACATGGAATGTCACCTCTCTGGCAGGGAAGGAGCCTGAGCTGGTGGGTGAGGCAGAGAAGTTCCGACTAGATATAGTCAGACTCTCCTCCACACACAGCTTGGGTTCTGGTACCAATCCTCTCGAGAGGGGTTGGACTCTCTTCCATTCTGGAGTTGCCCACGGTGAGAGGCGCCGAGCAGGTGTGGGCATACTTATTGCCCCCCGGCTTGGTGCCTGTACGTTGGGGTTTACCCCCGTAGACGAGAGGGTAGCCTCCCTCCGCCTTCGGGTGGGGGGACGGGTTCTGACTGTTGTTTGCGCTTATGCACCGAACAGCAGCTCAGAATACCCACCCTTTTTGGAGTCCTTGGAGGGTGTGCTGGAAAGCGCCCCCTCTGGGGACTCCCTCGTTCTACTGGGGGACTTCAACGCTCACGTGGGCAATGACAGTGAGACCTGGAGGGGCGTGATTGGGAGGAACGGCCCCCCCGATCAGAACCCGAGTGGTGTTCTGTTATTGGACTTCTGTGCTCGTCACGGTTTGTCCATAACGAACACCATGTTCAAACATAGGGGTGTCCACATGTGCACTTGGCACCAGGACACCCTAGGCCGCAGTTCAATGATCGACTTTGTAATCGTGTCATCGGACTTGCGGCCACATGTTTTGGACACTCGGGTGAAGAGAGGGGCGGAGCTGTCAACTGATCACCACCTGGTGGTGTGTTGGCTCCGATGGTGGGGGAAGTTGCTGGCCAGACCTGGCAGGCCCAAACGTATTGTGAGGGTCTGCTGGGAACGTCTGGCAGAATCCCCTGTCAGAAAGAGTTTCAACACCCACCTCCGGCAGAACTTCTCCCTTGTCCCGGGGGAGGTGAGGGACATTGAGTCCGAGTGGGCCATGTTCCGTACCTCCATTGTTGAGGCGGCCGATCGGAGCTGTGGCCGTAAGGTGGTTGGTGCCTGTCGTGGCGGCAATCCCCGAACCCGCTGGTGGACACCAGCGGTAAGGGATGCCGTCAAGCTGAAGAAGTAGGCCTATCAGGCCTTTTTGGCCTGTGGGACTCCGGAGGCAGCTGTCAGGTACCGGCTGGCCAAGCGGACTGCGGCTTCGGCGGTCGCCGAGGCAAAAACTCGGACATGGGAGGAGTTCGGCGAGGCCATGGAAAACGACTTCCGGACAGCTTCGAGGAAATTCTGGTCCACCATCCGGCGTCTGAGGAGAGGAAAGCAGTGCACCATTAACACTGTGTATCGTGAAGATGGTGTACTGCTGACCTCGACTCGGGACGTCGTGAGTAGGTGGGGAGAATACTTCGAAGCCCTCCTCAATTCCACTGACACGCCTTCCTTTGAGGGAGCAGAGTCTGGGGACTCTGAGGTGGGCTCTTCGATCTCTGGGGTTGAAGTCACTGAGGCGGTTGGTAAGCTCCTCTGTGGCAAGGCCCCAGGGGTAGATGAGATCCGCCCGGAGTTCCTAAAGGCTCTGGATGTTGAGGGGCTGTCATGGCTGACACGCCTCTACAACATTGCGTGGACATCGGGGACAGTGCCTCTGGATTGGCAGACCGGGGTGGTGGTCCCCCTTTTTAAAAAGGGGGACCGGAGGGTGTGTTCCAATTATAGAGGGATCACACTCCTCAGCCTCCCCGGTAAAGTCTATTCAGGGGTGCTGGAGAGGAGGGTCCGTCGGGAAGTCGAATCTCGGATTCAGGAGGAGCAGTGAAGTTTTCGTCCCGGCCGTGGAACAGTGGACCAGCTCTACACCCTCGGCAGGGTCCTCGAGGGTGCATGGGAGTTCGCCCAACCAGTCCACATGTGTTTTGTGGATTTGGAGAAGGCGTTCGACCGTGTGCCTAGGGAAGTCCTGTGGAGGGTGCTCCGGGAGTACGGGGTACCGAGCCCCCTGGTAAGGGCTGTTCGGTCCCTGTACGACCGGTGTCAGAGTCTCGTCCGCATTGCCGGCAGTAAGTCGAATTCGTTCCCAGTGAGGATTGGACTCCGCCAAGGCTGCCCTTTGTCACCGATTCTGTTCATAATTTTTATGGACAGAATTTCTAGGCGCAGCCGAAGCGTTGAGGGTGTCCGGTTTGGTGGCCTCAGCATTGCATCTCTGCTTTTTGCAGATGATGTGGTGCTGTTGGCTTCATCAAGCCGTGACCTCCAACTCTCACTGGGGCGGTTCGTGGCCGAGTGTGAAGTGGTTGGGATGAAGATCAGCACCTCCAAATCCGAGACCATGGTCCTCAGCCGGAAAAGGGTGGAGTGCCCTCTCCGGGTCGGGGATGAGATCCTGCCCCAAGTGGAGGAGTTCAAGTATCTTGGGGTCTTGTTCACGAGTGAGGGTAGGAGGGAGTGGGAGTTTGACAGGCGGATCGGTGCAGCGTCTGCAGTGATGCGGACTCTGCACCGGTCCGTTGTGGTGAAGAAGGAGCTGAGCCAAAAGGCGAAGCTCTCGATTTACCGGTCGATCTACGTTCCTACCCTCACCTATGGTCACGAGCTGTGGGTCGTGACCGAAAGAACAAGATCCCGGATACAAGCGGCCGAAATGAGTTTCCTCCGCATGGTGTCCGGGCTCTCCCTTAGAGATAGGGTGAGAAGCGCGGTCATCCGGGAGGGGCTTGGTGTCGAGCCGCTACTCCTCCGCGTTGAGAGGAGCCAGTTGAGGTGGCTCGGGCATTTGGCTCGGATGCCTCCTGGACGCCTCCCTGGAGAGGTGTTCCGGGCATGTCCCACCGGCAGGAGGCCCCGGGGTCGACCCAGGACACGCTGGAGAGACTATGTCGCTCGGCTGGCCTGGGAACGCCTTGGAATCCCGCCGGAGGAGCTGGCTGAAGTGGCTGGGGAGAGGGAAGTCTGGGCTTCCCTGCTAAAGCTGCTGCCCCCGCGACCCGACCCCGGACTAAGCGGAAGATAATGGATGGATGTTTTGGGTTACATTCCTTTTACAAGTGAATGACTAAACTGCTTTCTCAAAAACATTTATAAGGGAAACATGCTTAATTCTAAGGAGGCAAAAATGTCTTCAAGATCATACGAACACATGGGGTTGGAGAATACATTATGAATTGTAGCTGAATTATTCAAGTTTTCAACTGGTGTATTTCTCTCTTTAAAAATAGAGTTTCAAAGTAAGATGTAAACAAGAATTAAAGAGTGCTTTTCTTCCAAATAGTCAACTGTACTAATGACCTCATTCGCTCTCCATAGTGCATTTGAACCTGACCGTGAAATTGGTTAAATTGGAAAAACATTTTGCATTTATAAATAAGATATCTTTAGTTTGTGCAGATCATATCCTTTGATGCGAAATTAAAATCAGGTCAGATCTCCAGACTCAGCTTGCACAAACACCGCCCTTCACTGTGTTACAACCACATCTGTTTTACAGCCTGACAGTAAACACTATCATCTCTCTTAAATCTCATCTTCCATTGGATTGCCATTTTCCAGGTGTAAGCGCCACCACCACTGCTGACAGAACATTCCGCTGGGAAATTTTCTTCTCACTCTATCAAATGTCCCCAGTTCCAACCTAGATGCTCGCATCAAGCATAGTCGTAAACATGTCTTATTAAAAACAAATAACTACAGCCACCAGAGGAAAGCAGATTTTTATGATACGAAGAGGAAACTTTAATATTTATGTATTGGATGAGTGGGCGTGATTACATACAACTATGTTGTCCTCATTTGCTTTGGGGCTGACATGATGCCAGTTTACTTTATCCAAGAGACTGGGTACGCCAGAGATTGGTTGCCGGGCATTCACAGAGTACATATACAGTGGTATGAAAAAGTATCTGAACCTTTTAGAATTTCTCACATTTCTGCATGAAATCACCATCAGATGTGATCTGATCTTTGTCAAAATCACACAGATGGAAAAACTGTCTGCTTTAACTAAAACCACCCAAACATTTATAGGTTTGCATATTTTAATGAGCATAGTATGCAAACAATGACAGAAGGGGGGAAAATAAGTATATGAACCATCACATTAAATATTTTGTGGCCCCCCTTTGGCAGCAGTAACTTAAACCAGGTGCTTTCTGTAGCTGCAGGTCAGTCTGGCACATCGATCAGGACTAATCTTGGCCCATTCTTCTCTACAAAACTGCTGTAGTTCAGTCAGATTCCTGGGATGTCTGGCATGAATCGCTGTCCTTAGGTCATGCCACAACATCTCAATGGGGTTCAAGTCTGAACTTTGACTTGGCCACTCCAGAACATGTATTTTGTTCTTCTGAAACCATTCTGAAGTTGATTTACTTCTGTGTTTTGGATCATTGTCTTGTTGCAGCATCCATCCTCTTTATAGCTTCAACTTTCTGACAGACAGCCTCAGGTTTTCCTGCAAAACGCCCTAATAAACTTTTGATTTCATTCTTCCATTAATGATTGCAAGTTGTTCAGGCCATGAGGTAGCTAAACAGCCCCAAATCATGATGCTCCCTCCACCGTGCTTTACGGTGGGGATGAGGTGTTGATGATGTTCCATTTTTCTTCCACACATGACGTTGTGTGCTACTCCCAAACAATTCAACTTTGTTTTTATCAGTCCACAAAATATTTTGCCAGAACTTCTGTGGAGTGTCCAAATGTCTTTTTGCGAACATTAAACGAGCAACATTTTTAGGCAGCAGTGGTTTCCTTCGTGGAGTCCTCCCATTAACACCATTCTTGGCGATAGTTTTACATATAGTTGATGTGTGCACAGGGATATTGGACTGTGCCAGTGATTTCTGTAAGTCTTTAGCGGACACTCTAGGATTCTTTTTTACCTCTCTGAGTATTCTGCGTTGAGCTCTTGGCGTCATCTTAGGTGGACGGCCACTCTTTGGGAGAGAAGCAACAGTGCTAAACTCACTCCATGTGTAGACAACTTCTCTTGCTGTCGATTGATAAACATCCAGACTTTTAGAGATGGTTTGTATTCTTTTCCAGCTTCATACAAATCAACAATCCTTGATCGCAGGTCTTCAGACAGCTCTTTTGACCGAGCCATGATGCACATCAGACAATGCTTCTCTTTAAGATAATTCTTACCTGGTGTGTGGGCAGGGCAGCTTTAAATAATTCATCTGTGATTGGGCACACACCTGACTTATATTGTTTGGTAAAAATTGATTTCAATTGCTCTTGAAGTCTCCTTAGGCAGAGGGTTCACTTACTTATTTTTCCCCCTTCTGTTATTGTTTGCATGCTGTCCTCATTAAAATATTAAAACCTATAAATGTTTGGGTGGTTTTAGTTAAAGCAGACACTGTGTTTACATCTGTGTGATTTTGGCAAAGATCAGATCACATTTGATGGTGATTTTATGCAGAAATGTGAGAAATTCCAAAAGGTTCAGATACTTTTTCATACCACTGTACGTAGAACTGTTCACACTCACATAGGTCAGAACATGCACACATTTTGGAGGACTCCACACAGGAAGGAGCACGATGAGATTCAAACCTCTAAATTGTGAGGCAAATGTCAGTCCATTCACATTTGATGTAATGCAAACATTTGTCCTTTCACATACACACTAAAAGCAAACATCGATGCGACTATTTGCAGACAATATAAACATTTGTCTCTACATTTGCATGTATAGTAACATGATACAAGCATACCTCTCTTTATTTACATAGACATGTATATCTCAGAATGTCCTTTTTCATTTTATTTTATTCTACATAAACTGCATGCATTCGCATACAAATGAGGCATAAGCTTCGGTACACAGCTATTTTAACTTAAACAGCAAGTCAGCCTCCTGGGAATACTGGTGGCCATTCAGCCCCTACTGGAACTCGTTTCTTGTAAATAACTGGGGATATGAATTAACCTATGACAACCAAACTCATGTTAAAATATCTTGATGCCTAAATTTTAAAGAATTGAGATTTAAAATCTTTCACTTTAAGGTAGATGCTAAATCAAGCTGAGAAAGTTAACTAAAATACATCATAAAGTAATAAATAATAATCAGTAAATAAATAATTATAAAATGCACATCATTTTATGTCTGATACATATCACAACACAACAGGCATCAAAAAAACATTTAGGCTGCTTTGATCTGAAATGTCCATAATTTTCGACAATAGTTATCAAGGGTCCAAGTGTAAGTCAACACACACCTGCCAGCCTTTCAAGTGGTTCTGATGAATCAAAACTAAAGTTCAGCTGTTTTCGTAGGCTTTCATAGAGCTTGCACTGCATCCGTGGGATCTCATTGTTGAAACTCACCAGTTAAGGTGAAGAGGCCAAAACAATTCAAAAAATATACATGCAACGCAGTCAAGACAATACTCTCA